>NC_086332.1:18881657-19491822 GCF_032445375.1 Bacillus rossius redtenbacheri | reverse complement strand
CCCATTCACACCACTGGCCGGACGAGTCACTAAACCAGCAAGGACTCGCTACAGCAGGAGAGTCGTTCGCCGAGCGAGTGCCCCATTCACACCACTGGCCGGACGAGTCACTAAACCAGCAAGGACTCGCTACAGCAGGAGAGTCGTTCGCCGAGCGAGTGCCCCATTCACACCACTGGCCGGACGAGTCACTAAACCAGCAAGGACTCGCTACAGCAGGAGAGTCGTTCGCCGAGCGAGTGCCCCATTCACACCACTGGCCGGACGAGTCACTAAACCAGCAAGGACTCGCTACAGCAGGAGAGTCGTTCGCCGAGCGAGTGCCCCATTCACACCACTGGCCGGACGAGTCACTAAACCAGCAAGGACTCGCTACAGCAGGAGAGTCGTTCGCCGAGCGAGTGCCCCATTCACACCACTGGCCGGATGAGTCGCTAAACCAGCAAGGACTCGCTACAGCAGGAGAGTCGTTCGCCGAGCGAGTGCCCCATTCACACCACTGGCCGGACGAGTCACTAAACCAGCAAGGACTCGCTACAGCAGGAGAGTCGTTCGCCGAGCGAGTGCCCCATTCACACCACTGGCCGGATGAGTCGCTAAACCAGCAAGGACTCGCTACAGCAGGAGAGTCGTTCGCCGAGCGAGTGCCGATTCACATCACTGGCCGGACGAGTCACTAAACCAGCAAGGACTCGCTACAGCAGGAGAGTCGTTCGCCGAGCGAGTGCCGATTCACACCACTGGCCGGATGAGTCGCTGAACCAGCAAGGACTCGCTACAGCAGGAGAGTCGTTCGCCGAGCGAGTGCCGATTCACACCACTGGCCGGATGAGTCGCTAAACCAGCAAGGACTCGCTACAGCAGGAGAGTCGTTCGCCGAGCGAGTGCCCCATTCACACCACTGGCCGGACGAGTCACTAAACCAGCAAGGACTCGCTACAGCAGGAGAGTCGTTCGCCGAGCGAGTGCCCCATTCACACCACTGGCCGGATGAGTCACTAAACCAGCAAGGACTCGCTACAGCAGGAGAGTCGTTCGCCGAGCGAGTGCCCCATTCACACCACTGGCCGGATGAGTCGCTAAACCAGCAAGGACTCGCTACAGCAGGAGAGTCGTTCGCCGAGCGAGTGCCGATTCACACCACTGGCCGGATGAGTCGCTAAACCAGCAAGGACTCGCTACAGCAGGAGAGTCGTTCGCCGAGCGAGTGCCCCATTCACACCACTGGCCGGATGAGTCGCTAAACCAGCAAGGACTCGCTACAGCAGGAGAGTCGTTCGCCGAGCGAGTGCCGATTCACACCACTGGCCGGACGAGTCGCTAAACCAGCAAGGACTCGCTACAGCAGGAGAGTCGTTCGCCGAGCGAGTGCCCCATTCACACCACTGGCCGGATGAGTCGCTAAACCAGCAAGGACTCGCTACAGCAGGAGAGTCGTTCGCCGAGCGAGTGCCGATTCACACCACTGGCCGGACGAGTCGCTAAACCAGCAAGGACTCGCTACAGCAGGAGAGTCGTTCGCCGAGCGAGTGCCGATTCACACCACTGGCCGGACGAGTCACTAAACCAGCAAGGACTCGCTACAGCAGGAGAGTCGTTCGCCGAGCGAGTGCCCCATTCACACCACTGGCCGGACGAGTCACTAAACCAGCAAGGACTCGCTACAGCAGGAGAGTCGTTCGCCGAGCGAGTGCCGATTCACACCACTGGCCGGACGAGTCACTAAACCAGCAAGGACTCGCTACAGCAGGAGAGTCGTTCGCCGAGCGAGTGCCCCATTCACACCACTGGCCGGATGAGTCGCTAAACCAGCAAGGACTCGCTACAGCAGGAGAGTCGTTCGCCGAGCGAGTGCCGATTCACACCACTGGCCGGACGAGTCGCTAAACCAGCAAGGACTCGCTACAGCAGGAGAGTCGTTCGCCGAGCGAGTGCCCCATTCACACCACTGGCCGGATGAGTCGCTAAACCAGCAAGGACTCGCTACAGCAGGAGAGTCGTTCGCCGAGCGAGTGCCCCATTCACACCACTGGCCGGATGAGTCGCTAAACCAGCAAGGACTCGCTACAGCAGGAGAGTCGTTCGCCGAGCGAGTGCCGATTCACACCACTGGCCGGACGAGTCGCTAAACCAGCAAGGACTCGCTACAGCAGGAGAGTCGTTCGCCGAGCGAGTGCCGATTCACACCACTGGCCGGATGAGTCGCTAAACCAGCAAGGACTCGCTACAGCAGGAGAGTCGTTCGCCGAGCGAGTGCCGATTCACACCACTGGCCGGACGAGTCGCTAAACCAGCAAGGACTCGCTACAGCAGGAGAGTCGTTCGCCGAGCGAGTGCCCCATTCACACCACTGGCCGGACGAGTCGCTAAACCAGCAAGGACTCGCTACAGCAGGAGAGTCGTTCGCCGAGCGAGTGCCCCATTCACACCACTGGCCGGACGAGTCGCTAAACCAGCAAGGACTCGCTACAGCAGGAGAGTCGTTCGCCGAGCGAGTGCCCCATTCACACCACTGGCCGGATGAGTCGCTAAACCAGCAAGGACTCGCTACAGCAGGAGAGTCGTTCGCCGAGCGAGTGCCCCATTCACACCACTGGCCGGATGAGTCGCTAAACCAGCAAGGACTCGCTACAGCAGGAGAGTCGTTCGCCGAGCGAGTGCCCCATTCACACCACTGGCCGGATGAGTCGCTAAACCAGCAAGGACTCGCTACAGCAGGAGAGTCGTTCGCCGAGCGAGTGCCGATTCACACCACTGGCCGGACGAGTCGCTAAACCAGCAAGGACTCGCTACAGCAGGAGAGTCGTTCGCCGAGCGAGTGCCCCATTCACACCACTGGCCGGATGAGTCGCTAAACCAGCAAGGACTCGCTACAGCAGGAGAGTCGTTCGCCGAGCGAGTGCCGATTCACACCACTGGCCGGACGAGTCGCTAAACCAGCAAGGACTCGCTACAGCAGGAGAGTCGTTCGCCGAGCGAGTGCCGATTCACATCACTGGCCGGATGAGTCGCTAAACCAGCAAGGACTCGCTACAGCAGGAGAGTCGTTCGCCGAGCGAGTGCCGATTCACATCACTGGCCGGATGAGTCGCTAAACCAGCAAGGACTCGCTACAGCAGGAGAGTCGTTCGCCGAGCGAGTGCCGATTCACATCACTGGCCGGACGAGTCGCTAAACCAGCAAGGACTCGCTACAGCAGGAGAGTCGTTCGCCGAGCGAGTGCCGATTCACACCACTGGCCGGACGAGTCGCTAAACCAGCAAGGACTCGCTACAGCAGGAGAGTCGTTCGCCGAGCGAGTGCCGATTCACACCACTGGCCGGACGAGTCGCTAAACCAGCAAGGACTCGCTACAGCAGGAGAGTCGTTCGCCGAGCGAGTGCCGATTCACACCACTGGCCGGACGAGTCGCTAAACCAGCAAGGACTCGCTACAGCAGGAGAGTCGTTCGCCGAGCGAGTGCCGATTCACATCACTGGCCGGATGAGTCGCTAAACCAGCAAGGACTCGCTACAGCAGGAGAGTCGTTCGCCGAGCGAGTGCCGATTCACACCACTGGCCGGACGAGTCACTAAACCAGCAAGGACTCGCTACAGCAGGAGAGTCGTTCGCCGAGCGAGTGCCCCATTCACATCACTGGCCGGATGAGTCGCTAAACCAGCAAGGACTCGCTACAGCAGGAGAGTCGTTCGCCGAGCGAGTGCCGATTCACACCACTGGCCGGACGAGTCGCTAAACCAGCAAGGACTCGCTACAGCAGGAGAGTCGTTCGCCGAGCGAGTGCCCCATTCACATCACTGGCCGGATGAGTCGCTAAACCAGCAAGGACTCGCTACAGCAGGAGAGTCGTTCGCCGAGCGAGTGCCGATTCACACCACTGGCCGGACGAGTCGCTAAACCAGCAAGGACTCGCTACAGCAGGAGAGTCGTTCGCCGAGCGAGTGCCGATTCACACCACTGGCCGGACGAGTCGCTAAACCAGCAAGGACTCGCTACAGCAGGAGAGTCGTTCGCCGAGCGAGTGCCGATTCACACCACTGGCCGGACGAGTCGCTAAACCAGCAAGGACTCGCTACAGCAGGAGAGTCGTTCGCCGAGCGAGTGCCGATTCACACCACTGGCCGGACGAGTCGCTAAACCAGCAAGGACTCGCTACAGCAGGAGAGTCGTTCGCCGAGCGAGTGCCGATTCACATCACTGGCCGGATGAGTCGCTAAACCAGCAAGGACTCGCTACAGCAGGAGAGTCGTTCGCCGAGCGAGTGCCGATTCACACCACTGGCCGGACGAGTCACTAAACCAGCAAGGACTCGCTACAGCAGGAGAGTCGTTCGCCGAGCGAGTGCCGATTCACACCACTGGCCGGACGAGTCGCTAAACCAGCAAGGACTCGCTACAGCAGGAGAGTCGTTCGCCGAGCGAGTGCCGATTCACATCACTGGCCGGATGAGTCGCTAAACCAGCAAGGACTCGCTACAGCAGGAGAGTCGTTCGCCGAGCGAGTGCCGATTCACATCACTGGCCGGATGAGTCGCTAAACCAGCAAGGACTCGCTACAGCAGGAGAGTCGTTCGCCGAGCGAGTGCCGATTCACACCACTGGCCGGACGAGTCACTAAACCAGCAAGGACTCGCTACAGCAGGAGAGTCGTTCGCCGAGCGAGTGCCGATTCACATCACTGGCCGGACGAGTCGCTGAACCAGCAAGGACTCGCTACAGCAGGAGAGTCGTTCGCCGAGCGAGTGCCCCATTCACATCACTGGCCGGATGAGTCGCTAAACCAGCAAGGACTCGCTACAGCAGGAGAGTCGTTCGCCGAGCGAGTGCCGATTCACACCACTGGCCGGACGAGTCGCTAAACCAGCAAGGACTCGCTACAGCAGGAGAGTCGTTCGCCGAGCGAGTGCCCCATTCACATCACTGGCCGGATGAGTCGCTAAACCAGCAAGGACTCGCTACAGCAGGAGAGTCGTTCGCCGAGCGAGTGCCCCATTCACACCACTGGCCGGATGAGTCGCTAAACCAGCAAGGACTCGCTACAGCAGGAGAGTCGTTCGCCGAGCGAGTGCCGATTCACACCACTGGCCGGACGAGTCGCTAAACCAGCAAGGACTCGCTACAGCAGGAGAGTCGTTCGCCGAGCGAGTGCCCCATTCACATCACTGGCCGGATGAGTCGCTAAACCAGCAAGGACTCGCTACAGCAGGAGAGTCGTTCGCCGAGTGAGTGCCGATTCACACCACTGGCCGGACGAGTCGCTAAACCAGCAAGGACTCGCTACAGCAGGAGAGTCGTTCGCCGAGCGAGTGCCCCATTCACATCACTGGCCGGATGAGTCGCTAAACCAGCAAGGACTCGCTACAGCAGGAGAGTCGTTCGCCGAGCGAGTGCCGATTCACACCACTGGCCGGACGAGTCGCTAAACCAGCAAGGACTCGCTACAGCAGGAGAGTCGTTCGCCGAGCGAGTGCCTCATTCACACCACTGGCCGGATGAGTCACTAAACCAGCAAGGACTCGCTACAGCAGGAGAGTCGTTCGCCGAGCGAGTGCCCCATTCACATCACTGGCCGGATGAGTCGCTAAACCAGCAAGGACTCGCTACAGCAGGAGAGTCGTTCGCCGAGCGAGTGCCCCATTCACACCACTGGCCGGACGAGTCACTAAACCAGCAAGGACTCGCTACAGCAGGAGAGTCGTTCGCCGAGCGAGTGCCCCATTCACACCACTGGCCGGACGAGTCACTAAACCAGCAAGGACTCGCTACAGCAGGAGAGTCGTTCGCCGAGCGAGTGCCCCATTCACACCACTGGCCGGACGAGTCACTAAACCAGCAAGGACTCGCTACAGCAGGAGAGTCGTTCGCCGAGCGAGTGCCCCATTCACACCACTGGCCGGACGAGTCACTAAACCAGCAAGGACTCGCTACAGCAGGAGAGTCGTTCGCCGAGCGAGTGCCCCATTCACACCACTGGCCGGACGAGTCACTAAACCAGCAAGGACTCGCTACAGCAGGAGAGTCGTTCGCCGAGCGAGTGCCGATTCACACCACTGGCCGGACGAGTCGCTAAACCAGCAAGGACTCGCTACAGCAGGAGAGTCGTTCGCCGAGCGAGTGCCCCATTCACATCACTGGCCGGATGAGTCGCTAAACCAGCAAGGACTCGCTACAGCAGGAGAGTCGTTCGCCGAGCGAGTGCCGATTCACACCACTGGCCGGATGAGTCGCTAAACCAGCAAGGACTCGCTACAGCAGGAGAGTCGTTCGCCGAGCGAGTGCCGATTCACACCACTGGCCGGATGAGTCGCTAAACCAGCAAGGACTCGCTACAGCAGGAGAGTCGTTCGCCGAGCGAGTGCCGATTCACATCACTGGCCGGACGAGTCGCTAAACCAGCAAGGACTCGCTACAGCAGGAGAGTCGTTCGCCGAGCGAGTGCCCCATTCACACCACTGGCCGGACGAGTCACTAAACCAGCAAGGACTCGCTACAGCAGGAGAGTCGTTCGCCGAGCGAGTGCCCCATTCACACCACTGGCCGGACGAGTCGCTAAACCAGCAAGGACTCGCTACAGCAGGAGAGTCGTTCGCCGAGCGAGTGCCCCATTCACATCACTGGCCGGACGAGTCACTAAACCAGCAAGGACTCGCTACAGCAGGAGAGTCGTTCGCCGAGCGAGTGCCCCATTCACATCACTGGCCGGACGAGTCACTAAACCAGCAAGGACTCGCTACAGCAGGAGAGTCGTTCGCCGAGCGAGTGCCGATTCACACCACTGGCCGGACGAGTCACTAAACCAGCAAGGACTCGCTACAGCAGGAGAGTCGTTCGCCGAGCGAGTGCCGATTCACATCACTGGCCGGACGAGTCGCTAAACCAGCAAGGACTCGCTACAGCAGGAGAGTCGTTCGCCGAGCGAGTGCCCCATTCACACCACTGGCCGGACGAGTCACTAAACCAGCAAGGACTCGCTACAGCAGGAGAGTCGTTCGCCGAGCGAGTGCCCCATTCACACCACTGGCCGGACGAGTCGCTAAACCAGCAAGGACTCGCTACAGCAGGAGAGTCGTTCGCCGAGCGAGTGCCCCATTCACATCACTGGCCGGACGAGTCGCTAAACCAGCAAGGACTCGCTACAGCAGGAGAGTCGTTCGCCGAGCGAGTGCCGATTCACACCACTGGCCGGACGAGTCGCTAAACCAGCAAGGACTCGCTACAGCAGGAGAGTCGTTCGCCGAGCGAGTGCCGATTCACATCACTGGCCGGATGAGTCGCTAAACCAGCAAGGACTCGCTACAGCAGGAGAGTCGTTCGCCGAGCGAGTGCCGATTCACATCACTGGCCGGATGAGTCGCTAAACCAGCAAGGACTCGCTACAGCAGGAGAGTCGTTCGCCGAGCGAGTGCCGATTCACATCACTGGCCGGATGAGTCGCTAAACCAGCAAGGACTCGCTACAGCAGGAAAGTCGTTCGACGAGCGAGTACTGAGACGTCGGTACCCGAGCGAGTGGGAGACCCGCTGCTTCTCGACGGCTGTGGAGCGAGTGAGGAACTCGCTGCTTAGTAGAAGAAACGAGGCGAGTGCCGGCTGTAGATGAGACCACTAGTTCAAGACTAGCTATTATCAATAGTAGGCCTTCTCATTTGAATCTAGGATTTCGGAAATGTTGCAAGTATACATTAAGTCAATAAATATCAGTATTGACAATTTTATATTTCTGAGATTTGTGTGAGATCACCAGAATATCAGTAGTAATTGATGACTGTGCTTTTAAAATTTTGCCCCTGTAGTTAATTTTATTTCCTGTGATTGATGACCAACGATTTTCATGGGTTCGGGGCATATTTTCGTAAATTTAAGTCTGTTCAGTATTTTACAGAGGTTAGATCCATGTTAAATTTACAACACAATAAATTTATTTAATTTATTTTAGTTTACTGTACTTAAATATTTGTACAGTATGTGTAGGATTGCAACGAGGCTGTCTTATTCAAAGTATAATCGTCATAATACGAATATAATGTAGTACACTAAAATAATTTTTGTACTTTTTGCAAGGAAAATCGTTGTAAGCCCTATTGCCAAAGATATCACCTGCAGAACTACAAGACATAGTTTTGTACAATTGTCAATAGTTCAAAGCTCTGTCTTGTAATTTTACATGTGATATTGTTGGAAAATGAGTTTTCAAGGACTATCCTTGTAAAAGTACAAAAATATTTTACTGTGTACTTAATATTACGTTTGGTATAAATAAACACTGCAGTGTTTTAATGTGCCTTAACTTGATTTAATGCTGTTTTTTGGACATACTCCATTGCAGTTTCGCATTGTTTGTAATGGAAAACATCCGAAAATCGAAAAATAAATACTAAACATGAAGAATAAAAATTCACATAAAACAAGACTGGATCAGCGGATGGACAAACATAACCAACGATGAAACTAAACAAGTTGTGTTGTCAATAATACTTGTTTTTCTTCATCTTTGTGTTCATATGTTTGCTGCGTTACCTACATTTAATCTGTCTCTTCGTTGTTAGCCAACTGTGTTCGTCTGTGTTGTTATATTATTTTCATGACTAAGTTCTTTCAACGGAATTCTTGTGCTAACTGATATTTGGAGGCTGAACATTTTTTGTCCATGCTGTCGTAGTTGTGTTGTCCATTTAATGCACTAGCGAACTATGGACTTATATCATTTGGACATAATAAAATCAGTCTGCCAAGCTTTATCATTTCGTGTCAGTAACTCACATACCTTCCTGTTGAAAAGTGGTTTTCTCAAGTACCCAACTACGCAGTGTGAGCTCACTGTTACTGTAAAATAGCACACGTTTCCTTGAACAGAGCATAATTGTTTGGTGGGGATTGATAAATTCCCTTCAGGAGTAGTCCGCTGGGAGTAAGGAGAACATTGTGCCAATTTTATAACAAAGCGACTTTTGTTCTGCCAACCTTTAATGAAGAGAACGCTTCTAACAAGGTGGTTTTGGTGAAAAATACTTGGACAGTTGCCTAATCCTAGGGTGACAACGCTATAATTTCAATTACCCGCCGTAGTAGACGTTTCCGGCAATACCTATACTCCTTTTAATATGAGCGAAGTTATTTCCAACATTTGTTATGTTTCCGCAACTTATTAGAAGCCCACCTGGTGGACACTACAAGTTTATAGTTGCAGCTATGAGTGAAGACGTGTTTATTTATTTTACATGTAAAAATTTTAATTTCTGGATCAAACATCACTTTACATTATTCAAATAAAAAAGTGCTATTATTTGTAAGTGCAAATTTAGTATTTACTTAACAAAATAATTTTGATATCTATCATTACCCTAAATTTGCTTTTACGCATACTGATATCGTTTTCCACATGCGTCTTAAACCGACCATAAAAAAATTGTCTTTTTCTATATAGTTGATCAATGAATATACATAATAATAGGTTCGATTTTCAGTCCCCACAAAACATTTTTAACTCACCAAATTAGACTAAGTACCAAGGATTTCCTTGAATACTAAATAAAAATTTGTTCGGTAGATCGAAGTGCGATTAAAAACCAGATTACGAAAATATGCTAACTAATAAATAATAAATATGAGTAAAATTTAAATTTTGTTACTAACGTTTCAACAATTTTTGTCTGTTGGAGTATAAAATAATTATCACAACCTTTATGAAAAGAACAGCTACCTTTTGGGGGGAAATGTGGAGTCCTTTACTTGTTGTCTCAGTAAATCCACATAGCGTTTTTACTTTAATTACGTCTGTACATATTGGGCTGATTCTTAAATGTTTAATATATATTCGGGTTAAGGGATGGTGTAAAATTGTTGTTAATATAACCTGCAATGTAAACTTAATGACGTAAATTTGTTTTGTGTTTAATAGCGCAGCCGAAACTGTTTTCAATAAAAGATATCTCTGATCCTCTTGTCACCGCTTTTCCATGTGTAAACTGCAAACTATTTTTTCGTGAGACGAATATAATATCCCTCTAACTCAAATGCACTTGTGTAGATACACAGGAAATTTTATCGGCATACAGCGGGAAACTTCACTTTTAATAACCCTTGTTCCGTGCTTAACAAATACGCGATGATTCTTTATTTGCGACACTGTATCATAAATCAAATATGCTCTTCCACATTTTTTACAGTATCTGATCAATTTGCAAGTGTAGTGTTTATATGATAGTGTTTATAAGTACTATTTGGAGATAAATGAAGATTTAAGGGTTTTTTAGTGTCGTCATGCGGTTTTTTTTATTTTTTAACGTCCGAAAGGGGGAGACAGAAGAGAAGTGGCGGAGAATCGTTGGACCCGAACATTTCCGAAGGAGCGGGCCCTCTTGCCGAGAGCACTTAGAATAGCATTTGAAACACTTAACGGTAAAGCGGACGTGTTTCGATCTGCTAGCGAGCAGTTTATTTATTTTATTTATTATTTTATTTATTGCATTATTTTAAGTGGCGAAGTTAAGGCGTACCGCCTTGTCTCACACTTTGTCGGAATCGATACCGAAAGATTGCCATTGAATCAACGATAACATTCGAATGAACCCCGTGGACTCCCCAGCTAGCAGCTAGAAGCAGAGTGGTAGCTGGACGAGCTGGTTGCAAGCCGGTGCTCCACGAAGCACAGCCGCCTGCACGCAGGGCGCTGAGGCGTCTCGGGGCCTCGCCACGTCACGGCACCGCGCGGAGGGGCGCAGGTAAATGCGCGACGACACTCAACAATAACCCCCCTTCCCCCCCGCCAAACTCAACCCGAGAAGGAAGCGACCTTTAAGCGCATCACTCAAAAATACACCCGTCCTCCCGTCGACAGACGGCAGCGGGGGGTTTTTATTTACGAGAACGGCAACCCCCCCCCCCACACTTTTTTCCCCCTCTTTTAATAGACGACGGGCATTCCTCGGCGGGCTGGCATCGCGGCGCGGGGACGTAAATCAGACACTCCCCCCCCCCCCCTTCCCAGGCCTACGTGCGGCCAAAACCTCTCGTTCTCCCACCCCCCGACGCGCGCGGCGATAAATAAACGCGGGCGACAATGTGCGCGTTATTATGCGAGCAGGTGGCGCCACAAAGGAAGAGGACGCGATCTGTCATCGGTTTGGCGGCCGACGGACCGCGACGCCCGCCGCGCCGACGACGACGACGACCCACGACCCTGGCGAGCGAGGCGGCTGGGAGGACCCGGGGCAGGCTGCGGCTCCTGCGAGGTCGACCTAGCCTCGACCAGCACGAAGAGGCCGAGCTACGGGGCCGCCAATGACACACGCGGGAACTTCGACGCATCTTCCTCGATGAAATCACCGTCGGTGCGCGTCATTTGACCTAAAAGTCATACCTCCTAAACGTCACTTGACCTAAAATTTAAAATAATCCTTCAGTCATTTGACCTAAAAGTCATTTCGCCTAAAATACATTTGCCCTAAAAGTCATTTGCCATAAAAGTCATATCTCCTAAACGTCACTTGACCTAAAAGTCACTTGGCCTAAAAGTCAGTTGCCCTAAAAGTCATTCGACCTAACAGGCATTCAGCCGAAATTCATTTTAGATCGAATGACTTTAGGGCAAGTGGAGTGTACTCATCACCGTGCATGGTGAATATTCCCTTGCACAGACCCAACCTGGCACGGCTCTGATACGCCTCAAAAGCACAATTCATATCCTGTAAATACCAAACGTGACCAGCTATCATCACAATACCTTGATAGCTCTGATAGATAAAAAAAAAAGTTAAGTCTCACGTGTCGAGATGTACTGTTTAAGTGCTACAATGTTAAACATTTTCACCTTCAATTTACGAAGAACACTAGTTACAAATTATCCAGGAATCTTCGTAAATTTACGGCTACAGGGAGTTAAATTACTTTGAACATGAATCCAAAAGAATATTCTTAGTATACTAACAAAACATTCAAATACTGGTTAAATCTACAGTAAGAACAATCTTCTTTTTTTATCCACCTTTGTTTAGAACAGAACACACAAATTGGAAGTTGAAATATGACGTAGTTTCTACGAAGCTTCAGTAATTTGAAATTACGAAGAATTCTTATTTTATTTAAGCTTAATTCTGGGTTGAAAAAAGTCTGTAAATTTACTGTAATTTCTAACAGTGCAGACCAGTTACTTGGTCAGACAATCTCGTGATAGCTTATGCCGCAACCACAGCAAGTGCGGGCATTGTATAGTCCGACTGCCAGATCCGGGTATCGAACCGCGGGCTCAAGAAGAGTTCCAGGTGACGTCAGTCGCCCATTACATTTATTTGTGAAGTGAAGAATTGTGAGTCTTTTGCGGCAAAGGTACATGAGAGTAAATGACTGTTAACCGTGTGTTGAAGTTAAACAAACAGGTGGGGTTGCGAACGGGAATCGAGCACTGCTCTGTGTAATCGAAAATATGAGGAGAAAACAAATCGATGGGATACCGGAAACAATTTCAGCTGTCCTACCCGCGTGGTGCTCCTTGAGTGAGATTAGGCAGTTAAAATTGCGGATATACTGTAGTTTATCGAGTTCTGAATTCAAAATTTCATGTTGGTGTGGTATTTTAAATGAAAATGTGCTATGACAATAAATGTGGATAATGATTCTGATGACCGCAGAGTCAGGCATGCGAGAATGAGTGGTCCCGCCCGCAGCTACTCGGCGCGTATCAAATGTGTCAACATCGATGCGAGTCGAAGTCTCAAGGTTTTAGGAGCCCAATCAGAGTTTTCAAAGTCGCGTTGCCTTAAATGAGATAATTTAAAACCATATCTGTAATTTTCCTCTGCCGAAAATTACAGAAAAATTAAAGAGTGTTTAAACGAATAATGCGCCTTAATTAAACTGGATCTTTTTAGAAACTACGACACATTCTGTATTTTGCGTTATGTCTCTTGTGAACAGGACAATTAATCATGTAAAAGGATCAAGGGTGCTTCTACTGTTGACTCGACTAATTTTTGAAGCTTCGGTTTGCATTCAAAGATGATTATTGTTATATCATGTTGAACGTAATTATACTTAATACCTGTATTTTTACTAATATGTTCGTTGCTTTACGAAGATCCCTGGTTGATAATTTTTTAATTAGCTTTCTTCGTAAATTCAGGGTGGAAAATTTAAACATTCAGGTACCTCACTGCATCTTATGGTTCTCTCCCACTTAGCGCTGAGATCTTCAACCTTAAGATCACGCGTATATCTGTTTGACTCGCTCTGGCATGGTCACAATATCTTCCTGCCACTCCTAGTTTTGACAAAAAAAATATTCCAAACCAGGCGCTCCTACGCCTCTGGTATTCTCAGATGTGGGAAACAGGTATCTCGTCCTTGCGACTATAGATGGTCAGGCCATGTCTTTGTAAGTTAGAGCCGTTGCTATGTTACTTTCCAATGCTCCGTGGGTCTGAGAAAGCTTTGAATATATATACTGTATAGAAGTTGCCAGCCCAGGTTAAAATTTATAATACGGTTTTGGGGTAGTTGGTTAATTCACCGCCGCAATCGCCACCACTAGGGCATCGACTTGTGGTGGTCCCTAGCGGACAAGTGTCGAACTCTTCAAACACCCCTTCCCCCTACCGCTGAACGACCTTGAGCTGCAGTGAATGATGGGTGGGGGGTGCGGGGAATGACAGCGTGCGACAGTGCTGCGCTCTAACGTGTACATAACAACTAAGACGATACAGGGCGTTACGGCAGCGCACTGCAGCGGTGAAGTTCCCAAGCTGCTCTTCATACGCTTCTGAAAAATGTAGAGTAAATCCTATCCACTCGCGACTTCTATACAGTATATATATATTCAAAGGAGAAAGGGACGTAGTTGACCCACACCCCTACAAACGCCATGACGTTGGCGGGGGAAAAATAATATATTTCGTGTGGGAAAACTGGGTCGTCGTGTTATAATCGCTAAATTTACATGATTCCTTCCGGGTTGAAAGGCAGGAAATAATACAGGCTGATTCTGATCCCATATTTTTGAAACTCTCTACCCAAATCTCGTAGCTTTAGGGCCCAACGACCTCGAGTCCAATGTTTCAACATTGCGACATAGGCTATATGATCTTTATTATATTGTCACAAGAGCGAGGCACCTCTTACCAATATCTGAGAATACCAGAGGCGTGGATGCGCCGGGTTTGGGATTATTTTTTGTCAAAGCTAGGAATGATATTGTCGCGGGTTGAAATTTTGCAGGGTTGTTGAAATCAAATTTAGGGACTTTACTGACGGGACTCTGGGCTGGCTGCTCTGTTCACTCGTCAGCGCAAGTGGCGTGACCATGTAATTGGGGCACGGGGCCGGCGCGGCGCGCTGCGGGCTTGCAGAATTTTGTTTGTTTGTTTGGCCGCGCGCTGGCGCAGCCACTGGCCGCAGTTACTGGGGCGCGCTGTCGTAACAAGCCGCGCGGTGTGGCCTGCACATTGGGGTAGAGGGGGGGTAGTCTTCCCAGATGTTCTAGTTAGTTGTTTAGTAAATTTGACTTCAATAACGAGCTTTTGTTATGCTAGGCGCGGCAGGGCGCGCGAATTTAAGCGCAAGTGATTGGTGACTCGGGGCTCACTCAGGCGGAGGCTATGCGTCTCACCTGTGGTCACGAGTTGTTAGTTCGTTCGTGATGTAGGAATTCAGGCTCACTCAGGCGGAGGCTATGCGTCTCACCTGTGGTCACGAGTTGTTAGTTCGTTCGTGATGTAGGAATTCAAGCTTTCGGGCGGAAGCTATGGTCGACGCCAGAGGCCACGAGTCGTTTAATTTAAGTTAGGTCATAATGTAGTCGTCAAGCTTTCGGGCGGAGGCTATGGCCCTCGTCAGGGGTCACGCGTCATAGTTTTTAAAATGTAATGTTCGTTCGGGATTTCAAGGGCAGGAGAGGCCCCTACGTTATTTTTTTAAAGTAATCGATCAAGAAAGGCTTTTCGGAAAATGTGAGTATGGACTTATCTTTGTTTTAATTTTAAGTATTAATTATGATTTGAGGTATTCGGAAGGACTAGGGAAGTGTTTAGTGAAGTTCTCTCATTCTCTCTCTTGTAAGGTCGTTCAATCGTTAAGGAAGTAAAGAGATTATTGTTTTAAATTGTAATCCCGCTATTTAAATGTTCTTTAAAATGATGTTGAGTATTTGACTTTAAGAATAAAATAATTTTAATTAAGTATTATGTTATTTTGCAAAATCTCCTTAGTTCAGCTCTCACCAGACATCCTGTACGGGATGACGAACCTATGATCCTAGGTACAGTAAAGTATTTTATGAAGTTAAGACTAGTTGATGCCAAGCGAGTTGTTTCTATGTAAAGAGCTACGATTCTCTCCCCCCTCCGAAAGTGGATCGTGACAGAAATGGTGGAGGCGCCGGGTAGGTTCTATTTCTGGAGAGAGAGAGAGGTAGATTTTTATGTTTATTATTAAGTTAGTTTCAGCTTCTGATAGCAGGTTATTAAGAGTTTACTTGAGGAGAGGATTACGGAATTTTAGTCTATAGTGGAGGAAGTCTTTGAGATTTTTTTTTTGACGTAACAGATGTTTATTTGAGGATACTTGTAAGGATAAAGTTTATAGTGATAAGTTGTTTTAAGTCGTTGAATTTATTGTAGATTTATATCGGGGATTATTACGTGAGGAGAATACGTTATAAGTTAAATGCTTATTAGAGATAATGCAAGTGGTTTAATTTAATTGAAGTTCATTTTAAGATTGTAGGTTAAGAGAATTATAATTTAAAATAAAGTTTTTTGTCGTAAATAGGAATTATTTTCAAGTGAAGTTTGTTTTGTTTTCGTGCGCGTAGGAGACGAGACGTACGAATTAAATCAGTCGAGGGAAGGATAAACGTTAGAAAGGAATTAAAGAGAAAACGAGAGTTTATGTAAAAGAGAGTTATAGAATTTATAGTGATGTTTTGTTTTAATTAGAAAAATGTTGAGAGTTGTTTCAGAACGACACGTCAGTGGACGTGGCAGAGTGAACACGTGACGGGGAGGTGCTGAGACCTAGCGGAGAACGGAGGAACCGCAAGCGAGGGTTGGCGCACCTGATGGAATTCGGTGACGTCACGGGCTCATACGGAGACGTGGACAGGCCGTGACCTTGTTTTGATCAGCTGTACGGTAACTTAGCGATAAGAAAATAGACTATTGGTTAAATAAATTTAAATTTAAGTGTGTTTTAGAAGAAGAGGAACTTTCAGTATGTAAGTAATTTAATTTAAGAAGTGTATGATGTATAGGCTAGAAGTGTTTCGTTGTAAGTTGTTTATGTTTTTGTTAGTTAAATCCTACCTCGGTTTTAAAAATATTTTTTTGGGATTTGTAAACATTATTAAGGAGGTACACTATAAAATCGATAAGCATTGAGAAAACTGGGAAGGCTAGATTTTGTGTGTAGAGGGAATTTACTCCAAAAGAACAGAGAGACAAAATTAATGTTTTCATTAGGGCGAGGGACCCTAAGGTGAGGCGTTGTGTCCCTGGGAAGAAAGGGAATTGTAGCGCAGACCATAGGAGATGGGCTGACTACGGAATTAAGGGTCAGGAGAATCCTGAGAGTTGTGAGTAGTTTGGGGCAGGAGTTCCCCATGGTAGTACCGAAGTGGCTATCCTGTATGGAATAGGGTACCATTTCAATGAAGTTTGTTGGTGGGGTTAGAGCCCCCTGTGTAGTGGGCCTATAGCAGATAGGCACTACAGTGAAATTTTTGGTTATTTTGTGAGGTAAATTCCCTGGAGGTTAAGTAAGATTGGATTCAGTTAGGAAGGAGGGAAATGAGAAACATTGCTGTAGAGAGTTAGTGTACTTGCCTAATGTGAAATTGAATTTTACTAAATTAATTTAGGAGAAAGTTTTGTTCGGTAAATAAATAATAATGGAAGATAGCTAGATAATTAATTAATTTTTTTTTAAGGTGTTTTAAGTAATGAAATAAAATAAGGTGAAGTAATTTGAATAATTGGGGAGGAGTTTCTTTAAGAGTTTAGATAATTGTTTTTGAATTTATTGAGATATTCAGCCAGTGGAGTTTGAGTATGAGAGATACAGTGAGATCTCAAGGAAATTGGTTGTTTATTAATTAGGACGAATGAGATTTTATGATTTAGAGTCAGTAAGCATAGTTAAATTTACGACATAATATTTGTTGACAGTTTACAGTTATTAAGGAGAAAACAGAGTAATCTATTTATTTTTATTTTAAGGGTTTGAAGATAAGATTATGAATTTTTTTTTTGAAAGTTTCTTGGGCATGTTTGAATAATTTTTATTTGGATTTTAAGAAATTACAGAGAAAATTTAATTGATTTACATTAGTTTGGAAGCATGGAGGTTTAGTGTTCGATTAGCCCTAACTTGATGGTCGGATCCCAAAAGAATGCCGTAAAACCGATAGCCAATTGAGAGGAATGTGGTAGGCGCTTGTGTAGAGAGGGGTTGTGGGAAAACTCCTTGGGACTGATGGCAGATCAGGGGCCCTAAATAGTGTGTGATGCTGTAAAACCAGTGCAGAGAAAGCCTGGTATGCTTAAATTTTTGGGCACAGGTTATGTAAACCTGGGGTTCCATGGGATTTAGTCATGTTAGCTGCTGTGAGACATTAAGATTTCCAGGCTCCATAGTAAATTCAATGTAAATTTTTGTTTTCTTAAAATAATAAATTTGTTTTTAATTTATTTGAGATATTTGATTTGGAACAGTGAATACAGACCCCGAGGAATAAGAGTCATGCTGTGAGAGGAGAAGGTGGTAGGCCTAAAAGGGTACAGGCACCACAGAGGTTATGTGCATTGCATAATTTAAATATAAGGAAACTTGAGAATTTGAAATTTTGTTGTTGGTTTGTACACCCATAAGAAGAGTATAGGCAGAATTTTTATTGTTATGAGATGTCTAATTTAATTGAAAAGAAGAAAGTTTAAAGATGCAAGGTAACATTATTATTGTAATAATTGAAAGAGATTAAGAGGTAGAGAGAAATAGGCAGTTTTTGTTTGTAAGTACTAAAGTTTACATATAGAAATTTAGTAACTAAGAATGAATAATAAGTTAAGTCTAGTGTAAAAGTTTTTTTTAAGTTTGTTAAGTTAAGAGTCACAAGTAAATTTTTTTTTAGAGAGAATGTCTTTGATAGGAAGTATTAGAAACTTATGGGAATTTTAGGGTAACATAAATAATGTAGGTAATGAATAATAAATAGATGGTAGGTCTTAAGTTAGGATTAACATTTGAAGCAGAATTTAATTAAGAAGAAGGAAAATAAATAGGCCTAATGAAAAGAACAAAAAAGGATTTTATGGTAAAGCATTTTTTTTAAGTAATAAACAATGAATAATAATGTTGTTTCAGGGTAATGTGTACTAATAATACAATTTTTTTTTAGGACCAAAGAACAGGAATTATGTAATTTAAATTAACATGTATTTTTGAAACTGTTACAGATTCCTTAAGATGAGCTGAGCAGCAGTCCAGTTTACAAGATGACAAGAGTTCGAGAGACAAGATACAAGATCACTGAAACAAGAGCCAAGACTGAAGATTCAAGAGAAGAGAAAGCTGGCAGCCATGGACTTACAAGTGGAGATTAATAAGGTCATGTAAAGTTTTATTTTTTTTATGGAAGACAGTAACTGGAGTTTTTTTTTTGTTATAAACATTATTTACAGAACTTTTTAGGTTATAGTAATGTAATGGAACTAGTGAGTTGTGGTAGCTGTCAAAAAGAACTAATACCTTAAGTTTAATTTTTAAAGTTAATTTTCTTAATTTACAGAGGGATTAGTAGTTTTTTTAAACCTTATTTAGGTTGGAATTTAAATACAATAGCTTATTATAAATGTGTACGAACAGTTCAAGTTCACAGTACTGATAGGTAGGTCAGATGATCTTATTGATTTTGATGATTTGTTGTTTTGAGTTGATTTTTAAGTGTTGTGAATTAGACAATGAAATAGTTCTGAAAACTTAAATTATTTCAAGCTAAGAAATAGTAAAGTTAATTGTAACTCAAAGGACACCAGAATTTAATTTTTTTTTGAATTAGTAATGTTTGAAAATTTTATACTTTACAAAAAAAGGTTATAAACAAACAGATCGGATGGAACAAGGATGCAGTAAATCACAATTTCATTTAGAATTATTGATTAGCTTTTGAGGTTATGAAGTAAAAGTAATTATAGTTTAAAAGTTTGAATAAAAAAAAATGTTTTTTTTTATTTGTTTGAAATAGAAAGTTTAAAAGTTAATTAGTCATGATCTAGGTGGGTGATGGGGTGGGAATTGGCCACTCTTTTTCCCTATAACCTCCCTAACATGGCCTTCTATTACAACTAACAGAAATAAAGAAGAAGAAAAATGAAGAATTATTAGTTAGAATGTTTCTTTCATGAAGATACCTGATGAACTTTTACTGTTTGGAAGAATAGAAGCAAGGTTAGTCAGATATTTTTACTCAGAAGAAGAAGAAGATAAAGCAGTTTTATGACTCGACAAGCCAGAGATTGGTGTTTCCCCTCTGCGCTTCTATTGACTACGTTGTTTACTCTCATGGGATAGCTGGTTCGGCACCATGGAGAGAGATTGGTGGGCATTGTGGTTGCCCCCAGAAGAAAAGAAGAGTAGAAGAGGTTATGGGTGGGTCATGTGAACTGACCTTCAACCCAGTTACTTCGTGGGGACTATTTGCTGTATAGAGAAGATCAAGACTCAAGAGGTAGGGAAAATCATTGGAGGTCATGTTTCCCTTCCTTAAGTTTTTCCTATCAAATTATTTGCCTGATTAGATTATGCTAAGGGTGGGATACTTTATGTTAGCAGTTGAATTAATTAATTTTATTTTTTTGTGTGTTTGCATCCTTGCCCATCGATTGCAGTTTAGTAGTTAGTTTTGTATTTGTCAGGCGTGATGGTAATGCCTGTTGATGATGTTTCAGAATTGTAATCTGTTCGTGATGAGGATGGCACAACTCCGAAGCAGATGTGGGGAGAAGTTGTGAGCTGCCCTGGAAGCCAGTCCAGTAGCTGTTGGAGTTGAGTGGTGTTTGCTGATGGCCAGCCCAGGGAGCTACTCTTCTCGACAACACTGACTTCGAGGAGTTGCACCAACCTTCACGAGATAAGAGTTTAATTAATTGAAACACTGTAAGGACACTTAATTTTTTTTGAAGAACGAAAGAAGTATGGTAATAAACGGAAACCGAAAAAAAAAAAATAATAATAATTATCAAGAATTTGCACATTGTTTAACGAATACTGAGAAACTAAGAACAGTAATTTAATTTGTAAAGAGAGCTTCACTAACAGAACAATTTTTTTAGAATTGAGAACTCGAGCCTCTGAAGGTTCCTGTGAGAACAAACCAGATAAAAGTTTTACATTTAATTTTATGAATACTTGTTGTTTTAAAATAAATCTTATGCAGAATCTAGATGTATGTTCAGACAGCAAGGAACTAAGAAAATTATTATTTTTGTGAAATGAGGAATTTATAGTTATGGTTTAATGGAAAAAGACAATTTGTAATTTTGAGGTAGCTCGATGGGGCTCGAGCTCTGTGAGGGGAGGGTTATGTCGCGGGTTGAAATTTTGCAGGGTTGTTGAAATCAAATTTAGGGACTTTACTGACGGGACTCTGGGCTGGCTGCTCTGTTCACTCGTCAGCGCAAGTGGCGTGACCATGTAATTGGGGCACGGAGCCGGCGCGGCGCGCTGCGGGCTTGCAGAATTTTGTTTGTTTGTTTGGCCGCGCGCTGGCGCAGCCACTGGCCGCAGTTACTGGGGCGCGCTGTCGTAACAAGCCGCGCGGTGTGGCCTGCACATTGGGGTAGAGGGGGGGTAGTCTTCCCAGATGTTCTAGTTAGTTGTTTAGTAAATTTGACTTCAATAACGAGCTTTTGTTATGCTAGGCGCGGCAGGGCGCGCGAATTTAAGCGCAAGTGATTGGTGACTCGGGGCTCACTCAGGCGGAGGCTATGCGTCTCACCTGTGGTCACGAGTTGTTAGTTCGTTCGTGATGTAGGAATTCAAGCTTACTCAGGCGGAGGCTATGCGTCTCACCTGTGGTCACGAGTTGTTAGTTCGTTCGTGATGTAGGAATTCAAGCTTTCGGGCGGAAGCTATGGTCGACGCCAGAGGCCACGAGTCGTTTAATTTAAGTTAGGTCATAATGTAGTCGTCAAGCTTTCGGGCGGAGGCTATGGCCCTCGTCAGGGGTCACGCGTCATAGTTTTTAAAATGTAATGTTCGTTCGGGATTTCAAGGGCAGGAGAGGCCCCTACGTTATTTTTTTAAAGTAATCGATCAAGAAAGGCTTTTCGGAAAATGTGAGTATGGACTTATCTTTGTTTTAATTTTAAGTATTAATTATGATTTGAGGTATTCGGAAGGACTAGGGAAGTGTTTAGTGAAGTTCTCTCATTCTCTCTCTTGTAAGGTCGTTCAATCGTTAAGGAAGTAAAGAGATTATTGTTTTAAATTGTAATCCCGCTATTTAAATGTTCTTTAAAATGATGTTGAGTATTTGACTTTAAGAATAAAATAATTTTAATTAAGTATTATGTTATTTTGCAAAATCTCCTTAGTTCAGCTCTCACCAGACATCCTGTACGGGATGACGAACCTATGATCCTAGGTACAGTAAAGTATTTTATGAAGTTAAGACTAGTTGATGCCAAGCGAGTTGTTTCTATGTAAAGAGCTACGATTCTCTCCCCCCTCCGAAAGTGGATCGTGACAATATGAAGAGAATCAGTGCCACCATACCAGAGAGGGTTTGAAAGATATACGCTTCGCGTGATCATTCCGGGATTACTTTACTGGTTACTGGCTGGTGTGCGATAAATGTGGACGCTTAAGCCCTCGGGACCGTGCGTTGCGAATACAACTGAGTTACTGTGAATTAATTAAATGTCAATGGAAGGAATAAAAAATTAGATAAATGAAAAAATTAAATATTTAAATTTATTTCTCACGTCTTGTAAAATGCAAAATTTATGAAATTCTGTGTCGTGAAATGACTAAATTATATTGTTTTTTGGTATTATTAATTTCTTTGATTGTATTAAAATATCTATATGAAATACTATATGTGTAAGAGGTTATTATATCGATAATGGTTACATAGAAAATAAATTGCATTGTATTGCTGAGTGTGTGAGAACTTTTTTTTTTAGAAATATAAATAAGCTGACAAGTATTATTCTACAACTAGTGCATAAATAATTCAGTGTAAGGCCAGATGTTTAAAAGTTCAGGTAATCAAGATTATAAGATTTAGAGGACAGTCACTAATTACTTCTTGGCATATGGATTGAAACCACGACTGTTAATTTTTTCTGTTTAATCATGTTTTGTCGCAGGCATATTATTTTGTTAGTTGTCCTTGTAAACGAGTAAAAAAAAACTTGCTGAAATATCGGGCACAACAACCATTTTGCAGAAGTGGTCTCAATCAAAAGCTGAGAGGTATTTAGCAAAGGTAAGGTTTATTTTTTACATTTATTTAGTATTGTGAATTAATCTAGTATGCTCAGGGTAAAATTAAATGTACTAAGTATATATATTAAATAAGATTTTTCTTTATAAGCATGTAATTGTACATGATGATAATTTGTTTACATTTCAAACAACAAATTGCACGACACTGTTCGTGAAAATTTACAAAGTATTTATAATATTTTGTTATGTGTAAGAACGAATATCAAGTCCTAGTTAGCCTGTTATGATGCTTAGAATTAAGTACACTGCAAGTTATGATGCAGGACATACTCGTCTACTGCAGTTTCAAGGTTAAAGCTAACCTCGGCGCGTAGCTCAAAACATTCCAATTTGCAGTGTAAAAGTTAAAGTGGAGGTGCAAAAAATAAATACTTATATGTTTGTTCGGTAAATCTTCGATTGTTTTATAACTCGGTAGTCGTGATCGCTGAAGCCTCGCGCTTATTCGGTAACTAGGCACGTTCACATGATGGTGTGAATTTTGAGCACCCACCCAGGAACCATACAGTTAGGTCCCTGCGTCGATCAGGTTCATGGGGAGCAGTACAAGTGGATCTAAGTAAATTTCAGAATATAGCATTCTCTATTTTACATTTTAGAATTATGAATCCAGCTATAAATTAACGTCACGTTGGCTTCTTTCTTGTTTTTGATTACGTGCAATGATTTCAGCTCACAGTGCAGTCCACATAAATTTTACTCTCATAACGATCATATATATTAGAAATGTACCCCTGCCCCTTCTTCACCATTGCCTCCCCCCCCCAACCCCCCGCGTAATGTTCAGGGCAATTTCCATTCTTTCACCCCTATATATACGTCCTAGTATAATTCATACGCCTGGACCACAACAGACGAATGGACGCCGTGCACGGAAAAAGCTTGTAAACTTTTATGACAAGTTGATTAACTCGCTCGTAAAAACTCTTCCTCCGAGACGTAACAACAGTACCAACATTGAAGAAAAACAAAACGGATGATTTCATTCTTTTTTTTTTTCGGCCCTGCTACCCGGGGAGAATAAAAGCGTGGATTTATTCGTGAGGCGGGACATGCTGTATCGGTCGGCGACTCGGCGGGGTTCCTCGGAGCGACCGTAAATCGCCGACCTGCTATCGGGCCGCTCGGCATCCCCCGCGCATGCGCGGGGACTTTAATTGCGCGCGGGGTGCATTGAAAGGGTTCGCTTCCCCCCCCCCCCCGACCTTCCGGCCGGCTGGTCAAGATCGCCCCGCCGCCTGTCAGGGGTGACAGCAGATTCCAGCTCCAGCGTTTCCATTAGCGTCCGTCGGAACTTCATTGCGTCGCGCGCTTTCGCCCTTGTTTAACCAATCACCACAGAGCATTATGAGGCATATGTGGCTCATGCTGTGTAGCTACTTATATGTGTGTAACGTACTATAAATTAAATTGTTAAAGATTACACAAAATTATATTGCACATTACTTAAAAAAACCTAACAGATTTTTTTTCCTTTACAAATTGTGATTACGTTTCCACCAAGGATGCCATTAAGTATACATAATATATCTTTTTTTTTAAAAAATGCGTTTGTTTTTTTGTCCGTAACCATGCAACAGAATTTGTGTAATGTTAAACTGAAATATTTTAGTTGTTATACAACATATTTTAATTAAGTTTAAATCTAGAAGATTTCTATAAAAACCCTGAAGTTTATACTCTACATATATTTTTCCATAGTCGTTTTTAATATTTATTATGTTTAATTTAACTGTATGCAACTGTAAAATGTTCATTGGAATGTATTATTTGGAACCTTTGAAGCTCTCAGGTCAGCACAATAAAATTACTTATTTGTGTTCCTACATTAGCTGCCATTGTAGTTATGCTGGCAGATGAATGTATTATAGTAACTGGATTGAGCACAAATTAATGTCATGCTACTTTAAAACAGTTATATAATATTATACACTGTAAAAAAATTGTACTTTTTACAAGGAAAATTCTTGGAAAACCAGTTTCCAGCGATATCACTTGTAAAACTGCAAGGCTTGAGGTTATTAAATATTGCCAATGGTCTGCCTGTCTTGCAATTTTACAAGTTATATCGTTGGTATCTGAGTTCCCAAAGATCATCCTTGTTTAAGTACAATTTTTTTTAATGTATGCATATAATATATGTTTAGGTGAGACGAGCTACGAGGTACAGATAATTTTAATTTAAAAATTGCCTGGCTGTAGGGTTTGCCTGCTTTTTAATCACCATATCCGTGGTAGCGACACACCGAATTAGTAATTTATTGCAACTTCAAATTTTATATTTTACATATCTACCAAAATGTCTGTTTGGAAAGCTTACGAAAGTAATAAAGTTTTGGTATCTTTCGCCATGTTTTATAAGAATATTTCGATTAAAATAAATTTATAGCGATACTTAGTCGCATATCGTTATTTTTCTATCATATAAACAAAAAAACAAAGGAAATTCAATTTTATTACTGTGGCTACGAATCGCTTGAAGCAAAGTTAATATTAAAACTATGATTACATGCAGGGCTTTTTAACAATGAACAATTAATATTTATATTATTAGTGACAATATTGCAAAAATCATACTTAACGGCAAAATTTACGGTGAAATCTGTAGTCATTGCCCTAAAAATTAATTGCACGAAAATTTTCTTTAAGAAGATATTAGCATCTTTTATTTGTGCCAGTAGTATATTTTGTGACCATTTTACCCACAAACTACCAAATGTTTAAAGTTTCTGCTAAAAAATACCTTTTAACCGTAATTATTCTTTAAAACGTAAAACAGTTTGTCAACTGTTGACGCATATGTAGCAAATTGTATAAAAACCAAATAAAATTATTAAATTTTTTATTAACTTATAAAGATCAAAAATATCACTGTATTCTTGCGACAGTTATTTTTATGCCAGATACAGGTTTTTCCATGTATATAATAATTTATACAAAATCCATCAATTCAATAACAAATCAAAAATTCTCTTTTAGTAAAGATTTTCTAGGATTCTAAAATTGTTGTTTTGTTTAACATACATCAATTGAAATTGTGAATGTGTAATTATTTATTCAAAAATATATTGAGTGTTTGAAGAGTTCTTGAAATTAAAAGTATTACCAGAATATTATAACCAGAATCTTAACTCTCTTGGTGGTCTTAAACTTTTGTTGAGAGCCGTAAGCCAGGACCGAGACACGAACCCACGACCCCGGACTTTAGAGTCGACACGCCGACCCCCATGCCGCATGGCCTTCATGATGCGGCTACATTCGCCATTTAGAATTTTTTTCTCTAATTTCAGATATTTATGGATGTGTGTATATATAGATATTTTTATTTATATTTATAAAACGATAACATAGAAGCATGTGTATGTGTGTGTGTGTTACTGTGGTGTGGAAACCCAGAAAGTCAACTTCTAGTGAGTTATCGCTTCGCAGTTAGTCCGGCATAATTCAATTTTATATATATATATATATATATATATATATATATATATATATATATATATATAACAAGAAGAATATCAATGGAGACACAGTTTGCTGCAGAACACACAAAACGGAATGCTAATAAAGTGTAACATCTGTGAAGATTGTCGTGGATAAAACAATAATGACATGAACGTGCAATTACCAAACAGAGCGGGCAGAGATATCACTTCTATCTTCTTCTTTTTTTTTTTCATCCGTCCGTAAATACCCCGTTACACAAGAAAATATTTTAAAAATCAAGCCAAATAATGTTATACATAGTTTTTGGTACTGGTACAGATGAAGTAACATCCGTCAAAACTCGTGTGTAGCAAAAAAAATGGTTATCTGTAAAGTCGGTTTACGGACGATAGTTTAACGTGACAACGTCATAACAAAACATTGATGAAATGATAGATGCGGCGCAAGCGTACAATGAGCGTAACGGGACACCGCGTAACGGGACAATGTGCGTAACGGGTAACTTTTTCGTGCGTGCAGCCCGCGGTCATCGATTTAATAGACGTTGTCACGTTAAAAAAAAAAAGAGAGTGAGAAAATAAATACTACCTATTATTGTGGTTCATGGTTACAGATGTGCAGCTTCAAAAATACAAACGATTAAATTAAAAGAACAATCTAGAATATTATTCAAACCTTTAATGAGGTCGTGTTTTAAACTTTGGAATAGAAAATTAAGCTACGAGGAAATACTCGTAACCAAGAGATGGAGAAGCCTAATCTCCCTAGTTATTTTATATATTTTTTTCTAAACGTAAGGCGTGCCTAAAAGAAGACGCTCTGAAGCTCCCGTCTTCAGGGACGCTCCGAGAGAGCCCCGTCACACGCCTGTGAGTTAGAAGACCAGCGAAGCTTGCGCGCGGGAGCCGTAGAACATTCCAGTACATTCGACCGCCACGTCGCCTGTTGGGAGTTGCGCCAGCTCAGTTCTGGCGAGCAGTGTGTGAACAACCTTCCAGCGCTAGAAGACCGTTGCCCCGGGTGAAAGAGGTAGAAGCATCTTAACCCCCGCCCGTGGAAGCTACTGACGTCACCGCCGTCGCCAGGTCGCTCGTGCCGGCAGTACATACGCCCGATGGACTCCGCCGCCAGCAGGGGTAAGCATTGTAGTTCCCGAGTTAGGAGATAAGACTTTGGGTGCGTCGTCAAGTGGACTTGGACGTCACGAGAGGTACTCGGAGGTGAGCGAGCAAGAAGTCGTAAGGTGATGAGCCGAGCATGATGGCGTGTGGGCGTGGCTGCACGACTTCGGGAACGAGTCACACCATGGAGAGACCCTTCATCCTCTTACACACCACTCACCACCACTTGACTGATTGTTGCTGAAAGGTCGCCGTCTTTTGCTACATGTCCAGGGGCGAGTTGCGCTGTGGCATCACCATCAGGCACCAACGACGAGTGTGTTGAACAGGAAGTTGTCGCTGTCGAAGTAGTCCCCAGGGAACAAGTTGAGTGCTGCTCCGGAGCACGCTGAGTACGAGGCCGACCCTGGTGGTAGTCTTCTCTTTGTAGCCACGAAGGCTGACGCAGCGGTTCACCAGTCTGGATAGCTGGGATAGGTTGGGTAGGCCTCCACCGGACCGCGGGTTCGCTGGGTGATTGAGGAGTCCCAGCGTGAGGCGGGAGACTGGGGCAGGCGCCAGAAGTGATGACAACTCCGGAGGGCTAAGGGAGCATCCAACTTTCTGGTCAACCGAGTGGGGTAGGGGGCCGAAGGTGGTACATATGCTGGGATGGGTTCCTCAGCCCCTGTGTATAGCCAAAGCTCTAACGCCCTTCCTGGTTGCGTATGCGGCGTGATCCGCATCCACGCCCGTGGGGGCCCCGGGGCGGCATGGCCGAGAGGAACGATTCGACTACTCGTTTCGGTGCCGACTGGACACACGGCGAGCTCTACTCTACTCGAGTAATTATGTCATAAGAAATCGCATGTTGGGCGGCGGTTTATTTAAAGATCATCAGTAAATATTTAAATATATTTCGCTACATGTACAAAGCTTTTAGTGGGAAGGGGGTGTTAAGAGCGCCGTCTGCCCGGGCACACCCACACACACGATGCGCAGATCTTCAGGCAAAACAACGCGATATCCGAGTGAAGTCTGTTAACGAAAAGCTTTTTAAGATTTCGCTGAGGGCCGTAAAGTACTTGCGATTTCGGATTAAGTTTTTGAATTGTGTTTTTAGAAGAGTTAAAATGGCTAAAAGGCGTGTTTTCGTAGTCATTTTTTAGGCGTAAAACAATCGGTACAGATTCTTGACAGCACTTAAGGGCCATGCATTACACCTTTATCTTCATTTTTTCGCTATATAGTGTTACGATCTCCGCTCAAATTACACAGTTTCCTTGTGACGACGAGAAGACTGCGCGCCAGTCCAGCCATGCGCTTAGAGGCTATACCGCGCTGGAAGCACCAGCGAGCGTCGCCCTTATCATCACGCCTCACTAACACACAAACTGCCCCGACCACACGGCCACCTTAACTATTGTTGTTATATGGGTTCATTTTGTGTTATACAATTAACGTCAGTAATATTCGCACACATGACCTTTTGCTTCTCCAAAATATCTAGGATAATGTTTAGTAAAATTTGATTTTAAATTTCTTGGAAATTCTTTTCAAGAGATCGGGTCTTGGGCTATAAATATTAAAGGGGAGCCATGCGCTGTTGTCTTAACGAATATTTGCTGTGAAGAGCAATTACTAGAATTTTTATTTTATTTTAAGACGACATATTTATGAAAGCTCAGTAACTGGTTTTTTTAATTGGTAAGAGCACAAAAGGTTTATAACTGTCTTTGAATTATTAAACAGGTTGTATGATTCTTAATAACCTTTTGGTTCTTGTTCACAGCTGAATCAAGTCGTTGAAATGACGTCTCAAAACCCAGCCATAAAGTTCGTCATTTTTTTAAATAATGAATTGTACGATATTCCTGTTTTATGGATTTTGTGAGAAAATTTCTGGCACCAATCACCCACGTGCGTTTTCTTTATGACCGTTGCATCCTTACCCACTCTATAACAACTCATGCATGCAATAATTACCTAGTAAATTTACACAAACTATGAACGTTTAAAATTTTACTAAAAATACAAATTTTTATGTTAAGCATATTTATCCATTGTGCGTAATATAAAGCTTTTTATATATTAATATTTAATGCTTAATCAACTATTACTAAAAAAATTGATTAAGATATGGAGTATCAAATCCATGTCTTTTGGATTGACGGTCTACCGTCTTGATATCTCAACCATCGGTAAATCATAAACTAATAAATGTGAATGGCAATAGTATGACAATGTGCTGAACCAGTGATAACTAAACAGTACGTTTGTTATTTTTAATAACTAGTAATTATCTAAGCAGTGGTCCCTGTTGCCATAGCTGTTTTATAAAGAAAGGCTGTCTAGGTATATCTGTTTAACACATGTGTTAAGAGTTTACTAATGTTTATATTATATTCATTGTAGCCCCACGTAATGTTTTGAATGTAAATAGAGGACCTATATAGTATCTTGGTCATCAATAGATTCATATTTATTTGTTTGTGCAAGCTATATATTAATTTTTGAATTTTGCTAACGAGTAATCTAAGTAAGAGAGTAATAATGTTCAGTAATTTTGACAGTGTAGGGGGTTATATGTATCATAACAGCGCATGTGCATTTTCATGCAATAAAGATACAACTGCTTCTTTTAGGCTACTGTGTACGTGTGGATTAAGGCTCTCTACTGACTGCAAAATTGTTTGCGAATACTGATGCATGGATTTGAGCTGTGGGGAGATGTTCATAACACGGCGTATCAAATGCATTAAACAGATATTTAAGTAGCGACAGTTTGTATAAAGGGTTGAGATATTTGTATTTAACATGTTTTGTTACCTGTTAGCACTTTGTACACATTCTCAGCAAGTTTTTACCATCTTGTGCACAACATTTTCATTAATAATTCAATGTATGATTCACACAGTTATTATCCGTTAACTTAAAGCTGTTATTTTACCTTAAACCAGGAATAAATATTGAGAGGAAGAGGAATGAAATAATGTAAAACTAAAATTTAATGTAGTTTAAATTTTATTAACTTATCTTACATCCACAGATTTATGTAATAAATAAGTATGCATATTGCGACGAAAAATTTAAAACGATTGATAACACTTTTAATAGTAAAGTATTACAATAATATTGCAGCCTTAGAAGTAAAAACCTTACGAGGCAATTTACTTGAAAATTCAGCGTATTAAAAAGTCACCACTAAATTTTTTTATCGACAAGAATTTCAAATAAAAAACATAATAATTAACTTCTAAATAAAATAAAAACATCGTAACTTTTAATACATGAACCTTTTTAGCTTGAATACTCGAGCTAGCGTATACATTTTGTTTTTGTAATTTTTAAAATTTACATGGGTTTTATTTTTTGAGATTCTCATTCATTTAAATATACATACTTTTTTTTAATAGTTACTTAAACTTTTTCTTGTTTTTAGTCAGAGAATGAAGAGTTCTGTATATATCTTAAATGAGATACGTATACGAATGCTTTTGCTTATTACATAGTACTATCACTTGAAATGGCTTGTGTGATGAAAAACACTTATATAACTTCAATTTTCTTCCTTCAGTAGAATGTTTTTATATTAAACACATGTTGCACTCGTTGGCTAACATTCTCACGACTAATAAAAAGAGATTAAAGAGAAAAACGAGATATTGTTCTGAAAGAAAGAGATCTCGATGTAACATGTATCTTCTTGTTTTGCTCTTTTATCACAACTATGAACAGCCCTATTTACACAGACTCTCAATTTTCTTTCTAATCTCAATATTACATACTTGATGTCAGCCAGCAACTGGAATTATATCATTATGATAGTATGATTAAACAAAGCAAAATTTCCAACATCTTATACAATTTCAAATAGAAACTGAATTCAGGTTTTCACATTCTTTTTGGATATATTTTTGCTTTCTGATCACAAAGGTAAAAGAATAAAAGTAAATGACATAGTTTTCTCTCTTAAATATATATTATTTTGCGTCAAAATAAAGCATAATTGACTAGCAACTACAATTTTTGATTTTATGTTATTTTTTACTTTTGAAATTGGTTACCTTACGCAAGATTTTCAGGAAATAATATTTAGGTAGATATGAATTATTATTCAAATTTAAATAACAGAATAGTCTGTATATAAAAACATTACCTAAGTAATAAGTTTTTATTGAATGTAAATATGTATATACAATTTCATATTTTATGTTATCCAAGAGTGAATGATGATTATATTTTTGCGGGTGTTCATAAGTATGCTTATTCCAAATATTGATATGACGCATATATTTGCTATAGAAAATAATAACCCTTTAATCATTTTGTAATAAATTTTCAACTAAATTATGACACTTTGTAGATAGGATCAATATTCTTGGTTGAATTGAATCAAGTACAATGATTCGTGATTAAAAATTATAACTACTGATTTTAATCATTTTATTTAGAGTATTTTTAGGGGTAGAGGAAAGTATTTATTGTTTAATATAGACGTAATGACATAAGATAAAAAAAAATACAAAATTATTGGAAATAAATTATATTCGTAAACATGAAAACCGTTTTCCCTATGTTTAAATTGATAATATATCAAAAACGGCCTGTCTACATTAAACTTTTTTTTTTAATTTGGTATCTTAACAGATCTCGCTATGGTTGATACGACGTGCTGACTGGCTGACCCAACGTAGGTACATGAAATAAGAAACTCTGTATATAACTTTCATGTAGAAAAAGGAAAGTTATGATAAGATATGATAAGCATCACAATGTCGCTTTAACCCCATGCTAAAAGAAAAATGAAACTGCAATAAACGACCAATGCTTGAAATTTGTATATTTTCAATGACAAAGCAATTTACTACTGTCTATAGATTAACAACTCTCATTTATTCGCAAGAAAGCTGGGAGGACCAAAAAAAAAGCACTGACAAAATTGTAATTTCAAATAAAGATGACAATATTTGAGACTCGAGTCTGTTTATGTAATAATGATTTAACACTAAATGTTTTCTCACTCTAAACTTGCAATCGGGGAATGGTAATTATAAGTACATGGGGAAAATAACTAATTACTCATTGTTTCACAATTCGCACTTGTCATTTGATTTTTTTTCTCTCATCCGCACTTATTAAAGAAACTTTCACTGAAATCTCACTTATTTTCACATTTTCCTCCTCGCAGATAAATGAAATAGCGGTATTTACAATAAATTACTTGAGATTATTCATTATCGAGGAGATAAATATGAGTTAACTAAACAAAGGAGCTACTCTGGCTACTATACATATTTGCTGGACAACTGTTTGGCCAGCTCAGTATACTTGAGAAACTTGGAGTGCGGACTCTCTTCGAAGTTTGTCGCCTGCGGGGGCGGTTGTTGCTGGGGGCTCTTGCTACTCGAACCGCCCACGGAGCCGCCCCCGCCGTTCCCGGACACGCTGTTGGAGGCCTTGGGTGACGCACCGCTGCCCCCGCCCCCGCCCTGCTGCTGGGACTTGAGGGCCATCGTGTCCGGGATCATGCCGTCCTTCACGAAGTGCATCTTCGACAGGTGGTGCCTGTACGCACCCTTGGAGATGAAGGGCGTATCACAGAAAGCGCATTTCATAATGGAGTCGGCGGTGACGACGGCGTCGTTGCACGCCCAGCTGAAGGCGAGGATTGCGCCCGGGGCGGGGCCGCCCGCCTGCGACGAGGACGACGAGGCGTGCCCGCCGCTCGAGCCCGACGCCGCCGCCGCCGACGACCGGCCGCCGCCGTGCCTCTCAGTCTTGTCGCAGAGCTTCTGCAGCGCCGCCAGCGGGTGGCTGCTCGACGCTCGGCCCCCCGACGACGACCCCGGTGCGCCGCCGTCCGCCGAGGAGCCCTGGCCGCCCCCGCCCGACAGGCTGTCGAACATCGAGGACAGGGCGCCCAGGCTGCTCGGCTTCTTGTCGGCGCCCGAGGACCTGTCGCTGCCCGCGGGGCTGCCCGTGCTGGTCCGACAGGGACTGCCCGCGCCCACCACCTGCTGGTCTGCCAGCGGCGTGTGGCGCCGCGGACTTGCCGTGCCGGCGCTGCCGCGGCTCCCGCGACCGTCGTCGGCGTCCTCGTCGCCCGCGGCGCTCGCCGGCGTCAGGGGCACGTCCTCCGCCCTCCTGGGCCTCCCTCCGCCGCTGTGGAAGCTCGCCCTGTCGTCCTCCTCCTCCTCCACCTCCTCCTTCTTCACGATCACCTCCCGCCTCGTGTTCTTGCGCGGGTCCTCCCTCTCGTCGTCCGTCACCGGCTCCTTCTTTATCCTGTCCTCGTCCATGGGCTCCTCCAGCTTGGGTGGCGACATGAGCCCCTTGTCGGGCGTGGTCCGCGGGGTGCCATGCCGCTGCTCGGGGGAAGGGTCAGGCTTCCTGTCCGGGGTCAGCACCTCTCCCCGCCCGAGACCTCTGTCGGACACCGAGCTGGACTCGCTCCCACTTCTCTCTCGCCTGAAGTGGTGCTGCTGGTGATGGTGGTGGTGATAGCTCCTCAGAAGGTTCATGGTTTGTGGGTCGACGAGCGGTTTCGTGTAGTCCACACTCTCGTCGATGCCCAAGCGTTTCAAGATACTGGAGCCTATGGGGGCGGTGCCGGCGGGACCCGCGCCGAAACCTCCAGCCCCGTGCCTCGCCCGGGAGTCGAAGCTCTTCTCGATCAGCTTTTCGATGGCGTTCAGCACGGACGGGGATGACGAAGAGGGCGCAGTGTCGGAGCCTGGAGTCGTCGGTGGGCCGTCTTTGGCGGAGAGGTCGGTGGCCATGTTCGGCGACCTGTGATGTCTAGGAGTGGTGGGCGGAACGGGCTCTTCGCAGAGGGAGCTGCTCTTCCTGCCATCCATGGGGGAGTCCGGGGGAATGATGTTGCTGGACAGGAGGGCGTTCTTCAGTAAGTTCCTCTGACTGCCGCCGAGGGTCCCACCACCCACGCACTGTCGGATGTGATCAACGAAGATCGACGTCTCTATCTTCTCGCCGCACTTCTCGCACGTGATTCTGCCCGTAGACGCAGACGTGTGGTGATCCCTGCTGATCTTTCCGCCGACGATCATGGCTCCTTCGCCGTTTTTCAGCTCGTGCTGTGCTCGCTCCAGCTCGAGCAGCTTGCGTACGGGCAGCGACTTTTTCCTTTTCTCGCGGGTCTGCCTCCGCCGGCCGCCGCTCTCCGTGATAGACCTCATGATGTGCTCCTTGTAGTGCGAGTTCTTCACCATGTGGTTGCTGAGCTCCTTGAGCGAGCTGAAGGCTTGATCGCACACCTTGCACGTGAGGACGGCGCTCACGTGGCTGCTGGCGCCGCCCCCCGCCGCCGGCCCGCCGGCCCCGGGGACGGATCCTCCGCCTCCGCCGGCCGCGCCGGGACCCGCCTTGCCGTTGTCGTCGGCCGACTTCCACGAGATGATCTGCTCCTGCGAGATGATGTTGGTGTAGTGCTGCGTCTGCTGCATGTGGCTCGTCATCTCGGCCAGCGAGCGGAAGCTCTGGCCGCACCACATGCACTTGAGTATCTGGCGCGTCTGCTCGGCGCCCTTGCCCAGCCACACGTCCTGCCCGCGCACCAGCTTCCTGGGCAGGGGCATCGTCTCCTTGATCAGCAGGTTCAGGTCGGCGGCCGTGGGCTTGCCGCCGCCCCCCGACTGCGCGCCGCCGGACTGCGCGGTCGTGGGCGGGGGCGGCGGCTGGTGCTGCGGCGGCGGCGGGGGCGGCGGGGGCGGCGGGGCCGGCACGCTCACGCCGCAGTGCTTGGCCTCCTTCATGTGCGTCGTCATGGCCGCCAGGCTGGGGAAGCTCTGCTTGCACCACACGCACTTGAGCACGTCCTTGGCCTGCTCGGCGCCCTTGTTCAGCCAGTGCGACTGCCACGCGCTGTGGCGGTTGCCGCTGTTGGCCGGCCGGAACAGGTCCTCGCCGCCCAGCTTGCTCAGCTCGCTCATCTTCTCCAGCGCCTTGGTGGCGTCGCTGGGCGTCGGCACGCCGGCGAAGTGCGCGGAGGGCGCCGGCGCGGCGGGCGACTTGGCGTCCATCGGCGGCATCTTCAGCTTGCCGTTCCACAGCGACGTGTCGACGGGCGAGCCGTTGCTCTTGGGCGACAGGCTGCTGGCCGCGGCGACGGCCGCCGCGAAGTAGGGGAAGTGCGACGCGACGACGGGCGACGTCCACGGCGACACGACGGGCTTGAAGTCGGTGGGCGGCGCGGACGCGCGGGAGCTCTTCCTGGCCGGCGGCGTCAACAGGTGGTGGTGCTGGTGATGGTGCTGGGGGCTCAGCGGCTGCGGCGACGACGCCTCGAGCCCGCGCTTGCGGCTGCCCGCCAGCGACAGGTCGAGCGGGCTGTTGAGGTGCGCGTCCGCCGGCGGCAGCACGGGCGTGGCCGGCTTGCTGAGGTTGAGGGCGGCCTCGGCGTCGTGCTCGGGGTGCGGGGCGGCGCGCGGCCTGGTGCTGAAGTCGAGCGCGGCGCCGGGCGCGTCGCGGTCGGGCGAGGCGGGCACGGCGAGCGGCAGCAGCGGCGGCGACGACGAGGAGGTGACGAGCGGCGACACGGGGCCGGGCAGGCGCTGCAGCAGGGGCGGCAGCGGCGACGTCATGAGCAGGCGGGAGTGGTGGCCCAGGTAGGCGGCGAGCGCGGCGGTGTGCGGCGGCAGGAGGGCGGTGACGGGGCTGACGGCGGGCAGGGCGACCTTGGGCAGGCCGCGCTCCGAGCACTGCGAGTCCCTGGAGGGGCAGCGCGGCAGCGACGAGCCGCGCGAGTCCCTGGAGGGGCAGCGGGACCCCGAGCCCTCCCTGCAACACCACACGCGCGCACACACGTCAGTGCTTGTCCTGCACACAGGCTTGGTGATGCATGCAAGTGTTTAATATCATGACTGACTTTATGTAAGCTATTGGACATACGCCATTGCTAAGCACATGTATTTCTGTAGAAGAAAACTACAAAAAAAAACACAAATGACAAAAACACAAATTAAGCAAAAAATTGCTGTTGTCAGGATATAAACACCACACAATACTCCACAACAGGAATATGGTCAACAAACAAAGAAAAACAAATAAAAATGCACTAACAGAACGAAAAAAAAAAAAACACAAATGATGACAGCACAAAAATACCGAACCCAAAAATGTTTTTGTAGTTTTCTTCTACAGACATACATGTGCTTAGCAATGACGTATGTCCAAAAGATTACATTAAGTCATGCACTCCCATTGCACAAATCTTTCAAAGATAATAATATTATGACTATTTTATTTACATAATTTGCACAAATAACAGGAAATAAAACACACAAACTAGTTCGTGAGTGAGTGCTAATAGTATTTTGTACGTCTAGTTGAAGTACGTTTTTCAATACACGCTAAGCAAAAAAATTACTTTAATAATATACAGACTAGATATATGAAAATGAAAACTTAAAAATTTAAAAGTAAATCTTTTTTTTTATCAAAATAAAAAATATATAGAAACATGATTCACCTTCAAGATTATATTATCATATTTTAAATTACTAAATTATGTTCATAACCTTTTGGTTATTTGAGTATATATTTAATGTTATATTTTTAAGAAGATACTGATAAGCGCGACGCTCGCTGGCGCTTCTAGTGCGGTATCTGCATAAGCTCTTAACTGGCACGCTGTCTTCTCTTCGTGCATACGACACCCTTAAAATCTGAGTGGTAACCATAACATTAGATGGTGGAGAAATAATTTTAAATGTGTAAGTCCCTTGGGTGTTTTCAAGAATCTTTACCTGGCGTTTCATGTCTTAAATATAAGGCGATGAAAATAGGGCAATTTACATTACACAACATAAGTTTCATATCCCCGAAACTACTAAAATGTAAATTATGAAACACACCATGAATTACATTCACAAATAGTTACGTCATGTAGTTTAACCTTTGAAAACATGGGTGACATGTGGGCACGTTTGAATTTTATAATAATGTAGTATATTTTCAAAGCTAAACAAGCAAGAGGTAACATATTTGATATGAATAATAAACAAACAAATACTATCAACCTTTTTATTATATTATTAAATTTCACCCCTAAGAGAGATAAGTTTGTATTTATAATACATAAATAATATACAAAGCCAATTTAGTTTAATTAATTAATATATTATGAATAAATAATGTACTAAACGTATAAACTTTCTTTTAAAGTTGCTAATATTTCAACCTAAAGAGTGTGAAAATTTGGTTGGTTTTGTTTAATAATAAAAAAATATTTATCACCGAATGTAATAAAAGGGAAATTAAAAATCTGAGAATGACTCTCATGTATAAAGAGCTACGTCGTGTTTTTTATTTTATTTTACATTTTCGATATTTTGCAGGTAAAGCGTACAAATGGGGTTATGTTTTGTTTTAACATAATAATAAATAATTATGTCTCCGAAGATAATTATATGGCCGAGCTCTTGTCTTATTTCAGTTTTCTAAATCCTACTAGGAAGATGGTGAAATGTGAGTTAGTTTAGTTTTTTAGTAAAACAATCATATCTATGAAGCTAATCAAGTGGTACCTAAGTAAGATAAGATAATGGATAATGGCTACAAGAGATTAACATAACTTACTGCAACGTGAATGTTTATATGTTTGACATTCAATTACGTCTTTACTATTGAACATATTTTATAAATTTAGGAAACTTCTGTAGCTTATTTATCTAATTAAAATATATTGTACTGCATATCATTTAAATGCCACCGTTTTGAATAGCTATTAAAACCAATTTAATAACGTAATTTAGGTAGACACTGGACGCAATAGCAAACGTATGGGAAGCGAGTAACTATTTATTTATTAAAGTTTTATTTATGTATCCTACTAACTTTTCTTGAAATATTAAATATAGTTGTTTGCAGCATTACTCTGTATTTTATATAAGACCAATGTAAATATATTATTTTATCTTACCACTATATGGTGATGATACTGCGGATATAATTTGTTATAATAGCGATTTAGACATACACGGATCTGAGTGAAGCTCAACTATATGAAAAGAAAGCTGACATCCGAACAGTCTACGGCAGATACAACAACTAGTAGTGGTAAATAATACGTAGTTATATTTCGTAATCTTCCTCAAGTAACTTCATATTGCATACATATGTTTTGTGACCGATCTTGCAACGAGTAAAGTAAAAAATGGCTAGCATATTATGCAATTCTAGATTTAATAGCGAATGTACATACGAATATTACTGACACAATCAGTGTTTTCTTTCAGTAGATACTTTGATACATTGCCGTCAAAAAAACTACTTAATCAGTCCAGTATTTATACCTAAGTAGGCAACCTAACGATAAGTTTCAATAAAACACATCGTCTAAGTAATGCGAAAGACATTACCTCGTAACACTAATCGAGATAAACATTTTTGGTCTCGGAGAGTTCTAGGAAGTAAATTCCCATTGTTCGTCCGATATTTTTTTTTCTTCCTTCTCCTTCTTCGTCAGAAATAGAGACGCAAAATGAAGGGGGTAAAAAAAATAGTTCCTTCAATATTATTTTCGTCCATTTCGTCATAAATAATTTTTATGTTTCTGGTTGCCGCATTAACAGCGGGGAGGAAGTTGTGTGTCGGGTGAAAGAGGGGGATTGCTTGGCGGGAATAGGGGTGGGGGGGTTGTTAGAACTCCCTGGCGACGTTTTCTCGAGATACTTTATTACCGGCCCTCTTTTTAATGCTGAAAAATGGCGAGCCGCGCCCTGCGCCCCCTCCCGCAGGCAGACTCTTGCTGGCCGCCCCCGGGGCTACAAGTTAAATTGATCGGGCGAGTAGCGCGGCCGCGAGAGAAAGAGAGAGAGAGAGAGAGAGAGAGGCGGAGATGTAAGAGTTGTGCAGATGAGCGAAGTTCCCGCTGACGTGTCGGGGGCGATACCCGGCGCTCTGTTTCGTGATTTACAGTAACGGCCCGCAGTGCGGAGGCGAGCGCTAAATATCGGCTGTGCCCGCAAGCTCCAGGGGACGCGGCGCCCCTAGCGCCTGCTCTTTGTCGCGACGCCTCCGACCTCCTACCCCCCCCCCCCTTCCCCCTTCCGACCACCACCGACTCGGCGACCCCTGCCGGTTCCCGCCCGATGCCGAGGTCGAGAAGCCCAAGATGTCCATCGAGTTCCGTCCCTGCCCGAACACGCCCGAATATTCACCTTCGGCCAACCTCCGGAATTTGTTTTATATTTTGCGCAGGAAAAATGAATTTAATTATTAAAAGTGGTCGGTTAGGTTAGCTACATTAAAAACACTTTAAAACACCATGGACGGTTAGTTAGGTTAGTATAGCTACATTAAAATAAACAGAGAAATATAAATATAGGATAAACCCGAGGTTGGCCAAAGGTGAATATTCGGGCGTGTTCGGGCAGGGACAGGACTTGATGGACATCTTAGGCTTCCCTGCCGAGATCTGGTTGTCCTTCCAACACTGACTGATCTCCCTCGCAGGGAACACGTGGACCCAGGCCGGTCCTGTCCACAGCATCTGAATGACGAGTCGGGGTGCTTCGGACTTGCAAGATGCGGTCGGTCCTTCAGTTCGGGATGGTCCTAGTAGCGTGTCGGATTTGTACTGGGTGTGACCGGACCTACGGACCAATCTCCTGCTGTTTTTAGCAGATCGTGTTTCGGAGCTTTTTATATAGTAAATAAAAGTATACCGTTTTGTTAAGACCTGTACACACCCTACCACATTCGTATCTAGGACTGACACTTAAGCCATAGTGGTAAGTTAAAACACAGTTCATAAACAAAAAGTCTATCCGAACACATTTCAATAAAATCTTTATTTTTTTCTATAAATATAAATGAATCTACGCTAACTAAGCATTTTGATCGTGTACTTTTAAATTACGTTAATCTAGAAAATTCTTTGGTTTTTGTTTGGTTTTTTAAAAATATTATGGATTGTTAAATTAAACAAGAAATTTGGAAAAGCGTTCCAGATCGAAGCTATTCTAAATTAAAAGAAGATGGAAAAATGTATTGATAACATGTTTTCGTGCAATTTTAAATAAAAGTGAGATCTTTGACTTTCACGAATAAAAAAGTTAGATTGGTTTAGCAGTTTTTAAAGCATTTAAAAAGTATTCCACACAGTTAAACAAAAATGTTAACTTTTTTTTTTATCAATCCCGAAAAGGTTCATAAAACCGCCAACGAGCGTATTAACTCTAATTCCCATACAATGTTTTGCATACCTGTTCACGGAGCACAATTTCAAATTTTTAAAACCAAGTAAAACATATTCACGGGAATCCGGCAACTTCGAAGAGCGATTTCTAATATGCAGCCAAAAATCCGTCTTGTGCATGGGGTATATTTATGCGCTAATTAGTCTGCAAGTATAATCAATTGTTCTATCAATCATGGGTGACAGTGAATTCTGAGTCCCGTTAGATGTGTATCCAGATGGAAGGTATGCGATTAACTATGGCGAGATCATGGTCCACCGCAGTTATGGTCGCTAAAATACGAGTAAACGCTAGAATGTTGGACACAAGCCATTGCTGGTTACAATGTATGTATAGAGAAACCTCACGAACGGACAATGAAATGACTGCACAAAAACACAGACAACCAGCCAACATAAGACGACAGCTGTCAGTGCATTTAACTTTTAACGTTGATGGTAGTATGTACATTTTCGTATTTGATATAAAGAAAATATTCAAATTTTTGTTCAAAATCGTGGAATACAATTCAAACTCACGAAAAAAACATGCAAGGTCAATAAAAAAATTCCATGAAAGTCATATAACTAACTTTTATTTAAAATGGGACAAAGATATATTTCTGTGATGTGCCACATGAAACCCGTACTGATTTTTGAAAGCACTCACGGGACTTGGATTTTACCTTTCTCTTATTTCTCTGCCATGTATTGTTATCGTATCTACGCCATGTTCGACGAGAAGACTAAGTGCAAATTCAGAGTCTTGTTCTTAAAGGTGATACCGCGCTAGAAGCACCAGCGAAAGTAAAACGTATCATTCTGAGTCATTAACACAAACACACCCTTGTCTAGGCGAACCCAGAAGACAGGTCGAACCGGCACGTAGAAGGAAATGGAGGGGTATTTTTGCTGTTGACTTCACAATTTTTTTTAGTTTATTTTTAACGTCAAGATTGTCAGTGTTGAAAGTAAAAAAAAATAATCAGTACCCGTAAATATACCAAGCTTCCTGGATAATTATACGCATTTATGAACCAAATACCATCATTTATATTCGAAATCTCGTTTTTTTTTTGTCAATTACTTTCAGAAGCAATCAATATGGAAAATAATGCAAATTCAAGCGTATATGTTGTAAGACTAAACTTGTATTTGCATGACTGTGTAAAAAATTATGTAAAGTAGGATGATTTTTTTAAAAATTGGTTCTTAATTGTGTAAATGCATTTAATTTGCAACCAGTGTTTTAAGTAAGTTTAAGAAATTGGAACCAAAAAATAACATATTTGGTTTATCAGTTTGTATGCCAAAACAATTTTTTAACTTTTCAAATGAAAAAATGTGCCTTAGTAAAGGCAGAGATCACATAAGAAGATATTCTTAACGATCATGGTGTGAGGTCTACTGACAGAATTACTACGGTTCTACCTAGTCATTATCAAAAACGGGTTCAATACTAAAGACCAATGATTTCACTGTTAACTCCGGACATTCCACTCAATTATATACTGTGATTCGGGGAGGGAGGGGAGGGAAATTAGGCCTCGCAATCTGAAGTTTTACCAATATTTTTGCTATAATTCTAATTTGTAGTATCAATCCCAATTTTTGGCATGTCAAGGCATAAATCACAGCTCCCAGACCTTCTGTGCCTTGTTGCAACCACGTATTTACCAACAGGCTCTAGTCTGTAAGCGCCGAGAGGAAACAACTTATTATTATTATTATTTCACGCGGGCGACTACAACAATCATGATGATCAGACCAGTTCACAAGTGTTGACTTCAACAAGCAGCCAAAGCTAAGACCTGTGCCATGTCAAAACAAATAAAAATTTAGCACGGAAGATTCATTGCATCAGGCGGTATCAAAATATTAGACATTGCAAGATGGCGAGGCTCGATCCCCCTCAATGAAGCCACATTTTGAAAACCAAATAACACAAAAAAGATTGCGGCCTCGAGGAAGCCTTCGTTTCACAGACGAGAGAGCCACACCCGAAGTTCCCCGAAGTTCATGCTCGCTTTTTTTTTCCCGTACCACAACAGGTGTATTTATTTGAGAGAAAAAAAATTCGCTGGCATTTATTCTCCAAATGCACGGGTTTTATACTTATTAGATGTCATCCTTAAAATTAGCAAGAAGTAATTATAAATACTTTAAAACATTGTGGATGGTTGGTTATATCAGGTAAGTATAGCTACATTAAAAATACTGTAAAATCATTTTACGGTTGCTTAGCAAATAACTTTTTTTAACATGTAGCTATCCAGCGCCAGGAATCCGTTTACATGATTTCACAGTATCTTTAATGTAGCTATCCTAACCAAATCAACCGTCCACAATGTTTTAAAGTATTTATAATGTATCTAACCTAACCTAATTGACCATTAGTATCCTTTTATCAACACCTCCATATTTATTTACAATGAACCAAAAAAAAAACCGAAGATGCACGATCGGACGTTTGGCTCTCTCGTCTGTGAGAAGAAGGCTACCAGCGGCCCTCGAGGCAGTCGGAGTTGCGGGTTGTCGGCGCGTGTGCCGAACTCACCTGAGGAGCAGGGGGTCGTGCAGCGCCGAGGCGGGCGGCTCCGCCTCCAGGCCGGGGGCGGACGACGCGGGCGAGACGGGCAGCGGCGGCGGCGGCGGCGACGACTCGGAGGCGGCCGAGGAGGCGGCGTCCTCGCCCGGGCTGTCCGCCGATGCGTCTCCTTCAGCCGCCGCGCCTTCCTCACCGCCTTCCCCTGCGCAGTCGCGAGCACCGCTCTTTCCAACAACAACACTCTCAGCTCGTTTGTTTGTTTGTGAGATAACTATCTACACACATGTTCGTGATTTTGACACTACGAGAAGAAAACTGATTTAATAGATACAAATTGTTTTTTTGAAGTTATACTTCTAATGCGACTTCCAACAAGGTTGCGTTAAACGTTTAACGCTACCATGGAGAATTATTTGCATGCAATTAAAAACTATTTTTTAATGATGCGAAACAAGTATAACTTCTCACTCGCGTACCTAATTACACGCACCCATTTTTTTTTGGACATTCACCATTTCAATTTTCCACTGTTTTTCGTGGGGTAAAAAATCAATAATTCCAAAATAAGTAATAAAAAATGAAAACAAAGACTCACAAAACACAAGCATACATCAGCTGATGTCGAACACGTGTACCCAACGATGAAAACTAAACAGTTATTATGGACAACAAACACAATGACGACAGCGCAGACGAACACAACGACGAGGCAGTTTGGTAAATTTCTTACGTCGCGGCTTTTCCGTAAGTTTAATAATAATATTCCGTAAATACATTTTTTTTATAATACTAAGGGTGTTCCTCTACTTACCGTGTTTACAGCGTTACTGAATTCCTACCGGTTTCTGAGAAATTGCCGTTTGTAGGTCACATTAGATAGCCGTTGCAGTGAAGTGGCCGTCACCATGTACGTTAATTACGTTGCCTATCCTGTGGTTTTCTATATGTAATAACGTGTATATTTTGTATTTTGATAATGTAACGTAATGAAACGTAAATCATATTTTTTTTAAATAAAAACAGCAGTACGCAAGCGCGAAGCGCTAACTTGTTATTTGCGATAACACGTGAACTTGACGTATAAAAGGAATTATTGTCATTACGTGTATCAAACGTGGAAGATTTGACCTGGCGGCGAATGGATCCGATTTTATACGTTTAAAGCAAATTTTGAAAAAAAGTTGGCATGTTTTACTTTAGTTTTTGTGATTTAAACAATTTCACAAGATCGACGTATGATAACAAAACACTGGGCCTTCGTCGAGGTTAATGTTTATGTACGATGGAAGACTTCACATCAGTAACCCCGATCAGTCCGAAACTACTACTATCTACAATCCGAAGTTCGACCGTTCGCTCGTGCAACTTCGTGATGGAATATTAAAAATTAAAAAAAATTAAATTAAAAAAATTTAAGATTTCATACATTTTCGCGGTTTTTGAGTATTTTAAATGTCGCTGATCCCCGTAACGTAATAAACCAAATTTATTTATTTTTAAGAATTCCTTGACGAAAAAAGGTTATATCCCTCCTCGTAAAATAATAAAGAACTAATTTTTTTGTCCAAGAATTATTGTATTTATATAACACACCTAACCGTAACAATTTACTTTTTACAACGGTAAAAACACACCGAATATGCATAAACGCGGAATATTCGTATTCGGAAACCTACCTCAAGATCTGTAAATAGTCGATTTCCTCATTCAGAAACGTCCATTAAAACGTGAACAAACTATGGTGAAGTTCTTAAGTTCTCTATATGAGTGGTATTGGTTATGCCATAACTTAAGTGCGTTTGCCAGCGTAATTTCAAGGAATTTTAAGGCTCAGGGCAAAAGAAAATATATTCCAAACAACCTTTAGAACGCTGAAATTTTTCAACTTAGGCTTCATATGAAGAAAATCAATTGAGTTGTTTTAAAACAATAAACTTGCGCAAACATAGAAACTTCTATCGCAAAGCCTAACTATGTAAATTTAGGTACATCCAACATGAGTTGGCACTTACGTGGTATGATGATAAAATACGAGTTTGGTTATAATAGTGTGTGTCTTTTTATACTAGTTTCTACAGCGAAGCTTCAGAAGAGCAAAGTTGTCCCGGAACGTGCCACCGCCGTGCTGTCAGATTGCTGCATTGCAGAACTTTGCTTGCTTCAACGCCGTAGATATTGGCGAACTTACTCGAAGACATGGTGTTCACGCATTTTGAGCATTACTATTTTACTGCTTGATGCAAAATTATAAGTCAATTTAGTCTAAGTGGATATTAACTAAAAAAAGTGTGTACTTAGGTACACACATTAAGTTATGCTTCTATGTAATTACTGAAATACTAAACTGAAACATTAAAAAAAATAACATTAAGTATATGTTTTTATATTTGTTTTTGCATAAACGACTGAGATCAGTCTGTAATTATTTCCTACAAACAAACTTTAACATTATTGAGCTGATTTAACATTTAATATTTAACAGTAGCCTAATAATGTCATCACGAAATTATTTTATTTTTCATGGTGCCAAATAAATGTAGGCTAAATATTTGTTGCGCTAACTATACATTTCAATGCTAAATAAGGGTTGTCAAAATTGTAATACCAGGATATTAAGGTTTTTTTTAAGTTATTATTTCTTTTAATGACTCTAAATTATTATAACAATGTATTAAAGGATTGTTGTGCTATTATAAAGTGTTATTTTTAATAAATATTCGCGGTGTAAATTCTGCGATGTTCACAAAAGCAATACGAACGGATGAATCAAGTAGGTCGCCATTCCTCCGAAATTTCTGAGACTTATACAGATGGCAGCACCGTGGTTACACATTTCCGTTCCAATCAACTTCCGTTCCATTCACGAAATTACTTCTACTACTTGTATACCGAGAGCTAAGATGTTACACATAAATAATTATTAAATCTACACACATCCTTTGTCTGATACCGAAACCTACACGCATTAGTCATGCGGTTTTCAACAACGGAGGATGTGTTTTCAGTCGGGCGCAGTCTAGTGGCAACGGTAAAGTTATCTTCAGTGGACGATGGTACTGGTCTTTCGAGTACAGATCGAATCTGGCCCGTCGCGTTAAGTCCGGCTGGCAAACAGTTCATCGCGAATCACGAGCAGGAGAGAAAAAAAACGTAATCACGACGATTTTTATACTGATAACTGTCTGGTCGAAGCCACCTGCATTGCATAAATTACGAGTTAACGTACGTCCATTAGAAGACGACCGCGAAATTGAAAATCGAATGGCAGTCATTCGGCCCAAGAATCGCCCACCTCGTTATTTTCCCGCGGGTGTAGAGGAGCCCTGGTCCAAATGGGTGTTTTTCTCTCTCTCTCTTTCTGTCTCTTTCTCTCTCTCTCTCTCCTGCCTCGTCGTCGCGCGAATGAGAGAAAGATAAAGCGCGCGGGAGCGAGGGGAGAAAGAGGAAGGAAGGAAGAAAGAGAGGAGGAGGAAGAGGGGCGGAAAAGTGCGGACAGGAACGCGGCTCGGCGGGACCTCCCCAGAAGTCTTTTCATTTCCTGAAACTTTCCCTGCGCACCAAACCCTATAATTACTACAGCTCGTGGGGGTTAATTTTAATTAGAAGGACTATCGAAAAGAGGCGGGGAGTCCGGGGGGAGGGGGTGGGGTGTCCTCCCCGCCAGGGTGACATCCATCTCGACCTACGCCCGACCTCCGACCCAGACACCTTTTCGACCCCCCCCCCCCCCCTTCCCCTTTGCCAACTCTCTTTCAGCACGGTCTTTCTGGCCCCTGCCCCCGCATCAACGGAGGAGGAAGCTAGAGTTGGCGCATGTGTTCGCCGTCTGCCGCGTCGAGGTACAGTTGGCCCGTGGTGGGTCGAAATTGTAATGCCCGGATTGTAGCGTATTTTTTATATTGGCATTTATTTCTATGACTGTAAATTATAACATAAAGTGTCAAAGGACGGTTGTACTATTATAATGTTTTATTTTTTAAAATACCTATGCACGTTGTAAATTCTGCGATGTTCACGAAGGCAATATATACGGGTTAATCACGCGGTTCCGCCATATTTTTGAGCTTTCTGAAATTTACACAGACGGCAGCACTCTGTTTACACATTTCCGTTCCAATCGACTTCCGTTCCATTCAAGAAATCACTCCTACCAAATGTCGTATATACCAAGAGCTAAGATGTTACACTTTAATTTTTCGCTAACGGCGGGTTTTTATGCAGAAACATTTCCTAAATTAAATTTCCATGAGCGCTTTTGTAAATGCTATACCCAGATGTCAAAACTCCAGAGAATGAACCAGTTGTGTGTGGACACAACGCCATTAGACTAAATATTTGCCCACTTTTTTTTTATTAATAGGCCTACCCGTTGAAAATTTTATGATGGTATCCATTCCAGCCTCGTCCAAATATATATAATCATATTTATGAAACTAAAATAATTATGTAAAATTACAGATATTTGTAAATTTGTACGTTTACTTGAAAGAAGCTGCACCGCTACAACAAAAATGCCCGCAGTACTACTGGGTTCGCATTCTTGCCCAGGCATTTATGCTACCTGCATTGGTAAAAGTTATTTGTAAACTGTTGCCTGAATAGTTTTCCAGTATTAACTAAGCACATCAATAAGCACAGTAAAACAAAAAAAAAATGAATTGTTTAATATTTATTTATGTTTTCCATGGTTTGAAATATTTTTTATTCTTGTATAAAACATCAATCTAATTTTTCAATTGTGCCTCGATTGTAAGCGCGACAAGAAAAACTCAGTATTGTTCCAAAAAAAAAAACATGTATTTCGTACACACAAAACTACCTAACCATATGAATTTACAGTATTTCTCTTGTAATATTACAAACCATTTCTCCGCAAGGAATATTTACTAAAAGAACTTAAAGAAATGTCTGTGTAGTAATAACGTTGTGGTTGCGCGAGAAGAGCGCGCTGGGAGTTCGAGACGCCGGCGTAAGGAGCAGATCCGCGGTCGGCGTTATTTGCGTGCCGCCGTTGTTTGCGCCAAGGTTATAAAGAGTTATTCATCCAGCCGGCGAGAGACTGTGAGAGACTGTGAGAGAGACTGTGTGAGAGGCTGTGAGCGACGGCACAGCGCCCGCCGGGGCTCGGCAAACAAACTAATATTTTCATCAACCCCCCGCTGCTGCTGCTGCTGCTCAGTCGTCGGCAAACAACGCCGCGAGTTCCTCGCATCGCCAGGCGGCTTCCGCGGGGTTCCGTCTCCCGGCTCTCGGTCGGCGAGGGAAACTGGGAGAGTGCGCAACCCTTCAGACCCCCGCGGTTCAAATCTTCAACACTATAAACGCCACCGTGCGGCCGTAACTGGAAACGTGATCTCCGCGCTTCGCATGTCTTGTAAGGTTTCCAATGATTTTTATCAGAAACATACTCGTAATTTTCGTTCTACTAACACCCATAGGAGAAAAAAAAATTGAAAATCCACTGACCCACTTTCGTGTCCAGCCGGATATTTTGACACCTCCCTCTCCTTACCAACACACACTTTTCGTGATGTCGCTCTCTCTCTCTCTCTCTCTCCCTCCCTGTCTCTCCCTATCTCTTGCTGCAAAGCAGGGCAGGACAGCAAGAAAAGAAAAACTAATTATAAAAAAAATGCCGTGTGTCACAGTTGTCTACGTGTGTTAGATAGCAGTTTGTGAGACGGTTGACGAAGATCCTTTTCTGCGTCGTGTCGCATTTTGTTGTGTTTTTTTTTTCTTTCAAAATTTGAGGCAAAATCTCCCTCAGTGCCACGGGCTGGGCATTTTCGCTGACCTCCTTCAGATTTGATCTCCGAGTCGGATTCCGATACCGAGCTAGAAATTTCATTGTCACGCCATCTTACATAGTGGAGTGCTGGTGTCGTTATATCACCGGATGATTCTGAGGTTTATCTATAACATATCGTGTAACCAGCAATTGCATGTGTCCAAAAAACATTTTTGAAATCAAATCTTTCCCAATGTGCAAGAATCATTCAAACGACGTATCACAAGGTGGTTACGCAAGGCATTAAAAAAAATCAATCAAATTACACAAACTGAGCTATAAATAAGGACCGGAAAAATTTGCGGGATCAATGACTTCTAGGATAAACTCCATAGTTCTACGTACACTCGGTCAAATGCCACCCACTCATTGGCTGCTGTCTTGTGAGACGTCCCAACATAGCAGCCTGTGATTCTTATAAAGCTTTGGTTGGGTGTTTCTCATTGGTCCAGAGTCATCCAGGTGAGTTGTGAGCCAATAGCAGAAGCATAACAGAGGTATAAATATTTGTATCTTAGCCTGTCGCAAAATAAATTCGCGAATTTTCCCGGTCTCTAGCTATAAAATAAAGCGTGTGACACAGTTCGTGTGTGAAGGCCCACGAGTGCGGGGTCGTGCTGCAGCTGTGCGTCTCGACTAGTGTAGGTGATCCCGCACACGTCGGTCACGGAGACCGGGCTGTCCGCCTGCGACAACACGCTTGCAATGCCGGCCCCGCCGCGCTCATGGTGGAGTCGCGTCGACACGGCGCCCGCCCAGTCATGGGTCAGTGTCAGTGAGGCGAGACGCTCGCTGGTAGAGACTGGGAAAATTCGCGCTTTCGATGACCTCTAGGATGGACTGCACAACCATCTACATACTCAGGCAAATGCCACTTGCTCATTGGCTATTGACTCGTGACACTTGTCAACTGGGACGCTTGCGATTCGATACTTTTTTTTGGTCGAAGGTTTCCCTTTGGCTAAAAGTCCTTCAGATAAACTGTAAGCCGATCACAGAAGCAATATAAATGTACTTACAGTTTTTTGGATTTTAGCATATCGTGAAATGAATCCGCGAATTTTTCCGGTCTCTACTCGCTGGTACTTCTAGCGCGGCATCTCCTCCAAGCGCGAGACTTTGAACTGACGCGCAGTCATCTATTTCATCGTGCATACAAATATGAATTTTGAGCTGTGACCATTACATTAGATGGCGGAGAAATGAACATAATAAAGATGTAATGCAAGACCCTTGGGTGATTTCGAGAATCTTTATCGGGAATTTTTAAATTATAAAACTGATTCTGAAAGCAAGAATTTTTAGGCCCTTTTCACTCTCCTAAAATTACAGTTTGAAAACGAAAAAAAAAAAAATTGTTGTCTATAAAGTCGGTTTACAGACGATAGTTTAACGTGACGTCATAACAAAACATTGATGAAATTATTGCATACTTTATGAATAAAGTTGATTCATTTGAAATTATACTAGTAATTACTTGAAATTATACTTACTATAAAATTACTTGAAATTATACTATTAATCAGATTTTTAAAATGCAAAAATAATTAACCTTTATTGCCGAAATTGTTATTGTAATAAGCAATGAAAACCACTTCAACTTTTCACTTCACTTTATAAACATTCGAGTGGAAGAGAGATAGATGCTGCGCAAGCGTACAATGAGCGTAACGGGACACAGCAAACGGAACAATGTTCGTAACGGGACACAGCGTAACGGAACAATGTGTGTGACGGGACACAGCGTAACGGAAGAATGTGCGTGACGGGACAATTTTTCGTGCGTGCAGCCGGCGTTCATCGATTTATTAGACGTTGTCACGTCAAAAAACGGAAACCGAACTACCCATCCGCCTTCAGCGCGTTCTTAAATGCTTTCCGTGATCAGACGCCACTCGGATAACTTGGGCAGTTCCAAATCGCGTGGTTTGTTCTGAAGCTCTGCGTACCATGTGTGTGCCCAGGTAGGCGGACCGTAAACAATATTTTGTAGTGATACCGCTGATTTCGTTTAAATGTAAAGATTTACAAATATCTGTAACTATACGTAAATATTTTTGCTTCACAGGGGAGAACAAGGGGTACATGCTTGGGGGATCTGACACAAGTCTCTCACTAGGCGGTTTGGCGCTACATTCCTTGCGACGAGAGGAAAATTCTATATATTCAAAAAAATATCCTTAAAACATAGGTTTGGTTTTCATATTACATTTATCATCCCCGTTTCACAGTTATCACTGCATGCACAGTGAGGGGCTTAATTTCAGGGGAGGCCTAGGCATCGCAGCCCCTTCCGCGATAGCACATGGGTAAAGAGAGATCATTTTACGTTGTTCGAACCGCAATCCAGCCATCCCAATTTCAGTTTCCATTGCTTTCCTGAAATTAATATCGGCAAATGCTGAAATTGTTTCTAGTGCAGCCGATAAACGATCCTTCACCAATAACCAGGTCGTCGTTGGGTGAAGGGGAAGGGGGGGGGGGCGGCACCAGGAGGGGAATCACTTGAGTTTTGAAGTATTATGTTAATGTGTGTGTTTACCCTAGTAGTAAGAAAAAAATACAAGTATATTGCTAATAAAATCCACTGGAAACCCTATAGTTTATGCGATACGTGCCGACTTTTACAGTTATGGCCAATGAAAAGTTTAGTATTTACACTGTTAGAAACTACAGTAAATTTACCAACTTCTCAGCGAAGAATGTAACTGAAATAAACGAAGGGTTCTTCATAAGTTCAAGTAACTGAAACTTCGTAGAAACTATGCCCTTTGTGTATTTCGTTTTTTTTAAAAAAAAGTAAACACATGGTGGGGAAAATATGTGTTATATATATTCCTGTAGAAATAACCAGTTTTTAAATGTTTTTCTAATATACTAAGAATATTCTTTTGGGTTCATTTTCAAAGTAAGTGAACTCTTGTGTCCGTAAATTTACGAAAAAAAGTCGTATATTTACGAAGATCCCTGGTTAATTTATAACCAGCGCTCTTCGCAGAATAGAGGTGCAAATTTTAACAGCGTAGGTTTTTTTTCTTACATAGGGTTTGAAAAACTGTACATTAAGTAATGGACAAAATTATTTTCCCCGGGCCTTTAGCTTCTCTCGACGGTCCTGGGCCCTAATTTGTGCTACGACGTTCATGACTTCGCCATCGGAAAAACGTTTGGCTCAGTTCTTTGTTCTTATTTTAAACAAACTTTCAATGAAATATAAAGGGAGATATATATTTGTCTCGCCCGAGCCGAACGATTGCACACGTGCGCACATGTTCGCAGTAATTCAAAGCGCGGAAAAGAGCGAGAGAGAAAAAAAAACTTAGCGCCTGGTCCGCGCCCGGAACAGAGGTAGCAAATTTGGAAAGTTGCACTCCGGGCGCCGGCAGTTCCGCGCAACTGTCACACTGTTGGCGGACGGGACAACCCGCGAGGGGCAAGAGGGGCGATAGGGGAAGGAAAACGGTCGCAAATCGCGCATGCGCCGCGGCGCGGCGGCCGGAACGTATGGCCGCCATATAGTACACCCGCCCGCTCCTAGATTGCGCTGTCAGCCGCGCGGGAAGGACTGTGGGAATTGCTCAGGGGGGAGAAAAGAGAACCGCGGTGGTGGAAGAGGTGGAAGAGAGGTGGTAGTTGAAGCTGAATCCCTCGCGGAGGGGTGAGTGGGAAACTTGCGGAGGAGCGCGCGTGTGTATCGTCTTACTTCGACATTGAATTTTTTTTACCTCCGTTGGATACGAGTTCATTTCAAAATCCATAAGCGAACGCGACAGCAGAACTGAATGGCGGAGAAGATTATGGAGGGAAGGTTGAATCCGTCGAGGGAGATCTGCGTGTGTTTCGAAATTTGTTCCGGCAGGATTTCTCATATTCTAGAACAAACCAGACTGTGGTGAAAACCATTTTAAAAAAAAAAAAAAAAAAGACAAATTTTGAACGCAATAAAATGCATCAAATGTCATTTAACAGTTCCGAGCAAGTTGAGACGGCCGCCATACGAGGCGCACCTTCCCGCTCGATGATAAGATCGTCAAGATACATGGAAGCCGTACCGATGTCTGAGCGATGCAAGTCTGTACCAAAAAAACTGTACACCGTCATAGTAAAATCGCTATCGTACTTGCTGACTTTGGCAATACTGTCGTCGCAAAACATTTGTATGGTAGCACATGTCAAAAAAAAAAAATAACAATTTCTAAACATACATACTTACATTCAGAATACCCGACGTGTAAGCAACCCCCTTGGAATATAAACTGCAATAAGCCGTGCAATATGTCGATATACATTACTTCGTCATATGTCGCTAAACGGTATTTATCGGGCAGCCCTCAACACGGAGAGAGCAAGTTCGATTCCTCGAGTTTGTTCGTAAACGGTCGTGGCGAGTCGGGCGAGTTTGACAGGTGTGTGTGTTTTTTGGAGCGTGGATGGAAAGGGGCCAGAGGAGAATGGAGTTCTCGTGACGGCTAGTCCATCCAGAGAGAGAATGGATGCAGGAGAAGCCTAAGACGTACATCAAGTTCTGTCCCTGCCCGAACCCGCCCGAATATTCACCTTCGGCCAACCTCGGGGTTTGTTTTATTTTTGCGCAGGAAAAATGAATTCAAATATTAAAAGTGGTCGTTTAGGTTAGCTACATCAAAACACTTAAAAACACCACGGACGGTTAGTTAGGTTAGTATAGCTACATTAAAATAAACAGAGAAATATAAATATATATAAATGAACCCGAGGTTGGCCGAAGGTGAATGTTCGGGAGTGTTCGGGCAGGGACAGAACTTGATGTACATCTTAGGCTTCCCTGGATGCAGCGAGGGCAGTATGGTGATGCGGGGAGGGAAGGGGAGGGCGCGGGTGGAAGCAACCCGAGCTCCAGTTAGGTCGGCGAACCCGCCCCGCCCCGGAGCAGACTCGGTGATCGACTCGAGTCGGTCTTCTCGACGGCCAGAGCAGCCGCGCGTCATCACCCAGGCGGCCTTGAATCACGGCCCAGGTGAACCGGGCCACCAATCTGCCAGCTCGACGCACGGCGCGCCTGTGAACCCACCCGGCGAGACCCGCGGATATGACTCCGGAGACGGGGGGTCGCCGCGCCGTCCCTGAAGGGAACATCTCCACGTGCCAGCTGATGTCTTCCCGGTCGCCTCCGCGCTTACGTTAGCAACCGCGCCGTGGGCCTGCGTTTGAAACAGCAGCGGACAGGCGGCTGTCGAACTAACGCAGTTTATTTGGTAATGCACCGAGAAACTGTCCAGGTGCACAGGAAAAAAAAATGTTACTATTAATGTTGTAAAATAAAATAATTGCAAGTATAACAATATTGTTGTATACTGTTGTCACAATATTTTATTGTTGCGTAAAAAAATTAAAACTTTGTACATTTTTTTAAAAATTATTGCTATGGGATTTACAATATATGTTAATCATAATTGGAGATACCTACTTCAATAATTTCTTCTTTACATTAGCACGGATGTGTACTGTAAAATTATCACTGTTAATTGTTTATTTACAAGAAAATTTTTGGTAAATAGTTTCCAAAAACTTACATTGTAAAATCATACTCTTTATACTTACAGTATATGCATAAAATTGTTATTGAATGCTTTATGCGGGAATTCCTTGCGTTTTGTTCTGTGTATTTAATTTCATAATAGTTTTTTTTTATTTTCCAGCCCTATCTTGTATGGTATACAGCGTATCGCTACTAGCTTGATCATCAGCACACTCCAGATGATTGAGATGTTACTATTTTGAGTAAATGACCTATAATATTACGGGAAAATTCCGATAAAAATATTTAAAGCAGAAAAATAATTAATAGAGTTTAAAAACAATTGTAATCAATTGTCCAACTATTTTATTGCTTTTGTGGTTTTAATATGTGGAGTGCCGTTGCTATTAGACTAAGATTATTGAAACATTTCAAATATAAATTAAATTTTATCTCTAATAACAAAAGTTATCAGTATCGCACTAAGCTAGACCTATCACTTACAGTTTAAAGTAAAACGATTGTATTTAAACTATTTCAAATCATAATGCACTGAAGCGGTTATCTACTATGTCGAAGACTATAATTTGTAACCGTATCTTTCTGGTAGTTACGTATGTCTCAAGTGCAACATGAACAAGAATTTTCGAAGAACGCCTTGATTCCCAAATGGTACTGACTGGTGAATCAGCGAAACTATGCTTAAGGTTGTGAAATTCAATTAGATTTAGTAAACTCATCTTAAAAAATTGAGCGAGTCTTTTGGTACTCACCAGTGTTGTGTAAACATCTAATCTCAGTAACAAAGCAAACTCATATGTTCTCGTGATTTTTCATGTTTGCAAACAAACATCTCGGACATAAAATCTCGGACACGAAATTCAACGTAGAAATCTTAAAAATAATGCCGAACGTGATAAATAAACTGATAAATAAACTAATCGCTTTTCAATTACCAACATTTCTGTATGCGGATCACACACATACTTTTTTCTGCGCTCGCCGCTAAAATTCGCTACCTGAACCGTAACAGTTGCTTGCCACCATAAAACGCAGATAGCAATTAGCAGCACGAAACAAGCGGAAATTTTTAACTTTTAAAACCGGCTCCAATAAAAACCCCGTCTTTGGACCAGTTTTTCGACACGGAATTTTATTTAAATACTGTCCCCCCCCCCCCCCCTTTTTTTAAATTCAACCAAACAGTTAATACTATAGTTTCCACACACGTCAGTACCAAAATATTAACCCGAAACATTTTAAAACACATTTTATAGCACTAAGTATATTTTTTAATATTTGATTTTGCTTAAACGACTAAAACCAGTCTGTCAAAACTTCCTTAGACCAAACCTTAACGTAACTGATCTGATTCAACATAAGTTTAATTATATTATAATGTTAATAATCAAGTTTTAAAAAATACCATCGACGTGATTTAGACCTCGCCCTGTGAGGTTACCAAGCGCGCTCTCTACCGCTGTGTTTCTAAGCCTCTTGGGAATTTAGAGGGAGAATATTTGTCATATCCATTGTAATGCCAGGATTCTTAGGCATTTAAAACGTGTGGTTACTATTTTAGTTTAGCAGGGTGGTTTCACTATCATATTTGCACACCGATACGTTTGGTATTTCCCCTAATGTTTACAAAAGGGACTATACACGGGTTTATGTTGCTGCACGTGTTTCCGCCATTTTTGTGACACATTTACGTCCTTAGACTTCCTTGCTATTTTCACTTAATTACTCTTACCAAATGCCGTATACCGAGATATAAGGTGTTAACCACAAAGGTAAATCGATCAATTTTAGTCGCTTGAAGAAACTTTTAGAATCTACTTTGCTTGGGAAGCCTTCTTTTCACAGACGAGAGAGCCAAAACCCGAAGTTCCCCGAAGTTCATGTTTTTTTCCCGTATCTTTAATGTAGCTATCCTAACCAAATCAACCGTCCACAATGTTTTAAAGTTTTTATACTGTAGTTAACCTAACCTAATTGACCATTAGTAGATATATTTTTATCAACACCACCATATTTTATTACAATGAACCAAAAAAAAATGCACGATCGGGCGTTTGGCTCTCTCGTCTGTGAAAAGAAGGCTTCCCACTTTGCTTCTGGTGGCGCATGTTTACAAATTTGCAAAAAAAAAAAAAAAAACACTCGAAAGTTATCGGGAGAAGTTTGGACTGTGCAAGGTGGCCAGCCTGCCGGCTCGCCTTGACCTAGGCGCGGACGCGGTGACGGGCGGCCATGTTTGATTGGCGGCGTGACAGATTTACTGCGGCCTCGTGACGGCATCGCGGCCGGTCCTCCGAGTCGTGCCGGAGCGGGGCCCGCGGGCGCGCGTCGCTCCGTGCGGCAAGCGGCCATGTCGCAGCGGCGGGGTCTGCCCACCATCTTCCCCTTCAGCTTCCCGCCGACCACCAAACACAGGTCACAGCTGGTCTGGACGTCTGCTCGCGAGAGAAAAAATATATATCATAATTAGAGCCACGGAAATTTCGCGGATTCATTTAGTCGCAAGCTAGAATGCAAACCTCCACACTGTCGCACTGTGTTCGTGATTGGACCGCAGTTATCTGGACACGCCCCTCTACGACCGTGAGCCAACGATGACCAGCCAGGAGAAAAGTAAGCGAATCAGGTAGTGTCAAATAACAAGGATAAAAATGTTCTCGCTAATAAATCAACCAATGGGAATGTAAACATGGTTCGAGCACACCTATAACTTTGAATTCTATCCTGAGGCCAGAGGAATCCGCGAAATTTCCGGGACTCTAATCATAATGCTTGGCCCTAACTGCAGGTAGTCAACCTTTTTGTAGCTGGGGCTCAGTACAGAAATTAAAAAGTCAAACGGGACAATTTTTGTTCCGTATAGTTTTTTTTGACGTGACGTCTAATAAATCGATGAACGCCGGCTGCACGCACGAAAAAGGATGACTCGTTGTCCCGTTACGCACATTGTCCCGTTACGCTCATTGTACGCTTGCGCCGCATCTATCTCTCTTCCACTCGATTGGAACAACCATCGATTTGACTTTTTCGAGGCACATTAAACTTGAAACACTCCCATTCGTTTCCTACTTTTTCCTATCATCGTCCTATCCTTAACAGAATAACACAGATTGGAAGAAGTTAAATAGCAAACATGTATAAAAGTTATAGTTAAAATAATCTCTTCGTTAAAGTAATAAACATACTTGAATTAATGAGTGCAAATAAAAGTAAATTTATCAATTAAATTGTAGATTTCATTTCACTCCTTCTTTGTATCCATACAAAATAGTGATAATTCAATAAAAATTATTCAATTTTATTCATAAAAGTATGCAATCATTGCATCAATGTTTTGTTATGACGTTGTCACGTTAAACTATCGTCCGTAAACCGACTTTACAGACAACCAATTTTTTTCAGTATCAACAACAAACACAATTTACCCCTTCCCCGTCCCAAATTGCATATGCGATTTTGTTTGTGGTAGTGCATAACTACATCAAACTGAACAGTGTACAAGTGAAACACACAGCTCACAGCTTTTTTATATATAGCATTTAAAAAGTTAATTAGTTAAGTTGTTCGGTTTGAATTTATTTGTTTGTTGAGTAGTGATTACCGGTTAGTGTGATAGGCCTTTCCCAAGACTTGGCCGACCCAAACTGATCCACTTTCCATGAGCAGAAACATGGAAATGTCGCAGGTTCAACGACCTGTAGGCCTGCCGTGTACAGCATTGTACACGTCACGTGTTTATTGTCTGTTCTTGCGCGTCGTCAAGTGGTGCCTGGAGTGGATATGTTTCCACATTAATTTTCCTTTCCTCTTAGAGGTCCTGATACTAAGATCGATACTGTTGTACATAACAGTAAATTCACGTATACCTTTTTTGCAACTAAGAATGGATCTAAAATAAACACATACTTCTTCGTATATCCAGACAACTGGATCTTTGTAGAAATTAGTAAGGTCTTAACTTCACAGTTATATCTTCCATTGTAAGCATGGTAAACGTACATGAAGGAGAATTAAGCTGCTTTTTTTTTTGCTTTGTTAATACTCCGATGTTCTTATATGTTCAAATAAGAAAAATCAGTTCCAGTGAAATTACGAAGACATCCGTAAATTTACGAATATCCCTGGATGATTTATTTGAACCAGTGTCCTTTGTAATTTTAGGAGAAATAAATTTAGTAGTGAAACTGCAGAAGTCACAAAAACCATCGAGAGGTTTGACACTTAGCTTTTCGTTGAATAATCTGCAAAATTTCTCGGTCTTAAAATATACTAATGATGATGTAGAGAAATCTATCAGCATGCAATTGATTATGTTCTAACTGAAAGGGTGATTATTTACTAGGCTATTAGAAATCTTAACTTAAAAAATTACGAAGAACAGAGGTTACAAATTATCCAGTGATCCTAAATTTACGGCTATCTTCGTAAATTCACGCGTTGTGTGTTTCACTGTTCGTGTCATTCCTTTGTTTATTTATTCTCTAAATAACAGAAAAAAACTCTGATATATAAAAAAGGCGTAGGTTCCTCGACTATACAGTCATCTATAGACCTACGAAAGGGAAAACTTTGAGAATTATTCCTCTTTAAAAATTTCTTAAATTTATTTTAGTTCCCGACAGTGTTCCAGTGACTGATTTAACAAAATGAAATGCTGTCTTGCTATGAATTCCGATATCATAGTAACTGACTAAGTACGAACTTCACTTATTCGCAATGCCGCCATTACCATAAACCACTGACGCAGAGTGTATGGTTCAGTCTTAAACACTATTTTTTACTGATCATTAGTATAATTTAAAGGCTATTCCTGCCAATTTATTTCGATATTGCTCTTGCATTTCAATAGTAGTGGTGTTGAACAACTAAAACACATTTTATGCATACGCTATCATTTTAAATAACAATTGCATGTTAACTGCGAAGCTTATTTGTCAACCATTGCCAGTTTGTAAAATAAGAAGTGGAGATACCAAAGAACTTAATGTTCCTAATAGATGTCAGTAAATTTACGTATATGCACGCCGAACTTGTTTTGAACTATGATCCAAGAATTTAGATGTATTCAAACATCTAAGTTAATTTTTTTTATGTGAGATTACCGGAGATTGCATTCATAAAGTAAGGTGCGATTAGCCAAACTCTTATGGTTTTGTCTATAGTGTAATGTAATAAAAATATATATTTAAAATGTTATTATATATATTTGATGAAAATAAATACTAAATAACTTTAAAAATGGAAATAATTTTTTTTTGGCAAACCGAACCCAAAACAAGATTCCCGCAGCGCTTTTGTCACCAGATCTTAAGTAAAAGATTTATAATAGTTACTATCATCGGTCACAAGACATTTTACAGAACATAGGTAATTCTCTCCCAAAAAAAATGCAAGACAAATATTGTAATAGATTAATTGGACTAACCTTTTAATTATAATAATGACAACAGAATGACGTAACCTACAATCGTGTGAGACCCAGTGTTAGAGACGCAAGCGCTGACTTCGCTGCCTGGAATCGGTGTCACAATGGCGCAGCTTGCTAGGACGTCGCGACCACGTCTCTCGATGACATCCAGCAACTTCTGGGCGGTGCCCGGGGAAGACTATCAGGAGGTTTCAACGCACGCCTCGTGTTCGCCGAAGAAGCAGCTGACGTCACATCCTTTGTGAAATGGCTTCCTCACTGCTTGCCTGCTAATGGTCACAGTTTGTGTGAAAATCTCCCTTCCCCCTTCTCCTAACGTCAAACCCCTTTTAACATTTATCTATGTTCGTCACGCTCCATGAGGTTATTAATAGAACCACGTAACACTAAAGACTGCTTGCAGGGCCAGGTAAGTAAAATCTAAGCACAAACTTTGCAGGTTAATCAATTGGAGAAATACTTTACTTTGCCACAAGTCAAAAATATGCAAGCCAGCCTAGATCTTATACTATTTAACGAGCTGTCATTGTATAATTATGAACAGCTATATGTGTAATGTTTTCTGAACAGATATTTAAATTTGCAAAATAAATGTATTCGGTGGCAAGTACTTAATCGATGTAGTTAGGTCGTACTGCAGAAAAAAAAATCATATTCACGTATATTTTAAAATTTTGAATACTAAATACAGCGATAAAGAAATATTTTACCAAAAATAGCTGTGCATCATTGAGTCATGTATCTAATTATATAATGGGAACATAATACACTACACTAAAAACAACTGCAAGTGCGCGTATAATGTCAGTTTAAGTGTGTATCACCTAAACCATAGCTTACTTAATGAAATGCAGCCATACAATTGTAACACACATTCACTAAAGGCCTATATGTACTTTTCATACCGATGCATTATAAATGTATATGAAAATCATTTGGCTATTTTCGTGAACAAATATTATTCTGGAATAAAATTAATAACATGTGCCAATCGCTATAAACATTAATGAATATGCATACCGGTACACTTAAAATTTACATATTTATGCCGCAATACTTAATTTCTGATACTTCTTTCATGTTTTAAATCGTAATTGCAATACAATCATTTACCCGTTACTATTCTTAATATAGCTTCTCCTGCAAACTAGAATTTAAGGTTTCTACTTTTTTTCAAGATGAGAAAATTACACACCCGCTTTTGGATTTATTTTGATTTCTACATTCGTTTTCGTGTTTCGGATGAATGTAAAATTTAAATACGGCCAAAATCCAGCTGTTCCTACAATCGAATTACAGATTCCGGTTTCCTTATCTTTAAAATTGTTTATTAAAACTGATTTTGATTTAACATTTTTTTTTTACGTTTACAGTGTCAACAGCACCGCAAATTTCAATTTTAGAATTACCTGTCTTGCACTTTTTTCCAACCGAAAACACAGTGACGTGTAGTTTCGAATTTCCAGGCCCTTCTTGGCTGTAATTGAACAGTAAGCAAGAATAAAAAAAAGTTCAGGCAAACTGGGATACTGCACTTTAGGTATGAAGACTGCTCGCACCGACCTACACGGTGGAATGCGAAGGGTCACAGGTCCAAGTTTTCCCCTCTCACCCTTTAAGCCACTGATATAAAACCACGTGAAGTGAAAACAATGCTTTTGCCTTCACTACCAGTCAAACCCAGCAGGAACAGACTCGCCAACTCCCAGCGACGCAAAATCAAACAGATCAGCGTCTCTTGGGCGGCTCTTGCACCGCGCCACCAGGGCTATAAAATTCCGAGCGGTCTCCTTGCACTAGCACCGCAACTAACCCGAAACCACAACCAACCAGTCAATCATATTATCATCCACTCCATCAACTAGGCGGGAGGGAAAAAGACCAAAGAAAAAAATATATAAGAGGGCGCGGGGGAAAAAGATGGTATTTTTCCTCGGCGGATGGAAGAACGTCGAGGAATTCTTGGGCGGTTCCTTGTCACGGGAGAACCATTCCGAGTTGTCTTCGTCAATCAGAGCGAGAACCAGCCTCACAGGCTGGGCCACGAGGGGTTGGGGAGAGGAGAAATAAATGCAAAACGTTCATTAGGGAGAAGTTTTTGAAAAGGAAACTTTTGATGGAACACCGGGAGACAGAGCAGTTGAAGCGACAGGGGAAGGGAACGCGGTATCAAGTCCCGGAATCTGAATTGTCGACTGGGAAAATGCACAGCCATTGTCTTTGAGTCCTCAAAGCGACGATGATGAAGAATGATAAATTAGAATAAACAGGGTTGGGAAAAGAAAGGTAGAGGAGGGGGATGTGGGGGAAGCACGAAAGGAAGGGATGCAGAGTTGAAAAGGGGGAGATCAGGAACAGAAAGTTTCTCTGGTTGGTATCCTGTGAAAAGACGAGGAGGTGGGGTTTCGTGACGTAGATGTAAGGTAGGCCCCCTTCTTTTCAATTTCTCCTCAAAACTCAGAGTCCACCCTTCTCCGTAGAACACCCCTTCGCCCCTTTTTCACACGACGCTGCCTGGCCGTTTTAAATGTTTTGATTACGTCATTGTCTGAAGTTCTTCAAGTTCGCACGTCCCACCTCCACCCCTTTACCATTTTTTTTTATTCCAAGAAAGAGCCGCTGATTTCATTTGGCGATATTCAAAATAGTTCCACAGCCCCGTGTTTGAATTGCGAGGTGACTTCAACCCAGAAATTATTGCAAACTCTCACCGCGATTATTCTGAACAGAAGAGAAATTTAATCATCTTGATGTGCTTTATTTTAAAGGATGGAATTCCTGTCGTAAATATTCAGCTTTGGAAAGCGTAACGGACATAGTGATAAAATGATTTTGTAAAGGAACATAATATATAATACACCAGTGAAATGTTTAAGGTAAGTTAAAGGTATGGTTTTAGGCACAGAAATGCTTAAGGCAGTGAGAGCCCGGATTATAGCGCACTCCAAACTACTGTTTCCAGATTCACCAAAGCCAACAAAGACCTCAAACCAAAGTTAATGAAAAATAACAATTACAAAAGATGCACTTCGATAATGGCACAACGAAACCGGAATTGGTCTAACCACCTAATCCAGTGCCTAAAACCATATCATTCAGTTTGTTTCGGTGCTGCAAACAGTTACTTGATGGAATTTGACTTAGATCCACCAACGATGACGCACGTAATATAGCCTACTCAAATTAAATAAATAAGTTCGATATCTGATACTTTAGAAGATGCCACAAGTCCATTTATATTTTTTTATTTTTCAAAATGAAAAAGAAACTACTGCGAACACAGACTGACAATTACGTTTGTGCAGAATTTGCATACACGAAATATGTGTGCCAAAATGGTAAATTTATACCACATTTCTAAGGACTTGGGTTTGAATCCTGGTTTCATCATCTTTATTTCCATGGTTTCTTTAATTTACTGACATTAATATAGGCCTTAGCAGATTCCATCCTCAATTCCCCTGCATTGTGTTTGTGGCATATCCATCTATTATAATAAATGACTTCGAAACTAACAAGACGTTGGAGCAAATAAAACAAACCAAAATACAAACGAAATAAAGGGAAGAAAAAAAAGTGTTTTTTGCACGTGAAAAATTTAATCCTTGGTAATATCAACTATTAAAAATCCAGATCAACTAACACTCAGTCTTTCATGAAATGTTGGTATATTCATTTTTTTAAGATTTACTATCTTTCAATAATTATTGTTATAATTTCATTACGATAGCTTTCTTACATTTTATGTTTCCGTCACATAGTTTGTCCCCAGCAGTAAAAATTCCTCTTGCGTGAAATTCCAATGCTCGAAATAAAGTTTAGTAATTTTGTGACGAAATTTTCTATCAAACAACAAATTTTACAGACATATAATGATGGAGTAAAAGGAATAGCTTTCAAAGAAGCAAATTGCATAACCAAATTGGCGTGTGAGACCGAGCCTTGGTTGATTTGTGTTTTATTATCGATGATTCCGTCTAGCTCCGACCATAAATCACAAACGCACTAACTAAAACGCACAACTTACGTATACTTTTAGGATTTCCCCCCCCCCCCCCCCCCACCACCAAATAAAATAAAAAGTACGCTCATCACACAACAATATCATCTTAGTCTTCAGACCCTTCTAAAAATAATATTTTGCAAATGTTAATGCAGATACTTTTAGTTAAACTTTTGACATGAGTTCCCATTAATGTTGGGTATATACCCAATATGCGCTATACCCAATCTTACTTCGGTACGTGATTTTGTTTAATGTTGATGCACAAGCTCCAGTTTGTAAATCCAGTCCAGTCTAAGTGGTTTAAGGTTGTGATCCTGACTGCTGACCTAGATGCCGTGGGTTCAAGTCCCAAATCGGGTATAGGTTATATTTGGATAACGTTCCCAATGACTTTATAATCCTCTACGATCAAAAAAATTATAAACGCTAGTGATAATATATTATACATTTTACAGTTATTTAAAATATGGCATAGTAGTTTCACAAGACCAGGAACGTTGGCCTCAAAACTGATTTTGTTTGTTTATTTGGTTTAAGTGGGGTTTCACACACAAAACTGATTTTTTTTTTCATTTTCTCGTCATTACTTGCTAAGAGTTAAGGACTATTTATGTTAATTTAACACTAAACCTCTCTTGCTTTTGTTGTTCAGTCACAAATATTTTCAACAGAAATTAACTATGTTTTATACAATGGGCGTAGAAAGTCGCGCAAGTGTTTGTTATTAATTTGTATCACTTGCGCGACGTTTTACAGCAATTATATCACCCTTAGTAATTATCCATTGAAAATGTTTGTGACAGAGCAACAAAATCAAGAGATGAATAGTGTTGAATTTACAGAAACAGCCTTAGTTACAATCGTGACCAAAAAAAAATATATTAAAAAAAACCACATGGTGCGTCACGCGGCCACGCTCAGAGAATAAAGGCGACGGGACATTCATGTGAAGGTCACAGTGGACTCCGCAGCACTTGGCTAACGATTCGGAGCTGGTGAATTCGATTCATCTCAGGCTGATGGGATTGAATCTGCGACTCGCGTTACATTGAGCGTGTTGTACAGCAAGGGTTTCCGACATACAACTAAAGAACTGCAGCAAGATTGATGTAAAATTTCAACAAATAAAAGGTGGCGACAATATATCAAGCCTCTCATGTACAAGGCGGCCATTTTGCATGTTACGAATCAGCATCACCAAACATGGACTAAACGCTCATTTAGAAACGAGGGGTGTAGCAAGAGCAAATTTTAAGGGGACTCAGAATAGTATGGTGGTGTCCAGGAGTAAAAAAAATCCTCCAACCAGGAGGACAAACGGCGGTGGCAGGATGTCTTATCTTATAGCCCCCATCTGGAGAGGAAGGTAGGTGTGTCATTCGCGTCGCCGACCAAGACTTTTTCGTTTTGGTTTCTCATACGCGACCAATGGCATCCCGTTGCGCATGTTTCTTCCCCGCTGCTTCTTTTTTGTTTCTTCATCTTCCAGTGTCTCTCTCTCACTCTCTCCCTCACATATCTCCACTTCTCTGCCCAGCCGCCAAGGGAAACGTGAGGAACAAATGCTGATACGGCAAATAAAGAGAACACGGTAGTCGCGCTGCAAGACGTGGTCCGCAATGGCCGCGCCCAGTTAGGATGATTTACGTGTCCATTGTCCGGAGGACACGCCGCCCGCGTCACCCGCCGTCCGAGCCGCCCAAGCCGCCCGAGCCGCCCAAGCCGCCCGAGCCGCCCGAGCTACCCGAGCCACCCCCGCAGTCGCGGGTCGAGGGCTGCGGCTGCACTGGGCTTCCCCTCCTCCCCGCAGGGACCAAGAAACTGTCCGTCCGCGCTGGCAGCCCCGAGACCCGCGAGGATATCGCGCACAGGACAACACACTCTGTGCTTTTACAGTGCATAGTTTGTCAACACTACAAGAAACATATTGCACCCTTGTACAACATACGGCTATGGCTGAGTTTTCGAGATAATACTAAATATTCCTTACTAAAATCGGCGCATATTTTTTATATTTCAATTGACGTTTCATTCAAGCATACAGTTTTATACCATGGACTTTATTTTGTTTTATTATGCTATCAATGTGCACAGTTATTCAACAGTTAAGTTATAAATAACTTTAACTATTGGAGGTATTGCCCGGGTAAGAATCCGAGCCCAATATTACTACGAGCACTATTTTGTAATGATACAGTTGTTTTCACGTAAACAAACAAATTTACAACTATCTGTAATTTAACAGGAATATTTATGTTTTACTAACAAAAAAAAATTTGGTGTGGTGTGAAATTTTCTTTATAATTAGAGTCACGATTATTTCTGGTTTCATTTCACTCCAGGCTAGAATAAAATTTCCTATATATAAGCTAGCATTTTATAATGCAAATTGGTCGAAAACACGTCCTTCTGAGGTAAGAACGGGATTGGATAACCACTTCTTCTTGTTTATAATTGGCTCAGGGTCATCAAGGACGTGTCAAGGCAACTAAGATCCATTCACCAACCTGAAACACATTGTATGTGCTTCAAGCCTACTTTGTTATCCAATTAGTGAGCGATATAATCGTGACTACATTGATAACTTGACTAAAAATGGTGCAACGGGAAATTTTGGCCTTTTAAATTCCTACTACGGGCTCCAAAAGACAAACGAATTTTACTGATCTTGCAAAAAAAAACTTGTAAAATATGTTAAATCCTAAATTAATATATTTACAAGCGACTACTTAAAGTCATGTCATATTCGCAGGCATCAATTTACTCACAATTATAATACAAAACTTTCCTTTTTTCCAATTTATGTTCTTGGACTAGCTAGAAGAATTTCTTTTTGTTTATTTCGACAACATTTCAATCGAGAAGCCTTAAAACAGACAAACAGTACAAATGATCATAAGAAATTGCAAACAAATAAAATAATAATTTAAACATTAAGAAGCAGTTTTTTGTGACAAAATCATAATAAGTATTGTCGCCCAATTTCAGGGTTTTGATGATATTTTACCATTGTAAGAAAAGTACGTGTTTAATTCGAAAAAAATTTACTTAAGAAATAGTTACAGTAAATTTTCAGGCGTATAAAAGATTCAAATCATAACAAACTGTTTAAGAATTATATTTTTGAAGTGGTTACGAGTAAACATATTTTATTTGTAGTATAAATCAATTATCTGATTTCATAATTTTTATATTTTTAGTGTGTTATAGGGTTTATTTTACCTTGATTAAAATCACACCTCTTTTTCATCTCAATTGGTAGCTAATTAAAAAATTAAAACATGGGCCTATTTCATTTAATTAAGATTATGCCATTGCCTACACTTTCATTTATTTTGGTTACAGCTTTGCTTAGAATAATGAAATAATTTCACCTTGAACAAACATATTATTTTACCCCGTAGGAGATGTATTCGCAAAATGGTAAAATTGTGGTTAGTTCTAGTATGTTTAGTATTAGTACCCAGTATAGTTTATTATACTTGATTATCTCCGGATATATGAGTAATTATATTACAACTATGTATATGTACCACTTTTTCACTCCCTTGGGGGGGGGGGGGGGTGAAATTCTTTTATGATATATACCCTAGTGTTTAAGTTAGCCAAAGACCTTCATAATAAAAAAATTCTTCAAACTCTGTCAAGTAGTAAGTGATGCCGAAACTAACAGACAAAGAAACAAAAAAATTATTAAAATAGATTTTTGAGTTCTTGGTAATGTTAGTAGCCGTTTCCATTTTTTTTCCAGCCAATGTCAAGACATTTAATATTGAACAGTTTTGTGATCATCATAGATTTACTAAATTACATAAATCGGTTGATGAAAGTACCCATCTAATAAATATAATTATTTTATATACTACAAAAATTAAAATTTGTTAATTTAATATGCTTCCATATTCAATAGCTTAAACGCTGTTAAAATTCAACTGTAGGCGTAGAAAGACGCTCAAAAAAAAAAATCACTGACAATATTTCGTAGTGTACTGGCATTAGTTTTTTACCCCAACGACGACCTGAAATTGTAAGAATTTCGCTGAGTCAGAATTTTACCTTACAGAAATTAAAGCTGTCTCATGAAATAACCAATGGCATAGAATTTTCACAAAAAAAAAAAAGGTCCAACTAATCCGTAACGCATTCGATTTTCCGGTATGGGTGGGCTTCTGCAATATTTAAAATGTGACTTTGAACGGTTGCTACGTCTACAAAAAAAATGTTAAGCTATAAAAATTTTCTTTTTGTATACCTAAATGATATTGCTGTGTACAAATAGGTTAAATACAAAATATAAGTTGGCCGGTAATTAGTTCACTTCTTGTCATTGTTAAGTATTGTGTGACGGCTTTTACTGTAAATTAATCACGATAGTTCTCTTGCATCTCATGTTACCTAGGTCTCAAATTTTCTCGACGCGTATGAGCTAAATATTATCCCACGGCGGTAAAAAAAAATTGGCACAGGCGTTAATGGTGATAAAATCTGTGATCTAACAACACTGTTAAAAAAAAATTTCACCTTAAATTTACGGAGAACGCTGGGTACAAAATATCCCAGGGGTCTTCGTTGATTTACAGTTATCTTCGTAAGTTCATGGGTACTGATTTCATTTGCATTGAACACGAGTCCACAAGAGTAATCTTGGTATACCAACAAAACAAACATTCGATAACTTGTCAAGTCAACAAGCAACTGCGTAGTTTTTTTACGAAGATCCAGTCAACTGGCAATACGAAGAAAAAAATTTCGTTCTTTTTAAGGCAGCTTCTTCGTTGAAAAGTCCCTAAATCTAATGTTTTTTTTTTTGTCGTGACAACGTCTAATAAATCGATGAACGCCGGCTGCACGCACGAAAAAGTGACCCGTAGCGCACAATGTCCCGTTACGCTGTGTCCCGTTACGCTCATTGTTCGCTTGCACCGCATCTATCTCTCTTCCACTCGATTGGAACAACCATAGATTTGACTTTTTCGAGGTACATTAAACTTTATATACTCTCATTCGTTTCCTACTTTTCCCATCATCGTCCTATCATTAACAGAAAAACACAGATTGGAAGAATTTAAATAGCAAACATGTATAAAAGTTATAGTTAAAATAATCTCTTCGTTAAAGTAATAAACTTATTTGAATTAATGAGTGCAAATAAAAGTAAATTTATCAATTAAATTGTAGATTTCATTTCACTCCTTCTTTGTATCCATACAAAATAGTGATAATTCAATCAAAATTATTCAATTTTATTCATAAAAGTATGCAATAATTTCATCAATGTTTTGTTATGACGTCACGTTAAAGTATCGTCCGTAAACTGACTTTACAGACAACCAATTTTTTTAGTAGTGTACAAATGCAAGGGAGCCATCGGAATTAGGGCGCTGTACGAGCGGGACGGTGGAACACTGCTCTTTCCCTGGTGGCTCCTGCGGGCGTTTGTACCTAGAGGATTGATAGAGGTCTGGAGGACGACGGGAAGAAAGTGGAAAAAAGGGGGGGGGGGGGGAAAGGGTTGTTCCCGGGCGCGATCGCGACGTACGGTCTCGTGTTACCGCGGCGTTAGCGCTGACGGACGGCCCAGAGGGGTGGGGGTTCGAGCCCACGCGAGGGTGTTGGTGGGAGGCAGACGCGGCGGACCTGGGGACAGGTTTAAAACGGGGACGCACCACAACGCCGAAATACCACAAAGCCGAAATGACAAATTGACCACAACGCCGAAATACACTAACGCCGAAAAATGTCATTGCAAGGCTGCCACAAAGGTTAGGTTAGACTAGGTGAGGTTAGGCTAGGTTAGGATAGGCTAAGTTAAGTTAGGTTAGGTTATATTACGCGAGGTTAGGTTAGGTTAGGTAAGGTTAGGTTTGATTGTGGTATTTCGGCGTTAAGGTACATTTAAGAAACACACACAAATTCATTCAGTTGTTATTTCGGCGTTGTGGTAACAGCAGTTTTCTAGCTGTAGGCGTTCTGGTCAATTTTGACATTCGGCGTTATGGTATTTCGGCGTTGTGGTAACGACCCGTTTCAAACTCCACAGCTGGACGGGGAGAGTGGAGGAAGGAGTGGGGGGGGGGGGGGGGGTGGTGAGGCAGTAATTACGAGGCGGACCGGTCGGCCGGCGAGGCAGCGGCTCATCTCCAGCAGACGACGACGCCTCCGCAGGAAGAACTGGAAGGGAAGTCTCCGGCACCGCAGGCAAGGTCGCGGTCACAACCGACTTTCCCCCTCCCCACCCCCCTCCATAAACAACACAACACAAGCTTCCAAGGAAGAATCAAAACAAGTGAAGATATCACCATATTTTCGACTACTAGTGCTGCATTCCGGCAAACCTTTGACTTTTTTTTATTGACGTGATAACGTCTTATTAAATCGATGAACGACGGCCGCACGCACGATAAAGCATGACTCATTGACAAGTTCCGCCTGAGCAGAGCGTGCAAGAACCGGCCAATCACCGTGCGGAGAAAATCTTCTATAATATCAAACAGGTTACGGCGGGATTTTTTAACTAATTGTTCATAATTATATTTAAACAAATTATTTAAATTAAATTTGCGAAAACTGTAAATAATAAGTATTTGAAAATTAAAAAGTATGCAAATTTTTCATCAATGTATTCTTATGACTTTTTTTTTTGTAATCATTCCTGTCGGCAACTATTCCAACTGTCACCGAATCACACCGGGAATTCAACTCAGTTTATATAAGCTTTAACTTAATTCAGTACATTCCTTCGTTTTTTTTTTTTTGTTGTACGTTCTTTTTTTTAATTCGCCAACTTTGTAAGCAGAATATTCATTTCAACCTGTTTGTGCCCGTCGACACAAAGAGCCACGCACATCAAAATAATAAGTAGTAATAATAATAATAAGTAGTATATCAATAAATATATTTAATTTCAATAAAAATAATATGTTTTAAGTCACGGCCCACGCTGTAAAAAAATTCCTTCAAATTATATCTAGTAAAAGCAAGAAACTTAATTTTTTAAACCCAATATGTAATTATTTAAGAATATAGGCCCAAGTTTTTTATTTCTAATACTTACAAAACATCTGAATCGTGATTTTAATCCACCAAAATCAAAACTTCTGTTACAAAATCAGATATTTTTCAAACTGTCAAATTGAGTCCAAAATGCGACTTTCCGGACTGTTCACACACTTTTGGGATCAAAAATGAAAGGTTTAAATTAAAGTAAAAAACTTTGAAAACTATTATTTTTTTGTAAAATAAACGAAAAAGCAAATCTAACCTTGGTTCCAGGTCACCTACATTTCTTTAGGTAATTTTCAATTCATAAAATGTAATAATTTATTACAAAATGCTCTTGAACATTGAAATTTCTTTAGCTTATAAGATAATAATATACAGCCAATTGATAAAGTTGCTTGAATTTAATAGTAAAGTATTGTGATTAAGGGAAAAAAAAATATTTCTAACATTTAAATCAATATTTAATTTGTTTTCTGCAAGAATTTATTGTAACAGTAAACACTGATTCCATTCAGAAGACAGCTATTGAAGTGTATGTTTACGACGGCAATGTCACTGAGCGCAGGGGTCGTACAATGCAAATGTGACGCATCCCTGGACAATATTCCTACAGTGAAAAAAAAAATATATATATATATAAATCCATCCCTTCTCCCTCCTCCTAGGAGGGTAAAGCCACCCGCTGATTGGCGGGCCGTACGCGGGGACGCGAGGCGATGGCACGTGCGTGGGTCGCTGGAGGAGGCAGGGGTGGGGGTGTAGTGTGGGAGGGGGGGGGGGGCGGGCCGTGCGAGAGAGCGAGCGACGCGCCGATTGGCCCGCGGCGCCGCCGAGAGGGTGTGGCTTCCCCGCGCGATGCCCCGCACACTACACGCACTCACACGCGCTCACACACGCTCACACACGCTCACACCCACGCGCGCGCGCCGTTCCCAGCCCCGACACACGCCGCTACGAGGGCTCGCGGCCCACCACGGTGGTATGCCACTAAAACCTGAGCGGGGAAGGGGTGAAAGAGGGGAATATTTCGCCCCCCACCACGAAAATCCTAAAAAAAAATTCTCTCATTCTCACAAATAAAATGAAAGAATTTGAAAACAAACACCAGGCAAAGAGGATCGACTATCACCTCCCCTTCCCCCCTTTCGTTTATGTGCTCTCCTGGTCGTAGATGGGAAAATTGATTCGCGAAACAAGAGCAAATATTTATACAACAATATGTTCCAAACAGTTGATTAAACGCTCGATACCTTCATATTTTCAAAGAGTCTAAAACATTTAAGGCATCCGCAACCTGTGAGGTTTTTGACCTGCACATAGAGGGGGGAAAAAACTGGCCTCTCGAAATCCCAAAAACCAATTATTAGCATGGGAAATTTAAATTAATTTACAGGTATGCATTGAATTACAAAACAATTTAGCAACCTGACAAATAAAATAACTTTATGATATGGAGGTTTCAAAATTTTGACGTTATGTGAAAACATTCATGGTGCTCTTCTCAGATGTTAGTCTTGATGCAGAAAGTAGCAGTTACGATTATTCAAAAGTGACGGACTTAAGTTACGGCATTTACGTAGCTAGACTAACAACTATTCATTAAAATAATAAAACATCAAACATTGTCGGCCAAAGGACCTATTGAGCTGTGTACCACAAAATATTCGCCACTAAATTTCCTAAGCATAGTCTCAAAAGTGTCCAAGAAAATCATTCTGACAGTAGCTCAAGCAAAAGTCATACAAATGTTGCCTGACAATTTCTTGAGAACATAAGCGTTAATAACCAGGTCAGTCAAAATAATTTTTTGTTTAATCAATTACGGGTAATTTATTAACAATTTATTTAGCACAGTATGACTCGAGTACTTTTCGATTATTAAAGAGACACGACAATAATTATCACGTAGATAAGCGACGCAAAATAGGTACAACACCAATAAGGTACTGTACCGGTTAAGTCTTTAAAAAATGGGGTGTGGCTGTGTCATGGACACGGCCGTGTGTTGTACGTGAACACGTGTGCGTAACAGGTAATATTTTCTATATAAAATATAAAATACGCTATTTTTGTATATTATATCTTTTTATTTTATTACCATATATATTCACTGTAACCATTTAACACTAATGTTTCATATGTGCAATCGATAGATTTTGACGAGAGCTGACGATTGAAACTCAAACGAACGTCGTAGCTTCTCAGAGTCAAAAGTTATACGAAATGGAAATCTCGAAACGCAGCAAAATGACCTCAAAATGGCGGCGCTTCCTCCTCCACCGCGAATGATGCGTCACAGTCCTCACTTAGCGTAACGAATTCTTTGATCATTTAGCTATCCAATGGTATAATTAAATTTTGGATGGAAATGATAGATATGTAGTTGCAACACCAAACGGTATCCCCAGATTTTATCATTCGTTTTTTTTTGGAATTTCCTCCCACTATGGAAGCAATTTTAAAGAAGTATTCACGTCAAAAAAATGTATGCCTGAAGTTATTCGTACGATCACATAGTTACTTGACGAAGATGGTAGCAAGAAAAGTTGAATAGGTCACGTTTCGCCTAATTGCACGCAACCCTCATATCGCAAGCTACTTCACAAATTGCCACCACGACATCGAGCTTAATCGGGGTAATACATCTAGTCAAAATATCATTGTTAGTAAAAATAATCTTTTCTCCAATCATTTTCTTCTGTGGTTAATAACTACTCTGTGCAGCTTTACTGTGGTTTGCACCGCAGGTATTCGAATATGTCGCATTCGGCGAGCGAGCGAGAGGTAATGACTCCCTCCCACAAAACGCTGCTGGCGGCCCTAAAGAGAGCGCGCAGAACCTGTTCCGTGCAAGCACGTCGATGACCAGATAACCGCTGACTGCAGGCGGGCCGAATAAAATAAAAAAGTTAAAAATAAAAACCTTGACCGAGGAGATTTACCGCTGGCCGGTTCGCTCAAACTCCCCCCTCACCCCCCCCCCCCCCCCCCCCCTCAACATAGAAAAACCGCGAAGTCTAGATTCCATCGAGCGACAACTGGCGGTTGCACGCCGACGTAACTATCCGTCCTGTACACCGCCGCCATGGAACGATCAAATCGTAGTGAAGCGAAATCACCCCCCCCCCCCCCAAAAACCTTTTTTTTTTCTTACTTCCCCCTTCCTTAGAGCACAAATCACGCTTCGGCAAAAAAAAATGTAGTCAGATTAAAAGCCCATATAGACGTTAGACGGACCGACGGAAAATGTTCACGTGTTGGAGTAGCCACGACCGGCAGAAAACGTTACGCGGTGTCTGTTCTTCCTCTCAACTTCAGACGACGAAAGGTGTGAAGAGACGATGGATCACAGCTTTACTTGATGCATGTAGAATGTATTTCATTTTTTCTTCAAATATGTACTCACATAAATCATTAAAAATAATATCGGTAGTAAATGTACGTGTCAATTTACGCAGATTAACAGCAAAATTAACGAAGTTCCCGGATAAATTGTAACCAGCGTTATTCGTAACATTAAGGTGAATGTTTTTAACAGTGTAGATATTGTCAATTTCTTGGTCTCTTCCACAAGTTTTAAAGATACTTTTTTCAATAACCTGAGTTTTTTTATCCGTTTTCCAGCTATTCCCTGACTGAGGGAACCATGCTATGGCTGCCGTCTTCTTTATGCACATCGAGCAGGAGTCGTTGGAATGAAATTAATTTGGTGGAAAGACGTGGGCAAAAAGTCTGTAGGTACATTGGATGAAATTTATATATATATATATATATATATATATATATATATATATATATATATATATATATATATATAGGACGTGGGCAAAAAGTCTGTACATTGGATGAAATTTTAATATATATATATATATATATATATATATATATATATATATATATATATATATATATATATATATTGGAAATGGTTATTCATATTTTTAAAAAATCAAAATTATAGTTTTAAATTTTTTTTCTCTGTGTGTCTATTCGTCTGTTTGTCAGTTTGTCTGTTTGTCTGTATGCTAGTCTGTCAGTGTGTCGGATTTGTTCGAGCATCAGTCAGAAAACTCCTGACAAATTTTGATGAACTTTTTTTTATTACACTGAGAGAAAGGTTTGTTTGCCTCAACAAAATATTTGTTTGTATATGGCGAAATAAAAAATTTCTTGTTAATTCAAACAAACATTTTGTAGTAGGAAAGATTCTGTTCACCCAACAAAATTATTTTGTCAACTCAAATATATATTTGGTTAGGTGTAACAAATCATTTTTGTTACTTACCGAGTTTGATTAAGCTAACAAAAAACAAGTAATTATTGTTTCGCCATATATAAGCAAATATTTGTTTGATTCAAACAAACATTTTTCTCTGTATAGAAAGGCCTCTGGTTAACTTAAAAACTAGGCTACAATATAAGCGTTTTCGCGCCGAGCCGCTCTGACGACGCCAGGGCTTAGCTGCTGTGGTCCAGGAACACAGCGTCTTTCCTTCCGTCTGCGTCCACGCCAGTGCTTCTGCCGGCGGTAAATAATGCACACCCCCCGTCGACAGAGCTGTTCCGTTCAAGACATACCACCCTTTCCCAAAGGTCCCCCACACTACATGCCATCCACGTCAATCTGAACACTTTTGAAACCAACCTGAGAAAAAAAGTCCACGATCACGTCAATTACGGGAGTTTCTAACGGAATATTTGGTAAATAAAACTAAAGCACGAGGAAATAAATTGTTAGGTAGAAACGTTTTAACACAATAAAATTATATTTTTTTTTTTACTTTTTATAATTTCTACTATAGATAAAAATAAAATTGTAACTATCTTGAGAATTACCTGTTGACATTTTAAAAGGCACTGTGATAAAAAAAATGCCATTTAATTAAATTTTTAAAATAGAGAAGCCATACGATTATTAAATTAGTTTTTGGGCACAAGTTTAGTTCAACCAAAGAAAATTAATTGCAGCGTAGACAATTTACCGACGTATGAAATACTAATTTGACTCGGACATACATTTCATTCAATTTACGTGTTAATACAGGCCAAACTCAACATTTCGGAGAGAGAAAAATTACGTTGGCAGTTCTTTGATGGCAATAAAAAAGATAATTTTGCTAAAAAAAACGATTTTCTGGGGCATTGTAACTTATGTTTGTTGCCCAAAAAGGAACTGGTTAGGAAGAATATAAACAAAACAAAATGTTGCAGTCACGCAACGATTTATTTTCTCAAATAATTTGTTTCATTTAGGAGTTAGTACTAAAACTACATTAAATTTTGGCTTGACGCAGAAGTATCTGATTTTATTCATGGCGATTAAGCTTCATTACGACGTAGTTCGCAAAGTATCGCATATAAAAGCCATAGGCAAAGAAAAAATACTGATTTTATTTATAAGGTTGGGACGAAATTCAAATTGCGTCATCCTCATTTAGAAGTTCAATTTCACGTGGTTCTCTTGAGTTTGAGACTTTTTATTTAACACCAAAATAATTAATTTCATGTCATCTTCGCTATAACGGGCACTGAGTGAAATTCGGCAGGACACCTATCATTAATCGTTACTTTACGTAATTTCAAAAACCTATGGTAAAGAATACGTGTAATTAAAGCCATGGTCGTGTGACATGTTTGAGCATGCACAAATGATATGGATCCGTGTGGCCGGGAACACATCACGAGAATGGACCGCAGCGACCACTACTGGACTGTGCACGGGACGTTATGAAGTCCGGGCCGGGGCCCTGATCGTAACGCAGAACGGCGGCGTCGTCACTTATTAGAGACGCTCGCGGACGAATGCCAACGACAGTCCGGCGATCCCACGACGTCCCACGGAGAGAGAGAGAGAGAGAGAGAGAGAGAGAGAGAGAGAGTGGGAGAGAAGAACAGAAAGAACGAGGCCGTGGGGAGGACGGAACAGTCGCGCGGGGCCCGAGGAAGAGCAGGACGTCGCGGATGGAGAGAGCCAATTCCAAGGAAACAGGCGGCGAGGCCGGGCGATAATCGTATCTCTTGCCGGGTCTTGCCGGGAAGACGTGACGCCGTGGGGCTGCCGTGCGAGCCCCCCCCCCCCCCCCTCCCCATTGGGAGAACGCGACGGTAGCGGCCCCTGCAGCGAGGCTCAAGGACAATAAGGCGTAAATCCCAACCCCTCCTCCACCCCATACCCCCTGGATCTCTCACGGTTTTAGAAACACTCCAACCCTCGAGACGAGCATGACGTGTGCGTATGGATGCGGTCTCTTGTTCGCCCCGGGGGAAGAAGACGCCCTGCAATTACCCCCTTAAGACGCCAGCCCGCCAGGCTCGACATATTATGCCAGTTACAACCCCCCCTCCCCTCCGCCGCGGAGCCAATTAAGCAAATTGCAGCTCGCGAGCGCGTGCTCGCTCGTCCCTGCCTCTGGCGGGCGCCGGGGAAGTATTTACGGCGCCTTTTACCGGCTTCATCCCGTGGGAAGCGCGTCCCCCACCCCTCCCCACCCCGCGGACCTAGATCCACCGCTTGCCTGGTCCTTCGGAGACACTGCCACCAGCTAACCGACACTTTAGTGTTGAGTAGGTACACGGACAACGCTAGCGTACAACAATGCATGATCCCACGGAGGTGGTATAGGTAGCCTGACAAACTTTAATACTTTGTGTGTGCGTGCAGATGGTAATTACAAATATGTATGTAGGGGCATGCAGATTTCGCGAAAAGATTTCGAGACTAGATGAAAGTTAAAACACTATAGTAGCATCGTCTGTGTTTCGTGATTGGGTGAGTTTCTCCCAGGTACATATCGATTGTAACAACACCAATCACAGTGATTCAGTGCGGAAGTAAACGCGTCCTGAGTGGCTCGGCCAGATAAGGCAACGACTTCTCTCGCAGACGGCCGCCATTCTCAAGGAAGGAACCACAGGTGCGGGTATATCTTGTTGCAGTCTAATAAGTGTTCAGATATTTTCGCAAAAAATACCTGCCCCTACAAATATGTATATGTATAGCCTACATAAATGCATATAATGTTTAATTACATATGTCGTTTGCTCTGTTTCCTTGCACACGGGAGACACTAACTTGCTTCAGCCATTAAAAAAAAAAAAAGCTAAAATAAATAAAATTACTACTATTTCATTGACGCTCAGACCAACGTCCTTACCTCAGTATTGATACAGCGGATAAATGGATCACCACAGCAGACATCCTAATCAAATCCAGAACATAGCTTTGTTTCTATTAAAAGCATAAACAAGCTGTGCTTTGAAGCATCTTTATGATTTAGGTACCAACCCACACTCGAATATGGTCAATACTTAGTTTGCAATATATTGTCGAAATATACATATACACATACACACAATCATTAAGTGATTATTTTACACAGTATTGACAAACGGCCTGTTTAACAACCACGCACAGGAGCGCACTGGTACAAATTATGAGTTATTACATGTTCTAAGCACAAGGCCACTCGAAAAAAGTATATCAAACGTCTCAAGCCCAAATCTGCGTACCGAAGCATAGCACGTGTCGCTGACTTGGTGAGACTCGTCGTCCGCGTAATCCCCGACTTCACTGACATCAGGCGAAGGAACAGCTATTGTATTATAAGTAGAGACCCGTAATTTTCGCAAGTTTAATGACCTGCAGCCTACACTTTATAACGCCATGTATTTTCGAGCCTTAACGATTTCACGAGAGAAGACATTCTCGTTTTAAACGATTCGACCTTTCGGCACCTGCTGGCCTTTTACTGGCTCGCATTAGCTCGTGCCGTAACAAAAAGAAGTCGTTGACCAGTTAGTGTGATGTCTTTAAATAAAACAGGTGTTCCGAGTACAACTTGTCGTGGGAACGAACCCGCGAAGTTTCCGGGCCTCCAGTTTATCAGCGATCGGTGTAGTCTGCAAGACAAGGTTTGCCAGACCGCCGAGACCAGGCTTGGCCGCGCCCGCGTCCGCCAGCGCAAACGCCGTCTGATCCCTCGGAGTTCAAGTCCCCCCGGGAGGGAACTTTACGTTCGGAGCGTTTCAAGTCCCGCCGGCTGTTCTCCTCGGGCTTTTCTCAGCGGCTCCGCGGATTAATTTCTCGCTAATATTTCGCCGCCGCCGCCGCCTCGGAGACGCTCTTGGCATAAGGGAGTTAAGAAGGAGGGCTGGAGGATGGAAGGATTACTCGTTTAAAACGCCGGTTCGCATTACGGGCGGCACAGCGGAGAAGAAGAGGATCCTCGGCGAGCCAAATTAGCGTTAAATCGCGACCACGTTCAAGACTCCTCCCCTCCCCCCCCCCCCCTCTCACCCCCTCGCCAATCACCCGACCCGCGCCGCCGCCGGAGACGACCTCCCGTAACAAACGTTTTTAAACGAGGATTTTCGTTTTGGAGGGCGGGACAGCGGGGAGGGAGGGACACAGAGGGACCATGCGCATCCAGCGCCGAGGGGCGAAACTGGAAATGCGAGGGAACTTCAGTTTGATCCCGAAAAGGAAATTAAAAGGAGTAAATTTTCTACTCAAACATTTCTTTGCGGCAGCACCGGATTGCATTGCAAGCAGCACGAGGGGTAGGTTAAAGGCTGATGGAAATGTAATTTGCGCGGGGACCAAAAAAAAAAAAAAAAGAAAGTTTATTCGACGCTTAGCGACGATAAGGTCATTAACAAGACTTCCAAAAAAAAAACACAAACATTAAACCTTTTCCGTGACTGCGTGATTCAAGGGGCGTAAGTTTTACATATAATAACAATTGAAGGCGATTTATTTACTTCAGTTAGAAATCTACGAACCTGCACATGAAGAGTTCTCTTGTGTTTGACAGAAAATTCGTACCATAACTGCCATTATCAGTGCGGTCGTACAAGTACCTACTATCGGCACAGTAACCAATCACGCTGGATCGGCGTCTTGCGCACGCGGCCTTCCACGCGCGGGTAGGTGAGGGCGGGGAAGAGGAAGGAGGAACGAGAGCGCCACACCGCAGGGAACTGGGCAGGAGGACGCCAGTCAGACGCAACGACGCGAGGAAGCAGCCGCGTAACGCACGGGACGTAACAAAACGCAATAGGACCGGCCAATGCTTCCGTTCGGCGCGGTGTGGCCTTCCCCGCGCCTCGCCGCAGTGCGGAGACCTCTCGCCCGTCAACACGGCGACACGGCCCCTGTGGCGAGGAGGGTGAGGGGAGGAGGAGGGGAGGGCTCGGGTCGCAGAGCTTCAGTGCGGGCGGTACTCGAGCTGCGAGGTCCTAATCTCCGCCAGGGGACGGGTTTAATCTCGCGCGGGTCTCGCCACACTGCACACTGGTAGTCTCCTGGAGGGTCACTGTCTCACATAAGTATTATCTTTGAAAGATTTGTGCAATGGGAGTGCATGACTTGATGTAAGCTTTTGGACATACGCCATTGCTAAAGCACATGTATGTCTGTAGAAGAAAACTAAAAAATACCCAAAAGACAAAAACACAAATTAAGCAAAAAATTGCTGTTGTGTACAGGATATAAACACCACATAATATTCCATAACAGGAATATGTTCTTTGTTTGTTGACCATATTCATGTTATGGAATATTATGTGGTGTTTATATCCTGTTGACAACAGCAATTTTTTGCTTAATTTGTGTTGTTTTTTTGGGGTATTTTTTAGTTTTCTTCTACAGACATACGTGTGCTTAGCAACGGCGTATGTACAAAAGCTTACATCAAGTCACTGTCTCGCATCTATTCCTGTTTTGAATCCTCCTATTTTTTAATACTTTCATTTGTATAAAACCTGCACATTTCGAATTATTAGTCGTTTACAGCCAAGAATGCAAATGGTTGAACACTTCTACGACAAATATCCTATTCATGAGATAACGGGTTGTTCGACACGCCCTGAAGATCTAAAAGACACGAGAAACACCTTATAACCTATAACCGAATCATGCTGAAATTTGGCAGCAGCCGATGAAGGCATTAAATCGACTTCATTATGCACAAGTTTAACCTTCTACCAAAAAATAACGCAAATTGTGTAGGTGTCCACCAATTATTAAATGATTTATAGGCCTAGTAGCTAAAAATTAATTATTTTTGCCGGTGCAATTAAAATTAGTTCATATATAATAAACTGGAGAAACCAGGAAAATCATTTTGAGCTAAAATGTCAAATTAGTTACATGCATATAACGATGAAAACGATAATGAAGGCTCAAGAAAACAATTAAATATGTTCTTAATTAAACAAGTTTCTTCGACCTTGCAGAAGAAATTCCAAGAAAGTGCAGAAAACCGGAAAAGCTTATCCTGATTTCTTGAACTATCAGTCCAGGCTTCAGAAAATACTGGATTCACATAATTTACAGTAAATTTTCTTACAATATTTATATAATGACGAGATATGAGGAGGATTCTAATGTGGTAGGCCTTTGGTGGAATACTTTTCAAATCATAGGCCTTGGACCTCCATGCCCAACTGTCCTGCACTATTCTATTAATCTGTTTATAAATAGCACACCCAACTATATTGATTTAAATGCTCACATATTCTGCCATAGGTGTATGTACTTCAAAAGTATCTATACTCCACAGTTCTTTCGATTATGAAATAAAACTTGTGCAACTAGTCTATCACCTCGTTTAATCAAACATCACCACAAACTTTTGTCTCCTCAACGTTATAATACATTTTTTTTTATTCTTTCATATCCTTACTCTATTTTTAGCTTATAATATTTAATTTTTGCGTGCGGAACTAAAAACTCCTTAAACCTTTAATATTTGTACTAAATTTTTTCACATAGCCTACTTAATAACATCACAATATAAACAAAAGCATAAGTTTTATTATTAAGAATAAAATCTGCTAAACGTATCCAAACTAATACTAAAATAATTCACGGTATAAAAATATGTAAACTGCATGGGTTTGTGAAATAAAATCTAGGAAGCGTATATTTTACAGCATTTAAATAATACCAATAGATTTTAAAATTTTTGTCAGCTTTCCTATTTGTTCCAGGATCAATTAAAACTACTAAACTAATTTGTATCGAATTATTGTTGTTTGTAAATTATTTGGCTTATTTATATCATTTGTAAATTCCGCATTGAAATGGGTAACGATTGGTTGAATATGGTTTTACCAAAGAAAAATATATAGCTATCCGAACTTAAAGCGGAAACAAACAAAAAAACACCAACTACTTTTTACTATTTTTTTTCTAAAATGACACCTATAATGTGTATAAAGGTGGTTAATATAGTTTTATAAAATATAATTCAGACATCCGAATCAATCGAAGCGAGAGGTAAGAAAGAAGACATGATAAGATACGTAAAAACGACCTATTTTATATTTTAACATTGTTAAATTCTATTTATAATGAAATGAAAGAATAGTGTGTTTGGTTTTATACACGATAAACATATACCGCTATCCACCAAAGTAAGATATGAAAATTTTGCATTATAGATGGAGATGATAAATTTGGCATTATAAATATAAACTGAAAATAATTCAAATTTGTTTATAAATGTTTTGAAGTAGCGCCTCCAAGGTGGTAAAAACAGGATTTTTTTTTATTATTAGGGCAACGGGAATCTCCGAATCAACAAAAGAAAACTTTGAAAAAAAATATGAGATTTTTAATTATTTCACTCATATGGGAAATAAAGGGAGGGGTGAGACGTTTTCGTATTTTTTTTGTCATTAAATATAAATAAGTCTATGAATCAACAAATATGGAAGTTAAAAAATTCAAAACCTTTCATCTACAGTCAAATTAAAGATGAGAGCGTCTCACAAATGTTTTGAATTTGTATTGCTAGTAAAATGAAAAAAGGAAGGATTAATTTTATTAAATCTATGATTATAACCAAACCGGATCGGCTAATAACCCGCGGTACTATTTTAAGAAAAGTATGTAATTAATTCCAAACATTGTTACGAAAAAAAAAATGACAATAAATTTTCAGGTGCATAAATTATTTAATTCATAACAAAACGTTTAAGAATGATATTTTATATCGTGGCTAGCGTAAACTGTTCTTAGATTTTTAGTACACATTAAGTATCTGATTTTTATAATTCATTTCTAATTTGTTCGAGGATATATTTAACCTTGATGAAATACACTTACCTCCACTGTAAAACACGCACCAATTTCTTTTAATTTAAGATTATGCCATCGTTTACACTTACAATTTCATTTATTTTGGTTATACATACTTACAATTATTATATAATTTCAACTTATTATATATTATTTTTAAACGATTGTATATTTATTTGGAATGTAGAGAAGAATTGTCAAATTTGATATCTATCATATTAGTTGGTTCTAAGTTATGCTTAGTATTACTTCAAATAATTTTCTAAATTGTTCACCCCTCTACTATTTTCCCAAAGGGAAAATTCAGAAGTACAGATTTAGTGAATATGACAATATTCGTTTATCTTTTTTAACTGCAAGTGTGAAATCTAAAATATTTATAATAAACTTACATTTATATTTAATTTAAATTTATCTTGCCAATACTGATTTAATGAATTTCATAGCTATTTTTATTTTGTAATAGGTTACATTCTTTTGACAACTTAAGTTCAAAGAACGTCGAATAAAATAATGTAGGCCTACATAGTTGCAAAACAAAACGTTAGCTTATTAATGCACGCCTATGCTAATACAAAAAAAAACTACTAAAAGGCAGAGTCTAAACAAAAATGAATAACGAAGATTCAAATATTTAGGAAGCAATATACATTAAACAATATTTCTTTCATATTTATTTTATTTTTACTTTTAGATATACCTACTATCAAAATTTATATTTGCTAATCAGTGTCAAATCACCCGAATCTCCTTCATTAGGTAATAAAAATTTGAAATGCTTGTAAAGAAAATAACATTAAATTCACATGACATTAGGCCTACGCCACAACATTAGAGACGTGATTCGCTGTTAACGTAGTTGGCGTGATCGCAGTCCAGGAAGTGGAACGGCATACGGAAAGCGCTCCCCACTAGTGTGAGGTTCAGGGAAGAGGGCGGTTATACATGTACGTGTACATGAGCGTGGTTCTGGTTTCCGCCGCCAGGGGCACGTGACGAGGTTCTATCAGTGGAAGGGAGATCTGCGGGGGGGGCAGGGGGGAAGGGATCGTCTTGGGCATTGGATGTAGCTGATTGTGCATACAGAGAGAGAGAGAGAGAGAGAGAGAGAGAGAGAGGGCGGAGAGCTCATTGCAGAGAAGGTGATAGTGAGAGCAGGGGGGAAGGGAGGGGACGGGAAGGGAACCCTATCACGATTTTATTCCGCCCACGTCCTAATAATGGGTGCCATAATTTGTAGCGCCGTTGTCCGGATTCATCCCCCGCTACCCTCTGCTACCCGGACCCTCTTTGAGCCATTCCGTTTCCCTCGCCGGACGAGCGGACCAACCAAGAGGCCAGTTGCCTCGCCTCGTATCGCGCCGGGAGGGTTGCTCTGGGAGAGGGAGAGAGAGAGAGAGAGAGAGAGAGAGAGAGAGAGAGAGAGAGAGAGAGAGAGAGAGAGAGAGAGAGAGAGAGAGAGAGAGAGAGGATCAATACGGCGAGGGGTCGAAGGAAGCCCTCCGGGAGGAAGAGCGACCCGCCCCCAGCAGCCGCCCGAGGGACGACCACGGCGATGTCGCGTCCTCCGCGTGTCTTCGAACCCGCCGCGAGCTAACAGCGGTCCGGCGGCCGTGCCCCGAAAATCACACGATCAGGGTGTTTACCCTCAAACAAATGCCGTCTTCTTGTTCCGAAGACGCTTATCCCGCCGTCTGTTCTGAGTTTTCAGCCATTTAATGCGAAGCTCTAAAAACAAAACAAAAAAAAATTGGTTGTCTGTATAGTCGGTTTACGGACGATAGTTTAACGTGACAACGTCATAACAAAACATTGATGAAATGATTGCATACTTTTATGAATAAAATTGAATCATATTTATTTTAATAATAAAAGAATAAATACTTGAAATTGCAAGAATAATTAACCTTTATTGCCGAAATTGTTGTTGTAATAAGCAATGAAAACCACATTAACTTTTCCCTTCACTTTATAAACAGTCGACGAAACAATTCACGTGTAGATGACTTGTAATTTATTTTAAAAACTGGCGTTTAGGTATAAAGTTTAAATATAATAAATTATGAACAAGTTTTCATATAAATAATCTGTAATCAAATATCTATTATCAATTATATGAATCACCATAATTTTTTAGTCAATTGTAACATAACCTATTATTACTGCACTCGCCGACCGCGTATCGGAACGCAGCGTAACGGAACAATGAGCGTAACGGGACACAGCGTAACGGAAAAATGTGCGTAACAGGACACTTTTTCGTGCGTGCAGCCGGCGTTCATCGATTTATTAGACGTTGTCACGTCAAAAAAAATCTGCTGTGACAACAAATTTTCTATGACATTTTTTTGAAGCACGTCCGTTCTTCATGCCCGTCGCAATTTTAAATTCCGAAGCATTCTGACATTTTGTACGTTCAAGTCAATGGGAAAAAAAAAGTATAAACTGTACAACTACAAAGATTGTGAACGCCTTCGGATATCTTCAGTAAAACTGTCAATTGCTTCACCAGGTGAATCTGAACGCTTTAGATCACTGAAAAGGCAATACTTTTAATTCAGAGCGTATTTGAGAACTGTCCTATTTCATAGTTACATTCGATATGATGTTGAAATGTGTATTGCATTCTACACTAGACGCATCAATAAGTTGCGTTATAGGATAAGTTCTTGACACAGTCTTTCGCACAAACATAGACCCGTTTTGATTACTTTTTTTTCTAATTCCAAAACTAATAAATATATTGCTGCTAATAATGTAGAGTACCATTAAATAATATATAATAATATATCATATACCTATCCAAATTGTTAGGTTTTTTTACTTGCATTTCACTTTTTGACATGTGCTCAAGATGTGTACCTTCGAGTTGAGCTTTTTTGCCAAAATCATAATAGCTACATATATAGTACGTTAAAAAAAATTAATATGAGAAAAAAACTACGCACAGTTCATTCCAACTAATCTGCACACATTTGAATGAACTTTTTCCGAGTGCTTTATTTTCATCAAGATATTACGAGATTAAGTGTATACAGTGTCGCCAGATTTTTAGTTTTTTTTTTGTTACGAAATTAAAAAAAATATGAGGACTAAGGCCCTCCTCACACGGGGATACTGAAGTTGCCTACAAAACGATCGCTGGTAGCCTGGAGACTAGGCAACTGTGTGACTGGGTGACTAGTCGCCCGTTATCTTCACACGACGCTACTAAAATATCAGAGACTGGGAGGAAAAAATGCATCGTGAGTACAGCCCGAGTATCTTGTGGAACCGTGAAGTGCCTATATATTGTATGTAATGTCCAGTGATAACAGCAGTGACGATAGTGATATTGTTATCCAATATTATCAACATTATAGAAAACGAAGTAGGAAAAGATTGTGGGTTCATCCATATATAGAAAGGAACATTAATTGTAGATTATTTGTCGCGGCCAAAGAATTGCAAGAGACAGACTCAAAATTCATCGCTTTCTACAGAATGACGAAGGAGACTTACCAAATGTTAACGGAAATTGTTACACCTGCGATGTATTATAGGGATACCACTATGAGGGAATGCGTGAGCCCCGGTGAACGATTGCTGATAACTTTGAGGTAAGTAAGTTAAGAAATACAAATTATTACGAATTTTTGTTAAGGCACTTCTAAATGTTTCCCTTCAACACAAATCTATTTCTTTCCAAGTATTTTAACGTATATACTGATGCTTGGCGAATAAAAACAATGTATGCATTTTAACTTGAGGCCGCAATTACTTATTTTATCTGTGGAAAATGGCTGTTGTATGGATCTTAAGAATGTGCACTTTAACGTTAACAGGTTAAATAATCTAAAGTTATTTATACCCAAGTATTCCAGTCAACTGAAAGGTGAAAGTATAAACATATCTTATGCATAAATTCATTCCAATGTTTAATTCAAATATACCTAAGAAATACACATTCAAATAATGTACTGCAAAAGAAAAAATGTATATATATAAACTATTTAAAGAATACCCATTACACAAACATTCAAATCATGACTGTAAACACAAAAATAAACAACATAATAGAGATAAAAACACGTACACCAAAGTTATATGTTTACACACCCAACAAAACATCACATCACATTATGTTCCTGCTCATATTGTAAAGTCTCTTGGATGACTTCAAAATACTGTTGCGTTTCAGTATCTTGTACTTTCTGTGGAATAGTTTGATTTCCAGGCGACGAACAAATTGAAGCATTATCTGTAGCCAACGATGAATGCGTGGAAACACTGTAGGAGTAAGTTGGGGTCTGTTGGTAAGCTGGTACGTGTTGGTGCATGTCTTTTGGATTCGTGATGTCATCAATAAGCTGCAGAACCCTACGTCGGAATGATTTCATTTGTGCATCTGTCAAAGGTTCGATTTCTGGTAAAAGGCTTAGAAGAAACGACTTTTTTACTTGCCTATCATCGTTTGAATTCGATTCAAGTTTCCTTTTCTTTGCATTCATGTATTCCATAAAGGACTTGTCCACTTCCGTCACTGTTTGCTTTTTACGCTTTGATAAATTATCTTTTGGGTTGGAAAAGGGATCATGAGTCATTTGTTGGGAATGATGAGCATGTTCTTGCGAGAAGTCAGTATTTGGCAGCATAGGTGAAGGAAGGGAAAGTTGTGGTGTTGTAGTTAGTATTGCGTTATCTGAGATATATTCCTCCTCTTCAGCCGCAACGTCTTCCGTATTTTGTGTTGGGTCAGATGAACTGTGTTCCAGGTTTTGTTCATTGATGACTTCTGGCAAATTCCCCGATGGTGTACCAAGCGTTTTTATGAATGGTAGGGTAAATTTCATTGCCTCCGATAGATAATATGGTTTCTTATTTTTGGAACTTGAACCACTTGGAGGTGGCTTTATGTGACGGACAAAAACTGAACGGAGATTTTTCCATTTTTCTTTGCATTCGTTAACTGAAAACAAACAACATTGTTCACATAAATATAAATCGTTGCAATGGATGAATTCCTAACTAATTTACAGTAAACAAAAAACAAATACAAAAGTGAAGTAGTATTAAGTATAATCCAGATATATACAACATATGTTTATTATTTGAAGAAAAAATATATAAATGGTACATGGGGAATGTATTATGAAGTAAAATTTAATTTAACTTTGTTGCAGGTATTTGGCAACAGGAGGTACATTTGTATCGCTGTCGATGTACTTTGCTAGAGGAGAAAGCACAGTTATCAACATCATACGAGAAACTACCAAATTAATTTGGGAATCGTTGAAAGAGTCCTACATGCCTGTCCCAGGAGAAGAAAAGTGGAGAATGATAGCACAGCGTTTTTATTCACTGTGGAATTTACCCAATTGCTTGGGTTCATTGGACGGTAAGCATATTCGAATAGAAAAATTACCTGGAACTGGCTCAAGTAACTTTAATTACAAAATGTATCACTCAATAGTGCTGCTGGCTAGCAGTGATGCAGATGGTTTCTTCACTCTTATTGAAACTGGCTATGCAGGTAGAAACAGCGATGGAGGAGTGTTTCGCGCATCAGCTGTCAAACACTGGATTGCAAATGGAGGACTAGACATACCACCGCCTTCACGATTACCAGATGACGACAATGAGATTGACTTTCCTTTTTACTTTGTTGGAGATGAGGCCTTTCCATTGTCACAATATTTGCTGCGTCCTTACCCTCAGAGAACACTTGATGATGTTAAAAGAATATTCAATTACAGATTGAGCAGAGGACGGAAAACAGTGGAGTGCGCTTTCGGAATGATGGCAGAAAAGTTCCAAGTGTTGAACACTGCTATTCGCTGCCGAACTACGGAAAGAGTGGTTGATGTAATAAAATCTGTCTGCATTCTTCACAACTTCATTCGGAAAAGTGAAGGTATTAAATATTTTGCTGGTGAACCATTTGGCAACTCAGAAACGCCCAACATCAATCCACAGCCACTAGAAGACCTAACGTTACATGATCGGTCTACTGCTCATGAAGTGCGGAATTACTTGGCAAACTATTTTCTAACACCCCGGGCTTCTGTTCCATGGCAGTGGAAATACTGTTACAATAACTAATTACGTATTAAAGTATTTCATGTGTTTTTGTAGGTTACTGTGAGTATGACAACAACTTTGAACATGTGGTAAGTTTTATCGAAGTTCGTAAAAACCATGCGTAATTCCCTTGGGAACCAAGAAAAGATATCAATAGAAAGTAATTTTTATACGTTACAAACGTTTTAGAATAAGGTATTTCTTCGAAGGACGAATAACCATTGTATAAAAACTATATTTCTTTTACTAATAATGTATTTGTGAGATACTAAATATAAAACATGCTGTTTACATATACATTTTGGTTTTTCACAAGTTAGTTTATTATGATAGATATTTTATATCTAATTATTGTTGTTTAAGATATTGTCAACTTACCTGTGAGTTGCACTTCTTTTGCGACATCATTCCATGCTTTGTCAGTCACATCCTTTTTTGAATACCCTTTCAACTTGTAGTTATAGAGTTCTGGGTGTTTCTCAACTTCGTTTACAAATTTGATATTAAACGCCTGCTCGCCCATTGTTCGCTACAATACAGTATCGCGCCGCGTAGGCTACTGGAGTAGCGTGGAGACCAGCATGCTGAGTCGCCGGGATTTACGTTGCTTACGACTTCCAGTCTCCGCCACTCCAGTATCGCCGTCTGAGTGACGCCATGCCTATCTACATGACGAGTCGCTCGGTCGCCGAGTCTCGCGGTATCTAAGCAACTTCAGTATCCCCGTGTGAGGAGGGCCTTAGGATACAAAATGAAAAGGGCAAACCTGTGAGGCGTTAGAAAAACATAAAACGATAAATTAATTTTGTAATATTTGAAGAAAAAAATACTAAACTTATTAGAAAGCATAATATCGTATATTTTATGGTTTACACTTGAAGTTACGCAATTTTAAACTCACCAAACAAAATATTTACGTCAGTAACAAAATACACATTGTACCGGTTTAGCACATAACGGCAACGCCAGCTTCGCTTAGTAGCGCCCCCCTTTGGACTAGGGAGAACCACCCTTGCCTTCCAGAACCGAGCAGAGTTGAAACTAAACGACGGAGTTGCGAAATTAATTGACGACTTGTCACATTTAACTACATCATTAGGCTTATTTCCCCTTTCGCACCCTTTCCCACCAGCCCTCCCTTTGCACAGGGTTGGACTGACTGCTTGCCAGGCCACGCGAACCAGACAATGCGACTACCCTCCCCTCGTCGGCCGGACCACCCCTCCCCTACCCCTCCTACTCGCCATCCCTTCCCCCTCCTTTCAGGGCGGGAGGGGGGGAGGTGTGTAGCAGGGCGCCGGCAACAATCCGACACTTAATTGATCTCAATTGCGAGTCATTACGTCGCGCCGTTCAGCGGAAAGATTACTCTTCAAAATTACACTCGCGCCACCTCCCGCCCTCCGCCATTCACACGACGGAATAATAAAAAAAAATACCTTCACTCTCTTGGAAATCGAGGGTGAGATAGAAAAAAAACAGACGGGTTCTGCCAAAGGGAGGGATCGAACGTTGATGTATTTTGCGCTGCTGTATCGCTTTCGTATTGTGCTGCGGAGCCTCCTTTTGGCTGCGCAATTGACAACGGTAAAACCGCGCGCTTCAAGTCGGAAATACTGCTAGTAAACAAACTGTAACCCGATACGGTAGCTCGTTAACTTATATCAAATCCTTAAAAGCTTCTCTGCGCCTTTTTCGTGTCCTACCTCCTAGCAGCTTGTCAAGTACAACAAATAATTTTATTTTTGTGATTAACTATGAGTTTGTCGTCTCGAAAGCGTTTACTTATTTTAAATAGTAAATTTTAATTTATTTGCACGTATTTGGATATACATTTAATTTATTAGCAAAATAGATCTTAACTATTTTTTTCTTCTGATTGCCTTTTTTTCTAATTATACCACCACAGATATTTCTCCAAAGAAACAATATATACATAACTAGGTGACTATATATATGTGTGTGTGTGTGTGTGTATGTGTGTGGCATATCAATTTCCGTTAAAACTTCTTTAAAAGCAAGTAAAAAAATATTATGTTTAAAATTAAACTATATCTGATGCTATGAAAAAGTGAAGCTATTTTTTTACGCAAAACAAAGTATCTATCAAAACTTAAAAACCAGTCCTACTCATGACATAATAACACTCACAATGCTTCACCCAAAAATTTTCTGTACTATAGTTTAAATATTTGTACTATGTGGATTTTTTCTTCACACAACGAACAATATAAATTATTTTCGTTTACCCACGAATTAAAAATCCCATGGAATTTCATTATTCAACGAAATATATTTTCACACGTAAATTTTTCAATGCGAAATCCCCATTTTGAGAAAAATAAACTTTAGATACGTTGTTGCAAAAACTAAACTCATTTTTAGGTTTGTCAGGCAAAACTTTATTTATGAATATTTTCCTGGTATTTAACAAGAGCATACAACTTATAGGATGTATTTGACTAAACAATTTGCCATCAAAACACACAATCCAATTCTTATAGAGTTTAACAACTGGATAAAAAATGCAATACCCCAATATAGCGGGTTAAACCTGCTTTAAATGCACGCTGATAACTAAGGAAGTACCCAAGGTTTTAAAGGGCGTGCTTATATTTAAATACGAAACAAAATGCAAATAAAAAAAGGGGGGCTTGTCTGTAAAGTCGGTTTACGGACGACAATTTTACATGATACGTCATAAGAAAACAATGATAAAAAATTGCATACTTTTTAATTTTTAAATATTATTTAGTTTTTTGCAAATTTGATTTAAGTAATTTGTTTAAATATAATCACGAACAAATAGTTATAGAAATAAACTGAAATCAAATCAATGTCAATAAATTGTTAATTTGAAATGACGAAATTGGACATATAAATCAAATTTTTTTAATTGCTGCTTTTAAAAAGCCCCCTTAACATGTTTGATATTATAGAAGATTTTCTCTCACGGTGGTTGGCCGGTTGTTGCACGCTCGGCTCAGGCGGAACGTGACAATGAGTCATGCTTTTTCGTGCGTGCAGCCGGCGTTCGTCGATTTATAAGACGTTGTCACGTCAAAAATATTGTTGCCGTCATAGCGTATTAATTTTTGCTACAGGTCATATTTTAAATTATTTATCCAAATATTGAATTGACCAGACAAAATATATCATATTGTTGTTTATTTAATCACGATATTATTTTATGGTGTTAACTTAAAAACGCCAGCATGTGATTGCCGGAAGAAGATTACTCAGCGTCCAAGAAAAAGTGAAAACATGCAAAAATGGATGAAGACTTGTAACGTACTGTGCAACTTGAGTAATCTGCATCATTGTTCCGCATATAACCACAGAAACTTACAGTGATGAGAGACTTTTCACTCCGTACTAGTACTCTGTGGATAGCAGAGGTATCCTTTTGAAAGATGTTAGTTAACCTTGAAAATCGTTGGGGGGGGATAAAAAAAAAAGGTTTCACAAGGGGGGAGGGGGAAAAAATCGAGAAGAGCAAAGGAGGTTCGGCGATATGCCGGACGCTGTTTAGTGAGTACGTCTTCCCTCGGCATCTTTCCCCTTCTTCTCTCCCCACGAATACCCAACGGGGTTGACGGGGGCTGCAGGAGGGGAGGGGCCGAGATGAGAGAGGAGTGACAGTGGGGGAGGGGGGGGGACGCAATCTGTACGTCCCTCACGGATCCACGGCCGCGGAAACTGACGGACAGGAACACCGCACTTACCGTTCCGCCCTCGGGAAAAAAAGGTTCATTTCCTGTTGTTGCCTGCGGGTGAAGTCGCCGAGGTGTGCGGGGAGAATAAATATCAAAAGTCCGGAATGTGAAGGGAAAAAATAAAGCGAACGTGCGCCTGGAAACGCCGGACGTGTCTGATCATTGCAATGAACATGCTTGGATTATCATTGCAATGAACATGCTTGGATTATCATTGCAATGAACATGCTTGGATTATCATTGCAATGAACATGCTTGGATTCGCATGCGATAGTCCTACCAGCCGCATTGCTCTCACGTGCTGTTGTGAACCCCTTCGTTACATACGAGGCGTTAGTGACTAAAAGACTAACTGTAGATATTTGGAACGTAACCAACCATATTTCTTCTCAACAGCAATGCGACAATATCACTTAATTGGGTAAGAAATTCAAACTAAACAACAATTCACCACTTTACAGAAAAAAAATATTTGGAAATCTAACTATTAATATTAATTATTTCTTCAAGCCCTTCTTTTAAATCATTAACACTGAAACGAACAAAGAACTTTAATTAGATTTTTGGATATAATTTCAAGAGTCAGCTATTTGTCCTAACTTCGGGCCTAATGCATTAATATTTTCCTCCCAAGTTTTAATACTGAAGTATTTACAGCCTAATATTTACCATATGCAACTCCCGTGAGAAAATAACTGATTATTTTATAGGAGAAACTACAAACGGCATAATTATTACGTCAGTACGTCAGTCCACAAATGCTAACATAAAAAAGTGCCTAAAGGTAAGTCCTAAGCAAAGTAAAGCCATAAAATTTAATACGTAAGCTGTTCTGCAAGATGTTGATTAGTAATTCAAAACAAATATGGCTGAAAATAACACTCCCATAGTATCTAGTTTTTACAATAATATTACGTCCTTGCAATCAAGTAACTTTAATTAATGATTTGCAACAACTTGTCGCAGATTTAGAATTTCAATAACGTCAGCCAAATCATTAATAATTTATACGCTAAATACATCTATTTTTCGTAACTTCTTAACTTATAAATTCTGATCACATGTTTAAATGGCTAGGTTGTATCGAACAGCAGAATACTTAATACCATTATGGTTCCGTCTTTAGCTATTTACTTAGAAAGCAGAAAGTACGAATAAAGCAAGATTGTTCCAAATGTTAAAACCTAGTAAGTTTTTCTAGCATAAACCTTTACATATTATAAAATGAATCAGGATTATTGTTTTTTTATATTCCATAAATAATCTATTAGTGGTAAGTACCTAACTGCGTAGAAGCATAGCATTTTTGGAAAACTAATCGTTTCCTTCTGTCAGTCTGAAATGTAGGTTACCTAACAATTCCAGATATCATCAAGCTATTTCGAAAGACCATATTTTTAGTCATCAGCATAAATTACTCTCTGAAATCTAATGCGCAATACAAATAATTATCAAACTCATTTGAAATATCAGATAATATTTAATCATTAATGTGGTTATTGGCTTCAGTAATGTTATTTGTCACTTACATAATAATACACTTTTAAAACCTTAATGTATGATTTATTGTGTATATCAAATTAAAATGAATGTATATGCTTAAAAATATATACACGGACAGATTACACACAGTATGGAAATTCGTTTCCAGAGCTTTCGTTTGAATATTTAAGGTTTCGGGAAACATTTCGTTTGCAAAGTTTACAAAGACATGAGGCGATCACGCAGCCTAATCGACCAGTCACAACGCAACACTCTTTACAAGGTCGGCTCTGCAGAGCTAGTAAATATAATACGTGTCCCATAATGAACCGTAGTACACGTGACAAATTAAAATGATGCCATTTTGCATATAATTATACGCCGTTGTTACTGTAACTAATTCACAATGTGGCTATTGGCTTTTATCGTAGCATATTAATCCTGAAAAATAAATCGTTAATTGACTGATAAATTATACCTCTTTGTAACAAAGTAGAAATTAAACGCTCAATGATGACTAAGGACCTTTATAATATAGAATTAAATTCATAATATTTATTATATTTGCCAGCCGTCAAACCTGTTTTAAAAATGGCATTGGCGTCAGAAGAACTAACTAACGGAGTGGCAAATGTTGCCTGAAACTGCTGCCAAAAAAGCAAATTCCTGCACAGAAAGAAGTAGTTCTCACTCTCGGGATGCTGGGTTGGATCGAGCAGCATTACTTGACTATCAGTCTGATCCCGTCCGAAACTGTTCACGTGGGAGACAGAAAGTACACACAAAGCAAGATTGCTCCGAATGTTAAATAACAGAGCCATAATGTACAAAGAGACCCCTTACCCTTTCTAATCAACACTTCTTCCTCCTAGGGAGCAGCCCAGTGGTAAAGTCTCGCACCCCTTGGGCCCCAAAGTTCATTAGCAGCGGCCGTAGGAAGTGCTGACCAGAGCACTACACCCCCCTTTTTCTCCTTTACCCCCTCCTCTCCCTTCCTTGCATTTCTATTAGAAGTGTGGGGGGGGGGGGGGTGATAGCTACCCTCCAAATCCTGCCGTTCCCAGCCTTCAACCACCCGTGGTCCGATACCAGCACCTTACCTATCCTCCGACCGCGAGCGAAAGAGCCGATATCACACGACTTGCACACGAGATGAGAAAATAAGATTCCACCGCAGACCCCTCAACGCCTTCCCCCCCCCCCCTAAGTGTATCCCCCTCGGGTTCCAGCCTTCTTCTCGTCCCTTTTCTCTCCTCGACGGCTCATGATTTCCTCCACCCCTCCGCCATCTCGTCTCATGGGCCATCAAGGACTCCCCCAGCCACCATTCCGCGCCCGCTATCACGTCGCGGCCTGAGGGGGTGTGAGGAGACACGGTGATAAGGAGGGGGTGGATCTCCTAGCGCGCAGGGGGGAAGGGGAAAAAAAAAAAGGATTACACCGCCATCAAACTGGATGGTCAGCTATCAATGCTCGGGGGTGCAAGTGGATGCGCGGGGATGTGACAAGGCGATAATCGCTGCTAACAGGTCCACCGGAGGATATGAATGTAAGCAACGTGGGATATGGTTTCTGGAACGGCAGAAGCAGTGCATATAGCTTCCTACATCTGAATCGACCAAGTATTTTTATTTCATTTGCGTTTTTATTTAATTTAATGATAACGTAAAGCCACGCATAAATTTAATACCCTTAGTTAAAAAATTATATCATTCAGTAATATTCAAAGATAATTTTTTTTTTACTTTCGAATCTTGAGCAAAAGTGTCCATCTAAATTAATATTTCGAATTTTGAGCAAAAGTGTCCATCTAAATTAAAATTTAATAGCTAACAGACCAGGTGCATTGTTTAATGGCTCATTTTAAAAGGTATTAAAGAAAATGAAAAAAAAATTTAATGTAATCTGAGTAATTAATTAAAATAGATGCGTATAGAAACGTATGCAAAATGAGAAAATTTTTCAACACGTTGAAAGTTTGTTGAATAAGAAATCAAACTTACTTAAAATAATTGTTTATTCAGCATATGTATATTAATTTTAACAGCACCTTCGTAAATAAAAGCAGTTATTTTAAATAACGCAGAGTTTCTTCTCTCAACAAAAGCAATTAGTTTATTAAAATTTGAATATCAACTACATAATAATGTTTAATTGTATTTTTATACTCTATGGTATGGAAAAAAAAGGTTGGATCAGAAACATTACAACCACCGTAAGTCCAGTTAAATCGTACAATTAATGATGTGAATTTTCAACCATTGACATGCAGCAATAGCATTAAATGTTACTTCGTCTAAATCATTCGAATTTTAGTTCACGAATATACGATCAACTATAAACTGCATGCCTTCATATAATAAAATTTTTATAAGTCTACCAATACCAGACACTTAATTCAACTGTGATAAAATAATTTACATAATGTTTATATTTACTTATATATTATTTATGATATTAAAATAAACTGTCATCAGAGTAATAAAAAAGAAATTAACTGTTATTAAACACGTGAGGTTGTAAGTTAAAGCAGGTTTGCTATTGAGTCTCAAGTGAGTTTTGATAAATATTTATTTTCAGGTTGACATTCTGAAAAATAGGAAGACGTAAAACTTTCTAGAAATAGACCAACCTTGAGTGAAAATCTGTAGGATTCTCAGAGGGAGGAGGGAGCGGAATAACGTTTATCATCCTCAGTTAAGAAAACTACGTAACTTGTTCGAAATGATTGACAATTTTTTTTTATAAGAAAACATTAACACATGACTACGATACAGTGTTTCGAAGCAACCTGTTAGACATGAATGTTTAATTCTAAATATGCAATTCCTGTATTCAAACAGTGGTTACTACTGAAATAATATTCCTCGCACCGATCCTATGCGAAATCCCTTTATTAGCCTGCCCGAGCTAAGAAACTATACATGCAGCATTTCAGAAAACTATTTGATTCAATAACTGCTCAAGGTTAAAATAAGTATTTTGATATCTTTTCACGGTTGTTTTTTGTAAACCGTACATAAATAACTGAAACGGGATGGGATTTTTCACACACTCGTTTTAAGGTGTGATACACGGAATTCACGGCATAGCGTAAATGTGTGCATAACCTAAACCCTTATTGGTGTACCATAACACCATAGAACCAACCGTAAAGGCCTTGCTGATGAAAAGGCTATGCACACCGGTTCAGAGAACGATAAAGTATAGGGGCAATAAAAATAATATAATGCATGAGCGACCAAAAGAATATTAGAACAAAAAACGTCAAAGGATATAAAAAAAGTGTATATGGCATTTCTCAAAATGTAAAAGTTATTCACACGTGAAAATGTATGGTTTGTTTACAGTTGCAAACATTCATGACCATTTGCAATCACAGTGTGCCTTTGGAATTACCGTTTCTCAGGGTAAACTTTATGATATTTGTGTTTGCATTAAACGAAAAATGTGCGTTTTTAAATAAAACCATTTGACAGTTGCAACTGGCTGCAAACACTAAATAAACTAAGGAAGCTGCTTTCACGGGTATGAACAGAACCGTATTACAACTCTCGAGTGTTTAGAATGAAATATAATTAAATATTTAAAATGAATATACCCTGGTTGGTACAAATGGTAAAAACCTAATTGGATAATGAAAATAGTACATTCTTGAAATCAATATTAATTCTAGCATTTTTTTTCCAGCAGACAACTTAACTGCTAATATTGTATGGCAGACTTTGGCATGATCTTGGGATGATAAATTTTTAACAGTATTAATTAGACAAAAAACCTTACACATCAAAAACTTATATAAGCCATTAGAACGAAATCATATGCAATGCTGCCATAACGCAGTAGATAATATATACAATAGACGAATAAAGACTTTGTTACTTACATCTATTATTAAAATAATGCTAATTTTAGCACATCCCTGAGTGCGTTTGCGAAGCTTTTCAAGAAGAGAGCCAATCCACTACAAGAACAAAAAACAATAACCAACGGATGAAAGTTTCAACACGATTGCATTTCCTTTTCAGTACAAGTTAAGTTTAAAATTTTAATAATATTATGACACTTACCTCAGGAAAATTAAATAATTTAAGCCTTTATAATTCAATCTTGACAGAAAATTAATTTCAATTGAATGTTGTGCTCTGATGGTCCGCACACGTGAAAGTCTTTATCCTTATAAGTATTATTTTCCCACAAAATCATATAACATAAATTTTTTTTAACATTTTTCCAGGACGCAATGAATGTTCCTTGCCCACTTCTGTGGAACAGTTTAACAGTATTTACATTATACGATAACTTGGCTATGTTATATAAAAATATACGTTTTAATTTTAAAAATGTATTTAATATTATTGAAACATAAATATTTACTACTATAATATTGCTTAAATTACAACAGTATAGTTGGTAACTGAAAGATAATTTAACTGCGTTTGTCAGGAGCAAGCAGTTCATTCCACGGTGCTTGTTCGCCCTGCATTCAGTTGAAGCGTTCCATTTTCCAGAGGAGATACGCCACTGTTGCACGAGGCCAGCCCGCAGCGCGCTGGAGGTTTCGAGGTTGGAAAAGGAGGGGGTTGGGTTGTACAGGAAGGGGGGTTGATGAGGGGGGAAGTCGAGCTGAGTGGCAGCTTTCATTGTGCGTGTCTCCCGAAGCCTGGCGGGTAGGGGGGAGATGGACTTGTCCGTCTCCCGTCCTTCACCCGGGCCGAACAAGCGCATCGAGCTACCAGGCGAACACGCGGCGCGCGGAGGTACCGCGACAAGGGGCCTCGCCGCGCCTACCTCCGCGCCTGCTCTGAGCGCCGGATACCGCCGCGCGCAACGGACGCTTGTTTCGACGCTCCGCGCGCACCTAACCGCCCTGCCAACCCCCTCCCTTATCACCATCAAGCATTCATTCTTCTCCAAACACAGAGAACGGACACACAGATGTACCGCTTTTTGATCAGATCACACACACGCCAAGATTAACAAACAAGTTATTTGTGAATAAACACACAAGTAGTAGTGATCCAAAAACATTTATTTATTTAATTAAAGTTAAAACGTAAATAAACCAACAACGTTTTAATACGTAAAATCAACCAAACCAGAAGTAGTTAGAAGTTTTGTAACTCATGTAAAAACTCTACTTGTGATTTGAAATCACAAACGATCGATGCGTAAAATTTATAACGGAAACAAAACGTAAGGTGTGTAAAAAGTATGTAAGTAAGGTAGCGAGTTAATAAATATGAAAAAGTAGATTTAATAAGAGAAAGTTAGTTGCTGAATTCAGCTGATACAGAAGATCAGGCAGGCTACTTACTCCCAAGATGGTGGGGAGAACACAAAGTGAATTTTTGCAGATGCGAAATATTGTTTAACGATTTTGACAAGTGTGTGTCTCCGATTTTGATTGCAAAACGTCCAAACAAGTTTAACGGTGGCCATCTTACTCTTTCGAGAACGAACGCATGAAGTAGCAGAACGATGTGGGTATGCACTAACAAAAAAACCTTGTTTAATAACAGAACAGCCAGATTATCCGAATGCACACACACGCCTCCTTTGTTTTCTTATTACTAACATATAAAGCAATGCTATGGAATGTGCATCGTTATAATATTTCATAATTATACGTGAGAAAAATAGTAACTTTATGTTTAACAAAATTTACTTAAATGGTTATTTAAATCCAAGATTAAACAAAAAAATCTCGTTTTAAACATTTTGCAATTAAAAAAAATATTTTAATAATATCAGGTTACTTAACTTACAGTACAATAAATGTATTTTCGAATGGGAAAACCACTGATTCTTGCCACAATTTTCAAAGAGAACGTTGAGACTGATACACGTGGCACTTTTTACGTACGAGTGTTTATATTCTATTGGGTGCATTTAAATATATTCTGTATGAAATAATAATTTCACATAACTTAAAATTTGTTGTCTGTAATGTCGGTTTAAGGACGATAGTTTAACGTGACAACGTCATAACAAAACATTGATGAAATGATTACATACTTTTATGAATAAAATTGAATCATTTTTATTGAATTATCACTATTTTGTATGGATACAAATGAGTGAAATGAAATCTACAATTTAATTGATAAATTTACTTTTAATTGCAATCATTAATTCAAAAATGTTTATTACTTTAACGAACAGATTATTTTAACTATAACTTTTATACACGTTTGCTATTTAACTTCTTCCAATCTGTGTTATTCTGTTAAGGATAGGACGATGATAGGAAACGTAGGAAACGAATTGGAGTGTTTCAAGTTTAATGTTCCTCGAAAAAGTCAAATCGATGGTTGTTCCAATCGAGTGGAAGAGAGATAGATGCGGCGCAAGCGTACAATGAGCGTAACGGGACAACGCGTAACGGGACACTTTTTCGTGCGTGCAGCCGGCGTTCATCGATTTGTTAGACGTTGTCACGTCAAAAAAAAAAAACATTGTCTGAGAAAAATAAAACCACACGGCATTTTTTTTTACATCAGCTGAATAACACAACACAGTTCTGTTGAATCGCAAGCTGATGATGGTCGTGTGAGCAGAAGACAATGAATGGTCGGTCCGCGGCGCCCGGGCAGGTACAGCGCCGCGCAAGAGCAGCGCGCGCCGGCGTCGCTTGGCCGCACCTGTCCGCGCTGACAGGACGACTCACGACCGCGCGACAGGCCCCGGCCGCGATGAGCGATGCGCCGTCGTCGGGAAGCGACGTGATGACGGAGTAGCCCTCACCCCCTCCGGCCACCTTCTTTTTATTATTATTTATCCTTCCACGTCTCCGACAATGGCTCCTCCCCCCCTCCTACTCCAGCAAACACCGCGGCGGATGACACGACCGGACCGCGACGCACGGGGCGGCGTGCGCAACGGCGCAAGGTCTGACCTCCTCCAGCCACACGCGCATCCTTAAAACGCGTTAGCTTTCTTAGCGATTTAGTGCGTTAACGTTTACATACAAAATTGCGTATTAGCTGCTCCCTTTGGTACATTGTAACCACGTAACTGAAGGCTGGTTACACATTTAGGCGAAGACCCGGGACAACGTCGAACCCTACGGCTGCCACAATAACGCGTTCTTGGAAAGTGTGATAAGTCTAGCATCCGCTGAGTTAAGGGGCCCGCCTCGTCAGGGGTGTATGTGTGTTAGTGAGGCGGGATGATAAGCGCGACGCTCGCTGGTGCTTCCAGCGCGGTATAGCCTCTAAGCGCAAGGCTCTGAACTGGCGCGCATTCGTCTCGTCGTCACAGGATAACTGTGAAATTTGAGCGGTGACCGTAACATTATATGGCGGAGAAATGAAGATAAAGGTGTTATGCAAGCCCCTTAAGTGCTTTCAAGAATCTGTACTGATTGTTTTATGCCTAAAAATTACTCTGAAAACACGCGTTTTAGGCATTTTAACGCTTCTAAAAATACAGTTTAAAAACTTAATCCGAAATTAAAAGTACTTTTCGGTCATCAGCGAACTCTTAAATGCTATTCGTAAATAGGCCCCACTCGGATATCTTGAGTAGTTTTGAAATCGCGTTGTTTTTCCTGAACCTCTGCACACCGTATGTGTGCCCAGGTAGGCGGGCCCCTTAATGGTTGAAAACTAATATCTAAACAAAAATAAGGTTAATAGTTACAAAATAATAAGCATTAAAGGTTTAAAACATTTTAATTTTTACAGAGAAAAAAATGGGTGCGTGTACTTATGCGCGTGAAGTTATACTTCTTTGGCATCATTAAAAAATAGTTTTTAATTGCATGCAAATAATTAATTACAATAAATAATAAAAGGGCCGGAAAAAGATAGTCAACACAGTCAATAAAGTACCGTTTAAATAAGAAAAATTAAATAAATAACATTTAGAGAATAATAAATATATGACATAATTTGCACTAAATATTATAAGATTCTTAAATTTAAATATTTATTATTGATTCTTTAATATTTTAAAAGAAAATAAATAAATTTTGATATTAGATTCAAAATTTTTATTTAAGTTTATTCATTTTTTAAATATTTATTATTTTCTTAATTTAATATTCACTTTTCATTTTTATCAAAAAGTTTTCATTAGATTTGTTCACTTATTTTTATAAATATTTATTATTTATTCAATATAATAATAAATATTAAAAATTAATTTTTAAATTTCATGTTTGATTTTAATCTGTATCACACATTTTTTAAATGTTTTATTAAATTAATTTCTTTATTTTGTAAATATTAAATAACCAATAATAAATTTTTAACATTAATAATTTAATCATATTTAGTATTAATTACATTAAATAATAATATTTTAATTTATATCAATAAATAATACATACGGATAGTTAACCTCAATTATATTGGAGCACTTGAAAAAGTATAAAAGCACAATTTTTTTTACTAATATGTACGAATAGTAAATAATATTAATCAAAATAATTATTCTTTTTAAATCACTACTGAATATAATTTATTAGCACATATATAATTCGCACTAGTATGAAACTCAAACACGTGTTGTGAATGTAGAAACTAGAAACACGTGGATAAATATTATAAATATGAAAACAGTGATCAGAGGCGACGAGCGTGCCAACATGCGCGACTAATAGAGGTTATATTTCTATTTTGTTGGTAGCTTTTTTTCGAGACTTAATGAGCGATTTAGCGGGCAGCTTCAACCTGTTAATTTTGTGTTACAGTGATGCGCGCGCATCTTAAAATTTCACTCGCATCATTTATTTCATAACGCACCTAAAGAAGTATAACTTCAAAAATGAGTCCATATATATGTTTACTGGGCCCAAATGTTTCTTTTGCTGTGATTTCAGTGCAATTTACAACCCGAAATCATCACTTGCGACGATATATTCCTCTAGGTTAACGGCGCGAAGGAGCACAGTATGTAGGTGTGAACACACCAGCTGACGGCAACGTCCGCCGTGTTTTCTTTGTGGAGATAAAAATCCGGTCAGATGTGTAATCCGGATCGCCTTGGTGGGCGGCGAGTGATCTTGTGCGCACGCGGCCGCAGCTCCCCAGGCGCATACCGGCGGTAATGGGCCGGCTGTTTGTAGCCGCCGAAGGGCCGGCATTGTGGCCACGCCCTCCCTCTTGCCGATCAAAAGCGGCCCCCGCGCTTATTTGCTCGGACAAAGTAGTGCGGCCGTGGGTTCCACCCCGCGGAGGAAACAGGGGGGAGGGGGGGGGGGGGCTCAGTCGTTCGCACCTGCGCACTCGGGCCCGCCGTGCGTGTCAACACGAGGCTGTGTCTGTGCTGCTGGAAGCCACGGGTGGAGGAGACCTGCACGTCTCCAGCACAGGGGCGTAGCCAGGGGGGGGGGGGGGTTAGGGGTTCAACCCCCTCCCCCTTAGCACCAAATCTTTAATAAATTTCTTATTCATCACTCCAACAAATTTCATATTAAAATTAATAAAAATTTTACCATTACAATATTTAAATTTAAGAACCGAAAACTGCTAAAATAGCACTATTTTACATCTTAAAATCCTAATTTTCCCGGGGGACGACCCCCCCCCCCCCCCACCACCCGCTTTAATACGGGGGGGGGGGGGGGACATGCTTCTTAACACCCCCCATACATAAATCCTGGCTACGCCACTGCGTCCAGCATCGGACTGTTCGCAGGCAAGAACATTCGCCCTGACCATAACCTCGCGGCTGTCTCGGGTCTTCCGACGTTCGGCCGCGTCGAAGCGTCGACTGCAGCAAACGTTTCTCTCGGCAGGCGTCACAAGAGTTGGAGGAGCGAGCATCTGATAACCAGCAGATGATGCGCACACCTTGTGTGTTGGAAGCCCCACCAGAAGACGTCTCATTAACACTGGTTGCAATATCAGCCAATCACAGATCTCGTTTATTCTTGTTCCTCTAAGGGCCACTGGTCATTCATTTTTGATCAATGGAACTGAAGGGAAATAGGCACTATCTAAATAAAAAAATATATTTTTTTATCGTGATATTTTATTTTATTTTAAGGCTAGATGATTTTCAACATCCTTGTTATTTGCTGCGTTTACATATATATAAAAAGTTTATCTGGAAGGAAATTTAACAATGGCGGTGTTTGAAGCAGGGATATGGTAAAGTAGTAAGCTCCGCGACACACACTGCTTACACCGCTGCGCGCTGGTTCGTGCAGGGAACTGAAGTGGAAGGAGGGGGAGCAGACGGCGGGAGAGCCAGATGCCGAGCAGATCCCAGGCGCAGCAGGTAAACGATGACGGGCAGTTCGGAGCGGATGATTGACTCGTCCATCAGAGGAGGGAGGAAGGGAGGGAGGAAGGGAGGGATGTGGGGGGGACCCCCCGCCTCCGCCGACATCTCATTTGGACCGCGGGGAGGAGGTTGCCGGCCCGAGCCCCCGCGGGGGCACTTAGCCCCCGGGCCCCGGCGCACAACGCGACGATCGACCAGTCATCGCCCTAATGGCGGCTCTTGTAATGATGCGGGCGCCGGTCGGGGGTCCCCGCCGCGGGGTCGCGGGGGGCTTCCAGCGCTGCGAGGACCCCCGGGCGAGACCCGACTCTGTACCTCCCCTGGTTCGTCACTGGCTACAAACCCAATTGCTGGCTCCAAACACAGCAGAAATTCGTTTGAAGAAGGGAGTATTTAACCGACACAAGCCATCTCTATATAGGGTGCTTGTATGCTGTACACTGCACATATTTTGGCCTATATGCTACGTCAACTATAGAATCATTCAATTTGCAGACTGCAATTTTAAATTGTATAATGAAACGGCTCGGATAAGAGCAAAAAAAAAAAATTAAAAAAGATTAACACCAGCTTTGGACCTGATTTTCAACAAGGAATTTCATTTAAATACTGTCCATCTTATTAACATTCACTAAACATCCAATACAATAAAGTTTACCATTGGTTTCGTAAACTTTGTTTCGCACCATCCGCCACAGATGGCTGCATCGTGGTTGTTACACATTTCCGTTCCTTGACTTCCGTCGCACTCAACGAAATTACTCCCACCAAATGCCGTAATACCGAGAGCTAAGATGTTACACATGAAGAAAAAATTCGTTCTGAATCGCATTTCGTACAGTCGACACTATGATTAGTGTAAATTTGAATCTGTGAACACGTGGTTTGAAGCGAACACCTTGCTGGCTTGCAGAAACCTTCCTCTTGGCCGAGCCGTGCAGCGACCCGAGTTCCCGCGCGCACAGCCGAGCCGCAGGAAAAACAGCCGCGAAATAACATCCCCCTCCGCCGCTCAACTAGGGGCGGCAAACACCCTCGACACACACAGACGGGCGGTACCGCTGGGACCTCCGCCCGAGTCGATTCATCAGTGACATCGGCCCCGAGAATCCGATTCAGCGATTCATCAGTCAAAACGCTGTCAGGGAGGAAAAGAGGCCGCGCGCAGTGTTGTCGAGAAATGAACGGGGGAGTGGAAGGAGAAGGCGCCGACTCCACAGCGTTCGTTGCCTGCGATCTCGTTTAGCGGTTATTCTTCGCGCGGGTCGGGAATAAGACATCATTTATTTGGGAAAAAAAAAAAAAACTTTCTTTTCGCTCGTCTCCGCCTGTTGCTCGGAGTTACCGGGCGCCTGGCAAACAAGGCCACCGGGCGTTCCAAAACCTTCTACCCCCGGAGAAAGGGTTCCTGAGTCGTAGGGACATTTGTTCTCAACCAAACCTCCGAAGTGACCGAGTCGGTGTGCAAACAAGTCCAAACCCCGTCAAGATAGTGTAGGTCTTGTGCTAGGAAACCTTTAGATGTTACTCATTCAAGTTATCGATGAGCAATTCACCATCCACTCAAATCTTTGCATGAAATTGTCCATCCAATCATTACAATAAAACTCTCCAGAACCGATATTTTGAATTTTGCTTTTGCAATGGCCATTTAAACAACACCAGTACATCATTAGGTGAAAGCTTCCACAAGCTGGTAATATTAGGTTTTCGGTTGGTGAGGGGGGGGGGGGGGGGGGGCAGGAAACTGGAAAATTTAACGACATGGATTGCATTATTGCGAGTCACCGTTTGTGCTCGCTCATTCAGGAAAAGATTATCTTGATTTTGTTCATTTATTTAAATGATTCTCTTAATTTGTTACAAACCCCCATATTTCATAAAATTAATCACTGCCACCTTATATATTGAAATTGATTGGCTTGTCGAACAACGTAACAATACGTGGCCAATTGCAACCCATCACATTATCTGCGGTCGCTGACGTGAAGTAAACCAACCATTATCTCCCAGTGATTACATCTTGATGGAATACGGTGGTATATTGCAGCTGGTTAACGCTAACGGCAGGCCAACAGGCGGATGGTTTACCTGACTAGTAGATCAGACGTTAGATAAATTAAAAAAAAAAGCGTCGTTACTACAACGCAGAAATAACATAACGCCGAATGTCAAAATTGACCACAACGCCGAAATACCATAACGCCGAATGTCAAAATTGACCACAACGCCGACAGCTAGAAAACTGCTGTGTACCGCAACGCCGGCGTTAGTGTATTTCGGCGTTGTGGTCAATTTGGCATTTCGGCGTTGTGGTATTTCGGCGTTGTGGTCAATTTGGCATTTTGGCGTTGTGGTGCGTCCCCCCAAAAAAAACAATGCACACACCTCACCAGGAGCTGGAGCCCAGACGCCCAGGGTGGAAGCACGCCGACGGCCGGGCTCCCGTGTAGTCGACGGCGAGCGAGCGGCAACTCTCGGCCGGCGAGGCCGCCTCTCCCGGAGGCCTAACCCCCACCCTCGTGGCGCGCGCCGTGAGCCGCCTGCCGAACAGGCGCCGCGCCGATCAACTTGGCCAGGGGCCGGGCAGGCGCACCATCGACATTCGTTAACGCGGGCGATAAATAAGCCCTGCGTGCGGCTACGTGAGCGCGCCAATGTCACTTTCACCCGCGTGTGGGGGGGGGGGGGAGGAGTGGGGGTCCGTCTCCGACGCACCGACGCCCATCCGGCGTCGGCCCGAGTCGCTCCGGGACGAGCACTTTGTCTCCCGAGCGAGTCGCCGCCGCGATGGCGCCTCCTCTGTGAGGCGGGGGACGCGCGCCGAATCCGCGAGTGAGGCGCGGCCGCCCACGCGCCCGCCGCGGCTAGAGGCCGCCTGGCGCGACCTCGCGCAGCTTTGACGAGCCCGCCGACCCACCACAGCCGTCCTGTCTCAGTTCAACCTTTGAATATATACACTGTATAGAAGTCGCGAGTGGATAGGATTTACTCTGCGTTTTTCAGGAGCGTATGATGAGCAGCTTGGGAACTTCACCGCTGCAGTGCGCTGCCGTAACGCCCTGTATCGTCTTAGGTTGTTATTTACACGTTAGAGCGCAGCACTGTCGCCCGCTGTCATTCCCCGCACCCCCCAATCCATCATTCACTGCAGCTCAAGGTCGTTCAGCGGGAGGGGGAAGGGGTGTTTGAAGAGTTCGACACTTCTCCGGTAGGGACCACCACAAGTCGATGCCCTAGAGATGGTGGCGATTGCGGCGGTGAATTAACCAACTACCTCAAACCGTATTAGAAATTTTAACCTGGGCTGGCGACTTCTATACAGTATATATATTCAAAGGTTCAACTATGGGGCTAATGGGTCTCGCGTACAAGAGGTCATGTCACGTACCAGTTCACTCTGCACTACTGTCATCTGGGACTCGTAACATTGCGAGGAGGCTGCTACGCGTAGATAATCTCAGAACAAACACCAAGACACCCGCCATCGCTGATTCAGGTTTCAGTCACGTCTTGAGTGCCGTTGTTCCTAGAATTTATTTTGTAAGCCATCCTCAACTAAGTCTTTTGGCATAAAAAAAAATAATATACTAGGAACGTTAAGTATAATGAAAGATTTTAAGTTTTCGTTAACTCTAAAACCTCACAAAATGGCTGACACTAAAACAAATAAAAAGAAGTGTTTGAATGGGCGCGGGGGAAGTCAAAAGGAATTGAAGTTTCATAGCAGGATAAAAGTATACTTAAGTGATTTCATCAAACCATTTTGCAGAATTAAAACTAAAACGTAGAACCCGTTCGGGACCATTTGAACTCAGCACATTCTCATTACAACGCGCTTTGAAGAACTTGCTTACCAACTCGATACTTAATTTTGAGCCGTGATTTTAATAGGTTTCTAACCACCCCCAACACTGGCTTTGTTCTCGAGAATGCCGGCAAACGAGAACACACGATTTATGATTCTGACGACAATGCGAGTATAAGTCGGATCGTCGGTTAGGTTTAGGTGGCCGCCAGTAAATATTTTTCTAACCTAACTAAAACTAAGTGTATTTGTTGGGAGGGATCTGGGTTTGTGAAGTGTCTAGGTGCCGTCCCAGGGCCGAAGCCTTTACGCCTAGTCATGCTGAGTCTCAGCCATGCAGAAAGGGTAGTATGTATCTTATTCTTTGTTCTGGGATTGGCCAGCCATGGCAGCAATTGATGCCATGACTAACTCCCCAATCTTAAACTCTTGACTATAACTAGTTAAGTTGGGCCCAGGGAAAACGCCGGGCTCATGCATGCGGAGTTAAATATGGCAAGCATTAAGAAGGGAGGTTCAGTTCAGGACAAGAAGGATGGTCCAGGAAGAAAAGTTGGTCAGGAGCAGAAAGGTTCAACCATGCTGGGGTCGGGAGCTGGGAGCTTGGACCTTGCGGTCCACGTTGGGTATTGCGCGCGTCTGGGTTGGTACCAGTGGCGCATGCGCCCCTAGCAGCGGGCCACAGTAGCCGACTCGTCGCCCTTCAAGCTGCCAGTCAGCGCGTGTGCTTCAAAATACGAAACAAGATGGTGCTGAGCGCATGCGAGAAAAACAATTGTATTAAATGTCTGCCGGCAGCTATTCTATATGAGACTTCAGTGACCTAGTCATTTATTTTAGTAAATAATATTTATTACATATGAATGTTTCCTTATCCCGTACACATCACTTAAAACATTACATTATATTACTTACCAACAAAAACGATCATGAAAATATGATTCACGCCTATTGAAAAAAATGATGTTAGCTAGTCTTTCTGAACTCGCCACAGATGTGTAACATCTAAACTGGGTAACGAGCATATTCGTGTTTTCATGTTACCAATACTTAGACGTAGAATTCTTTAGAACAATGCCAAGTGTTTTAAATATATGAAAATTGTGTTTTCAACTAAATATCTTAATTAATATTGTGGTTTTCAAACTTCGTTTGAGTTCAATTTCGCTGTCCTAAGAAAAATATATTTTGTGCTTTGCTCAATTTGTTTTAAATAAAATAACTGTGAACGTGTCTTTCAGTACTCGCCAGTGATGTATAATATCTAACATCTGTAACGAGCAAATTAATATGTTTTCGTATTGCAAAAGCACTTATAATACAAAAATCGGCAAAGTATTTAACGTAGAATTTTTTAAAATAAAGCAGAGCGTGATAAATAAAAATAAATTTTGTTTTTAACTACATTAATGGACGTGAATCACGCATCGTTTCCACACTCGTCGCTAAAATACGCTTCCAGAGCAGCTACGTAAACCATAGAATCGTTTGATTAGCAGACCGAAATCTTTGAATATATATACTGTATAGAAGTCGCGAGTGGATAGGATTTACTCTACGTTTTTCAGAAGCGATTGATGAGCAGCTTGGGAACTTCACCGCTGCAGTGCGCTGCCGTAACGCCCTGTATCGTCTTAGTTGTTATATTCACGTTAGAGCGCAGCGCTGTCACCCGCTGTCATTCCCCGCACCCCTCATCCATCGTTCACTGCAGCTCAACGTCGTTCAACAGGAGGGGGAAGGGGTGTTTGAAGAGTTCGACACTTGTCCGCTAGGGACCACCACAAGTCGATGCCCTAGAGATGGTGGCGATTGCGGCGGTGAATTAACCAACTACCTCAAAACCGTATTAGAAATTTTAACCTGGGCTGGCGACTTCTATACAGTATATATATTCAAAGCCGAAATGTTAAACCATATAATCAAACGTCTCCGGTAAAAAAAAAAAAAAAAAAAAACTAAACCCGGGCTTTTGACCAGACTTTCAATAAGGAATTTTATTAAAATGCTGCCCATCTTGTTAAAATTCATTAAACAGTTAATACTTTAAGTTTCCCTTCGGCTTTGTGACCTTTGGTTTCGAGCTATCCACCACAGGTGGCAGCAACGTGCATAGAAAATTTCCGTTCCGTGCTCAAAATTACTCCTACCAAATGCCGTATTCCGAGAGCTAAGATGTGTCACATAAAAAATATATTTTTTTTTTTTTACTCAAGCTTTGCAAATGTCGCTCGACGACTCAGAAAACCGTCGTCGTAACGAGCTAACAGCGCAAAGGTCCTGCCTACTATCTCACTGACCGGCCACTGTTTCTCTTATAAGTAGGGGCAGGCATTTTTCGCGAATAAAGCTGAACGCCTATTAGATTGCAACAAGGTATACCCTAACCAGCGGTTTCTTCCTTGTGATTGGCGGCCGTTTGCGAGAGAAGTAGTTGCCTTGTTCGGCTGGGCCACTCAGGACGCATTTGCTTCCGCAAATGAATTACTGTGATTGGTGTTTTAAACAATCGTCGTGCACCTGAAAGAAACTCGCCCAATCACGAAAACACAGACGATGCTACTGTGTTTTAACTTTCAGCTAGTCTCGGAATCTTTTCGCGAAATATCCATGGCCCTACTTATAAGCCCCTAAGCCTGCCGCCTCCGGCCCGCGTCTCGCACGAACAGTACATGTGGGCGCCCCGCGTCCCGCCTCCGCGAACGTCGCGACGCGTGCCCGCCCACGCGATGTTTCCGTCCGCGACCAACTCTCTCTCAGACGACCCGGCGCCGATTGAAACGTCACCCGCGCCCCGCCCTTTGAAATATCGAGTTATTTGAGGGGGTGTAAGGGAACGGAAGAATAAATAAATAAATAAATAAATAAATAATAAAACGCAGCTCGGTGCGAAAAGGGAAGAGGGGATGTGAAGGTGGTGGCGGCGGAGGGCTCAAGCCGTGAAAAATGTCGTCACCTTTGCAACCGCGAGAGCGGAGCCGACAGCGCGGCGAATGAATATATATAATTTTTTTTTTCCGGGGGCCGCGGAAAACCAATCAGCCCGCGGCTGCCCTTGGGGAACCGAGACAAAGGACGGGGTTTGGGCGGAGGGGGGGGGGGGGGGGGGTGCGCAGCTCCTTGAGGACTACGAGATTGAGATACGGCGAGGCGAAAGCACTTCGCTGGCAGACCGCGGGATTTTTTGACTCGCCGGAATTTATGTGCGAACGTAACAAGGTGGAGAGGTCGGAAGGAAGTGATTTCCTGAGAGCATTTTTCTTACGCGGGACGGTGCACGGGAGGAGGTTGCGTGAAAACCTCGCGATATTCGAAGATGTGGGAAGGTTTATGCTGCGAGTCGAGCGCATTTTTAAACGTGGCTAGCAGTTCTCCGGGCGAATACAGCATTGCAATGCAACAATACAGCAATGTCCGAAACGCAAAACCGTTTGGATGTCTTTTTTTATTATTATGAATTCGCCATTATGTGTTACAGCCAACTGAACACAATAATTAAAATTCCAATTGAAAAAAAGGCAGCGAAATTATTTGTAGGTTGTGAACCAAGCAAGGGCGTACATATAGTGCTCAAACCGGAAGTAGGGAATTTTCTGGGACCGAACCTCTTTTCAATAACTGATTATTTGCTGCTACATTTCGCTCTTCAGCTAATGACTTGAATGCTTCTCACAAGCGAAGAAGTTTCTCTATTTAGTTACATATAGGTTTATTTAAAGTGTTGAAATGCCAACAACAAACATGCTATAAATAGTTCAGAGATTTTAATTCAATTTTTTTATTGGTTTTTTTTTCTCACGGAAGGGGGGAATAGCTGCCATTTTGCGCACCCAAACCCCCCCTCCCCAAATGGTTTATATCCTTGCTTTGTATTTATAGAGTCGATTAAAAATCTACTCAGTGCATATTAAAGGGCTTTAACTCGAACTGCATGATTGCTGGATCGGTGGCCAAGCGGTTAAGGGGCCCGCCTACCTGGGCACACATACGGTGTGCAGAGCTTCAGCAAAAACAACGCGATTTCAAAACTACTCAAGATATCCGAGTGGGGCCTATTTACGAATAGCATTTAAGAGTTCGCTGAGGGCCGAAAAGTACTTTTAATTTCGGATTAAGTTTTTAAACTGTATTTTTAGAAGCGTTAAAATGCCTAAAACGCGTGTTTTCAGAGTAATTTTTAGGCATAATACAATCAGTACAGATTCTTGAAAGCACTTAAGGGGCTTGCATAACACCTTTATCTTCATTTCTCCGCCATATAATGTTACGGTCACCGCTCAAATTTCACAGTTATCCTGTGCACGACGAGACGATGCGCGCCAGTTCAGAGACTTGCGCTTAGAGGCTATACCGCGCTGGAAGCACCAGCGAGCGTCGCGCTTATCATCCCGCCTCACTAATACACATACACCCCTGACGAGGCGGGCCCCTTAAGAGGCCACCGCACACTGGAGGTATGTCTGTTCGTCTGGAAGCGCAACGCCAGGCTTACCCTACGCCCCCCGCACCCTAGGGGGCGTTGTTCGCCGCAAGTGGAGCTGGATACTGGTGAAGGATGTAGAGGGGTGGGTGGCGAAGGATGGACGAAGTACACGAGGCCCGTGCGTCCTGCCACGTCGCGAGGTGACTCGTGTTCCACAACTGGAGGAGGAGCGAGGAAGGATGGTGCGGCCACGGGGTTGAGGACGGGGAGAGTTCAGCCGTCACCTCGTGTTCGTCTCGGTGCGACGTGCGAAGCACGCGCATGCGCGGGCCACGTCATCAACAGTCCACTAGCTGTGTGTGCTTAGGAGAAGCTGGGACGAGAAGCTGGGACGAGATTTGAAGCCTAGAGAAGTATGGGAAAAAAAGCGACATATTTCTATTCAGATTCGGTATTTTTTTTTCACATTATAATCCAGTAAAACTTAAATAATAATGTCTTGGGTGGGCTCGAGTCCCAAAGGCCTCCTTTGTTTGTGGGTAAGCCACTATTGATTCTTTTTAACGCGCTACTATGATTTGGTAGAGGTTTGGTCTCACACCCCTTTTTTTCGTAATGACTTTATTTAAGGGCCATTACTTCATTTAATGATTTTCTCGATAATTCCTTTGAAATTTTCTTTGCCAAAAAATATTTTAAACAAACATTTACTTAGTGTACTATCATGGATGTAAATTTCGTGCAAGTAATTACGAAGACCTGGGGGGCTTTGAAACAATAAATGAATATCCGTTAAAAATATTTGTGACATAACTATGAATGCAAGGGTGGTATTAATTCAAATTTTAAGAACCAGCCCTTCAATAAAAGAAAATACAGGGGGAAAAATTTCAACATGGCGACTTAAGTTTTCGTGTGCTGGGGCAGCCGGTGGTTCTGCAAATGCTTCAGCGAGGAATAGTTTTATTCAAAACTTTTTTAAGACTTTGTAAATGGTTAATGAAAATAAACGGTACTTAAAAAAAATTTCAAGCTTCCCTAAAGCTTAATTTCATTTCATTAGAAACATAAAAAATTGGTTGTCTGTAAAGTCGGTTTACGGACGATAGTTTAACGTGACAACGTCATAACAAAACATTGATGAAATGATTGCATACTTTTATGAATAAAATTGATAAATTTACTTTTAATTGCACTCATTAAATCAAATATGTTTATTACTTCAATGAAGAGATTATTTTAACTATAACGTTTATACATGTTTGCTATTCAACTTCTTCCAATCTGTGTTATTCTGTTAAGGATAGGACGATGATATGAAAAGTAGGAAACGAATGGGAGTGTTTCAAGTTTAATGTGCCTCGAAAAAGTCAAATCGATGGTTGTTCCAATCGAGTGGAAGAGAGACATATGCGGCGCAAGCGTACAATGAGCGTAACGGGACACTTTTTCGTGCGTGCAGCCGGCGTTCATCGATTTATTAGACGTTGTCACGTCAAAAATTTCAAGCTCCCCTAAAGCTTAATTTCCTCCTTTCATTTGAAACATAAATAAACATTATTTCGGAATTTTGACCCGGGGTTAGGAGAGCGTGGTCGCGGCGCTCATTCTGAGGGGGCGCGTGTTCGAGACCCGACCCCGCATGGTGGTCGCTGATCCCCGCTGGCAACAAGGCAGCGCCAGCCGAGAGGAGCACTTGTCACGCCGTAAAGTAATTCCAGTCACAAAGTAACATAAATTCTAGTCAGTGGGCGTAGATCCCGGGGGAGTTAAGTGGGGAAAAGGGGGGGGGGGGGGTTTACTGGAATCAAAAAACCCCTTTGCTGACGGATTCCATTTGAGCTTGCAAAATCGTAACTGTGAAATGGGAATGTTAAACGTTATTCACCCCCCACAAGGAATCCTACAGATTCCCCCCCCCCCTTGTTCTAGTCATTTGTTTATATATGTATTTTTTTTATAAACACGGCAGTTGACGTAAAATGAACTACAAGGGCACGCGGTCCAAAAGGAAAATAGTGCAGTTAACAATAGGTTGATCGAAGAAGTAGAATGCCCATATCCTGTGAGACTTTTCAAAAAAGATACCACGTTGTTATCACATCGTAAAACAAATTTTTTTTTAGCCTCTAAAAAACTTTAAAAACATTTCCTGAAAATTAATACCATGGATCGTTAAAATATTTAGCGCAAGATTCTGTTTAAAAGTAATATGGTTACATGAGCTTAAGTTAACCCAAACTCAGAAGAGACAAACGTTGCATTCCAGATGACAAATTCATTGTATTATAGTCGTTCTAAAAACATATTAGTAGAGACCTGAAAAATTCGCGGATTCATTCGGTAATAGGCTAGAATTCAAACACATATACACCTCTTAGATAATTTTGCTATTGGCTTACTGTTCATCTGGACGAATCTTAACCAGTTATAAACCCTCAACCAAAGAAGGATCGAATCACAGACAAACCAGCTGAGACGACTTACAAGTCGGCAGCCAATGAACTTGCGTTATTTGCCAGAGTGTACAGGGGTGTGTACAGTCTATCCTGAAGGCCATCGAAACCGCGAATTTTGCAGGTCTCTACATATTAGTAATCATATATTATGTTCGTGTGTGTGTGTGTGTTTGAAACGAGCTATAACATTGCAAACATCATAATTTTTGCACAAAAAAAAAAACCCTTGGCAGACGGAGCGGCTACCTTCGAGCGACGGTTGAGTCGCAGCTGAAGACCGAGCCCTTTGACACGCGCGTGAAAAGGACGAGCCGCGCGGACAGACAACGGCGGCGGCGGAGAGACAGCGCGCTCTTTGAAAAGGCGCGGCGGCCCATTCTGTTGTCGATCCCCAGATCGAGTTCCTGTCGCCAGCGACGCTCCAGACAAACAGTCGCTGGCTGCGGCAGAGGGGGGGGGGGGGGGGGGGGGGGTTACGTGCTGCCGCGTGGTGCACGCCCCGTTTGTATAACGGAACGAATCCTAATACAAGTTACGCATATAGGTAAATAAAGAGTCGGGAAAATGCTTGTTTGAAATTTTTAACGTGTTTCAGTGCATCTGGTAAACATTTTATGTCGGAATATACGAAAGGAAAAATGATTTAGCCAATTCTTAGGCACAGGCGATTCATAAAAACGATTTCTGTTGGAACCACGTATTTATGTGATATAGTCTTGTTTAGTATTTTTTTCGCCCTCCAGATAATAACATACAGATCAATACAGTATGTTTAAAACTGGAGTTTACGTTGCTCAAAAATCTGTGAACAGGTTTGAGGAATAATAATTATTTTTTAAGCACAACCGTTTAAAAATACAAGTCTGCTACAATAACAATTACCCATGTGGAGTCAATAAATAAACCTACAGCCTTAAATTAATTTTAACATAGCTGTGGGATTGATTAAATTTATGCTCCGATTCTTACCGTCTGGAATGTGAAAACATTGTTCACATAAATACGTCGCAAGGTTAGAAGTCAATTTTTACTCTTTTACCAGTCGCTTCATCGTTCGGGTAGTGAATCTGTCATAACACAATCCTTTCTTTCGAGTGTTAATGCAAAAAGAAACTACTCCCTCAATTCGAGACAAAGAACAGACTAACAAAACCGTCCGCAGTAAACTTGTTAAAAACCTTGGATATAGGCAAACCGTGTAGATGAGTTCTAGGGCGCGGTTACACGGGACCCTGAACTACTTCAGGTGAACATGTTTAAGTAAACACGTTTACAAACGCGAAAGTGTACGGTTACACGGTAGTTGCTGAAAAGTGTGTTTACGGTTTAGCTCTAAAACCGATTGTCTACGTCAACGAATGACTGTGTTGTTGATCTTCTCTATTTTGTATCCAGAAAACGCAGGATTTTCTCACTTGTTTATACAGTATAATTAGCAGAAATGGAATGTGTTTTCATATTGCTCAATATTTTTTTACAAATCGGGAATTCAAACAACCTGCACAGTAAAAATTTTTAAACTTATTTATTATTATTACTTTTGAGCGAGAGTACCTATCTCAGTTTTAAGATAATTAAGGTCAGGATCAATTAAAAAAAAGTACTATATATAATTACCTGTTAATATTTATTTTGTTGCATTCAGTAAAATATTACTCTAACTTGTGCCAGGAACACTTTCCATTTTGAATTTCTGCAAAGGACTGTTTATATTCTAAACAGCCAATCAGAGGCTAATGTAGAAGATATGTCGATCTGAACTACTTTGCCAACCTGTTTAAGTTAAATGGGAAATGGCCTCGAACGAAACATGTTCAGACTGTGTGTAATCGCACTCAACAGCTGAACATGTTCACCTGAAGTAGTTCAGACTCCCGTGTAACCGCGCCCCTAGTCTATGGTTCGTGGCCGCACGGGGAGTAGGAACGCTGGCGGCGAGATCGCTAGGCTTTATGGAGCGGTGTGGGGCAGGGACGGGGGCGGGGGAAAGCCTAGCACTATTGAAGCGCTGAGCGCGGCCTGGAAACTGTATCTCTCCGTGCTTGGGGGGGGGGGGGGGGGGCCGCCTCATGCCGCCCCACCCCATTGGCGGGTGACGGCCTGTCACCGCGCAGACAAGACGCGGAGCGACAAAAGAGGGTTTTCGCACCTGGATACACACATCCAGCATCTGGAGCTCTCTACCCTTCTCTCTCTCTCTCTCTCCCTCTCTCTCTCTCTCTCTCTCGCTCTCTACGGGGACGCCAAAGGAAAAGGGAGGAGCTTAAAAAAAAAATGAAGTGACAGTTCACGCGAAGCGTAAACACAGATAAAAAGGACCATCATGACGTGGTACGGCGAACAGCGCACAATGAACACCCGGAATTCTAATTTCAAAAAGAGAGAAGAGAAAAAAAAAGAATCCTCGGCGTTTGGAAGAAGAGTTTGGTTGTTGTGCCGGTAGCAATCCTTTACCGCGGACGGTGACACACGCGGAGACCTGAGGACCAACCACGACTCCCAGCATGACGCAACTGGAGCAGAATATCCCCGCGTGACGTTGGGGGCGAGACCACAGGCGTCTCTCAAACAGCGCGACCCCGGCAGAGGCGTGCGTTCGAAGACAAGTCTTCCGAGAGACTGGCCTTGCCTTCGAACACCCGGTGGACGGGACCAGTGACGTCAATAAGCCTGATCGGCGTGCCAATCCGTCACTCCGCAGTCTCGCTCTGTGCGCGGAAATCAACTGCTCAACGCCTAGACGGTTCAAAACGACCAAATTCTTTTTAGAAAAATAAAGAGGTTAGTTTACCGTTTACGGCAAACAATGCGCGTTTCTGAAATTATTTCGAAAGAATGTTACCAAGAAGGTTACTCAAGTAGACTAGTAAATTATATAGAAATACACATACATTAAAACGTTAAACTCTAAATTGCTATAGGGTTAGGATATCTTAAAAATAGATATTACTTTCAGTTTTAAAAAAAGGTGATAGAATTTATGACTATAAAACAGTAGATATCTTGCCGATCAGTTTTATGTATAAGACAATGAATGACTCCTTGATTTATATTCACTAATAAGCTCTTTACCTACAGTAACAAGGCAACGTAAATTAAGCAAACGTGTTAGGGTCCTTCACCATTAACCCATTCAGGACAATAATATATGTCAGAATGCATTGCACTATTAGCTTGTGATGAGCTACAATATACATCGTTGTCCGCTGAATTCAAAGTACGAATTCAGAAGGGTATCCCTATTGTATTCGTATAAATAAACCACGATTAACACTAGTCTACAACAAACAACAAACACACATGGTGAAAGGCATCGGGAATACAAAGGTGAAGTTGATAAAGTTTTCTGTACGAGCATTTAAAACCTATTTATATCATCAAAAGTAAACTTGCTTAGTCAACACTAATATTTCCTGTCGCACTTCCTGACAACACGCAATCGAAAAATTGTTTGAAAAAAATAATTTTTAACAATTTTAAAAATTACACTTCATTTCTTTGTGGCTAATAATTTGTTGTATACACAATTTTATTATTACAACGGTAGTACACAAAAAAAACTGCAGTGCAAATAAACAGGGATTCGCAAGAACCAGCGACTTTAAACCTCTTCGGTGATAACCGCTGATGACATCTGATTTCGGAATGCATCCACGAGAGAGTTTCAAAGTTTGAAACAAATTTGCAAATCCTTCATTTAGTTAGTAGTTTTGCGTATTGCGCGTGATAGAAAACACTGAATGAAGGCACGGTAGTCTGTCGACGCACCGAGGCACGAGTGCGCAAGGTGGAGCCAGGCTGCCCACAGTTAGTACTTTCGTACTGGATCTAGTACTTTTATAGGTTTTTTAGTGGTCAAGTACATTTACGCTCAGATCTAGTACTTTTTTTCTTTAATACAATAATATTACAGTAACTCCAATATGTTTAATTATTAAGCGTAATTATTTTTAAAAACTATGGAATGTATGTGTGTGAGTGGTGTGATAGTTAAGTTAGAGCATTGAAATGTCATAATAACTTCCTAAATTGTTAAAACCATAACGAATTATAATTTAGTACTTTTTTTTTTCAAATATAGTACTCTTTTTCTTGGCTAGGTTGGTACGAAATATTTTTTTCCTTGTGGACCCCCTGGGTGGAGCTCGTGGGACAACCTCGCCCGGGGGCTGCGAGCGCGCGCGGGGTGCGGTTCTGCAGTGGTGCGTGTTCTGTGCTCGTGCCGCGGTGCCGTCCGGGTTCCGCGCGCCGGCCGGCTCGGAGGTGTGTGCAGGTGTGCGGGCACGGACATCACGGACAGCACGGACAACACGGACAGCACGGACAGCACGGACAGCACGGAGGAAGTTCGCCACGGACCGTCGCACGGACCGCGAAGAGCGCCACCAGACGGACAAACACCGGGCCCGCTGCTGAGCTCGGGCGGAGGAACGCCGCGCCCGAACACTCGCGAGCCGCACCATCGGTGAGGGGGTTGGGAAGGGGGTGGGGGAATGGTGTTGCGACAATGAGCAGCCTGAAAATTTAAATTGGATCATTTCAGGCCCCCGAGGCCGGTCGTCCGTGGAGCAAGGGGGGGGGGGGGGGGAGGAGGAGGTAAATAACTGGTTTGTGGATAAACCAATAAACCCACGGCACGGAAGAGTTGGTTACAAGGGGGAGGTAGGGGGGTGGGGCACGGCCTTGTGGCAGAAAGGGGAAGAGGACGACCCGGGAATAATCGAAATTGTTATTGCGGTAAATTATAGGTGAGTGCGGATGGTTCCCGCATCATCCCCCCTTCACCCCTTTCCGCGCCCTTTGCGCATGCGCGCGGAGACGATCATTACCGCCGCGCAGGGCCTTAATAAGGCGTGCGAGTTCACCCGGCGAGCGCAATCAGCCCGGGAATTACCCGCCGCCTAAATACCGGGTATTGCTTCCCGGGGCCTGCCCTGGGACGCCGGAGGGGGCAGAAGAATGTGTTCTCCACGGATGCGAATCCTGCAACACGAAGAGGAGGAAAGAAAAGGGGGCAGTCGTGTCTCCCGTGAAAGGTTCTGCTCCACCTGGGGTACACGCTATCCCGCGGCGGCTACAAGGAACAGGACTGGTGTGGATGTGTGGGGGAGGGCTGTCAATGCCAACAGCCTCCCTGCTTGTACGAGTTCACCTGCACGATTAATTCATTAGAGTAGCTAGATGACACAAACAAGCTAATATATTTTTCTTTCATAATAAATCATTGAAGCACTATCATAAGTACTCGTATGACTTTTGAGTGGTGTGAGTGAACTTAAATTATTGTGATTTAATAAATAAAATATTAATTACGAAAATTTTTTAAGTTAAGTTTCCTTAAATATGCTATAACATTTGGAATGTATTCCCCATGAATATATTCTGATAATTTAAAAATAGGCACTCAAATGTAAAAGGAGAATAAATTACTTATATATAAAAAAATAACTACTAAAAATGAAATACAAATCAAATATATGATCTAAAGTATTGAAGTTTAGAACTCACCTTAAGAAGAATTAATTATCATTATAAAATGTTATAGCCTGGAGAGGTTTTCAAATTGGTCAATACGGAATATTCATCATCATATTAAAACTAACAAAAGCTATCCCTACTCCCTTAAGTCGCGATAAAACAGACTGACAAACCGTTCACGGAATAGTTGTTAAAAAAAACTTGAAGGTAGGCCATCTGTGTAGCTGTTGTGCTTGGTTAAGTAGTTTTGATTTTATTCCCTGTAACTAATGTTTTTGTTCGTGATAATTCGTGAAAATATATTCTAATGTTTTTTTTTCGTTCGTTATAATTCATTAAAATATATTCTAATGTTTTTTTTTTGTATTTCATAAAAAAAAATATTAATACGTTTTTAATTTTCACAGTAAGGAGACACAACAGGTGCTCGAATTGTGCTCCACTTTAATGCCTCTTCACTTGCATGCAAATAACGATGTAATATTTAGTGTCACACACGTTGTAACTGAGCAAGATTGATTTGGTTCGTGTCGTATAATTGACACGACGTCCTCTAGCCTAATTAAATATGATTTGGTCATTTTGAAGAACACTGCGGCAATTATGTTTGTTCGTCTCGCTCTTGTCTCAGAACATTCTCGTGGAATATTTTTACCCCTTTTAGTGGTAATAACAACATTTATATGGCATCAGAATTAACCAGCTCACTAATCAAACTGAAGTGGGAAATTGTTGGATAAGGAGAGAAAGTGGGCCATTTGTCAACCCCTCGTTTACCCGACTACCCTAGTGAATGTTACTGTTCGAAGTACTCGTGCACAAAGATTATTGTAGGGTTGTGGAGTTGCAAAGAAAAAATAAATAAATGGGGGCTAATTATTACTTGCAGATCCATCCAACCGCATGAAGATCAGCAAGTGAAGCTCAACACACAAGACACAAACGTCATCTACCTCCAAGGCACTGAACAGGGCTGTTTCTTTGCAAACGGTGTGACAGTTCCCAAAAATTGGAAAAGACAAAAAATTTAATAATTCTTTATATTACTGTAAATAAATAGTTTCGTAAAATAAAATTATAACTCAAACGAAATTCTCATTTCTTTTAAATTAAGCTTCATGTCAGATAGTACTTTTAATACCATAATTATTACATTAATTAAGTTTCAGTAAGGTGTTTCACTACACGAGATGGATGCTCAATGTTATCTGATATTTGAAAAAAAGGACAAAAATATTCATAATCAAAATTTTCGCCTCACTATTTACGTCTTGATCACTCAAAGTTTTTTTTAAGTTCCAAAGTTGGGTAATCATACAAAATTGTATATATAATCTCGTTTTCAGATATTCATTCACAAAGATCTTCAATGAATTTAAATTTTTAAAAAAATGTTACGTTCCGTGTTAGGCCGAACCTCAAGGATGGGATTTGGTGGATTTTCTGTCACTTCCATAGTATTTTAATTTCAGCTGTAGTATTTAAAGAGATAGGTTTGTAAAGGCTTTTTTTATTTTTATTTTTTCCATTTTCAAATTTAGATGAATAGTCGCACTAACAACGTGCCGAGATGTTCACAAGGAATTAGCCTCTGAAACATTGTTAACATCTTTAAATATCATAATGTACGTATAAGTTCATGTTTGTGTGTGTAAACATAAAAATTTTTATTTGAAATTAAATGTGATAGAATGTTTGATAATTTCTTTTAAATATCCATTGAACTTTGTAGTTAAATAATGTGTGTGTACATTACTGCAAATGTGATAGCTAATAGCTATCAAAAGTAAACGAACAATCTAAAAATTTACCTAGACTTTTAATAATCAGGTAGAGCTTAAATTTAAAAAAAATTGATAACCGATGATTTTTATGTTTCTGTTTCTTGATTTATGCCAGCAGATTAATCGTGGCTGCACTGACACATACGTAGTTCGAGCTCAGAAAGTGAGTCCGCCCACGTAGATCTGATTAAAAAACACTTCAGAATAAAATAAGAAAGTAACTGAACTGGATTCGAAAGATGCGTAAAGAATGGAATTTATTGACTTTAAATTTAACAAGCTAGCTACTGATCACATTTTCACTTAAGTATACTCTTGCGACTCACCGTTCTTGCGACTCACAGGGTTTTTTTTCGAAAACTTTATTTAAGTTCTTGACAATACTAGGCATAATGGTTACAAGGACACACGTCAGAAACTTTCATTGAACTATTCCAAAAATAATATAAGTTGTAACATTAAGCTTTTCAGACAAATTCATACTAAAACACTGAGAGTTGATAATTTATTTTTTTAAATAGTTACCATATTTATTATTCACATCTATGATAACAATAAAAAACAATCTCTCATCGAAGAACTAAGGTAATTTGCATTCTAAAAATAAAGATTTAAGAAAATATGGGATATTCTTAAAACAAATAATGATAACTTATTTTTATATAAACGTTAGTTCTTACAGGTAGTACATTAAGGAAAATATTGTCAGGTATCTTCATTACAGCACTGGTCATTAGGTACATAAAAGGCGTCCACATTTGGCGACCCAAATAAGTTCATTACGCTAAAAGAGATACACGATGAACACGAAAAAAAATTTAAAACACAGGAATTTTCCTCCTCCAGCAAACGGTGGAAGGTGGAAAAAAAAAAAAAAGTTCCGACCGGAAGATTGATGGATGACAAGAGTTAGAAGAGAACTGAATGATGAAGCGAACAGTATTTTGAACAAAAATTGATGGTCTCCGAAGCTGTCGATAGGAATTCGCCGAAACAAATTCAAAAAGACTGATGAACAGGAGCGGATGACAGGAGCATCCAGCTCTCGCGGGAGGCCGGCCGGCGAGAGGTGTCTGGGCAGTGTTCCCAACTGTAGCTGAAGATATTCCCTTCTCGCCTTTCATGCCGACAGCAGTTGAAGTTGCCAGACCGGTCTGCGGGCTACGTATAGTAGGACGAGGAGAATATATCAAGGAACTGCAAGTATATTCCAATCAAAATTCGTGTGGGATTCTGACTGCCCAGAAACGATATCATAGTACTTTGGTAGCACTGCAGATCAAAAATATTACCTATTACCTAAAAGAAAAAAGCGACTATCCCTATAATTTTGGCGTGTATATAAAAATAATATTACAAATAATCACTGCCACTGAGAAAAACAAACATACACTTAAGGTTAAGTATCTAAATTTCTATCCAATTAACTTAGTGGCCTCCAGCGATGATTTAAGTAAATAAATTTAAAACAAACAGCAAATTCGAAGAAGTTAATTATTCTGACATATGCATGTAGCGATAAAACATACGTGTTTTTAGCAGTCACAGTTCCAAGTGATCGAAACAAGAATACAAGCTATTGATTGACCATTAGCGTTAGTGATTTGGCATTCAGCATTTCCAACGGAGTAGCAGGAATTCATTTGAAAAATAAATAGTTATTTCCGTAACTTTTAAAAGTAATAACATCCACTGAAAAATTAGCCGTCTGCCTCTGCAAATGTGACTGTATTAAAATGTTTGCGTCTGTAGAATTAGCATTTTTCCCTCCCCCCACGATGGACTGGGTTCTATCTACCATGGACATAAGTCAAGGAATTTGGGAGTGGGTTAGATGAGCATTGAGAAAAACGTCAGTTTGAGCTAACAACTTGTTTGTACGTGGTAATACGGTTTTTTTAGGGACTGTGACACAAATGTTCGTTGGCTAAACTACATTTTATGCGCAAAAATTTTGACTCTGTACATTCGAGTATACAGTAACCTATACTTGGGTCAGCAAGTTCCGACTTGAAACAGAAAAGTTTGAATCAACTCTGTATAACCAGATTGACTACATAAAAAAAACTTCTGCTGAGGAAAATAAACCTTCCTTTCAGTAAGAGCATGCCGATGGGTGGTTAGGTTTTCTCTAAGTGATTTCATTCTGTAAAACCCAGCAGTTCGTCAATGAAATGAGAGGAACCCTGAGAAATCCACACCGTATGATATTCCTTATTACTTAGTTAATTTCTCCTTGGTTTCCTTTAAGAAACGAGGTAGTCAAAATATTCTCATCCTTTTGATTTCTTTGGCAACAGCTTTTTTTGGCTCGGCGACAAGAGATTCGATGTTTCTTCTCTTCGCTGCGCAAGGCCGGGGAAAATAAAAAGGCGCCGTCACTAAATCACGGCGAGCTCACAGAGTGTCACGCAGATGCCAGGAGGCTCTGCTAGCTCGCTTGGCAGCCGAATAGACTCAACACACCTTTATAGACTCCAGTTGCGGGCATCATTTTGCCCCCCGCTCTGTCCTGAGACGGAGCTGCGAATGATTCCGCCACTTGGTCGCAGCGGGGAAACTCTCCTGGTGGAGCTGTGTGGCGAGAGCCGTCTTAGTCTGTCTTACGCTTAGACTGCTGTACGCAGTTAGTTCTCTTCCAATGTTGCCGGATTGATACAATCTTATTATGTGCACTATATTTGATTACATTAATGTCTATTGGCAGTATTATTATGGTTGTTTTCATTGTAATAGAAAACAATAATTAAATTCTAGACAGCCAATCATAATTTCACAGGAGAAACTATTTGTAGCAGAGTGTCACTATTAATAACAAGAAATTCCATAAAATTATGTGCATTGCTCAAAAAAAATTATGATATATAATATTAAATTTTAAAAAATAATATAAAATGTCGATACCAATCAATTACGACTCATTTTATAAAAAATTATATTATTGGATTCTACCGTGATGAAATATAAAAGGAAGATGTATTTCCAAAATTTTCATTACAAATTTTAATGTACTAAATACAATGTTTCAGACACATTTAAGACAAATTTTCATTACATTGCAAAGTTGTGTCTAAAACCTCTGTGCTCTATGGTATATATCCGGCAACACGGCTCTATGGTGTATATGTCTTAGCGCGGTTGTGACTCACTCGCCCCGTTGAGGCGCGGCAACGCGGCGGCGGCGGCGAAGCGCGCCAGCTTTTGAAATTCCCGGTCCTTCCTTCCACCCCCACCGTGCCCGAGCACGACATCCCTGAAGGGCGCTCCACGGCCGCCGTTTACGAGCCCTCCCGCGTCGCGCGCGGGGTTTTACGACGGTCGCACGGGCCGAGAGTGTACCGGGGTTAGGGGTTGCGCTACCGAGGGCTGCGACGCGTGCAGGAGGAGGTAGAGTGAGGGGGGGGGGGAGACACGCGCGCATGCTTGCGCGGGGAAGTCACGGCCGATTCCAAGTGCGTTTACGTTTACGACTTGGCGAAGAGCAGGCAGTCGTACCGCGGCGGCCCCCGACCACAGAGTCAGTACATTAAAGTACAAGGAAAAACAGTAGTACACACTAAATGCTATTAAATTATTTTATCTTCTTCGTAGTCGCTTTACAAAATACCAAAAACTTGAGGACCACGAACGTGGTTTTTGTTATTTTTAAAAGTGAACCTTCTTTGGGCGCGATGAGAGTAAAATTTCAACGTCGAATTTTAATGCAACTTTATTATTATTTTTTTTTTTTTGCGAAACACTGATGTGAAATGTTTCTGACGCGAAAAGGACAGATAATAGGTACTTTACCGAAGAGATATAAAGAAAATCACTATGCTATATACGTATATTGTGCGATGATTCGTTCCACGCCCCTAAAAAATAGAACTGAGAGAGATAGATGAACAACAGAATAATACATTAGAGTGTGCACATGTATTTTTTTATTCATAAAATAGATATAGGTATCCTATACACAACAACTGTGAATGACTGTAATTTTATATTTGCTACCAGAGCACTCACTTTCCTCCTTGTTCAACCAGCAGCGTGGAGAGCGTTCTTGAGACAGTCCCTGCAATTCCCGCATAGATAGGCTACCTATTAGAAATTTAATATTTCGTTCAGAGATTTAATATGTTCCAAATGACAGAAGAAACAGAAACACAGACAGTTGTTCTGTATGGTGTGAGAATTTCAACAGTGAGTAATATTTATTTAGAAAATTGTCTTTTTTCTATCTTTCTCTCTATCTCTTTCTGCCGTTTTACCCCTTACGATATACTTACGAGGCGAGATTTGAATTGCCAAAGAAATTTAAATTCTATCACGTGCACTGAGTTACACGCGCTCTTTTTTTTGTTCGGCAACCGTAATGATTAAATGCTCGCCTATGCCATAAATAATTTGTTAAATATGTCTTACATTTGTAAGCGAAAACATATTTTTTTAGGGATTTGCACGATTTCATTAAGCTAATATCACGACGAGAGATCAAAGAAAATAACATCAGATTTGATTGGATTCTATACTAATGGTATGATACACAGTACACATCAAAGTTTCGCGTTTTTGCACACAATACCAATGTATTAGATTCCTTGCAGCAAGCATGAAACGGAAGTCGAATGAACGGAAATAAGTAACCATGGTGCTGCCATCTATGTCTCAGTAATCTCGAAATATATGATGAAGATTGCAGAATTTTTTACCACGCAAAGGTATTAAAAAATATAAATTTTTATAGTCGTACAACTATCATTTAATACTTTATGTAATAATTTATGGTCATAAAGATAATTAATGATAACTTAAAATTACGTTATAGTTTTGGCATTACAACCTTTATTTAACATTGAAACGTAGAGTTAGTGCATAGTTCGTCATACTGTATAGTCACAACAAATTTTTAGTCTACAAATATTCGACGCCATGATAAATAAAATAATTTTGTGATCATTTTTTTTTAAATCTTAAATGTTGAATTAGCATTTAGGAAGTATTTATAGACTGATTTCAGTCGGTTGAATAAAAACCAATAAACGAAGATATACTTGGTATTATAATATGTGTTTAAAATGTTTCAGGTTAAAATTTAAATTTTTTAGAACACTGCGTTAAATCTTGTGTCCGCGTTTCTTATAATGAGTGTATTTGCAACACGAGAACACATCGATTTGCTCGTTACTGAGGTTAGATGTTACCTTTGAATATATATACTGTATAGAAGTCGCCAGCCCAGGTTAAAATTTCTAATACGATTTTGAGGTAGTTGGTTAATTCACCGCCGCAATCGCCACCATCTCTAGGGCATCGACTTGTGGTGGTCCCTAGCGGACAAGTGTCGAACTCTTCAAACACCCCTTCCCCCTCCCGTTGAACGACCTTGAGCTGCAGTGAATGATAGGTGGGGGGTGCGGGGAATGACAGCGGGTGACAGTGCTGCGCTCTAACGTGTAAATAACAACTAAGACGATACAGGGCGTTACGGCAGCGCACTGCAGCGGTGAAGTTCCCAAGCTGCTCATCATACGCTTCTGAGAAACGTAGAGTATATCCTATCCACTCACGACTTCTATACAGTATATATATTCAAAGATCTTACATGTCTGAGGCGAGTACTGAAAGACCCGCTCAAATTTATTTTAAATAGTTTTACGTGTTGTCATCAGCGAGGTCGTTGGAGGCGGAAACATGACAGCGCGAATCAGGAACTTTTGCGGAGAAATCGCCCTAGGAAAATCCTGAGTGAACCTTTGCACTGAAAAAGTCATTTCCACGCATAACCAGTATCTGTGAATACTGAAGCCAATCGTCCTGACATTCCTACAATTTCTTAATAGGTCTACTACATTTGTGGAGAGAGAAAAAAAGTCTGTGGCGGTTAGCAAATTTATTTACGATAAACTGTCTGTGGTGTAAAAAGTAGTTTTGTAGTGAATACATTAGATACAAAATTATTTTACTGTCACAGTAAAATGTTTTATGGAGCAGTATATATTTTACCATTTTGTATTTTTACGGATGAGAACACACCCCTGGGTACTCGGCTTAGGACATTTTGACATTCCGCGGAAGATTTTTTGGAAGATTTTGGACGAGAATCCTATGAGGAGGTCACACTTAGGGCAGGACTAACACTCGCCGAAATTGAAGTCTTCTGAAATGAAAGTCGTAGATGTTTTTCATCCATGAAAATGAATTGATACTAAATTTGAAGATTAAATAAAGTCAAGGAAACGAGAGCATGCCCTACCTCGAGAAAACCAACCTGCTCTTGACAACGTCCGCCATGTTTTCAACTTGTAAAGATTTGGAACGGACACACCGAGGATTGAACTCAGATCTCATGGGGAAGAGTTAAGTGATCTAACCACTTAACCATCGTGGCCTTATCTGAAATTTTTTTATAATCGTGAACCAACTAAGCACTCCTAAGCGTGAGGGTCTGGAGAGAGAAGTATGGAACGTTGTCTTATAAAAGGGAAAACCACACTTTATTGGCAATAAGTGAATAAACTGACGTCACCCTGTGAGAACAAGATGCAAAGTTTTTGACGGTACACTTCAACCGTTGTGCGAGTTCATCACATAAACCATAATTTGGTTGCGTTCTTAAAATGGAGACTTGTTCCTCGAAAACCAGTTGCATTCCAGCCTCAGGCTACACGTAACGGAATACTGAAAATTAAGAGTCCCGTAGTCGATTAATTTTCGTTTTGCTTGTGGACGGTTTATCCATGATGAACTTTACTACGAGAAAAAAAAACATAATTTGCCGCATGTTCCAAACGCGTGGAAAATATATTTATCTTCGTGATTTAAAAAATTCTGTAACGCAGTTTTACCGTTTATAAGCAACACACACAAAACTTATGAAGTGTTCCAAGGTCGAAAGTGACTGGACCTTCCGATGGCAGTGGATTCCGAACCAAGGGGCATCGACAGTGGTTAAGTGTTATGAGTCTACCACACTTCTGCTGGGGAGAGAACTTCGCTATAAGGTTTTACACGGATGCTTAAAATCACAGAGATTTAATATATTTTCCTTTTCGGAAATATGTATGTATAAATATATATATAAATCATATTCTAAAATAGTCAAGAAAAAATTACTATTTTAAGTCAGCGAGTAAAATATGTCATATTATATTATCAGACCACAAAAGTCAAATAAAAATAAATTTTTACTGCCAGTTCAGCCCAAATTTTTGAAAAATCTTATACGACAGACAGACATAAATCCCACAAAAAAATACACTAATCACTTTCAGCAAATATCCGATAACATGTGTGTGTCTTAAAATGCATATTTTATAATAATTATTATTATTCCGCAACGGCCCACTATTGCCTTCCGGACGAAGGTGAAGGCCAACACAAATCGCAGGCATAAACACTAGCCAAGAATATTTGCAGAACAAATGGTCACGCTTGCACGAGTGTAAACAGGTTATCACGAAACTGCCTCGAGGCACTATTTACATTAACACGTACATACGCTGTAAAAAAAAATCTCCATCTCACGTTAAAGAAGAACTCTTGTTTTCCAATAATAATCAATGGATCTTCGTAGATTTAAGAGTAACGAGTTAAATTACTAACAAGAATCATTTTGACGGGACTAACAAAACTTTGGAAAACTTACGTCTAAAACAACAACAAAAATACTCTTATTCCTTACACGTCTTTGTTTGCCCTGTTAGCGACGGAATATAGAACCAGTATCATCTAGTGAGACAACCTTATTTGGTAGTTTATTTGAGGGCCATATTCTCCCTTGGAAACGTATATCTACCTTCATTTCTAGAAGTGTAATGTTGGGCCCCACTGTGAAAATGCTTCACACCGGAGCGGAATGATCGCCCTTCACTCTGGCAGACAGGTCTGAATGGATTGGACGGAAGAAGAAGAGCGGAAAGGGTGAAGGATGCGGCGGCAGACACAGAAAGGATAGGAACGACGACGACGACGAAGCCGTCGGAGTGCAGCGCGCAGAGCCACCTCGGCGCTATTTCCACGCGGTCGGCGGTCGGCGGCTGGAAACGAAAAACCGTGTCGATGGTTCACTCCGTCGCGGGGGTGGAAGGAAGCTGGAGGGGGTTGGAGGGGGAGACCCTGTCACCTGTCCCACGCTGCAGGAGTCTCCGGGGCGGCTGCGGCGGCCAGGTGTCGGCGCTGGGGTCTGACCTGGCGCGCGCGGCCGCGGGCGACAAAGCGACCAACTCCGCGGCGCTGCTGGTGTGTAACCACGGTGCTGCCATCTGTGGCGTTCGGCGCCAACTAAAAGTTCACAAAGCCAAAGGTAAACTTGAAAAGTATTAACTGTTTAATGATTTTCAAACAAGATGGGCTTTCATCGAAGCGGTTTCATTATATATCATGTAGTTTGAAATTGACTGATTCGAATGTCGACGTTAGCTGCTGCGACCAACGAATTCTAGCGGCGGGTGCGGAAACTACGCGTGATTCACGTTCAGAAATGTAGTTGAATACTCAATTTTCGTATGTATATTTATCACACTTGGCATTATTTTTTTAAAGAATTTAAATTTCGTGTCGGAATTTCGTATTATGAGTTTATTTGCAAAATGAGAACACATTAATTTGATCGTTACTGAGGTTGCATGTCACATCTCTGGCGAATATTGAAAGACTAGCTCACTTGTTTTTCTAACGATTCTGGAGAGAAGACTTCGCGAAATAAAATTTATGAATAACACCATGAATACTGGAAATTTTAAAACAATAATATACTTAATGTTAATTTTTAATGCATAGAAATAAGGCGCAGATCCCAGTTGCTTGCGCTTATTCAATTTCTCAGTGTGGTCCTTAAAACGTAATGAAAACATATCAACTGGAACAATTACTGCTGATCGATATCAATAACAGCCAAAGTAAATTTATTTCATACTTAATTGTAAAATACTATATATATATATATATATATATATATATATACTTTTTATGTGAATAATAATGATAATATCACTGGTCACTTGACAACCAATTTTTTTTTACTTAATATTTTCAGCCAAATGGAGACCATAAACTGTGCAAGGAATTTCAAAGTCAATGACTTTTATACAAGTGCCTCTCATGTTTTAAACAAAAAATAATAATTGACCTAGTTTCGCATATTTTATTCAAACGAATAAAAAAATATTTTAGGTAAATATTGAATTATTAAAGGCACCAATTCGTTATTTACTTTTCATGCTTTATATTCTTCAGACAAACAATAAGATTCGTGAAGGAAGCAGAGTTAGCAATTTGTGACAACCTACACGTAGCTATGGCTATGCAGTGGCAACAATAAGAAAGTGAGTGCCCTATCGCGCTTGCGGTCAATGTATCATGGTTTTTTAATTGAAACTGAAACCGACGCTCTTAATTTGATATAAATTAAAAGTGCGATCGTATCATCCAACTGCCGACCACCGCTCCAGGGAAACATGGCGCGAGCAGTCAGTTTCCCTCGGCCTTGCGACCTAACGGACGCCACGAGCGGAAGGGCGACCGACTGTTGGACGCTTGTTGCACGTGGCCTGGTGGCTGACGGCCGTGCGTCTGATCGCGATGGAAGGCGCGTCCAGTTATAGGCAGCAGCGTCTCCCGTCCCCTCTATACTTAGCACCTTTTTTTATATACATCATCCCCCCCCCCCTTTTTTTTTCTCTCCTGCCATGGTCACAGACGCGCCACCCTCTTTTTGAATTAATCTCGCGCACCGGGGATCAGACGGCGGACGAAATTGGTAGGTGTGAAGGGCGTCGGCGGGCACGAGGTGTGCACGGGGATGGTGAGGAAGGGGGGGGTGGTGGATGAGGCACCACTTGGCCGAGAGACGCGGATCCAACATCGAAGCGCGCGCGCCGCGAGGGGTCGATCAATCCTCGAACGCGCACACGTGAAGAGGCAGACATCAACAAAGTACTTTGACGTCCTTCCAAATGGTGACACGTCCCCCGCTATCTCCCTCTTTCTCTCTCTCTTGCTCTCTCTTCGCGCCGCGGGGACCACGAAAATGTATGCGTTCTTTTTCGTGGACGGAGTGTCCGCTATTTCTGAACTCCTCTACCCCCCACACCCCTTTTCTTTTTCTTTTTTTTTCATGGCGACGACCGCCCCGGGGACAGCTGTTAATCTCCGAGCCGTCTAAATCCGACCACACTTGCAGAACACATGCCCTCACAGCAACCCCGGGTCTCGCGGTAGCCGCACTTCCCGAAGACGCTCGCATGGGGGGAGAAACTCTACTTGAGACCTAGTTTTGTGAAGTAGTTTTGGGCCCAACCACTAGACGGTATTATTTTTGAAAGATTTGTGCAATGGGAGTGCATGACTTGATGTAAGCTTTTGGACATACGCCATAGCTAAGCACTTTTTCTGTAGAAGAAAACTAAAATGTGGTGTTTATATCCTGTTAACAACAGCAATTTTTTGCTTAGTTAGTGTTTTTGTCTTTTGGGTATTTTTTAGTTTTCTTCTACAGAAAAAAGTGCTTAGCGTATGTCCAAAAGCTTACATCAAGTCACTAGACGGTAGCTTTCATAACATTTGACTAACATAGCTATATTGATTGTGAGAAGTTATGCTTAAGTCATTATAAGACAAACAAACCAGTGAGAATTAATTCACTTTATTTTGGTGGCCACGTATTTTGTGGTGTGGCATACCAGAAATTTCGCAACTCCTACCTATAATTTATATCTAACATGCTTTTTATCAATAATCAGCATTAAGTGTTTCTCGCACAGTTTAAAAACTCGGTTACCAAACAGTCGTCAAGTAGTTAAATTAACATAATTAACCTAACACTTTGGATTTGAACCTACCAGCTGAATTATTTTTGCTAGTAGTTATGAGCCCACCCAACAGATGGCGTTACGTGTCGCGCAAAATTTGGTTTCAGTTTCCACTGTAAGAGTCGCACTAACCTATCTTCCTCTGTGTTCTGCAGCGTCCGTCGGGAGGCGACACGGTCGTCTTGCAGCTCGCAAGCACCTGATTGGCTACCAGCCGCCGCGACACTAACCAACCATCAACACCCCCGAGTTAAAACAAGAAATAGCAGGCTACGGTGAGTTCTGCGGTAATCGTTCCCATGCCGCGTTGTGCAGCTAATAGACCTGAAACGCATAGCATACAAGGGTGATTCGGAAGGGAAAAAAAATTCCATCCGTTGGTGACCAATTGCAGACACAAATAGTTTCAGAATTTTTTTATTTTATAAAATTGGAAACTACAACTGGATTTGACTTTCTAACATAATCACTATTCACATTTTCAAATTCGAAACCACCTTATTAAAAAAGAAACTGCCGCCTGTAAAATGAAGCCACTCGCAACAGCATCGCAAAGTCCATTTTCATCGTAAAGGCGGTGCGACGCCAGCAACTGTTTCATGGCCTGAAGAGACAATAATCATTCGGTGACAAATCTGGTCTTCAGGGGGATGATCAAAAATACATTCCGATGGACCTTCCCCAAATCGTTTACAATCGATTTTTATCGTGTCACTATGTGGATTTTTAATTTCACAACACTCCACAGATTAGAAATGGGAAGGGGGGGGGGGGGAGTCAAGAAACGAAGACGCGATTTGAATAATGCCATGATTCCCGGTAATTATTTTAAATGAGACCACTTTGCCGCTACTAACTATGCTTTCGACTCCGAGAAAAGAGACCGCATTCCAGGACTATAACATTTAATTGTCTTAATTCTGTGCCCCAAAATCTAGCGTGAGCGGCACCATTCATAAATATCTTTTTAAGCACTAGGTATAGCGCAAACCTAAAGGATCTCACGTCTTCGCTTCAGGTGACAGCGGGGAGAGGCGGCAGGTGCTAAAACAAACTTCGCAGCATTCGTTATAACTCCGCAAGCGCTCGAACACGGTGACTCAGTTCTGGGGGCGAGAGAGCTTGGGCCCACACTAGTACGAGTCTGGCTCGGTGCGACCTCTGAAGAAGGGTATTCACGCGTGTTTGGCTGCGACGAGTCCTGCTCTATTGCACAGGGCCGTCGGCGGGGCTCGGCTCGCTTCTGTCTCGCCATTGGCTCGTGCGTGTTGTGTTGGGAGTACGAGCCAGGCTCGGGTTTCACAACACGCCAGGCACTTCAGTCTGCGTGATTTGTGAACAAGTAACCACCTCGGCTGCCATTTCGGATGTGTGTGTAACCCCTGACTTTCAGACAAAATTATGTAGAATATTTTCGCTAATTATAACTTTATGGCAGGTCCTAGGATAGAGATATCATTTCTCATCCCAGTGTCTTGGATAAATAGGCTATAAACAGATTAGCTTGTTTGAACAAATACTGCCTATTCTAGTCAATCATTCTAAAAATAAAGTCTTTGCAGTAGTCAGGAATGTAAATTCTGATGAAGTTAATTAAACTTTAAGTGAATGGAACGTGTTCTTGGTTGCAGCCACTTCTTTGCCCAAACTTTCATATTATTTTTCTCCTCGCGAACACACCACATTCACCGAGGACGATCACTGCTGCTGCGGATTACTTGGACCAACTCATTTCGAATACTGAGATTTAAGAGCAAATTTCGGAGTATGTTCGTATCGTGTGAGGTCGAGTCGCGAGCCAGACTCGTGCGTGTATGGACCTCTTGAGCCCGTGAGTGCACTTCGACAAGGAGGTACAAGGCAGGAAAATGGGAGGGGAGGCACATAGTAAACGATATGCGGCGGCAATGTCTGAGTCACGGAATGCGTTGTCCACCCAGCCTCCATTTCCTAAGGACTGCGAGTGGCGACGGTTGGTCGGGAAGGGGGGAAGGAGGTTGGGTCTGCTGTCAGGGCGCACTAGACTAAGGCCAAACCATTTAAATAATTGGGGGACAGTAGTTTAAAAAAAACTGCGAAGTCTGTTGATTGTCTTCCAAAAAGCAGCCAATCAGCTTTTCGAAAGCTCGGACGTGCCCGGGCCCCCGAATGGCAACTTGCCATCGCATCACGAATAGCTCTGAGCGGAGAGGGGATGCGCGGAGGTCAAAAGAAGGGAGGGAAGAGGTGGGCGATGATAAATCATGACGCGAGAGGGACGAGAGACGTGAAGGGAGAGAGAGGGAGAGAGCGAGAGAGAGACAGACGCGCTCCAACTCCTGATGAATTAGCCAATTTTCTTAATTACCTGGCCCGATCTCCGACACCGACGCCGCCGAGCTATTCCTGACGTCCCGAGAGGCGCGCAGGTAGCTCCGCGCCGCGGGGTCAATCAACACCCAGAGATCTGCAGTCCGCGCGGCCGGGAGGAGTGGGCTGCTGCGACCACCATGCGTCTCATTATCCACCCCCCTCGCTCTCTTCAATGCTAGATACGATACGTTTGGCATATTAGTGCTTTAATGGTGAGGCAAGCAAATAAACACAAATACTTCTTCCAATCATGCCTATCCTTCAAATGTGTAATAAAGTTAACAAAACGCCTCCAGTTTCCTTTCAAAATTATATGTTTGGTAAGCTATCCCTTCACTTTAATAGGGGGGATCGAGGATTCTTTATAAGAAGATATATTGCCCCCCCCCCCCCTTTTGGAAATTTAGTTGTTGCGCCCCTGGAAAAATGTATATATTATTTACATAATTATAGCTTCTAATGTGAAAATACGTTTCTGGTGCTTTGTTAAATGAAAGGGATCTTGTAAATCAAATTGGCAACACCGCACTTTCCTCAACAAAAGCAGTTTGGCATCTGTCGGTTCAAGATGGAAATATTACCTGATATTACCAAAATTATTATTAGAAAATCAGTTTTAATAAATGCAAAATGTGATAAAATATAATACAAAAAAAGTATAATATTATAAAATCATTGAGAAAATGGTAAAAAATTTCGGGGGGGGGGGGGCGCATCATTAGGTTAGGGGGGGGGGAGTCATAGTGTTTGGGGGGGGGGGGGCACCTCTGCTTAAGATGGAACATTTTGACATTTACCAACTAAATTATGATACACACTTTAAAAAATGGACTAAACAAAGCGATATCAAGGCTTCCAAGCTGTTTTGACACTTGAACACACCGAGAATACGTCATAACTAGGGAAGGTATTAATGCGAATTAGTTATTTCACATAAAAACTCCCTGCCAAACAAAAACCACCCTCAGAGATATTGTTCTATTATTGTTGGTGTTGTTTCCGTCAGCAATGCAATATTTTTGTAAGCGGAATGTACTTGTTCAACATCATCCTAGCAAAAAAAAATTATCTTTTGTTCCTTCGAACAACGGAGACTTGATTTTTATGCGTTAAACCGGAAGACAATGCCGCAAACGCGATGTTTGAGCGCTGCTCTTCCTGCGACCAGTATTGACATGGCCCTGGTCGTGATACTGGGGTGGCAGGGTGGGGGGGGGGGGGGGAAAGGTGGGGATAGCCCCCCTTCACCCGACGCCAGGGGTAAAATAAAATAGCGGGCAGCGCTGCCTCGCGTCTATTTATACGCGCGAGTTACTGTTACCACGACGGCCGCAATATGACGAGCTGACGTGGTTTAATACTCTCGTTCTCACACACACTGCGCTTCATCCTATTTTTTTTATAAACCTCTTACCGCCTCCCTCTTTTTCCGCAATATCTGGTGGGGTCCAATAAAAATTCGCGAGCCCCAATTCGCAGACGCGCGCGAAAATAATACGCCGTAATTACCCCAGTTCCTGCCAGGATGTCGCATAATTATCACCCTCTTGTGAGAGTTACGTCTCGAGTAATAAAACATTTACAAGGCGCCGTCCAAGAATTCGCGCGAGGACCAGTAAGAACAAAAAGAAAAAAAATCTTTTTTTTTATTTTGGTGAATTTTAACTCGAGACTTCAAAAGATCTATTCTAAAAACTCGCGACACCAATATTTCCGTACACCGTAAGACACATAAAAAAAACTCTTGTAAATTGACCGTGATTAAAATATGCGTTCCCTTTTCTTTTTTTAGACTGCTGATACTTCTTTTACTGAAGTATTGTGGTCCACTCCGAGAATATCGTGCAAGTGCTGATTTAAATGAAAAAGTGACAACATTCAGCCTACACAGAAAATAAAAAAGAATAGCAATGCGATTGGTTGCTAAATAATTTATATGTTTTTTTTCCTAACGATGATTGTAAAAGGTTACTAAGAGTAATAGTAATTTTAAGTAATGCAAAGTACATATTTTTGGTCTCGTGTGATTCTAGTCCACAGTATGTTGTATCATTTCCAATAATGGATTAAGTGTTTTCTAAGCTGAAACTAAAGAAAAATATTACATTTTAATACGATTAATATTTTAACAGTTTGTTGGACTATTTACGCTCTTACTGTACTTGATTTTGGTGTGTAAAGACTATATTTTGTGTAGAACCAAACGAAACTGTACTTGTAAGAATATTGCACTTATAGTAAGAAAACAATTCGAATTCTTGCCAGCTTTAAAAAGCTATTCTCATAAGTCGTTGTTTCTAAGTCACTGACCGGAGCGAATCAGAGCAAACTTAATTTCTTTAAGGTACTCTCACAAATACCCTACATTTACCAGGAATCTATATTCACACCGTCAGTTGTCATTTCAAACAAAACTTACCACACGGGCGGTCTGCACCGGAAGATAATTCTTCGATACGCAATACTATGAATAGGTATTTCTTCAGCCAAACTTATGTTCAAACTCTGCTAGCCATAAATTATTACTAGCTGATTATGTCTTCACATTCAATTTGATACAACTACTCTTCAACAAACACTTCTGAAATATTGCGTTTGAGCATATTAGTGAATTGTTTGTGGATTATTTATTTATAAATACTTCAAGAAAGATGAGAATGTTGAAACTGCATTTACTGAATACTGAAAAATTTAATACGTTTTTATGAGGTTTATATCTTCATAGTTTAAATAAACTTAAAAAAATATTCATTCGTTGTTAAAATTATTTAACCTTTCATTGCCTATGTACTCGATTATTAACTCAATATCTAAAAAGTGGTCCTCCATAACAAGAATTAAATTATAAAAAAACTGTCTATATAACTAGTTTTTCTCTACCTAAAGCTGCCAGTAAAGAGTCTACATCAATAGCAAATTGATCATTTATCACCTAAAATGTAAAATCAAATTTTAATTTTTTTTATTAAGTTGGTACCCTAAATCTTTTCAGCCACATTGGCTACAAACTTGACTTCATTTCCTGAGCTTTTACACTCCGTGCATTCAGGAGTAATATAATCACAGAAAAATATGGCGTACACTTTACAGTTTCGATTTTGAATATCTCACGTCATTTATATATATATATATATGTGTGTGTGTATGTGTGTGTGTGTGTGTTTGTGTGTGCCCATGGTATGGGGGAATGTATGTATATATATATATATATATATATATATATATATATATATATATATAGATAGATATCTGTATTCATATAAGGCGAAGTGACATTCGACATATGTGATGATCTATCATTTAAAAATTTTCTTTTCTGCGATACACAAGCTGTTCGCCGTGTGTCGAAGGACACACCGCGAAAGGTCACAGCAGGAAAACGAGAAATTAATATCGCGGAGTTTCTTCCGGCACGCAGCAAGCAGCACACGAGATACACTGCAAGATAACGCACACTGCAGAGCCGCACATTCGTGATTAAGTGGCGGGGGCTTTGTGAGCTCGTCTGCTGGAAGATGTAGGGCCGTGGTGGTTAAGTCGCAGCTCGAAAAAAAAAATTAATGAAATAAATCATGGAGCTAATGATCCAGGCAGATGTTCTTACTTCCGGTGGGAATTATTTATGAACTTAACGTTTCGACGTGGTCATATATAACGTAGTACATTCGGTGTTCAGTGACGTCAATAGTACCCCAACACTCAACGACATGTAAAATAATAGTACCTAATAATATCAATGAAGCACATTTTACACGCATTTCACCCATGCCCCGTCTCTATGCTTCATTTGCGTGCTAAAACCCGAATTTTTTTTTTAAAAGTTTTTCGGCTTGTTATTATCACAAACGGAACTTCAGTGGTGTTCGCAGACTTCCTGCTTGGCAACAGAAAACCTTTGTTCCCGTGGTAATAAAGTAATTTTAGTTTTGTCTAATTTGCAATATATTTACAAACATCAGCAATGTACTTATTTGGCATATACATGAACGAAAGAACAAAAACATTCGACCGACCCGAACGCATGCATTTTCTCGAGGCGTGTGTGTCTCGCGCTAAGCAGCTGGCTGCTATGCGGGTGGGGCTATTGCCTATCCACATCGATGCTACTCCAAGACGGATCAAGGGAACAAAAACGATATCGCAGTCATATAGTTTCCAAACAGTGATGAGGGCAGCATACAGACGGACAGTTAGGTATGTTTCTGGACGGCCAGGAGACGGAAACTCACGTACCAACGTGTTCTCCCAGATATGTTTTTTTTTATTATATTTTTTTTTTTTACTGGACGATATAGGGTTATCGTGCGAGTAGTAACGAAAACAATATTCGATAACATATTAAGTTTCGCGTGAGAAAGGAAAAAATCACAAAATCACGGAGCGTTGTTCAACAAACAAGCGAAGACCGCTGGTGCAGTGGCAGATAAAACCACCGCCATGTTGGTACTGGCCCGTCCTCGTCGCAGTCCCTCGGCTGCAAGGGTCGCGCACTACGTGTGCCGAAGAGACCCCGAGGAGGTCGAACTATTTCAGTTCTCTCCCTCCCCCCCACGGACCTGCTCCGACCTAGTGTCGCGTTCTGTCGCATTTCCTCGCCGTAGTGCGCCGCGGCGCACTGCTTCCTGTCGATCTTTGTCTTCACACTGGTTTCTGCGGACTGGCAGGGTGGATATTTAGGAAATCCGTCTAAAATGTTAAATATCACTGACCACGAGGGTCACTCACTAGTGTTATGTATACAGACACATATGCGGAACAACAATTATATAACCAGGCGATGCATTAACATTGAAAATAAATTGAATACAACACATTATTTGGGTTGCTTTACTGCTGTATGCCACACCTACTACGTAATAATTAAAAAGTGATTTTTGTTTAGAAAAGTCAAAACAAGCCCACGATAGCTGTATTATCCACTAGAGAAAAAAAAAACGCCATGCACAAAAGATACTGACACGTCATTTCGTAGGTTCTCAAGGCAACTGGGTTCAGTCCGATGGCTTTTGTTCAATGTCCAATTAATATAAAACATTAATCCAAGACTATTCCTTGAGCCTTTGTGCATATCAGTGCAAAGTAAAACTCAAACATTTACTAGTTTGTATTATGAACAAAAAAACTTTTAATCCAATTATGGAAATCTTCCAGTCCAATTCATAATCGCAAAGAAATAAATTAAAATAAAGCCTGGCATAAACATTTGTAGTTGGAAAAATAAAAATTTAAAATAGACACTTTCTACGTCTTACTAGGAAAGAAGAGAATTTAAAGAAAAAGAATCATTTAACAGCATACCATCTGAAGTACAAAACTTGTGTCCACATAATACGTATTTTTGTGTAGCTCGTGAAAGAAAAAAAAAAAGTAACGCCTACAGAAATTTTAAAATTTAGCTTTTTTTTTCATTCCAAGTGATAAATTCAAAACGTCCTTTCATACATAGCTCGACCGATATCTTGGAACAATCTTGTAAACAAAACAAAAAAAGATCTAATGGATGCAATATACCAAAATAAACTGAACACCCGCGACACTTTTCACTTCACACGGAAACAAATCGCAATCACTCTCCTGCCGGGGAAGCCTTCTATTCACAGACGAGAGAGCCTAACTCCCGATCGTGCATCTTTGGTTTTTTTTTTTGTTCATTGTAAATACATATGGCGGTGTTGATAAAATGATACTAATAGTCAATTAGGTTAGCTTAGCTACATTATAAATACTTTAAAACATTGTGGACGGTTGATTTGGTTAGGATAGGTACATTAAAGTTACGGAAAAAGAAAAAAAGCTAGCATGAACTTGGGGGTGTGGCTCTCTCGTCTGTGAAATGAAGGCTTCCCCTCCTGCCGTGCGAGTCTTGACGTTGACGGACCGGTGACGTCGGGAAGTGGGATTGTGGGTGGTGGTGGTGGTGGTGGTGGTGGTGGGGGAGGGTTAGGGGTTGAAACACGCCGCCGCGTGTTTGTCCGCCCGCGGGACTCACCCAGCCATCCCGGCGCCGTCAGCCGCGCGACGACGTCCTCCAGGCCCATGGCGGCGGCGGCGCTCCATGCGGGGTGGCGCACATCGCGGCGAGCGGCGGGTCCGGACTGCCTCCGGGAGCCTGAATGGCGAGGCTGCTGGGGCGACCCTCCTGCCAGGGGGCGAACACGCACCCGCGAGAGGGGAGGACTCCTCTCCCCCGGTCTCCCTGCACCCTCCCGCTCTTACTTTCACCACCCCTCTCCACTCTGTCGGAACATATTCCGCCTCGACGACGGGTGAAAGGACTGAGCTTCGCGAAGAGGGGGTTCCGACGCGGGGACGCACCACAACGGCGAATTACCACAACGCCGAAATACACTAACGCCGAAAAATGTCATTGCAGGACTGCCACAAAGGTTAGGTTACGTTAGACTAGGTTAGGTTAGACTAGGTTAGGTTGGACTAGGTTAGGTTGGACTAGGTTAGGTTAGGCTAGGCTAGGATAGTACGCTAGGATAGGTTAGGTTAGGTAAGGTTAGGTTTGATTGTGGTATTTCGGCGTAAAGGTACATTTAAGAAACACACACAAATTCATTCAGTTGTTATTTCGGCGTTGTGGTACACAGCAGTTTTCTAGCTGTCGGCGTTGTGGTAAATTTTGACATTCGGCGTTATGGTATTTCGGCGTTGTGGTAACGACCCGTTCGACGTTGGTTAAAGTGAACTCAAGAGTTTGTGTTACGCGTTGATTGTACAAACAACCGTTTACGTCAACGCTGATGCATGTCATCAGTAAGTAAAAGTCCTAACAATATAATAACATTCCTTTGTGGTTAGGGGAAGGTGTCCACGCAACGACGTCTGAGGAGGAATACCAGAGATTAGAGAAAGTTACAGATGGAGCATAAGCTCTGAGCACTGTGGCCAGTTTGTTCGCGTAAGAAGATGGCGGCCATTTGTTTATATAGTATAAAGAACTGTAGTTTACTACATACTCTTGTACACAATCATTTTTCTCGAGTCAACAGTCTTTATTTGTTTAATATGCATGCACTTTTCCACCACCATGCATACATCACTTATGAGAAGATGCGATTTTCTTCATTGCACAATATGGCGGCGACCTTGCTTCCCCCTTACGTCCCCTGGCTTCAGCAGAGATACCTACAAACTGTGTAACCATCTGTAACTTTCTCTAATCTATGAATAAAACAGGCCCAACCCAGCTGATAAAAAAAAAAGCAACGTGATATTTACGTGCAGCTGTTTGACAGGAAAATGAATCTCAGAGCGCCTTCATTATGAATGCGTAAATTGTGATTTCGCTTCACTCCTGTATCACCATTTAACTATCAGAAAATTTCCCAACACGATCCTCGGATTAAATTTCATAAACAACATACTATTATTAAATATAAATTATGCACGATATTTAATTGTAGCATGTGAATGTGAGAAACAATACCCTTCATTAAAATATATCAAATTTAAAATTCCTATGAACAGAAAAAAAAAATCTTGATAAGTTACAAGAGAAAAAAACAATACTTAAATACAAGTAAAATATTATTATTAGTTAAACTATCCTGTCATATTTTGATACTATTTTTAAATATATATTTTATTGAAATTGTTTTTTGTACCTACTCGATTATGTGTAAATTATAATATTTTTATTCCAATTAAGATAGTTTATATCTTTATAATTTAACTAATTTTACTTATATAGTTACGTAATAGTTATTGATGCTCTAATGTACGATCTTTAATATCATGTGTTTAGCTTACTTGGCTAAGCATTCACCCGATAAGATGAGAAAAAAAAAGGGGCAGCAGGTTAATTTCTCCCCTACTCAACAAACTTCGCGAAAGTATTTTAAGCTGTCTCCACTCTTTTGCAAATTATTCACTTCTCACAGAGAGAAAAAAAAAAACTCCCTCCTTAGCCAAGCCCCTCGCGCGCAGCGAACCTCACTGCTTTCTCTCGCGGTGACCTTGACCCACAGAGGCACGAAGACCGGACGAGGAAGGCGTATAGCCACACCTGGACGGTGCTGAGTCGCCATCTTTGTAAGGCGGACTGTGCTCGAAGGACAGTGCGCAGATGGCAGAGCAGCGTCAAGTGTGGATGAGCGACACAACTCCTTCTCACAAGGTCGCTTGTATCGTTTTCGGTTTTTGGCTGCAGACTGCACGAGTGCGGGATTAATCAATACTCTTGTTTCGACATGTCTTGTTACCTACTGGAAGGCGGGTTAACACTCCCTCATCGAATTTAATCCAACCTTCCCGGTGAAATTAAAATTGATTGGCTTCGATAGTGTTTGTTTTGTTTTTTTTTTTTTTGCCCCGTCATGTTATAATAATATAGCTTCCGACGTTTCGGTCGACAATGCAGGTACCGACTTCAGGGTAGCAACTTGCAACTGATACCCTGATGATGGCAACGAGACCAAAACGTCGGGAACTAAATATTTATTTTAATCTGAAACTGTAAAAGATACACACAATTCTAGCCAATTCCTTCAGTGGCCGAAATAGCATGCGGAATTCATTAAATTAAAAAATATCCTGTCTTCCGCGAAGAATATAACCCATGCCCTCTGTCGCAGAGCGGTTTAGATTATTTGGCACTGCACTCGATTATGTGTAGCCACCTGGCGGGAACTAAAACCTATCCCTAGGATTATTTGAAGCCCTTTTTTGCATTTTTATTTTAAAAAGGACGAGTTTCATCCGTAGTTTGCAGTGTGAATTCAAAGGAGCATTTACTCTATCTTACCAATGCACTATTTCATCCATTAGTGCTGTCCTTGTTTCGGTGCGCTCTGTTGCCTGATAAACACCATAGAGCACAACTTTGTAATGTAATGATTTTTTTTTAATATAACAGAAAAATTGTCTTTTTAAAGTAAAATTTGGAAAGAGCAGATTGGAAACATGTTACTGTTGTATTTCATCAAGAGCATCAACTGATTATATTCAATTTTATTTCTAAGAGGTCTTTATTGGAAGAGGACATCCGGTTTCAACTTTTTTGTCAACAATTATTTTATTTAATAATTTTTGAATATTAAAAATGTTGGCTATTTGAGCATTGCACATAATTTTACGGAATGCCTTGTTATTAATAGTAACCGACTGCTACAAGTCGTTTCTCCCCTAAAATATATAATTGGTGTATAGCATTGAATCATTTTTTTCGTCAGAATTACAACTTTAATAAAACAGTCCATATGGACGAGTTTATGGTATTAGGAAAATCAACAAATAGCAAAATTATAATAATAATAAAACCTATAATTTAAGATGGTACCCAAACTAGTTGGGCAGTATCAATCTGGCAACAGTGGGAACCATTTACACTGTACTGGAATATAAGCTTGGGACAGACAGAAGAGCAGAAGAATGTAGGAACGTTGGCAACAAAAATAGGGTGAGATAGAGATTAGTTGAACACAGTGGCGGATCCAAGGGGCAAGTGCCCCCCCCCCCCCCCCCCCCCCGAAAAACCAGTTGTCTGCTACATTAATATTACCGACAAAAATGATTGTTTCTGAAACCAATAAAATATTTTAATATAGTTAATGAATTTCTTGTAGAATCATGAAATCTGGTGGTTGGATGTTATGTGTAGTGTGAGTAGATTAAATACAAATTTAGTAATATTAAGACATTTTTTCTCTGGTTACTCTGGATCCGCCAATGGTTGAACATCCGGGGTTAGTTAAACTGGTGATGGACTGAACTAGGGATGAACGACGTGTTCTCCCGGGATAGGGTGACTCGGATGACAGCAGAATGAGTGGCTATTTCAACGAGGACCGGCACTGCAAGCAGACGAGGCGCAGAGGCGCAGAAACGGGAAGGAGGCCTTCTTCTCACAGACGAGAGAACCAAAATCCGAAGTTCCCCGAAGTTCATGCTTTTTTTTTCCCGTATCTTTAATGTAGCTATCCTAACCAAATCAACCGTCCACAATGTTTTAAAGTATTTATAATGTAGCTAACCTAACCTAATTGACCATTAGTATACTTTAATCAACACCACCATATTTATTTAAAATGAACAAAAAAAAATCGAAGATGCACGATCGGGAGTTTGGCTCTCTCGTCTGTTGAAAGAAGGACTCCCCGCAGGGACGCGGGCGAGAGGCGGCGGCAGAGCGCTCTGTGGCGCGCGCGAGGAACTAGAGCGCCGGGGGTTGGCGCCCGCGCACCCTCCCTGCCGGCTCCGCGCATGCGCAGTGTCGCCTCGCCGCGCCGCGCCGGCCTTGCCCCACATTCCGGCCGGCCCCCGCGCCGCCCGGCTCGTAACTCTCCATGAATGAGTGGGCCCGCGTGAATGGAATACACTGTTAACTGCACGCCCCGTCCGCCGCGGTAATAATCGCGATACTGCCGGCGGCCGACCGCTCGCTTCCCGGGCACCGACTGCCGCCGCGCCGGCCTGACGAACCTATTAGACTGCAACAAGGTTTACCCGCACCTGTGGTTTCTTCCTTGTGACTGGCGTCCGTCTGCGAGAGAAGTCGTTGCCTTATTTGGCCGAGCCATTCAAGCCGCGTTCGCTTCCGCACTGGATCACTGTGATTGGTGTTGTTACAATCTATATTTATCTGGGAGAAACTCACGAAACACAGACGATGCTACAGTGTTTTAACATTCAGCTAGTCTCAAAATCTTTTCGCGAAATTTGCATGGCCCTACTGATACACTGCGTCTGTACGGTCACTGGATCAGCCATCCTGTTGGCGTCGCTATTTATTCGTGACACATGTCCAAGGTCGGAATTACGACTCTCTCTCTGTTTCGATCTTTGAATGTTTCATGAAATGGGAAATTTATATTTTATGTAATTCTATGGACATACGCCATTGCAGTGCAATGTTTGTCGTGGAAGAATATTTTTCCACGAAAAAAAGAGCAAAACTGCATCGTGTATGTCCAAAGAATTGCATTAAACGTCTTTGTTTGTTTTAACAATTACTGGACTGAACGTTACCCCGCTGAAAATAAGCCAAACAGCTCGGTATGAATTACACTATACTTGTTACACTACGTACTGGTCTGGTGGCGTTCGCAGGGTGGTGGTGGTGACGGAATATTTCTCCTAAAATATATATCATTCCCAAAAACAAAAGGAAAGAATTTGAAAGCAAACAGAAGAAAAAGTGGTTATACTCAAACCCCCCTCCCCCAACACCTTCTCACCGAAAGTACAAATTTGCGTACACTCCTGGCAACTACTGATTACTGGTTTGAACTTAAAACACAGTTTCACCAGTTTGATTATTTCAAGAAGTGAAAACATGGGTGTCTTTAATCTGGGGCCTATTCCACCAATAAACTTTGCAACTTTTCAATTTGCACTTTGCACTTTGTATATAACTGAAAAGTGCAAAGTAAATGTGTTCCGCCAAAATTTTTAACCTCTTTGCATTCCTACAGCCAGTCTGCAAAGTCTTTTCATTATTTTATTCATTGTTTACATTACTGTTGCCTAGTTTGCAGGTTATAGAGTGCATGATGAGTAAGAAAATAGAAGTTGTGCATAAAAAATTAGCAGTATTAGAACTTATAAAAGAAAAAAATATATATATTATTTGCAAGTTTCTCGAGTAGGTACAGTAACACAGAAACAATAGGAGAGGAAATGGACTGAGTTCTTTTAAAAGCACAATGAATATCATTATCAATCATTAAATTTATTCTTAATCTGTACACTTTCCTCACTGGAACTCTGTCATCTTCATCAGATTCATCACTTGAATGCAATAAAATACGCCTCCTCATTTTCCTTCTTCTTTAACTTTTGTAGGTTATGTGTTTATGTTACTACCTATGTTTTCATTTCTCTCAACCACATTAAATTAAATTAAATAATTACTTAGATGCTAAATTTATAACAAACAACACTTTTAACCACCTCAAACAAATTATTTAAATAAGATCACACAATAAAAAGTTAAACTGCAAAAGCAAAATATTTGCAAAACCTCTGAAAACTTTGCAAATATTTATAGATGAGTTATGCAGAGAGAGATTATTGTGGAACAGAAACACGTTCAAAAGTGCAAAGTCTTTGCACTTTTCGCTTTGCACTTTTCAATTTTTGCTTTGCGAATTCTAATTTACGTGGAACAGATGTAAGAAAGAAAAGTGAAAAGTGCAAAGTGAAAAGTTGCAAAGTTTATTGGTGGAATAGGCCCCTGGTCGAAACTCGCTTTGAAATATACAACAAAAGTTAGTTGTCTGAATCTATTTATCATACCTATTTTAATGTCGGGCAAATACGCAACTGTCGCAGGAAAATACAATAAAGTATCCTCTTTAAAATTGCGCGCAAGAATCCGTGAACGTCCTTGGTGAATTGGAAAACCCAGCCTGGTCTTCGAAGCTTTCAGTCGGACATGCTAACAAACAACCATTATAAATCCGACACTATAAGATGTCTTTCAGGATGTTGTTAGGGAAGAGGGTATAAGAGACAGCGTGTAACAGCTGAGCGAGAGAGAGGTTGGATAAACTGGCTGGTCGTCTCCTTCTTCCCCCTCCCCTACCCCCCCCCCCCCCCTGGTGCAGGATCAAGCAGGTCTATCGATCAGACAAGGAGGGACCGCCCATTAAGGTAAGGTCCCAGCTGCTAGTAAAATGTAGCGGCAAAAGATTAAATGGAGAATGTGTGTCCAAGGTGAAGACGCTTGGGTGAGAGTGTAGGAGAGGAGTGAGGGGGAGGAAGAAAGACGTCCTTTGCTTGGGAATTAATAAAAACCGCCGCGCGAGCTAGCACAAACAAGTATGGGTAACCCCTCCCCTCTCTGTTTCCTTTTATAACGCCCTTCTCATCCTTCGAGCGTCTTGGTGTCAGCGAATAGCGCCAAGGGCATTTTGGAATCAACATTTGGAAGAAAACAAAACACTTCTCGTTATTGCGGATAAACAAATTTACTGAACGAAGTCCAAATTCACTCTCCAAGGACTCTCCGCCAGTAGGCCATATATCTTTGCTCTCGTAAAAGTTGTAAAGTCGCCACCGCTCTGCGTTTGAATCCATATAGAAGGAACGAATGCATTAATAGAAGTCAGAATTTGAATCGTTTTTCGTCGCATCACTCATCAACTAATCTAAATACAAACGAACAAGTGTACGAGTGTGGTCTAACAAACAAGGCCACGAAGGAACTAAATCGAACACAGCTGTAGCCAACACAAGCTAAAAAGCAATTTCTTGTCAGGTGTACCTTTGAATGCGTGGTCAGTTACATCGATTAAATTTTACCTAGCACAAATAAATTACTGTTGACATGACAATTAGGGGCTACCAAAATTGGGGAATTACCCTTTTTGTACTGCATATATTTTAGAAAATAAATGAAATGTAGAAGCCATTGGATTTGATTATTAGATGTACACGATTACTAAATTTTGTTGGACATTTTATAACATAACATTTTTTTTAAATTTTATAAAGAGTTCAAAGTGTCGTTGGAGGAAATTGGTTACATAGATTCCAATTATATGGAAATTATTTCACGGAAACAAAATTTGGCGATTCCTCTTACTGAGCTGATCGCTGAAATACAACACGGCGCCGCATCTTCCACCGTACGGAAAAACAAAAAAGCGTGCGCACATTTCAAAGGCTGTGGGAGTATCGGTACCCTGATGGACAGGGGAGACCTAAGATGCACATAAAATTCTGCCATTCCCGATTACACCCGAACAATTCACCTTCGGCCAACTTCGGGATTTGTTTTATTTTTGCGCAGGAAAAATGAATTTAAATAGTAAAAGTGGTCGGCTAGGTTAGCTACATTAAAACACTTTAAAAAACCATGGACGGTTAGTTAGGTTAGTATAGCTACATTAAAAAAAAACAGAGAAATATAAATATATATAAATAAACCCGAGGTTGACCGAGGGTGAATTGTTCGGGTGTGATCGTGAATGGCAGAACTTTATGTGCATCTATCTCAGGCTTCCCGATGGACAGCCTGGCCCGGGCAGGGTCGCCAACGGGCCGGGTTGAAATATACCGACTCGCTCGCGACGTGGCGTCGTAAAGCACAAGCGCGCGCGTCGCCGCATTAGGATGGCGTCCGCGGCTGCCAGGCCGTTTGGGTGTAGCAACCCTTGCTCCCCCCCCCCCCCCAACCTTCCCACCCGCCACCCGGCGCATGACGTCGAGCTGGCTACCTGTGGGAGCGGCTCGCGAGTCGCCGCGACAGATGGATGCGTGCCGTATCCTATAACCGACACGACAACCACCCACGAAAGAAGGAGAAAAAAAAGCGTGTGTGTGTGTTTATATATATATATATACCTACCGCCGCGCGGGGGACAAGCAACTCGTAGGAGGCGTAGCCCCGGCATGCTTTGTGACCGCATGGCACGCGAGGCTACTCTCGCCGACGACCTCGGATGGCAGCCGGAACGACCTGGCTGCAAGGGAAGCGTGCAAAGCCCGGGACATTTTAGTGTTTTTACTGCAAGAAACTCACCATCGCAACAGTGGTGTTCGCACAGTATTAACAAAAAAAAATAAATTCAAGTGATTAAAAATAATTCATAAGAGAAACATTCCTAAATTTACTCAGCGGGACCTAAAAATGCCCACCAAATTAACATAACTCACAAATGCTAATTTATCTCCGAATGTATTTGTTGCATTACGCATTTATTATGTAAACTTCCCGTTTCTGTTGGCAACCTTCTAACGCTTATATATTTTAAAAAATTTGCTTTCGAATAATGAAGATTCAGAGACCATTATTATTATTTTTTTTTGCTACAGCAACAGGATTGTAAGGAAAATAATTCATGGGTTGTATATGGCCCTTGAAACAAATGAATGTTTCTTTGATTTCATGATTTAAAGAATGTTTCATTTAATTAAGCAGTGAACAATGTTCCTGAACTCAAGTATTCGTGATATTTCTTTAAATGAAACTTCATCAGAACGTAACGAAAGTCTAACGCTTACATGGAAACGAAAAATGCAACGATCAGGAATAGTGTGCTCAGAGATAAGGGGACAGGGGCACTCGATAGCATGTTTGCTTTACATTACACTTGCATATTTGTGCACTTGCACACTCACATCCTTGCACACAGTTTTATACCATCGAGCGGCTTAACATTCAAACTACTGCCACAGCACCGGCCATTGTACGTTCAATATGTTCAACTCTGAGCTTAATTCGCTCAGTTCTAAATGTCTGAGGGTTGACCCATTTCTGCATAACACCGTCTTGTATTGATTAGGTAACCCATAACACCGTCCCGTATTGAAGAACCTTCAAGTAAGTGCCCCTGCATGTTTTTGGCACAGGTGTGGGAAATCTACGTACTTTTTTTCAAGTTGACTTGTAATGTGGCGGCTGTCTCAACCTTTTGGTGAGTTGAACTTAAAGTTATTTTTTAAGTCTACCAGTGAAAACAGGTATTCTTGTTGCGTTTAATAAGCCATCCCAATTTTAGTGCGCACGGACATTTTTTAATGGAATCACACGGCCGTGTACTTGACTCTGGAACTGTTAGTATTTTGGGCAGAGCAATTTTTCTGCATTTAGATATTTTTTTTATACACGTTAGTACCCAGCTGGGGGGGGGGGGGGCGGGTATTGTGACCTTCGGCTGAAAGTTATGAGCAAAGGTTGCAACGTTAAAGCGACGAGACTAAGGAGTTGCGGGCCACAACCAAACAAGTGTTCGGCGGCCCACCGCAGGCAGAACAGAAAGTCCTTTTGGCACGACGCCCAAGCGACGACCTGCGAGCGGACAGATGTTCCCGAGACGGCTGCGCGGCGACGCTGGTAGGTGGACAAAGAGCCGGAGGGAGATGCAAATCGCCCCCGCCTCACCCATCATAACCTCCCCTTTTGTACCGCGGACGGAGGCAGGCGCGCGCGTTGATGTGTCAGCGGACCCGGTTTCGCCATCTGCCACTCTCCGAAAGCTGATAAATCACGGCGACCCGCCGAGAGCCGAGCGTCGGTTGGGGGGAAAGCTCGCCGACGCTTCGACGCGGCGTCCTTCGAACTCGCGTGACGAGCGCCGTCTTCCATCGCCAAATAAGTACGGGGGCAACCGTCCCACGGGGAGTTGGGATTTCAGCTTTAAATTACGTCAGCGGCCTTCGATTAGGTTCTGTTCCCCTCCCCCCTTTTCTTTTTTTACATTTGCGGTTGTTTAACGGTCCATTAAATTGTTTTTTTTTTTTTTTGAGAACCTTGCCTCAATACTCGTATCCGTAGACTTTTCTGTCGGATGTAATCATATACCTATAGGTTGCACACAAACACCGTGGTTTGGATTACTTCTCATAGAACGTCTCTGATTCCGTCATCAACACTATCAATTATGTTCAGCATGGCCTCGTTCGTGGGAAAATTATAGAGATTCGGGCTACGTTTTCATTTATTTTTTCCTTATGTAACATAAAATCGGTTTAATTTTCACGTAGCTATCCAGTCATTTGTAATGAACAGACAAACCAATCAAAGCAAGCGGTGTTGTAATATGAATAGCAGGTAATTGCCAGTTTAAATATTTTAAAGTTAAATTTCCGTAATAACATAGTGGCGGTATGTTTTTAGTGGTAAAGAATACCCTTTCAAGCACACTCTCGTTACGTCATGGCTGCATGCGTTGATGCACCGTTTCAAGTTATGATTTTTCCCGGACTCTTATGGTATAGTGGTTAACGTATCGTTTTTTTAACGATGAGATCATGAGTTGTATTAATTTGGCAGTGGTGTGCGCTCCTTTATGTGTCAAGTGTAGTACTTTAAGGTAGGCTGGGGCTGGTGAAGGAAGGCTCGTGACATCCACGACTCGGCGTGGATTTTGGGACGAATATAATAAAAATTGTAGATTTCAAAACAGTTTCAGATGCACAGACAGGTGGCTAGAACCACAGAGTCTAAAGTTTTTGCCGATCACTTCGCCAAACTTGGAATATGCCCATAATATTAAGTCTCTGGTCCTGTGATTGAACCCTGGAGGTGGCAATGGTAGGTACGTACTCGCTTAACGAAACTCCTCTTTGCCGAATTGATTTTAATTAGAATTACGACAGGGTGTATCCACTTAGACAAAGTACGAGTGAAATCGAAAATCCCGATGAATCTGCGTCAAAGATTTTTCATGTGAAAATAATAACAACTTCGACCGAATGACGGCACACGGGCTGGTGTTTTGCTAACAAATTGCAGCTGAGAACCCTGGGACGAGTTCTGCAACGCTGCGAGGTAGTTCGACGGGAAAAACCACCGAAGACCGAGGTGACTCGGTCAAGCAGCTGACGCACTTTCGCATGCATCACCCCTCCCTTCTGGCTGAACACACTCAGAAACTACCCCCGACAGCGAGCCGTCCATCCCCCCCCCCCCCTTCCCCGTGAGAGGGGCCGTGAAAAATACCCACCCCGAGGCCGTTAGTAACCTCGGGGGGGTCGCTTATTGCACATCTCCGACATGATTTACACCCGCCCCTTCTTTCCTGTAATAATATGTGTTTCAGCGAAGGGTGGGGGTAGGCGCAGGTCCCTCTCTTCACCTTTCGGTCTCCCAGAGCGAGCCAACCGAAAATGGAAGAAAGGGGTGCCGGTATCTACGGAAGCAAGCACCCCTCCACCCCCTTATCACTTTTTTTTGCCCCCCCCCCTTCTCCACCCCACGGACATCTTTCTTTTGCTTCCCCTTTCCTTCAGAATTTATAGATCGCGCCAAGCTGGCGGAGTGACGCAGCCTCACTTTAATTACAATACTTTATTGCCCAATAAATCAGGCCCAGGGGACAACCCCGCCCCTCCGGGGGGGGGGGGGGAACTCCCCACGGCGTCCCTCTTGGCGCACGGCTCCGCGCTTTGAAGGATGGCTGCTCGATTCCGCGAGGGTGGAGGCCCTGGTTTATGACCAAATTATGCATTATTCTCCGGGCAGGCGTGCCTTCTTGTGACGGCGAGAGAGGGGCTGAATCATCCCCTCGAGACTTTTATTCGTGACGAGAGCCGCCGCGCCAACCCCCTTATCACCTCCGCTGAGCGCGTGTGCCAACAGGGAGATATGGATTGCCGTCTACGGGAAAAAAATTAAATTATTATTTTTTTTTTACTCGCGCTTCCCTGCCAGAGACTGTGAACCTCGTCCCTTCCGCGATATATGCATACACACAAACTTCTCAAAACTTTTTTTTTCTGACGACGGCGAGAACGTAACTCGCCAAGGGTAAACCCGTGAACCTACGGAAGAGGACAAAAAAAAATTCTACAGCGTGTCCCCTGGATTTTTAAAGTGAAAAAAAAAATAAAATCATAAAGTCCCCTTCAGCAAGGAAAATGAAATTGCTCTGGTGTGCGTTATTTGGACTTTCGAGTAAATGGCGAGCATAAAATTTACCTATGCTCAATGCAGATCTAATGTAATACTTGGTTTTTTAAGAATCAAATCTATAATATGAAGGATTGTTACTACATATAAATAAGTTTATTTGGACTAATATGCTGTATTTAAGTCTCTAAAACACGTTTGAGAGATATTGCCGCGAATACAGACGTGACAAACGTCTTTAATAACATACATTAATTGAATGTATATTAAGACAGGTCGCGAATTTAACACATTTTCACTAAGCTGTCAGTGGATGGAATTTTAAATAAGGAGGGGGTTGGGAACTGGATGAGCCTAAATTTAAAATATCTATATTTCTTATTTTCTTGTAAAGAATTTAATTTCTAGTAAAATTTTCACATGCGGAAATAGGCCTACTTGTTTCGCCGGCACCAACACCCTTCAGCCCACGCCTTTAATTCAGTTCTTGTATGAGGCAATTGGTTCATTTTAAAATGTGTGTATGAAGTGATTCGAACCTGAAACTCGAACCGAATGAGTGATGCAATCACGGCGATGAGCGGGAAAGTTATGTCACTGGGTTGCTAAAGAGCGATGGAAGGAAATACTCTTCAAACAGTTAGAAACGGGAAACGAGCACACCTTGCCATGTTTTTGACGTGTAAACATCTTAGCTAACGATGTACGGCATTTGATAGGGGTCATTTCATGAAAATGGAACGGATCTCGATGAACGGAAATGTGACACGGAAGATGGCGGACCCAAGGGACATACCAAACGTATTTGTTGCCAAATCGAACTTTATGTTGGTGAAAATACCCTTAAATATTTTTGGTAAACTAGTCATTGTAATATATCATAGTATTTTCTATCACATATTAATATGTAATAGTAATCATCATAGTAAAAAATAATCTCAAGTTTTAAAATTATTTCCACTTATTATAATACATATTCTCTACATACCTGAACGGGCTCGCTGGCGTAACAGTAGAGCGCGTGCGTTTAACCTCAAGGGACGTGGTTCAAATCTCGTCATTAGACTTTTTTTTACCTTTTTTTAATAACATATAATAAAATTTAATCAGCTCAATAAGGTTCAGATTTGTTTACAGTAATTATTTACAGACTAATTTCGGTCTTTCAAGCCAAAAACAAATATACAAATATACACATAGTCCTATAAAGTGAGTTTTAAAATGTTTCAGATTAATATTTTAATACTGCAGTTGAAGTATAACTTCTATCATGTGCAGCAATTTTACAGTGTTTACTTTTTAATGAAGTTTAACAAGATGGACAGTATTTTAATAAAATTCCTTGTCGATAAATCAGGTCCAAAGGCAGGTTTTTTCGTGTATTTTATCGGAGCCGTGCTGCTATATGTGCATGATGGTGGCAAGCAACGTTTACGATTTCAGGCAGCGAATTCTAGTGGCGGGCGCAGTAATTAAGTGTTTAATTCGCGTCTATAAATGTGGGTATGTGATTGAAGAGCGAATATTTTATTGATCAGTATGTTTATCACAGTCAAAATTATTTTTAAAGAATTCTACTTTAAATTTCACGTCCGAGATTCGTATTAGGCCTATAAGTTTATTTACAACACGAGAACACGTGAAATTTTGCTCATTACCAGGATTCGATGTTTACTGGCGAGTAATGAAAGACTGGCTCACAATTTTTTTTTTTCGCAAGCTCGTGCTCGTACGTGACTCACTCGACCGTAATGCACCAATGAGACATCGCGGGTGGTACCACGTGGGGGTGGGGGGGGGGGCGGAGAGAGGGGCTTCCCTCCGTCACGGATCCTGAACTCAAAACACGTCAGCTGATGAAGCATAAATCAAAAGGGAACTAGGAAGGCCCCTTGTCCTTGCCTGGTGGCATAAATCAAGAACCGCCCCTGAGGCCCTGACCCCCCCCCCCTCCCCCTCCCGAACCAGGGACCTCGTGGGAGCCGCGCACCCTTGGCGCACCTGGCGACCACCTCCCCTCCCCCGCGCGATCCGCTCATTACCAGCCAATCGCGTCCCTGTTTTCTTTCCCCCGGCTAATGGCTGCGCGGCAGACGCCGGCCATGTCGTCCAGATGGGGGCAGGCCCGGCTGCTGCTAATTCACGAACAATCCTTAGAGACCTGGAAAAATTCGCGAATTCATTTCGCGATAGGCTAAAATACAAATAGTTATACCTCAGTGCTGCCTCTGCTATTGGCTCACAACTCACCTGGATGACTCTGGGCCGATGAGAAACACGCACACTGAGAGAAAAAATTGTTTGCCTCAACCAAATATTTGTTTGTATATGGCGAAATAATTATAATTTGTTAATTCAAGCAAATATTTTGTAGTAGGAAAGATTCTGTTGACCCAACAAAAATGTTTTCAACTCAACTGTATATTTGGTTAGGTGAACAACTTCATTTTTGTTACTTACCAAGTTTGGTTAAGCTAACAAAGTATTTTGTTACAGTTAGTAAATATTTGTTTCGCCATATATAAACAAATATTTGTTTGATTCAAACAAACCTTTTTCTCTGTGCAACCAAAGCTTTATCGAATCACAGGCTGCTACGTTGGGACGTCTCGCAATACAGCAGCCAAAGAGTGGGTGACATTTGACCGAGTGTACGTAGAACTATGGAGTTCATCCTGCAGGTCATTGAACCCGCGAATTTTTCCGGTCCCTAAAACTTCAAAGCGCGCACTCAGAAACAATGCCTTGTAGTCAAATGGGCTTGTTTGATTTTATAACAGTTTACGAACTGTACCGAAACAATCTTATTATTCAAACAATAAAATAAATCTTTAAAAAGTATTAAAATTAGTGAGTTTTTTTAGGTACAGGAAGGTATATAATTACAAACAGTTGGAATCCAGCATTTAAAATTTGTGTTGCTCTGTTCTAAACACATATGAAATTATTTTTTTTGAAAACATATAGCTGTAAACATTAAAACGCATCCATTTTAAATGAGAGGTAGGAAAGTAATTTGTGCTTTACCGTATTATTAAAAGTACGTGGTTTAAACTTGTGGCCGCGGACTTTAGATTATTTTAGTTTCGTACTGGTAGGCTATACTAGATGATGTTTTGGCGTATTTGTGAACTGTTGGTTTAATTTTGATATGGAGGGGTGAAAAGTACGTTTTAAAAAAGGAGGAATCTAAAAAGAGTTTGTTTTAACCCAAATCAAACAAGTGAACGAACCATTACGAGACCCTTCTCACATCCCCCCCCCCCCCCCAAAAAAAAAAGGGTTTGCATTAAACTAAACATGTTAGGTATGCGATTCACTCTCAAAAATATTCATTATTACTAAAATTTCATCATTACTAAATAAAAACCTTTTTTTTAAACTTGCCGTTTTATTTAGGTTGTGCAGGTCTACTTCGATGTAATATGTAAATAACAACATTTATAAAAAACATATATTAAAAACAAAATTAGGAAATTAAGGTTGTGCATAGCGTGAGCAAAAGGTTAGTAAAAAATTAATAAAAAAACCCTTACACTGGTATAAAAAAAATCAGTTTTTTGGCTAGCGCAAAATATTTTAATCAATACAGACTTCACCAAAATGTAGTGGCAGGTAAACAATGTTATCGCCTATAAAAAAAACTTTATTATTGACAACAAAATATTGATGTCACTAATAAACCACGTTGTTTATATACTCAAATCTACTTCACAAAAAAATTCATTGTGACAAAAAGAAGCATTTTCTCAGTAGCCGTATTATTTAGCAATTTAATCGGCACACGCTAAAAGGGCCTCAGTCACAAAAAATGGCAACGTGAGTTAAGCATGAAATTCGCATGTTATAGGATAGCTTCAACTATCTATGCTAAAAAGGACTGAAACACACGCGCGGGTTAGCTAATATTAGCTAGGGAAATTCGTAAAGTACGCTAAAAGGGCTGCTTAGAACCAGATTTATTCGTTTTTCTCATAACTTGGTTGCTTGGAATGAGGCTTTTTCATGACGTGACAACGTCTGATAAATCGATGAAAGCCGGCTGCACGCACGAAAAAGTGTCCCGTTAAGTACATTGTCCCGTTACACTGTGTCCCGTTGCGCTGTGTCCCGTTACGCTCATTGTACGCTTGCGCCTCTCTTCCACTCGAATGGAACAACCATCGATTTGACTTTTTCGAGGCACATTAAACTTGAAACACTCCCATTCGTTTCCTACTTTTCCTATCATCGTCCTATCCTTAACAGAATAACACACATTGGAAGAAGTTAAATAGCAAACATGTATAAAAGTTATAGTTAAAATAATCTCTTCGTTAAAGTGATTAACATATTTGAATTAATGAATGCAAATAAAAGTAAATGTATCAATTAAATTGTAGATTTCATTTCACTCCTTCTTTGTATCCGTAACAAAATAGTGATAATTCAATAAAAAATTATTCAATTTTATTCATAAAAGTATGCAATCATTTCATCAATGTTTTGTTATGACGTTGTCACGTTAAACTATCGTCCGTAAACCGACTTTACAGACAACCAATTTTTTTTAGCGTGTGCCGATTCAATTTGTCAATGAAATAGTTTCACTCTAACAGAATCCAATCATGTGTTTTTTTTTTTTTATAAAACGTCAAATTTCCAGTTTTAAATTGTGGAAATGTTGTGCAGGCCCTTGCTCTGGAGACCGCCACTAGCAGCTTCAGACACCCGCCGCTGAGGTCCCTGGCGGACTCGCGCGCGTGCCCCGGACAGCCTGATTGATTCCCGACAGCGCGGACGGTTGCCCTCCCGCCGGGAGATGCGAGACCCTTCACCCTTATCGCCCCGTGGGCGCCACGTGGCGAGGGTTCGAGCCCTTGTGCCCTTGTGCCCTTGCACGGCGCCGCGCGGTAGCTTCCGCCCTTGCGCGCCGATCAATTGTCGTCCCCTATACCAGACCCCCGCGACTCTCCCCTCTTTCACCCCGCGCAGCAGGGAGGGGGGGGGGGGGGTCGAGCATAATGAAGGCTTGTAAACTAATTCAACTCTTTACCTACTGGGACGTCACGTGTACACTGTAAAAAAAATACTGCGCGTGTTCGGAATCTTTGTACACCGCCGAGGCAAGACGGGGTGTTCCAGATCATGAACTCGGCGCCTTCCTTGTTTCTAACCACAGATCACAGCCAACGATGTGCCAGAGATGTTCAAGGTAAATATCTACCGCAATGTTCCCCATTGTCTTTTTTGAAAACACAAACATCCAATGAAGTAAATATTCGAGCTACAATCACTAAACAGGCGCATTCGACATATTGCAGAGACAAAATCGATCATTCGTGTGGTTTATCACGTTTACACTTTTGCACTTGTAGTACTTGAAAAAAAGTATCATAAAAGCATAACCTTTAATAATACCGTTGCAAATGAATAAATGCCGATGATGAAGGCTTGGAACGTGATTTTCTCATCCGGATAATTATCTTCTAAAACACTAGTTTTATTTTTTTTTTATTTTTTACTTTTCTTGTCGCGTCTCAGCCTTTGTATGGCCATCACATTTACTATCACAGTTCCCGAAGAATAAAACTGTGCCTATCTTGAGGCCACTTGTGGCGGCCTCAGTCGTCTTGGTTATTACTATTACCTTTATTTTGCGTTAAGTTTATTTTAAGATGAGTTAATTTTTTAAATAACATTATTTATGTGTTTATATTATTTAATGGTGTATGTTATTATTTATTTATTGTAACTTTTTAATCGTATACCTTTTTTATTTTACGTTAAGTACCCTTATTCTGGAGTGGGACTTGCAAGAAATAACCAGAATGATCTAGCGGAGTGAGGGGTGGTAGTAGAGGAGGGGGGTGACGTCAGCTGACGTGACAAGGGGAGGCGACGGCCAGCTGTTTGCAAGGGGGAGTGTGTGTTTGACCGCCGGCCGCGGAACTACTCGGTGGATAGTAGAATTTGCATCCCAGCGATGAGTAACAGGTGTTACGTTACGTGAATAAGATTGAATATGACGGTAACGCCACGACACCTTGGGCGAAGCAACATAAGTGGTGGTATACGAGAACGCGATATTTGGGGGCCTAGTGCACGGGCCACCGATACAGCGCGATGCAAGAGGCGCTAAAAAGTGAGTGGGGTTTACACCCGACCCCGGCAGTCACCAACTACAGAGGTATGCTTCAGTAACAAGTAAGTGCGAGAACTGGATTTTGTACTTTTTGCCCGGCTGGTATGACTTATGGAAGACGTGTTTGAAAGACAGAGTGCGGCGACGGGAATTGCTGGTTGAATTTATCTAGACTGAAGGACGTCACTATTTCGTTTTCCCCTCCCCTCCTCCGTAATAGACTTTGTGGGACTTTGGAATATAATTAAGTTTAGTGTAAGAGTTATTGTGTACAAATGTCGTTACATGCGTTGAATTCAATTATAGCAATTTAAATGATATCTCGAATTAACCTTTTAGATCCCTTTACCCTTTTACAGCACTTAATTTTGAGCATCTTATTTTTGGTAATTCATTATTATAACTATCACAATAGGTTATGCAGGACTGTCGGTAAATTTAGCATGCTAATGATTTATTTTGCGCACTGGCCAAATGTTACACCAGTCCATGCGCGTCTGTTGAATTTAATTTTACTACACTTTCAATATCAGCATGGCAGTGGTAACGCGTATACGGGACTGGCATGGCGAGTGCGGACATGTGCAACTACCGCGGTATAAGGGGGGTTGGCCACAATCTTACCCTTCAGAGTTTCACTTCGGTACTTTTTCTACACATAAGATTATGCAGTTTAACTGGAAACTGACATAGGCTACGAAGCATATTTTTAATTGAACTGATTGGAATATTATTAGAGACCGGAAAAATTCGCGGATTCATTTCGTGATAGGCTGAAATTCAAACATGTGTATAATTCTGCTGGTTCTGCTATTGGCTCGCGGTTTAACTGGAGGTCTCTGGGCCAATGAGAGACTAACGACCAAAGAAGCGTCGAATCACAAGCTACCCAGTGGAGACGACTCACAATTTAGTAACCAATGAACACGCGTGTTTACTTGAGAAGTGCAGAGGATAATGGAGGCTGTCCTAGAGGTCATTGAATCCGCGAATTTTTCCGGTCTCTAAATATTATATTACATCTCGAACATCCGGAATGCGGACCTGTTGATCAGCATGTTCCGATACGCTTGGCGACATCGAAATCGGGCCTATTCCTTCCTGTCTCTCCCCTCCCTCCTTTCGTTTCATGCGACCCTCCTTAGTTGTTTTATATCAGCAGCGAAGGAATCGCGGCACGCGACCCAGCCACGCACGCGCTCCGCCCGAGGCAAGTCTGCAGCAGGGAGCTCCTCTGACAAGCCAGGAGGGGGTAGACAGCCGTCAATCGATTGTCAGCTGGAGCGCCCTCTTTCTCTCTCTCTCTCTCCCCCCCCCCCCCCCCCCAACGCCGGGAGCGCCGTCAGACGGTCGCTTATCGGGTCACAGACGACGCCGTTCCTCCCCGACTCGTCCAGCCAGAAACCAGGGCAATGCGTGAGCCCATCCGTGCTGCAGGATTCTCAGCTCTGGGATGCCCGTCGTAGCCTGGCTCCCCTCGCTCGTGCAGCGACGTGGAATGGCGTTCCGTAACGATGAAGCGATGTCAAGACTGCACGGCTGGTGTGGAGTGTGGGGGGGGGGGGGGGGTTATACGAGGACCCACCAGGTTCCGGTTAACGTCCGCCATGTTTCCTAACGCTCGCCATCTGTGTAAGGGAAGCCTAAGATGTACATCAAGCTCTGTCCCTGCCCGAACACGCCCGAATATTCACCTTCGGCCGACCTCGGGTTTATTTATATATATATTTATATTTCTCTGTTTATTTTAATGTAGCTATGCTAACCTAACTACTCGTCCATAGTGTTTTAAAGTTTTTTAATGTAGCTAACCTAACAGACCATTTTTTAATATTTGAATTCATTTTTCCTGCGCAAAAATTAAAACAAATCCCGAGGTTGGCCGAAGGTGAATATTCGGGCGTGTTCGGGCCGGGACAGAACTTGATGTACATCTTAGGCTTCTCCCTGTGTAAACCCGGGTTTTATTCCCACCAAGAATCCACGCGTTGGGAGAGCAGCGATCTGGCAATATACTAAGTAAAATAAGTATACGTCGGAACATCCTTGCCCCCTCTACGCTCGAATCAGTGAATTCACGTGTCCTTCGTGTTCTCCGTCACAGTCCAATTAATTCCCTACTTAATCGAGTAGTAGACGTTTCAGATACAGCTGATAGATAGCGCTGTTTACAATGGCGGATGTTTTAAAAACAAAGCTTGCACTACTAAATAATTGTACAACAGACACAGAAGATGACAAAAAAAATTAAAAGGGTGTGAATATAATCATATAATTTTTCCTGAGTATTTTAAAATGCCTTCTCAACTTTTAATAACAAAAAATAAAACAGTAATGCGGTCAAGAAACGTTGATAATGAATCGATTACACATGTTCAAGTTTGATGACTGGCTTGCCGAAATGTCTTTATGCCAAACTGTGTCAAAACTCTAGGAACGCAATTCAAAAAAAAAAAAAGTAATTCCATTTTTATAGCTTTTATTTTTTATAATACAGCGATCTTTTTTGTGTATACCGTATTTTATGCAACACACAGTTTGAACAGAAACAATTTCAAAAATAATCACAAATTAGCTAAACAATATGTTTATGTAAAGGTTTCCGATTGTGCTACAACAAGAAATCCAGTTCGTACTTGATATGTTAGTCCAAGATACTGTATATACAAAAATGTACATATTTTTCACTCCAGACTGAAAACGGTCGAACGCATTATGTTTATATAAGTTACTATAGTGTACTACTGATTACACTACTTGCAGCGTACCTGAGGTCAGTTGGTTGCCTAAACCACGGTCTACGCGCCGAGGGATGTAAATGTTTTGATCAGCAGAGCTCAAACGTTCGTGAAGCCGGTGTACCTGTCGACCCCGGGGACGCGGCCGAAAGCCGTCCAGCGGTGGACGTCGGGACGCAGCGCGGGTGGGATGAGGGGGAGGAGGGGAGTTGTCCGAAATGGGGCGGGGGGCGGGACGGAGGACGCAGAAAGGCGGGTGAAGCAGGGAGAAAGGAGAGAAAGAGACGGGACGACATCTGACAAGTCCATCACATCTCTCAAACCGGCCGCGAGTGGGTTGAGGGGTAGGGGAGTCTTGAGGCGACAAGCAGGGTGGGGGCGGAAGCCTCCTCCCCTTCGTCCCACCAACGCTGCGGACGCCCTGACGTGGACAGATCAATGCCGCGGAGGGAAAGGCGTCTGGGGCAGGGGGTGGTGGCGGTCGGCGGGAGAGAGGGGGGAAGGGGAGACTTCAATGTCACCTGCACGTCACGAGCACGCAAGACGGGGGAGTGACAAACCGGGCGAGAGGGAACGACGGCGCGAAAGGAGGGGAGCGGCGCAGAAGCGGCCAGATCGATACCGATGGACAAGAACCAGGCAGGGAAGAAAGAGAGAGACGGGGAGAGAAGGGACGGGACGAGAGAAGACAGGACGGACGGACAGACGTCAGGCGCAGTGCGAGGAGCGCGGAAGACAGACAACTTCCCCCGCCCGTCCCGCGGCGAGAAAAGGCCCGGCCGACCGAGTAGCCGAAATGAAGGGAGAGAGGAGAGGGATAAAAGGGGAGAGACGGACAGGGGGTGGAGGAGAACACACGTACACCGGGCGACCGTCGGGCACCTAGGGGACGCTGGGCGGGGGCGGAAGGACGCCGAGGCGATTGAAAAGGGAACAGCGAGATGAAGTCCTGCTATAGTGTCGCACGAGCTCTCCTCGCCAGATGCTGCGGTCACGTCCAGATTGAAGTCCACCGGGGGCAGGGCGCGCATATCGGGTACAGTCGCTACCAAAAGCACCACCACCGGGCTGGAGAATAGGTACCTCTGCGAACCGTGCGTCGAAGAAGCCGTGGAAGTGCTAAGCCAACGACGAACACTGAAGAAAACTTGCAAGGTTTCAGGCTTTGGTGCATGCTCCATTAGACGGCAGCTCACATAGCCGTACCCTACAAAGTTACAAACTATGTGTAAAATGTTCCAGAACCCATAGAAATTTTATTCAACTGAATATTCTCTTACTATCTTGGTAGTAATCATAGCCAATAGTTATTCGGTGACCATACTCACTGACGCCAGAATCATTTGTTCTCTCACTACATCCCCCAATCCCCACCCAACCCTTGATTTGCTTCTTTGGTATGATTACATTTTTGAGGTCAGGAATAAGTAGTTTAGAGTCAATACGCCAAAATATTTAACCCCTTTACTTGTTAATACAAAATTTAAAAAAAAACACAGGATCGATAATTTCTCGCCATAATAATGTATCGCAAGGAGATATGGTCAAAGCTCCTTGCTTCTTACGCCGACGTCAAGTCAAAATATTTGTAATGTTCAAGTCCCGCCACGATCGTGGGTTTTCATCTATGGGTCTGGTCGCATTTGATACGAGCCGCTCATCTGATAACCCTGACAGAGATAAACCACCGCGTTCGTTTTTCCTTGACGAAGCCAGCTAAGGAAAATTCACCAATGTTGGCCGATTTGCACGAATACTACGATAAATCAGCTACTAAATTATACTCACTTGAGAATCGCCGGAAGTAAAGAAGGATTCTCCACCCCGTGCGTGATTGTGCCAGTGCATGAGAGAGAGAGAGAGAGAGAGAGAGAGAGAGAGAGAGAGAGATTGGATCACTTGAACCACGAGAAGTTCCGGGAATCTAATCGAAGGTGTCTCGCACGGATGGGTCCGGGGGAGCACGGGAGAAAGGGGAGGAAAATAGAATGAAAAAAAGAGAGGAATGGAAGGATGGACAGGATTGGTGAGAGGGCGAGGCGCAAGGACGAAAAGACAAGGGTCAGCCCCGAGAATTGTCACTCCTTCCCAGCGAATCCCCACACATTTCCCTATCAGCGGCTAGGAGTTGCGGTCGTGTAAGAATGCGGCCGGACTGACGTGGTTCACAGGTGGAGGGGGATAAGAGGGGGAGTCAGACCGGCCAGGCAGACAAGGGGGAGAGAGCGAAGGGGTGACTGACGCAGCCCAGAAAACGCAATATCCCTCGGCGGGCGGAGGTTTCGGGGAGGGAGACCGGGCGACGCGATGGTCGGACGGAAGGGCGACTAAAAACCAGGAAGGGGGGGGGGGGGGGGCGCGTCGAGTCGCTATTGCCCCGCGGCGCGAACCAGGACGCTGAGCGCGACGGCTCATTGAATATTCAGCGGTGCGGGAGTGACTGGCGGGGATTTTCTTACGAGGAATGTTATATAACAACCCCACCCCACCACCCCTCCCCTTTCACTGTCCCTTTTCCTTTCCTTCTCGCCCCCCCCCCCCCCCCCTCCTGACACTCCTCACTGGTCTACCACAGCCGAAGGGTCGGCGGTGGTCGCGCGTTCGTCACGTCGACAACCGCCTGATTGACGGCCTTGAGGCTAGTCCGGACTCGTTTTGCTCCACGTTAAAAAAAAAAAAAATGTTACCGCACAACGAGTGCTAACAAAAACGTAGTTTTCTACTGGCCTAACAAATCTGTCACATCCCGTCATCTCATCAAATTATTTACCAACTCTTTTCTCCTAAGAATAAAAATAATCTTTTTTTTTTTACATTTCTATTTGTTCCGCACACGCGTTTTTCGGGGTATACCATAATTACCAAAGGCTTGTCCCCTCAAGTATTTGTGGGATCAAATGTGTGGCATGAAACCCTAACTTAACCTTAACTTTACGTCTACCACCCTACCGAACGGAATAAACATTCTTCTAAACATGTGACTGACACTTATAGCAATACACGGAACGTTAAGTTCTAATTTTGGAACAAGTGGGTCTTCTATCGTTAAATTTTAATGCGGTATATGTTAGTTTTAACTGACTTAGTACAACTAAGTGTTTTCTATAGAAAGAATTTTAGAGAAAAAATGCATGACTCATCTGTAAATCGAACTGCATTTGACCTTAAATAATCTTTTTAACAAATAATTATGATGGTCATTCCACCATGTTTCATCTTGCGGAACAAAAACATTTGAAACTTTATAAATGACTCGTTCAAGATGACAGGTCGATGGACATTAAAGTAGCCGGCATCCTTGTGTAAAAATAACAGGAACAAAAAAAAAGTTTGAACTATAAGAGTTCCAACGGATGTGGAACGTCGTTCGAATGTCGAAAAAAAAACAAAGTACAGGAGGCGATAATCGAGGATGATTTCCAAACTACGAGATGATAGCCGAAGAACAAGATGCATGTGACAGGACTTATCAGACGATGACCAAAGCTATATGGATTCGATTCCCGGCGGGGCCAAGCCCGAATTTGCCGGCCGGTTTGAAACGCGGCGGACGTTGTCCACGCGCCATTGTGTTTTATCGGGACGCACTCGTCTCCTCCCAAACGAAATGCATTCCGCCGCCGCTCCGTCTCGTCCGTCTGAGACGACCACGATGTGGAATACCGTAGGGCCATGCAGATTTCGCGAAAAGATTTCGAGACCAGCTGAAGGTTAAAACACTGTATCATCGTCTGTGTTTCGTGATTGGGTGAGTTTCTTCCAGGTACATGTCGATTGTAATAACGCCAATCACAGTGATTCAGTGCGGAAGAAAAACGCGTCCTGAATGGCTCGGCCACATAAGGCAACGACTTGTTTCGCAGACGGACGCCAATCACATGGAAAAAAATCCGCTGGTGCGGGTATACCTTGTTGCAGTCTAATAGGTGTGCAGATCTTTTCGTGAAAAATGCCTGCCCCTAGGAACACGGCACGATCTCCGCACGGGCTGCGGACGTCAAGTTGGGCGCGACCCGAGCCTCCGGTTGGGCGCGACCCGACCCCGGAGCAGGGCCGGTCGTAATAATGTCCGGCGACGGGTGACGGGGGAGTGACGGACGGCGGCGGCCGCAACCCTCGTCAGGGGCGGACGGAGGGGCGAGGGGAAGGGATGTGGAAGAAGGAAGCGCGGGGGGAGGGACGAGATGGCCGCAGAGGAACCGACGAGCACAAAATAAAGACAACACGTGAATAATGAAAACCCCTCTCTCGGGCCCGCGGGCAGGGAGGGGATGGCGCGGGAGACAATTCCGCGACCGAGAGAGGCGGGATTACCGCTGAGGAGGCGAGATGCAGCCCGAAATACAGAGTGCTTGCTTCCCTCCTACCCTACCCAACCCCCCTTTTTCCCAACAATCCCAAAAAAAAGTGTTCCTTGTTTCACCCCCTGTTCTATGTTTGTACGCTTTCCCTGACCCGTGAGTCGGGCCACGTCGCAGATTAGCGGCGGCTGTCGCCCGCCTGGTTGCAGCAATGGTCGTCTGCTTGTTCCAGTTCGTCTGAATGAAACATTGGGAAAATATTCTCCTGTTTCTTTAGTCTACGTCACTCTTGCATGTAGCTTACTAGGTGCAGTTAAAGATACAATGAATCAAATGAGAGAAAATTTAACACATCGTTGACAACGAGGAATTCAGAGACGATCAAAGGTGACGAGGTGCTAGAGGAGCATTGACGGAATGAATTGGTAGTGAGGAAACGGGATTATTCCAAGAAAACCCCATCGGGTTGCGGCAAAGTCCGCCACGTTTCTCCATTTGCAAAAAATCTAGGTTGTGCGAGCGATCTGACCACTCAAACCAACGTAGCTACGACCTTGTCCACCACACGTTCTGGATCTGAACATAACATAAAATAATTACCTGATTGAGAAGACAATACACATTTGGTTGTCTCTGTACCTACAAATATTTGCACACGTGTCATAATTTCAGTGAAGCTCGTGGACTTTGCACAGACCTTTCATATGTTTTATATGACAAATAATTACTTAACATAATATATTAATGCATTAACTAAAATTAAACTTGTTCATTGGATTGCCGACGATTCTGGAACAACATAACCTCTTGCACATGTCGGTCTTATGAATTGCCAAAATTTATTTCCGAAATACATGATTCAAATATTATTAGCCGACGAACTGAAGTCACACGGCTATTTCCAAGCAAATGTAGTCATGTCAAGAGACACATCGTGCAAGTGAAAAATAAAAAACAAGCAGACTAATTAGATCTTGTTATTCTGTTGCGTGGTCAAGGTTATTTAAAGTGCTTTATTATACGGCACGACCTCGGAAAGTGAATTTATAATGTCACGCCTCTTGTTGTATGGTCAGAAAGCATGGTCAAAGACATAAAATAAAAAGCACATGTAGCCAGAAGAAAATACAACATTCAGTCCACATAGCAAAACCTTTGAAAAATAACGTTTACCAGGACTAATTAACATCTCTAGCCCTCTAAGTCAGAAAAAAAGTTGACGAGATCAATAACCAACTTTGTTAATAACTGTAGATTTAAATCTTAGAAAAATGTTAACAATTTTAAGAAAACGTTTGTAGTGCATATTATAAGTGTTTGCTGAAATGTAAAATAAAATTACGTCATTGATATTTGTAAAACAATATAATATTTACACGCGAGAAAAACTGTACTGTTTTGATCACTTCAATTCACAACTGCACATTCGTACAAGTCAATTGCGATAACAGATACATTTCATGGTCAAATTAAAGATTCTGCTCTAGGGTCCCTTTATATTTTTAACCCAATAATGGCAAATTTAAGAAGCTATATTGTGAATTGATCTCGATTATTTCATTATGACAACGAGAATTCAATGTCACTAAGTGTTGACAGACATTTAAATCAATTTCGCTGATGGGATAGGTTTTTATCCCTTACTTTTTAAGAGCGTGTTATGTAATTTATGAAGAAGAACTCTTGGTTTTTTAATCAAAGAAACTCCATTGACAATCAATAAATAAGTATTTATCTGTTTTGTATTTACAGATTTCGCCGTGCATTAAAATTAAAAGTGATGCATACATTCCAAGATAAATCAGAATCAAGAACGATGTTGATACTACAAATAAAGAGGCATATTTAACTTTATGTTTAAGAATTATTTTGGCAAAATAAACCATTATTAATTTTGCTGGTTTAAATATTCTGGCACGCATGTCAAAGATTTTACCTTTTACATTTTTTTACATTTTACCTTTTAAATTTGTGAATACAATTTTGCTATACTGAGGAAATATTTGTATTCCTGCTTTTTTTTTTCTTTTTCTCGATCCATCAAAGCCATACAACCACTATACGTAAAGCCTAGTAACCATTTTCAGTATGTATCTTTCGTTAATTAAAGCACCTCTTCTGTAACAACTTCAAACTAAGGCCGTTATACAATATTTGAATGATTCTTACAATGAAGAATATTGATTTAATTTTTTTTTGCATTGAATGTACGTTTGTGTTAAACTCTTTGTCCGTTTTTAAGGTTTCTCTATGACATACAGTGCAAACCAGAATGACTTACGTCCAAAAAAAAGTTTTAAATACAACTATCATCACTCACTGATCTTTAGAGACCACGGGTAGGTCGGGAGAGGGCGTGGTAAGAGGAGGTAATTCTTAATCGAACCCTCCCCCTCCCCTCTGAAATAAAGTGAACGGAGTTCGAGTTGGAGACAGGGAGGGAGGCGAGAATGTGCATCGACACACCAGTGCCAGCCAGTCGTAAATTCTGTGGTGTTATGGAAGAGAGGGTTAAGTCAAAAACATCAAATTTTAAGAGAGGTGGAAGAAAGTCCAATATTATTTTCACGATCAAATATTAGTCGTTATATTATTAATTATTGATATTTTATACAGGCAACACAAAACTACAAACCATATAAAGTCTCAAAAGGCATATCCTTCAAATAATCATTGACTTTCATCCACCTCTCTTAAAATTTGATGTTTTTGACTTAACCCTCTCTTCCATAACACCACAGAATTATCAGGGAGCCTTTCTTTCAACCCCTACCTTCTCCTTTTCACCCATATATTTTTTTTCCTCGCAGCTTTTTATTCGGTTCAGTTACCGAGAAGGGTGACTTGACGACCGTCACGCACGAACATCACTTCTACGACACGGACTGACATCCCCCCACCCTCCCCCGTTTCCATCATACCCCTACACCCCCTGCTCCGCCGTCTAGGGTGGCCTCTCGACTAGGAAACAGATCGATCACGGTTCGAATCCCGCCTACGGCATTGCTCGCGGCTGACGCGAGTCGCCGCTGGGGTCAGGTTATGAAAAAAACATTTAAGAACACGCTGACGACGGATGTTTCTGAATTTCCTTTCTAACATGTTTTTTTTTTTAATGAAAATGTCTAAAACCCGTGTATCCGTAATTTTTTTTTTGGCACGAAACACGGGGTACAGATTATTTAAAGCAATCAATTTATTTCTACGCCATATAATGTTATGGTTACCACCCTGCTCCAAAGTTGCCCTATGCATTACGAGAAGACTGTGTGAAATCTGTTCAGAACCTTGAGCTCAGAGGCGATACCGCTCTAGAAGCACCAGCGAGCGTCGCATTTATCATCCCGTTCCACTAACACACAAATACACCCCCGACACCATGTTGATTTTTTATTCCTCGTCATTCGTACTTGTTAAGGGCTATTTATGTAAATCAAACACTATACCTAGTCTGCATTTCATGTTGTCACAAATATTTTTTTAGAGATATATCCTAAGTGTTATAAGTAGGTGTAAAAAGGCGCGTAAATGATGGCAATTACAAACATTTGCGCGCCTTGTTTACACCTATAATAACACTTAGGAATTATCTGTGGAAAATAACTGTAACAGAACAACAAATGCAAACTATGCTTAGTGTTAAATTTACAGAAATCGCCCTAAACTAAAAGTAATTACGAGAAAATAAAAAAAACGTCCATGGCTCGTGAGATCCCACCTTAACGCCAGATTACGCCTACCTATACTTGGGCGTTTTCGTAATGTGCATGCCATCAAGCATCGTAAAGCACAACGGAAAGGGAATTTTTTCTGCCGTGTTTATACTAGATCGTTCCCAACGTTAAAAAAATACTAACAAATTGATAACTGCAGCTTTTCAAGGTTATTACGTTTAGAGTCACGATAAAAAAGCGTTAGGAACAAGATTTAAATTACGTTTCCATAACAGATATTTGGCTTCTGGGTTCAAGCCGTGATCGTGAAATGATGGCATACCTTTTTACAGCCATTTTCAAGAGCAATCAACGGCGACTACGAAAAACATACGATCTCGATTACAATTCCATTTGAACCTGCACTGCATTTTAATGCCATGAGCACATTGATAAATTTAAAAAAGTCAATAGTTTTAGAATATAATAATTGGTTTATAGTGATAATTAATATCCGCACCTAGTATATGCTAGTGGGAAAAATGAACGGAGGGGACAGGAAAAGAGAAGGTTAGCAGGCTTTCCCCAGAAGCGACACAGCCAATACACATCACGGAGAGTGCTATGCGCTATAAGTTAATGTTCCTATGCCTACAGGGCATAGAAGAGTGAAGAGGACGCGAAGAGCAGTGTCATTCGACAGCCAACAGCAACAGTCCGTTTGAGCTCGAGATACAAACTTTATTCATTACGTCATATCAAACAGTAAAATTTATCAATGGCTTGGTAACACAAAATTGTACTTCATGAAGATTATTGGTGAACTTAAGGTGTTAATAAATAAAATACATAATATACAGGTATTTGTTAAACTAAGTAGCTTTCCTGATGTCAAGTCTAAAAAAAAACAATATTACAGTTAGATCTAGCTTGAAGGAAAACCTCAACATAGTTCGCGATGAGAGCCAAGAGTGGTATATGCATTGATTAAGCCCGATGATTTAATAATTGAACAGGAAAATTAAAATTATTTGAACACTTAAAAGTATTTAGTTCGCGGAGCAACCTTGGGTGCTCGGCGAAACCCGACCGGACGCCGGGTCTGTGCCCGCCCTTGCGCAGACATGTCCTGTCACGGCGGATGCCGGGTGGAGGGGGGTGGGTTTACACTCCCCTCCTCCTTCCCCGCCTGCGCCTCACAAGTCCGCAGCAGTCCCTGTCACAAACAGCGCTCCGAAACACCTATGCCGGCCTCCTGTTCCGAGCGTGTTTTTGTTTGCGGTAATCCTCGCATTGGGTTCGGGGGCGGGGGCGGTTGAAAAAGGGTGGGTGCGAGGAAGCAGGGAGGAACAATTCGCCGCTCGTTTGTCCGCCCTGCACGCATTGTGGGGCGCACCTTAAGACGGGACCCGGCCGAGGACACAGGTAAGGAATCGCCGTCGAACGTGCGACCTTGGAGGCAGGGACGTGTCCGAAACGGCTCTCTCTCGGCGTCACGTGGCACAGAGTCATGCTTTGTCCTGACATTTCTCAAGTGAAACTTCTTTGCTGAGGGGGGCTACAATTTTCGAGCGTTACGAAAAGTCCGATCGCATGAGGGGATTAGTTAGGTGCGTGGCGGAGGAACCGGTAGAGCAGGAGAGTGCGTCAGCGGCGACGCCACTCCAACGCATAAACTACTTGTGTTTGTCTATTCCTCAGTTCTTTTAACGACTAAAGATTGACGCTACCATATTTATTTTATTTTATTAATAGTATCAGTAGTATAGGATAGTATTTTCTGGGACTGGCTTCTGGCTGTGGATTGATGATTGTCGACCGCCATCTTGGATTGTGACGTCACAGCGGCCATCTTGGATGACCTTGACCTTGACCTTTGACCTTGACCTGGAATTTGATCCTCAAAAATCGCCAAAAATGACCAAAATTGGGCAAAAATTGCCCAAAATTCCTCAAAAATCGCCAAAATTTCAATTTTTTTGAAAACAATTTCCGCCAAAAAATCTCAAATAATTCCACAGTTCAAAAATTAGGATTTCGAAAATCCTCAAAAGTCGCTTTGCCCTAGAAAAAACGAAAACTCCTAAAAGCGGCTTAAAACTCCTAAGAGCTAGCCGCTTATAAGCCGCCGACCTTGAAAATAAGGATGTCATGGCAGCCATATTGGATGATGATGTCACCATTGCAAATTTTGTTACGGCCGCCATCTTTAACTTTTTTATTTATTATCCGATTTTAATGAAAAAAAATTTAAAAATTATAAAAAATCCATTTAATAAATATTTAATAAATTATTTATAAAAAATGTACTTTACGACACGGAGCTCAGAGTCCTCGGTTCGAACCCGGTGAGGGCAAAAAAAACTAAAAATGACATCCGATCCTTCCCTCGTGGAGGGCGCTGGCATACTGACTCCCACCACTTTTTTCAAAGCATATATATTCACCTAGTATGACGTCATGTCCGCCATCTTGTCTTCGATGCTGGAAGCCATCATCATTGTATCGTCGGCTAGAGTGCGCTGACGCCATGTTAGTTTAACTCTTACCCGCTAGAGTGCAGTAATCATTTATTACTAAGGTGCCCGCCATCTTGAAATTTGGCCGCCATCTTGAAAATACGTAATTATTTAGCTAGAAATTCGGGAAAAGTTCCAAAATTTATTAAATAAATTTGCAATCAATATACTGATTGACCCGGTCAGTTCCTATCCTTGGTTCGACCCCTGGCCGATACAAAAAAATTAAATATAACATCAATTTAACATAATAGTAACAGGTTCGAGGAATTAAACACCGCAAGTTCTTTTACAAACAGAATATTTATTACATAATTTCTATTCTACTACAGGATCACTTACGAAAGCTAGCAAATTTATAATCAATCATTTAGTTCCGCATCGGTGTGAAATGACTTATTCTTAGCTCCAATCGGTTTATACTAGACAGAGTTTAACCAGATCCTTTACTGACATAGTTCTCCTCTTCTTGACAGAGTTTCTGGATACCGTGTTTAACAGTTTGCTTCACATCGTTAGAACTGTAAATTACTGTAGCCGATGTCTTGAATGCACACTTTTTCACTTTGTCATCTAACGGATATGGCTTTCCATATAGACAGTCCAACCACAAGTTATATTTTAATGGTCCGTTTGTTGCTACGTCATCAGTAAGCTGATTGATTATGTCCTGTCTGATATCATCGAGAAAAGTACAAATATCCTTCGACTCACCGAACGTATTTAAATAATAGTAGTCTTTCAACGTTCCACGAAATGCAGTCTGCGCCAAGTAGAAGCCATTATCGTTCACCTGTAGAGCACCGATCACAGTCTTAGGTTTAGGTCCATGTTCAGTCGTCATAGCAATCGGTTGCTGCACATCTGTTTTTTTGCCTGTACGCTCACGAGCCTTCAACCTAAACCGAGGAGTTGAAATTTCTGCAGGTACTTCTGCAGTAGGCGCACGGACTTCACCTATACATTTTTTCACATGTCGTCGCAAATTATCAATTCGAGTAAACCATTCATGACACTCATCACAGCGAAACTTCATGCGAGAAGGATTCTTCATGCATTTGCTCCGTTCATGTCTTCGTGCATCATGGGAAAATGTGAACGACATATCACAGTAGCTGCAAGGATACCGTGGTGATGAAGACGAACCTTTCAGACCTGATCCAGATATGGACGTTACTACGATTTTACCATCTCCAGGCATACTCTTATGAACATCAATGCATCGTTGTTGCACCGATACCTTTACTTTCTGCCGCACAGCAGGACCTTTACATGCCTTCATGTGCGTTTTCATATTATCTTTTCTGGCAAACTGCTTATGACATTTCTCACAAACAATCATTTTACGATATAGGTTCTTGGCACATTCGCTCTTCTCGTGTCGTCGAGCATTGCTGTTGTTTGAGAAAATCTTGTCGCAGTAACAGCACCGATGTTCGTTAGTTGTCAAATCAGCATCCATTGAAGTCTCCATCGAGGTCGAATCGTCGTTCGTCGTGGTTTCCTGCACAGCCAGCACTACCGGGATTAAAGTCTCTTCTGCTGGTGGTATCGCGTCTGTTGAAATCTCCTCCAGTGTTGTCGACGTGGTTGTCAACGGAATCTGCTCCTTCTCCGTCGTAGCTGTCGTAAAGGTTCCCGTAGACGATGGTTCAACCTCCATCGAGTTCGACGTTAAAGTCGGTAAAGATGCCATCGAGTTCGCAAGAACAGGTAATTACGTGATTAATGCACCAGAAGAAATAAACTAGGTGATCCTTACACCGCCGATGTCAGTAACAAACTGAGCGCCCTGCTGTCTAAGACTCGCTTATATACATGCACCGTATGGAATAATACGCTAGTCAAATCAAGAAACATCTACAATAATACTAGAGTCAAAACAACATTAAAAATAGAAGGACCATCAACAAAAAGGAAGCACATTCTGGAAGCACAATAAAAAAAAGGCAGCACATTTGGAAGCACCGACAACGAAAAGGCAGCACATTTGGAAGCACCGACATCTAAAAGACAGCACCGCCATCAAAAAGGCAGCACATTTTGGAAGCACCGACAACGAAAAGGCAGCACCGTCATCGTAAAGGCACGGACCGCAAGTCCGGGTCATGTCAATATCAGACATATAGACCATGAACACAGTACACACAGGAAACGGATCGTACACACAGTACACACAGGAAACGAAACGTACACACAGTACACACAGGTAACGGAACGTACACACAGGAAACGGAACGTACACACAGTACACACAGAAAACGGAACGTACACACAGAAAACGGAACGTACACACAGTACACACAGGAAACTGAACGTACACACAGTACACACAGAAAACGGAACGTACACACAGGACACACAGGAAACGGAACGTACACACAGTACACACAGAAAACGGAACGTACACACAGTACACACAGGAAACGGAACGTACACACAGTACACACAGGAAACGGAACGTACACACAGTACACACAGGAAACGTAATGATCACACATACAGTAGCGGAAACACACACAGGCTTAGTTGGAAATCAGAATACAAGAAATAAAAACATTAAATTTTTACTTTTAATATTTTATTACTTCTCAACATTACACAAATACAAGTAAAAGAAGCCATTATTGTATGTAGCCAGCTTTCCTCAGTTCTTTGAGTATGAAGGATATTTCTTTGATGCACGGATAGTTTCCTGCACAAAGCGAGCCATGTAGAAGTCTTAGCCGGTCAACCAATATGTTTGGATATTTCCATGATGTATAATCAATCTCTTCTACCACCATCTTACTTGCTTGTTTATTATAAATACTTTTAATATCACAATCGTCCCAGTGATCATAATAAGCATTATCAGATTTATTTATTATAACACGACGTTTCCATCGTTTCGGTCTCAGGACATCGCCACATTCTTCGATCTTGTCAGCTCTAGGTGCTTCATCACAGTCTATGCCTTTGTCAACAGCCTCAGAGTCACTGTAACAATCACTGTAGAAGACATCCTCTTCACCCAGATTACCGTATGAATTCGCTATCGATGATGTCGAAGTGTCTTCATCGTCTTCATGCTTCCTTTTTAGGAGTCCATCATTTTTACAAAGAATGGAGGATCTACTGAATATAGGCTTGAATGTATTCTCACTTTTCACGGTGTTGATACTTCCATTAGTTTCAGTCTTCCTGAAGCCATTAGCATCCTTCAATTTATGTTCTTCCTCACGATCGGGTGAGCTAATACCATCACGCTCAGGACAAGGAAAATTATTGTCATAATGCAGATCACTCTTCTTTAGTTTAGTGGATCCATCGGTGTCCTCTATGCCGTAAGTAGTCTTGACTTTAGATGTTCTACCATGTCTTTTTAAGCTGTCAATTCGTGTTAACAACCTGCTACAACGATTACAGCTTAACATGTTGCGTAGTGGGTTTCTAGCACAATCATTCTTCTCATGACGTCTAGCATTCCTTCTCATGACAAAATCCTTGCCACAGTATTTACAGCGGCTTCCTTCCGATTCAGCTATAGATAACAAACCATGATCCACGGTAGCTTCTGTGACTAATGTTAGATACTAACTGTCAGTTTTCTCCAATTGGAACCATTTCTTAAATAGAGTTTTTGAAATATTTCATCAGCGAGAGTTAAGTTATCTAATGCAAAGCAAATTGATGCAAGTAGTTCTGGCTGTCAACAGATGGCGCCACGTGTTGCTTGCAGGTAAATAATATATATTTCATTAATGTGGGATGCGGAACGCTCACTATCGATCGCAAAGGGAGGTTGGCTTCGATAGTATCCAAGGAGAAAAATGTTCGTCCTTCCTGCTAGTGCTTCTCAGATTTCTCACGGTCCGCCATCTTGGATTACGACGTCACGGCGACCATCTTGGATGGGTGTGACCTTGACCTTTGACCGAAACTGCAGGAATGATCGCAAGCACACGGATTAACCATAAAAATATTGATAATTATAATCAGGAGCACACGGAGAAAACCATCATAAAATTGGCAAGAATAATCAGGAGCACACGGAGAAAACCGCCACAAGTTTTCTTTGATATCATTTAAATACAAAAAAAAAACGAAAAAAAAAAAATTAAATCATTCTGGCTTGTACTAGAACTCTATCTTTGCTCAACAATGAGAAGTTCACAAGCCAGAATGTTTTAATTTTTTTTTTTCGTTTTTTTTTTGTATTTAAATGATATCAAAGAAAACTTGTGGCGGTTTTCTCCGTGTGCTCCTGATTATTCTTGCCAATTTTATGATGGTTTTCTCCGTGTGCTCCTGATTATAATTATCAATATTTTTATGGTTAATCCGTATGCTTGCGATCATTCCTGCAGTTTCGGTCAAAGGTCAAGGTCACACCCATCCAAGATGGTCGCCGTGACGTCGTAATCCAAGATGGCGGACCGTGAGAAATCTGAGAAGCACTAGCAGGAAGGACGAACATTTTTCTCCTTGGATACTATCGAAGCCAACCTCCCTTTGCGATCGATAGTGAGCGTTCCGCATCCCACATTAATGAAATATATATTATTTACCTGCAAGCAACACGTGGCGCCATCTGTTGACAGCCAGAACTACTTGCATCAATTTGCTTTGCATTAGATAACTTAACTCTCGCTGATGAAATATTTCAAAAACTCTATTTAAGAAATGGTTCCAATTGGAGAAAACTGACAGTTAGTATCTAACATTAGTCACAGAAGCTACCGTGGATCATGGTTTGTTATCTATAGCTGAATCGGAAGGAAGCCGCTGTAAATACTGTGGCAAGGATTTTGTCATGAGAAGGAATGCTAGACGTCATGAGAAGAATGATTGTGCTAGAAACACACTACGCAACATGTTAAGCTGTAATCGTTGTAGCAGGTTGTTAACACGAATTGACAGCTTAAAAAGACATGGTAGAACATCTAAAGTCAAGACTACTTACGGCATAGAGGACACCGATGGATCCACTAAACTAAAGAAGAGTGATCTGCATTATGACAATAATTTTCCTTGTCCTGAGCGTGATGGTATTAGCTCACCCGATCGTGAGGAAGAACATAAATTGAAGGATGCTAATGGCTTCAGGAAGACTGAAACTAATGGAAGTATCAACACCGTGAAAAGTGAGAATACATTCAAGCCTATATTCAGTAGATCCTCCATTCTTTGTAAAAATGATGGACTCCTAAAAAGGAAGCATGAAGACGATGAAGACACTTCGACATCATCGATAGCGAATTCATACGGTAATCTGGGTGAAGAGGATGTCTTCTACAGTGATTGTTACAGTGACTCTGAGGCTGTTGACAAAGGCATAGACTGTGATGAAGCACCTAGAGCTGACAAGATCGAAGAATGTGGCGATGTCCTGAGACCGAAACGATGGAAACGTCGTGTTATAATAAATAAATCTGATAATGCTTATTATGATCACTGGGACGATTGTGATATTAAAAGTATTTATAATAAACAAGCAAGTAAGATGGTGGTAGAAGAGATTGATTATACATCATGGAAATATCCAAACATATTGGTTGACCGGCTAAGACTTCTACATGGCTCGCTTTGTGCAGGAAACTATCCGTGCATCAAAGAAATATCCTTCATACTCAAAGAACTGAGGAAAGCTGGCTACATACAATAATGGCTTCTTTTACTTGTATTTGTGTAATGTTGAGAAGTAATAAAATATTAAAAGTAAAAATTTAATGTTTTTATTTCTTGTATTCTGATTTCCAACTAAGCCTGTGTGTGTTTCCGCTACTGTATGTGTGATCATTACGTTTCCTGTGTGTACTGTGTGTACGTTCCGTTTCCTGTGTGTACTGTGTGTACGTTCCGTTTCCTGTGTGTACTGTGTGTACGTTCCGTTTTCTGTGTGTACTGTGTGTACGTTCCGTTTCCTGTGTGTCCTGTGTGTACGTTCCGTTTTCTGTGTGTACTGTGTGTACGTTCAGTTTCCTGTGTGTACTGTGTGTACGTTCCGTTTTCTGTGTGTACGTTCCGTTTTCTGTGTGTACTGTGTGTACGTTCCGTTTCCTGTGTGTACGTTCCGTTACCTGTGTGTACTGTGTGTACGTTTCGTTTCCTGTGTGTACTGTGTGTACGATCCGTTTCCTGTGTGTACTGTGTTCATGGTCTATATGTCTGATATTGACATGACCCGGACTTGCGGTCCGTGCCTTTACGATGACGGTGCTGCCTTTTCGTTGTCGGTGCTTCCAAAATGTGCTGCCTTTTTGATGGCGGTGCTGTCTTTTAGATGTCGGTGCTTCCAAATGTGCTGCCTTTTCGTTGTCGGTGCTTCCAAATGTGCTGCCTTTTTTTTATTGTGCTTCCAGAATGTGCTTCCTTTTTGTTGATGGTCCTTCTATTTTTAATGTTGTTTTGACTCTAGTATTATTGTAGATGTTTCTTGATTTGACTAGCGTATTATTCCATACGGTGCATGTATATAAGCGAGTCTTAGACAGCAGGGCGCTCAGTTTGTTACTGACATCGGCGGTGTAAGGATCACCTAGTTTATTTCTTCTGGTGCATTAATCACGTAATTACCTGTTCTTGCGAACTCGATGGCATCTTTACCGACTTTAACGTCGAACTCGATGGAGGTTGAACCATCGTCTACGGGAACCTTTACGACAGCTACGACGGAGAAGGAGCAGATTCCGTTGACAACCACGTCGACAACACTGGAGGAGATTTCAACAGACGCGATACCACCAGCAGAAGAGACTTTAATCCCGGTAGTGCTGGCTGTGCAGGAAACCACGACGAACGACGATTCGACCTCGATGGAGACTTCAATGGATGCTGATTTGACAACTAACGAACATCGGTGCTGTTACTGCGACAAGATTTTCTCAAACAACAGCAATGCTCGACGACACGAGAAGAGCGAATGTGCCAAGAACCTATATCGTAAAATGATTGTTTGTGAGAAATGTCATAAGCAGTTTGCCAGAAAAGATAATATGAAAACGCACATGAAGGCATGTAAAGGTCCTGCTGTGCGGCAGAAAGTAAAGGTATCGGTGCAACAACGATGCATTGATGTTCATAAGAGTATGCCTGGAGATGGTAAAATCGTAGTAACGTCCATATCTGGATCAGGTCTGAAAGGTTCGTCTTCATCACCACGGTATCCTTGCAGCTACTGTGATATGTCGTTCACATTTTCCCATGATGCACGAAGACATGAACGGAGCAAATGCATGAAGAATCCTTCTCGCATGAAGTTTCGCTGTGATGAGTGTCATGAATGGTTTACTCGAATTGATAATTTGCGACGACATGTGAAAAAATGTATAGGTGAAGTCCGTGCGCCTACTGCAGAAGTACCTGCAGAAATTTCAACTCCTCGGTTTAGGTTGAAGGCTCGTGAGCGTACAGGCAAAAAAACAGATGTGCAGCAACCGATTGCTATGACGACTGAACATGGACCTAAACCTAAGACTGTGATCGGTGCTCTACAGGTGAACGATAATGGCTTCTACTTGGCGCAGACTGCATTTCGTGGAACGTTGAAAGACTACTATTATTTAAATACGTTCGGTGAGTCGAAGGATATTTGTACTTTTCTCGATGATATCAGACAGGACATAATCAATCAGCTTACTGATGACGTAGCAACAAACGGACCATTAAAATATAACTTGTGGTTGGACTGTCTATATGGAAAGCCATATCCGTTAGATGACAAAGTGAAAAAGTGTGCATTCAAGACATCGGCTACAGTAATTTACAGTTCTAACGATGTGAAGCAAACTGTTAAACACGGTATCCAGAAACTCTGTCAAGAAGAGGAGAACTATGTCAGTAAAGGATCTGGTTAAACTCTGTCTAGTATAAACCGATTGGAGCTAAGAATAAGTCATTTCACACCGATGCGGAACTAAATGATTGATTATAAATTTGCTAGCTTTCGTAAGTGATCCTGTAGTAGAATAGAAATTATGTAATAAATATTCTGTTTGTAAAAGAACTTGCGGTGTTTAATTCCTCGAACCTGTTACTATTATGTTAAATTGATGTTATATTTAATTTTTTTGTATCGGCCAGGGGTCGAACCAAGGATAGGAACTGACCGGGTCAATCAGTATATTGATTGCAAATTTATTTAATAAATTTTGGAACTTTTCCCGAATTTCTAGCTAAATAATTACGTATTTTCAAGATGGCGGCCAAATTTCAAGATGGCGGGCACCTTAGTAATAAATGATTACTGCACTCTAGCGGGTAAGAGTTAAACTAACATGGCGTCAGCGCACTCTAGCCGACGATACAATGATGATGGCTTCCAGCATCGAAGACAAGATGGCGGACATGACGTCATACTAGGTGAATATATATGCTTTGAAAAAAGTGGTGGGAGTCAGTATGCCAGCGCCCTCCACGAGGGAAGGATCGGATGTCATTTTTAGTTTTTTTTGCCCTCACCGGGTTCGAACCGAGGACTCTGAGCTCCGTGTCGTAAAGTACATTTTTTATAAATAATTTATTAAATATTTATTAAATGGATTTTTTATAATTTTTAAATTTTTTTTCATTAAAATCGGATAATAAATAAAAAAGTTAAAGATGGCGGCCGTAACAAAATTTGCAATGGTGACATCATCATCCAATATGGCTGCCATGACATCCTTATTTTCAAGGTCGGCGGCTTAGGAGTTTTAAGCCGCTTTTAGGAGTTTTCGTTTTTTCTAGGGCAAAGCGACTTTTGAGGATTTTCGAAATCCTAATTTTTGAACTGTGGAATTATTTGAGATTTTTTGGTGGAAATTTTTTTCAAAAAAATTGAAATTTTGGCGATTTTTGAGGAATTTTGGGCAATTTTTGCCCAATTTTGGTCATTTTTGGCGATTTTTGAGGATCAAATTCCAGGTCAAGGTCAAAGGTCAAGGTCAAGGTCATCCAAGATGGCCGCTGTGACGTCACAATCCAAGATGGCGGTCGACAATCATCAATCCACAGCCAGAAGCCAGTCCCAGAAAATACTATCCTATACTACTGTATCTACAATCTACAATTGATTTATTCGTGTGGAAAAGTGTTATTGATTTGTGCAGTTAACTTTATAAATATTATTCATTTTTATGTAAATACTGTGATTGAAAATGTAAATAATTTATCTCTATACCTAACAATCAAAAAGTTTCACTTCTTTCGCGCGTGGACTTCACACAAAAACTATTATTTTATTTCACAGCTATAGTCTGTGTCAAGTAAATTATCTCCAATTTTAAAGTTTTAAAAATCCCCACACTATCACTTGAAAAGCATCACAATATATTTGTTTGATGACGACATGCCGTTGTTTACGAGCACTGTTGGAATACTAGAATTTAACTTATTCAAAAAATTTTAAAGTTGAGAAATTTATACGTCACATAGTCTACTCGTTCTTTGTATAAAAGAGTAAAAAAAACATTTTGCACATCTAGGGTTAAATGTAATTCTATGACACCAGTGATACTAATAAACTAAACAGCGATTGAACTGATAGGAAAAAAGTACAATGATTTTTTAAACGACCACTTGCGATAACTTGTCAAAATATTTTCAGCAAGCTTCCACAGGTACGTATGCACAACGGCGTAGGAAACTATTTTTATTGAGTAACTATAAATCAAAATTAACAAATCTTGAAAAGTAACACTATGCCCTTTAGGTGCGGTTTAAATGCTACAAGGGCTGCAAAAATATTAATGTCGAGTAAATTCGATACTGGTATTAATGAACGACTTCCAAGATTAGCTTAACATCACAAATTCTAAAGGGTATAGTAACAAACCAAGTGATAATGTCATAAGCAACTAAATAATTTAATGACAAAACTCAAAAATCATCTACGCTGATGGGTATCACTCTAATAACTTTAAGAACAAGTATATTATTTATTTAACTCACTGTTTTAAGTGACAGGAAACACTCAAAAAAACATTTTACAAATCCTGTACCGACTTAACAATACTCAATCGGCACCGTGTTGAAGTTATTCAGAGACCGCACTATTTTTTTGGTTTGAACGAAGGATGCAATTCTTCCCTCTTTGATTACCTTTTTTTTTTAATAATGGGTAATTCCTAAGTATTTCTCACGCATTTTGGCTTATTGAATCGGCTGTTTAATTCACGTAATATACAATCTATAGTAAGTCAGATCTTAACACGTGACACGTAATAAATTAATCACGACGCACACGTTTAAGTAAATTTTCCGTTTTTTTTTTTTTTTCACCACAGAGTAGTATAATCCAGCCACGGGAAAGTCTGGCACTAACACGCAAAAGAAAGAAAGAAAGCAAACATGGCCCTAAATTAATGAAAGAGTGTCCGAGGGCGGAGGGATGGTAGGGCAGGCGCCGCGGCGCCCGAGATAAGCGCCGGCCGAGACGCCGGGATTAGCGCCCGCGCTGCCCTGCGGGGAGACACGCGCCCGTCACGGGGGCTTCGTCGCGCGCGCGACGCGATGACGGTCACCTCCGCGCCATCACTTCCAGTGGCCGCCGCGGCCGGCGCCACGGGTTCGGAAAATAGTACGTACATAACTTATGGTTAGCGTACGGGAAGCCTAAGATGTACATCAAGTTCTGTCCCTGCCCGAACACGCCCGAATATTTATATATATTTATATTTATCTGTTTATTTTAATGTAGCTATACTAACCTAACCAACCGCCCATAGTATTTTAATTTTTTTTTTATGTAGCTAACCTAACCGACCACTTTTAATATCTGAATTCATTTTTCCTGCGCAAAAAATAAAACAAATCCCGAGGTTGGCCGAAGGTCAATATTCGGGCGTGTTCGGGCAGGGACAGAGCTTGATGTACATCTTAGGCTTCTCGTTGCGTACGATAACTTGTCCCGGCCTAGAGACGTGGAAATTTCTTGGGTTCATTTACCCACAGGCTGGATTTGGTAGTCTGTATTCCCCAGTCCCATCAAGCCGGCATTCAAAGACACACAAAAAACTAAAAAAAAGTTTTAAGTGTTTAATATGATACACTTGTTTTGTTCCCAAACCGCGATAGGACGCGGCCAGTCACTTATTTTTTTAGGGAGCGGATTTTGGTGTACTAACCGTTGCCGTTCTGTTGCCCGAATTCCGCGCATGCGCATAGCTAACTTTTTCGTTGATTTCGTCCAGATGGCGGACCCGCGTCTGGTGCAATTAACACGTATATAGTACTTATTTTTAATCACCGGGCGACGTACCAAGCGTGTTGGTGTGCCAAATGTAACTTTATGATGGTGAAACTATCCTGGAATACACTCTGTACACTATAATAATCATAACAAGAAAAAAATCGCAACTTAAAAAGGTACTTGAGAAAATTATAAAAAGAAGTTATATTTTTGTGCGATGAGTATTGCACATCTAGGGTTAAATGTAATTCTATGACACCAGTGATACTAATAAACTAAACAGCGGTTGAACTGATAGGAAAAAAGTACAATGATTTTCTAAACGACCACTTGCGATAACTAGTCGAAATATTTTCAGCAAGCTTCCACAGGAACGTCTGCACAACGGCGTAGGAAACTATTTTTATTGAGTAACTATAAATCAAAATTAACAAATCTTGAAAAGTAACACTATGCCCTTTAGAGACCTGCAAAATTCGCGGATTCATTGACCTCTAGGATAGACTCCACAGTCCTTTAAATACTCGCGGAAATGACACCTGTTCATTGGCTACTGACGCGTGAGACGTCTCAACTAGGCTGTCCGTAATTCGGCACTTTCTTGGTTTAGTGTTTCCCATTGGCTCACAGTTCCCCGGATACAATGTGGGCCAATCGCAGAAGCGGTACAAAGGTATAGTTGTTTTGATGCTAGCCTATCGCGAAATGAATCCGCGAATTTTGCATGTCTCTAGCGATGAGGCTTCTTTTTCTAGTATTTTCGATGGTTGCGAAAAGGCCGCTAGAATGCGTTGAAACCAGTTTCTAGTCTCGCGCAGGGCACCGTTTATTAAAACCGTTGCCGTTTTGTTCCCTTACTGGGATTGGGTTAGGTTACGGTTGTGGTTTAGACCACCTAGCGGCTCTTCTCGTGCCCCAGTAATTTAAGATGTCCACCAACCGTACACGTGGTTGAAGTTCAACCTGTCGTTAAAAGAACTCGCGAAATTTCAGGGTCTCCATTAATGGGTATGGACAGAAAAAATTCGCGGGTTTAATGACATGTAGGATGAACTCCATAGTTCTACGTACACTCGGTGAAATGACACCCACTCCTTGGCTGCTGTCTTGTGAGACGTCCCAACGTAGCAGCCTGTGATTCGATACAGCTTTGGTTGGGTGTTTCTCATTGGCCCAGAGTCATCCAGGTGAGTTGTGAGCCAATAGCAGAGGCAGCACTGAGATATAACTAATTGTATTTAAGCCTATCGCGAAATGAATTCGCGAATTTTTCCTGTCTCTATTAATGGGTCATCTTTAAAACGTTTCCAGAAAGAACGTTCACACCAGCCGACACTATCTGCCTCGAGCTGAAACTATTTGAAACAAATTTCAAATAGATGTTCGGTGTGACATACGCTAACCTCAATGTAAAACGCAAGCCACCACACCGGGCAGACACCGAAAAAAATATTCGAGCTGAGCTAACTCATTGGTAGAGACCGGAAAAATTCGCGGATTAATTCGGCGATAGGCTAGAAGTCAAATACATATACCTTTTAGATGATTTTGCTATTGGCTTACTGTTCATCTGGACGAATCTCAACCAATTATAAACCTCCAACCAAAGAAGGATCGAATCACAGACAAACCAGCTGAGACGACTTACAAGTCGGCAGCCAATGAACTGGCGTTATTTGCCCGAGTGTACAGGGGTATGTGCCGTCTATCCTGAAGGACGTCGAAACCGCGATTTTTTCCGGTCCCTACTCATTGGTGTCCGGGTCGCGACCTGCAGATCACAGGCCACGCCTCCACAACGGAAAATTAATGGATAAAGAACCACCGCCAACGTGAGAACGCGATGCGTAGGCACTGGTGTGGATCGCATTTGCATAGCTGCATGCGATTCGCTGCAGATTTGCATCATGGGAGTGCGCGAGATTTATACATAATTTAAAGTTTATCTTTTACGTGAGAGGTCCGATGGTACACCATAGAATGCAAAGTTTCTTGTGGATTTTATGAATGAGTCCACTTAATGACGCGTTCTAACGAAATAAGCCTGTCTATAAACACTAACTATTGTAACACAATTATTAGATTATGAATGTGTGTTGCATATTTGCCAGGTATAGAAAAAAAATAGCCGAGATATTTAGTCTAGGAGTTGTAGGGGGAGATGGCCTTTTCATTGGATGAAATGTTGGTGAATATTAGTTAACAGAAAATATGCAAGAACTAGTTTTCCCTAAGAATCGATATGATACGAAATTTAATAGAGGTTGCAAGTATTCACTAAAATACAAATAATCCTGACAGATTCTTTTTTTTTTTTTAAGTTTCTAATTCTTCCCATTAAGTATTTTTTCTCGACTTTCAAAGTCGAAAAAATTACAAAATATTCTTCCCAAAAACCCTTTGAAACTAACTGCTACAGTTCTTATTTTTTTATAACAAGTAGATAACTGATAGAGTTTTAATCACGTTACGTATCATAATGATCACTTTTAATTTCTCTTCGTGGAATTCTCTGACCTCCACAGCAGTACATGCAAGAAATAACAGAGCAGTAATTAATCCAGTAAACACTCTTACGTGTAATCCATAATTCATGACCAGGATACATCCACGAGGCAGGTGACGGAGCGAACTTACCTGAAACAAGAAAGAAAACAATTCACTTTAATGGTCAATGCGCACTCATTTAAGAAAACAGAAAAGTTTCATTTTTTATTATTATTGCAATTCTCTTACATTATGCTCTAGTCATGTTTATAACTGAAATGTCTGAAGCTATAATATTCTGCTCATTCTCGAAACAACTTGTTAAATGTGTTGTTATCAACCAAATTAGCGTGAAATAGGTCGTACAAAATAACAATAACTTCAAGAAGATGACTTCACCGGATCGTAGCAATTTTAAAGAGAAATATAAAACGATAGTAATGGCTCGGTATCACTCGACATGGTGATTTTTTTTTGTTTCGTTTGTACGTCATTCATTTTTTTTAAGGCTATTTCTAAAATTTACACTCGTAACCTCCTCCCATGTATTTGATGTTCTGCCACAAATATTTTCGACATATATTCATACAGTGTAATATCATGGCAATAAAACGTCACGCGAGTAATGATAATTACGAATACTTGCGCGTCATTTTACACCCATGATAGTACACTAAGGGAATATCAGTTGAAAATATGTGTGGCAGAAAAACAAACGCAAGGGAAGTATCCAATTAAATATTTGAGTACAGCCCCAAAATAATAAAAAGAAAAAAACAACAGGACATATAAGACCGGGCCTTGAACGAACCACAAACGACGTTCTTTTAACAGGTATTGCGAAGACAAAACAGTACGGATATTCCAGAAAGCGAAACTGCGAAATCTGAGAGGATGAATGAACTAAGGTTTGTTACATCTTTATCGACATTGAAATAATTATGAACACAGATGTAGGATGTGTTAATAAGGCACTAGTTGTTCTCAAGAGTCTATAAAAAGACATTTCAAAGTAATTCTCTGATATCGAATTTATGTGATTTTCAAAAAATTAACGTTATATTAAAGAATTTGATTATATACATTTTTATAATTATATTTTTCATAGTATTTGCAAGTAAAAGCATTTTCCTTAGACATGTGTGTTTGACATTCTTATCGTGGGCACAATTTAAAGACATGAAAATTTTCACATCGGCCCAACCAACTCGTGCGGGGGACGTACCACAACGCCGAAATGCCAAATTGACCACAACGCCGAAATGTCAAATTGACCACAACGCCGACAGATACAAAACTGCTGTGTACCACAACGCCGAAATACACTAACGCCGAAAAATGTCATTGCAGGACTGCCACAAAGGTTAGGTTAGGTTACACTAGGTTAGGTTAGACTAGGTTAGGTTAGACAAGGTTAGGTTAGGCTAGGATAGGATAGGATAGGCTAGACTAGGTTAGGTTAGGTTAGGTTAGGTATGATTGTGGTATTTCGGCGTTAAGGTACATTTAAGAAACACACACAAAATTCATTCAGTTGTTATTTCGGCGCTGTGGTACACAGCAGTTTTCTAGCTGTCGGCGTTGCGGTCAATTTTGACATTTCGGCGTTATGGTATGTCTGCGTTGTGGTAACGACCCACTCGTGCGCGTACAACTGGAGGTGTGGAAGACCCGGACGGCCGCGCGCTTCGACGCGAGAGAGGCGGCGCGGCGCTGCAGTTCTCCTGGTCGTGGTCACACACGCGGCTCCCCGACGCCTGCGCACTGCCCGTCGCGGCCCGTCCAATCGGGAGGAGTGGAGCCACGGCGCGTTCACGAAATGCGCTCCATTCGCATGTAAACACGCGCGCGCGCGCAACTCCGTTTCTTTAATCAAGATAGTGAATTTCATTCTAAGATTCCCACGGATTTAAATAAGCACACGCTAACCTTGGGAGGAATCTGATGGAAATTCAAGGGGGAAAAAAAAGTTGTTTCTTTTTCATATTCCTTTTCCTCGGAGGCTTGTTCGTTCGGTTCAGCTGCGGTCTGAATCTGAGTACTGCCCAACGGAGAATAGGTACTCTCAAGTGCAAATTCTTTGGCCAGCTGTACCTGAACAAGCGCGTAGTAAAAGCATACAAGTGATGAAGAGTCAACCATCTAAAGTAAAGTAAATACGGTCGTTTATTGACCATTTCCAGACACAAGTGCTAACAAAACAGGTTCCACGACTCTACAAAATTTAAAAAAAAAAAAAAAAACCTTGCGCGATTAGTTTGAAATTTTTAAATACACTGTGTCAATTATTTTATCCCTGCATTGCGGTTGGCCTATGTTTCTTTTACTAACGCGTGTCGATAACCTGGTTAGAATTAAACAAGCATGCATCGAATACTTTTCTTACCGATGGGCGTCGAAAATATAAATAGTTATGAACATGATTTCATTTCATATTCCTCGCAAAGTTTATCCGGCTTTACTGATTAGGTTCCACGATGTAGCTAACACATTTCACCAGCGTATTGAGGATATCGTCGTTAGCAAGCATTCGAAACATCTTTATGTGGGTTGTACCGATGATACCTGTGTCAGGAACTGGTTTTCGCCTACAGTGGAAATTCTTCATGTTTAATTTGTAAATGGATTTTGAATATTGGTGGAAAAAAACGTACAAATATCTGTAGTACAAATATTTCATGAACTTGCAAGAACCTAAGATAGGGGTTAAATTACATTAATGGTGTATGTTTAATTACATTTCATATTTGGTTTTATTTCTCGTCTACAGAGAGGTCGTAAACAGACAGAGATACGCAACACAATTCACAGTGCCTGGGAAGAATTTTCCATGCCTTTAGCTAGGTAACCATCCAATAAATTGTCTATGATGATTTCGAGATATTATAGGAAACCGAACGTCTTGGCTAGAATTCCAACTTGGGTCTTTCCAAACTCAAGTCTGGTGTTCGACATCTGCCGGGCAGTAACGAAGTCGAATTTACCAATTATGGGTATGAACAATTTTGCTGTCGGTACAATGTACAATATACCAACCGGGCGGAATAGGTCATAATTCTCGTTTAGGGTGTTAACACTCTAAAAAATTGTTTATTTATTTGTGTAGTTACTTTGTCTTTGTAGTTGGCAAAGTTAAAGTGACACGATTCCTCTTACACCTAATCACATTTGTAAATTATCTGCCATACTATTACTATTTCAATTAAACACTTTAACCAACATAACGAATTTGGTTTGATGTTAAAATAGTTTTATCATGCTAAAAACAAAGATTCACTACAGTTTTCAAAAACAAGAGCTAAACCTAAAATCGAAACAAAAACTATATTGTAAATTACAACAAATTACATAGAGTCATTCGCCCAATTAAATTTAATTAAGGGTAAAATATCACACATTATCGATCTAGGGGGGGGGGGAGGAAATGTCATCACATTAGACACAGACATTCGACCTTTTGAGCTAGCAGTCAGATCGTGAGTCAAAGGCACGGATTCGGATTCTGGCTGTGTCAGGTGCTGTCTACTTTTGGAAAATTTCCTCGCCTCGTTCGGGACAGGTATTTAGGTTGTTCCGAAGCCTCCATTACGCGGAAGGCAACGAAGAACCACCAAAGAAACATTATGCCATGACAACTCAGTTGCGTTCCGGCTTTCACTACCACGGCGTAGTTTGGGAGTCACCACGGACATTAATTCAGCAATACTGATAAACCATCATTGTAACATAAACAGTGTGTGAAACGACTAATTTTAGACCTTTTAAGATATGGTACTGCGTGGCCATACGTTTAAGACTCGCTTGTCTCAGACACCTTTTTTTTTTTAATGATGCTTGCAGTAGGGGGAGATTGATATAGAACCTTTTCATTGACAAACTCCATCGCTGGTTCAAGCTGTGTAAACCAGCAATCGTGCATTTCCATAAATTGTTTTCAAATCTTGAATTGTATCACGGCCCTGCTACATGCACACGGATAGATGCCCGGTAAACTCTGTTTGCGAGTAAAGAAAACTGGCTGTGACATACGCCGCTGTTCCGCCCAGCTGACGATCCGGAATCCAGAGCAATTTACACGTGCGAGCCCTTACCACCCCTACGCCGCCCCCTACCCCGGCTGGGCCGGAGGGGTGGAAAAGAGTGGAAAGACGGAGCGGGAAAGGAGAAAGGGTGAGAGCAGGAGGGAGAAGAGGCTAGGGGTGTCTTGCTACAGCGGCAACTAGAGGGAGGTTGGAGCTGGGGAAAGAGAGAGAGAAAGAGAAGGTAGGCGAGCCTCTCTCAATGTTTACAAATAGCGAGCATTACCGGGGACTGTCTGTGGTCGATACTTATCAAGGTCTGAGGGGAGGTGGTTACTCGTCGGCCCTGGGTTCGAGCACCGGGGGCTGCATCCGCGGATGAGGCAGCGTCCTTTGCGGAGTTTTCCAGAGCGCGAAACATGGCGGTAAGTTTTCTCCAAGTGCTCTCCTTCCACCCACATTTGCATTCCACCTCGGCTCTGTCCTACGGTCTCGTAACAGTGTCAATATTCAGGAGACGACGGACAAACACCCCGACACCCGAAAAACTCGAAAATATTTTAATAAACGTTCTACGGTTCATCACATACCTAAAAAAGTACTCGTGAAGTGCTTAGAACCCCGCTATACAAGTAATTAGTATGTTTTTATTTTAACTATCAATAAAGTTAGATATTTTCGTTTCCATTTTACACCATATTGTTTGCCATACGATAGTCATAGTGCATGCAACAGTGCCGTCTCGAATTGCGTCTCTTGTACATGTGACTCGTTACATTTTTTTTTTTTCATAAACTTAAGACCGAGTTAAAGTATACACCAAAAAAAACCCTTGGTAAGATGATAGTCGTGCTGCACGTATAAACAACACGGAACATAATGAACAGGAGACGATGGGAAAGTGCAAGATGGCGGTGACTGATCGCGCAGTTTACCAGCGGGAGACGCAGAGAAAGTAGGAGGGGAGGAGGGGGAGCAAGGAGGGGAGGGGGGGAGCGCGAGATGAGGCCTGCCCGGATCCGTCCTGCAGGTCCCGACAGAAAAACAAACCCATATCTCAATCACGCCCGAGACTCCGGCTAGCGGCCCCCACATAAAAATACAAATGCGGGGAAAGAGGATATAAATTCTCGGGGCGGAGGAGCGCAGGAGGGCGCGGAGAAGGAAGGGGACAGAAGAAGAGAGAGAGAGACGCGCGCGTGGGTGGACTGGAAAGCGAGGCGGAGGATGTGCGGACGATGGGTGTCGCAGCTCAGACCGGTCGCTCGCCGAGTCGGTGCGCGCCAGACCGCGCTGCAACAGCGGGCCGCGTGGCGCCGGTACGGGGACGCACCACAACGCCGAAATAACACAACGCCGAACGTACAATAACGCCGAAAACCATAACGCCGAATGCCAAATTGACTACAACGCCGACAGCTAGAAAACTGCTGTGTACCACAACGTCAAATTACCTCAACGCCGAAATACATTAACGCCGAAAAATTCCATTGCAGGACTGCCACAAAGGTTAGGTTAGGTAAGGTTAGGCTAGCATAGGTTAGGTTAGGTACACAAATTCATTCAGTTGCTTTTCATTTTGCTCCTGTGCCCCCCCCCCCCCCCTCTCCAAGCAGTAACATTTTTCGGCGTTACTGTATTTCGGCGTTGTGGTACACAGCAGTTTTCTAGCTGTCGGCGTTGCGGTCAATTTGGCATTCGGCGTTATGGTATTCGGCGTTATTGTACGTTCGGCGTTGTGGTAACGACCCCGCCGGTACCTTCGAGGGCTCCCGAGCCGACAACGATTCACGCCCGCGGATCGCCAATAATCCCCTAAAAACTGTTTTATACGTTTTAGGTCTTGTGGAGAGCGAGGCGGAGACGGATAAAACAGGAAAAACCCGATATTCATGAATGTTTGGGACGGAATCTGTAGTGATATAGACTGTTCGATGTGCTTTAATACGCTATTTTCATATTAGCCACGTTTCTTTCCTTATTGCCTACGTGTGAATAAGCGAAATAATCTACATAGTTCCGCACTTAACTCAGCCAATGAGGAAAAACATACTGAAGTGTAGAACATAGGTACCTATGTGAGATTTCTTCAATCACTACACCATACACTCATGCCTGTTTTTCAGCATAAAACACAAACCGTCTCAACAGTTGTCTAGAGATATTTCACAGAAACCTAAAAAATAAATATAAACCAAAATTTAAAAAGAAAAAAAAAGGAGACCTCCGTGAAATTAGAAAGTAGCAGTAGGGCCGAGCGCGAGGCGTGAACCCAGGTCTGCCAACCTTGTCTCGAAGCCAGTCACGAAGACAGTCAGTCAGGCGGGAGAGGGAGGGAGTCGACCGGTAGGAATCTGGGCCATCAAGGGGTTGGATGATTTAAAAAAAAAAAAAAAAGTTCCCGTTTCGCGCATTTGTTTACTGGCGCGAGGGGACTGGAACGGGATCTAGATGGTGCGGGGGCGATAGCGATGATGTTGGGGGGGGGGGGGGGGGGTAGCCCGGAGGAGTTATGGGGCTCTTCACACGGGTTTGCTCTTAGCGCCCGGCGAGAAAGCCGGCGGTTACGCGGGATCCAGTCGCACACGGTCGCCTTCCCGCGGCGTCGGGCCGCGCGGCGTCGGCGCGCATGCGCAGTGGTGCTCCTGCGGGCGCCGTAACCATGCAAATTTGTTCTCGGATGTTCCTGCACTCGCCCTTATTCGTCCACACCGCTCGGCTTTCTTCTTGGTTGCAGTGTTACAAACACCGAGACGCTGGATCCAGCCAAGTCCTTGCGAGGCAACCCTGCATTGTTATCCTCAGAGCAGCAAGAGTGTTGGTTGAGTGGGCAGGGGAATACTTACCTGAATTATAATTTTCCATAATGATTATTTTTATGTTAGATTGAATTCAAAAGGTGGTGGGGGTAGCTGCAATATGGTAATGTGCGGATTAATTTGATGGTGGTGTGGGTTGGTTTGATAGTTTATCACTATGAATTATGGATTTAATGTGGGTTTGTATGTATGAAGTTATTTACACAAAATGTTTCGTGAGCAACTAATGTTTTCGCTCAAGTCCCGTGCTTAGTTTCACACAAGTATGTGTATGTACTAACTGCATTTATATTGTTAGTAAATTGTTCATTTTTTTAATTTCGCAAACATAATCTAATGTAGTCATCATCGTACTTATTTTGTAATGCGCACTTTCAAGTGGATTGGGTAGAGGATGTGTAGTCGTAATTCTTCCTTCACCTTGAACTCATCCCAGTCAAGGCGTCGATATTCGCCGATTATCCGCGCGGAAGAAAGGGGAACGTACGACTTACTGAGTGGAAACGCTCTCTATAGGATACTTTCGCAGCTGGTATTTTTTTACCCTTAAGTTTATTACCTGTACGCTGTAAGCATTACTCTTATGTCAGTTTTATGGCATGCCCTGTTTCTTGCTGGTGTTGAATGGTATTTGGTACAAGACACAATCAGAACTTTTGTTTCACAGTGTCTCAACGAACGATGTTGACGAATAGCATATACATGTCATTGAGTAAAATTAATTACAGCGTTTTAAATTTTTTTAAAGTAGAGGAAATTGTTTTAAAGGCGTTAACGTACATAAAAAGTTGTATCTCACAAAACTGACAGTAAAAAAAAGAGTAAAAATGTAACACAGCTATACCTCTTGTATTGTATTTTTTTTTAATGACCACACATACAAGGATAACCATAAAACCAACTATAAAGAATGTTAAACATGTAGTTATTTGTATTTAAACACCTACGATATACTATCCCTCTATTTAATGTTTTAATTGAATTTAATGTGAAAGAAAATTTACAAGCAAACTCGTTTGAACACATTTTATATTGTATCTTATAAATGGTCATTCAGCGATTGATAAAACTAATTTTAAGAACGGTTTAAATGTTTTATATGGATTGTGAAAACATGTTTTTAAAATCAATAATCAAGTTTAAAAACCAAAGGCAACGATTAAAATTATATTTATTAACAACGCCATTCTTAATTCTAATGCGAAAGTAACGTAATTTATGCTAAGTGTTCTCCCGAACACTTTACATAGAATGATTGTTTAAAGACTACTCATATACTGTGGCGAAAGGGTAAAGCAATTAATTATATGCACGTTGCTTAGTTTCAAGCTCCTTAGATTCGACTGGACTCCCACCGAGAAAATATTTGAATACTCGCCTCACATTTTATTATGACAGTATTTATTATTACGTCTTAAATAACAATTAAGAAATAATAATATATGTGACAAAATAATATAACAGTAAAGTAGAAATACAAATATATACACATACACAAATATATCGTGAGCTAGACTGCCAAAGTGTTTAAAAGCTAATTCCCCCCCCCCCCCCCCCAATAAAAAAGACACCGTTTAGTATTATTTTTTTGGTTCAAATAATTGTACACGTTCGAAATACGTTTTTGTACCAGTATTTTAGTTATGCGTTTTGAATAGCGAACATAATATTGTGCATTGCTTGTATGGCAACTGGTAATGTGTTAAAGGTAGAGACCTGAAAAATTTGCGGATTCATTTCGCGATAGGATAGAGTCTAAATACTTTTGACATTATTTTGCTTCAGTTATTTGGCTACAGTTTATCTGAAGGACTCTGGGCCAATGAAAAATCTTTAACAGAAGAATTAGCGAATCACGATCATCCCAGTCAACAGGTGTTACGAGTCGGTAACCAATCAGCAGATGTATTTTGCACGAGTGCATAGAGGATCACGGAGCCTATCCTATAGGTATTTGAAATCGCGAATTTTTCCGGTCTCTAGTTAAAGAGGTTATCAACGAAGAGACGGGTTCACAAGCTGACGTCCAGTGGCTGCCACAGTGTCGTGCGCTCGCCAGGCAGTCAGAAGTCTGAGCGTGTAAACCGGGCCGACGGGGAGCGCGACCGTGCAAGCCGGGCTCGCGGGAGACAGGGTTGAAGGGGGATGGGGGGAGGGGGGGAGAGAGACAGATAGGCCAGCGGAGGCCGCGACAGATTTATAGGCCCGGGTTGCAGACATGGCGAATACAAGCCTCCTCGCTTCTCGGAGGAGCGCCCGTCGCCGTCTGACGCCGCGATCACCTGGGGCTTACCACGGCGACAGCGCGGGGTTCCCCCCCCCCCCCCCCAATCACCCGTCACCCCGGTGCTCCGCCCCCGAGCGCCTCCTCGCATGGCCGCGGGTTCATGAACCACGCAAGGAACGGCAGGAAATCACGACTACTTAATATAACACGAGAGTGCCACCACGTCACAAACCCTAAGAAAAACTTGAAGTTACAAAAACAGATGACAAGCAATTTCTTCCCCGGGCTTCTTGGGATAGTTCATATTTGGATGGTGTTATGCACAAATGAGTTAACCAACGAATGGAAAAAAAAAAAGTTATCGAAATAATTGTGGAGGTAAAATGACACTTTTAATTAAGCTAAAAAAAATTTTAACCGACATTCCTTGCTACTATGCCATCTTGCGACCAAACATTCAACGCACTGCCACAATACCGGATATATTGTGTGTTCAACTTTGAGCTCAATTTACTCAGTTGAAAATGTTTGTGGGTTGAACCATTTTTACATAACACCGTCCATTTATCCTTAAAACAAACTATTGTCAGTAATTTATTTAAAAGTGTTTATTTTCTTGAACTGCGCGAAAGATTTAACAAGTGAAAACGTAATGTACATTAAGAGAATGATACCTAGAAGCTTGGGACACGTCACAGTTTTACAGCTATGGGGGCACGGCAAAGGAGGGAGGGGAACAGGTGTGTATATTGTAACCGAACTCACCTCACTTGTTCGTCGCTCTGGGAGTAGAGCCATGCCTTCCATTCCGTCGCTTGAAGAACTCGTATTAGAGTCGTCATAACTAGCACTGTCGCTCTAACTGTCCACACCTCCTACGTTAATAATAATGGGATCAATTACTGTATCGAAACGAACGTCCCGGTTGTAGTATTCATTTTTATAGCTTCTTCAGATCCTCGCAGTAGGTATGGTTTCCAGTACTATCACGCGTTTCTTCGCAGATTTGTTTCACGTCACGTAAATAAAAGGTTACATGGTTACTTTGCCTTTTCTATTGCCCACATATTTCCGATGGGGTTTAAGTCCGGATGATCAGATGTTGTATGTCCGTCACATTTAAAAATTCCATCCACTGAATAAATGGTTTGTTTCGGCTAAAGCTGTTAATAATACCGTGAAATGTTGGCTGAAGCATGTCATCTGCAAATGAAATACTATACTCTTGCCACCCCTGTAGTCGAGTTGTAAAACGATGCGTTGTCTGAAACAATAACATTGGTGGTTCTTGTTGAGATGTTAGTCTCCTGTAGCATGTTGAGACTTAAATCACTAAGGCATTAGAGACAAAACCATTTTCACCACTAGTATGAACCATTATCAGTATTTCTACTTTTTGAAACAGGCCTTGGTCGGTCAAGTCATGACTCCAGGATTTCTGTTGTACATTCGACGAAAAACCATAACCGTTTCTGAAACGTCGTATATCTCTCAAATACTCGATTCGTTTTAAATCGTACGAAAAACTCTGCAACCAAAATTAGTCGTTGCGACTTAGTTTTTCGCCACCGAAAAACAAACTTTTATTTAAAGTTTCTGTAAAGTTGTTTTGCAGCCTTGAAAATCAATTTCCAGTTGCAGTTTTGATTAAATTTTTCCACCGCTGGGACACATTATTTTCTGTTGTATAATATGATCGTCTATTCTTATCAGGTGTAACAATTAACTTCCTTCACAGATGCTGAGTCTCTTGTTTCCACTTTTATTCTCTGCACTGCGCTGCGAGACACGTCAGTAGCTGCAGCTGTCTTCAAATGAGCTATTTTTCTTGGAATCAATGGTTCCAGGGCGTTAGATTTATTCTCCGTGAATGACGAGACATTAGAATTTAATTCACGAGCCTGCGAATGCAGTTTTTTTCCACATTTCCCGCCGCTAATATCGGCGACACCTTGATCTAACGATAATTTCGCTTACCTTTCGCTAACACTTACTTACTGGGACTATTCGATTTTCGTTCGCGTGAACTATAGCTCATACATTTTAAGTGTTGAATCAATGTATGTTAAGTGCATTTCTATTAGCAATTTTTTCCACATTTCCCGCCGCTAATATCGGCGACACCTTGATATTAAAAAATACATCAAATTAATTTATTTGTCCTCGCTATCGAAAGTGTTTATAAAACTCTCATTCACTAGTCGAAAAGAACACCAATAATAAGAATAGCAAGGCTGTTGACGTGTGTTAATTCCGGGAAGATTATAGCTAAACCAACTTTTTTAATTTAAAAGTAATCACTTCATAAAAACGCACATCGTGTAGCGAACTGAGATGAGAGCAAATACAGTCAAAACATGACAATTCAACCTTGCACGGAAATAAAAGAAAAAGGTTTATATTTTCTGGTCCAATAGTACGAGCCTAACACAAGAGCTCTGCGCATACGCGGTCACATGGCCTTCCCCTTCCCAACCCATTTTTTTTTATCTGGCCATAATAGTTACTCAGGCTTCTAGATATGATGCGGCTACAGTAAATAATATAAAAAAAGGTCGTGGTCTTCCATGCACATAACGTCTGCCTCTTTTAAAGTTTATGGAATAATTCAATTAAAATTCGCATGACTACAAAGCAAGACGTTGAAAGTTGGCCTGTGATTGCGTTGAAATTTTGCGTCATGCGTAGTTTATAAAAGGGTGTAATTTTTTTTTTCTTAAATTTTTGCGTTTTGCGTTTCTAAAGTTTCTTGCATTGTTTATAAACCCGGCCTTCGTCCAAACGATCCTTGAAAAGTGCATCCTAAAGGTGTCAGCCCTTTTTTCGATCTTCCGAATAGTTACAAAGAGCCTTACAGAATCGCCGATGCAGCTTTTCGTAATAGGATAAGTCGCTCGCGTCCTTTAATACAACCTGGTGACCTGCCAGGAACTTGTGGCGCTATCTTTTAGTAAAAACGAAACGATAGTCTGTTGCTTGGCCAGTCAACTGCTATTTGCACCCTCAATGTTAATATATCACTGTGAAGTGTTTAGTTTGAATGTGTAAAAATTTAAAATGCCTGAAAACAAGAGTATGAAAAATTTGTAAACGCAAACAAATGAATCCCGGAAAAGTATTTCTACATTGACATCCCAGGTTGTGTTGGTCTCAAACATGGCTAGCTTCTCGCTGAATGCAGCCTTGAAATCAAATGGTACTTTGTTCGAAGCTGCATCGGTAAAGGACACATCTTCCTGTAGGCCAATTCTTGTCCTCGGCGTGTGGAGGGATAACAACAGAACTGCCTCAAATCAACTGGTAAAACACTGACACTTACGGTAGTTTATGAATTACAGTAAAATTATTACAAGTAAAATTATAACTAAACGCAATGGGTAGAGACCTGCAAAATTCGCGGATTCATTTCGTGATATGCTACAATTCAAATAATTATACCTTAGCGCTGCTCCTACCACTGGTTCACTGTTAATCTGGAGGACTGAGGGTCAATTAGAGACCCTCGCTCATAGAAGTGTCGAATCACAGACACTCGGTCGAGACGACTCACAAGTCAGCAGCCAATGAACAGGTGGCATTTGCCCGAGTGTGTAGAGTGTAGCAGAGTCTATCCTGGAGGTCATTGACCCCGCGAATTTTGCAGGTCTCTAGCAATGGGTAAAATTTGTATGCAATAGTCACGAAATGCAAACATAAACAAAAAAGAACTACATTGGAACTTGGACAAGTGAAGTAAGTGATGCAAGTTTTTTTATAACCTTTAACGATGTACTAACCGTGACCCCCATGACAGATGACAAGTTGGCGGTATGACTCACAGCCAGGTTGTGTGAGTGCGGGGCTCTCTCATTGGCACAAAAGATACAGCTTGTTTCCCCCGATGCGTCGCATGGACCAATGACGAGAGAGCCCGCGCGCGCCAAACTGCGCAGTTAAAACATCTTCCTGTCCCGACACCGCCAATAACACTGATGAAAACACGTGCACTGGTGCACGCGAATGGCGTACATTTGAGTTGATATGATGTCTTAGCACTAGAGACCGGAAAAATTCGCGAATTCATTTCGCGATAGGCTAAAATACAAATAGTTATACCTCAATGCAGCCTCTGTTATTGGCTCATAACTCACCTAGATGACTCTGGGCCAATGAGAAAAACCCAATCAAAGCTGTATCGAATCACAGGCTGCTACGTTGGGACGTCTCACAAGACAGCAGCCAATGAGTGGGTCACATTTGACCGAGTGTAAAAAGAACTACGGAGTTCATCCTACAGGTCATTGAACCCGCGAATTTTTCCGATCCCTACTTATCACTTAGATCATGAAACCACGGCATCACAATTTATTTTCTACGGAGTACAAGTTACTTAGGCGTACATTAAATCAGTACGTTGATATTCCATGGAATTTACAAAAAAAAAACACGAGTCTCTATGAATACAGAATGCAAGCAAACAAGCCTGTGTCACTGTACACATCGTATGGTTTCGACGGATCTAATGGTAAAATGTAAGTCAATGATGGAGTCGGAGCACGTAAGCCTGAAATCGATCTATGTCATAATTAGTGAATGCTGTGACCAGGTCGACAGACAACACTTCGCTGCAGCCAGCTAAACCCTCTTGAAAGCCAATGGGGCGATGGTTGATGTCCAATAGGCCGCATGAATCACAATTTATGGGCACTGAGTCATCAACCAAACCAGATCGTAGTTGTCGCCGTCGGGGTTTCGTCACCGTTATGATCCTTGCGCCGCAGAACCCCATATTTCCAACGCTAATTTACAAGAGTTCAAACAATACGTAAATTGAATAGTCACGTCTTATTTTGCGAATGAAGAACGAAAATATGTACTAAGAGTACCCTGACTGCATATTCAATAACCGCCGAAGCTGTTATTAAAATTAAAATTGGTACAAAAAAAATTCATTGCACACATGCTGGATCCAAAATAAAATGTTTAATTGATAATTTAGCTTAACAGCCGCTGAAAATAAAATCTTTTTAAACGTATCCTTTTAGATTTTTCAAATGCACTCTTTTATAAGCGCGAATATAAATTATATTTGGGTGAATATTTGAAAATTATAAACATACCAAAGTTCGGAAAAGTGTTGCAGAAATACGTAATCTTTGACATAAATAGGCATATCGGATATTTTTGAAAGAGAATAAGATTTAAAGCAACATTCACCGTCATACCTTGAATCGACGACGAATAAGACTATTAGTGTTAGCATTTCAAGTTAATTTTAGTTTAGCCATGGATTATTATTTCCTTTATTCGTATATTTATCTACAAGTCCAAACCGAGACACTTTTCCTAACAGAATCCTAATCGTGTACGGTATTTCAGATGCAAAATAACAAGTACTGAAAGCATACATGCGGTAAACGAAACAATGTTAAGTTCCGCCTCAGGAGTAATTACTTTACTGACAACTTTACTAGTTCCCTACCTGTCATCTGATAAACCCATAGAGACGTAAAATACACTCGCGACGAACTGGTTGACATTTCGTTCGCAGAAGCTATCAACCGACGGGATTGGAAATAACATTTTGCAACTTAACGAACGCTCACCTGGAAACTGGATTGCCTGCGCCAAAGAAGAGAACAAAAATACACTTCCCCCGCCCCCCGGTCACTCCTTTAACAAAGTTATGGGTCGAAGCAAAAAAAAAAACACCGCAAATAAATTTACTGCTCTCTCGTTGGCTGAGAAGCGGTCACGTTTGTCGCAAGTTGACGCGAAGTGATATTACCCGCGAGCGGAGAAAACATGACAGACCTACATCGATATAAATTATTTTTTTTTTACTTTTTTTACTCCTGTTTTCAAGAGTAGTCGCGCGGTAAGGGGTACCGTAGGTAGGGGAAAATATTCCCCTTCTCCCTTCTTCCCCTTCCCCAGAAGAATGTGGACCGGGTCCGTCAGGTGGGCAAAACCAGCTGTAAGAATTATGACGTCCTGGCGATACATCCTGGGCAGGAGAAAAGGAGGGATGGAGAGAGGGGGAAAAATAATAAGTTGACGCATAAATTCTTCAAGGATAACGGCAGACACGAACATGCATAACAGAGTGAGCGAGGCATGGGGGGGAAGGAGTGGGGGTGTTTGAAGGCAAGGCATGACATGAGCTATAGACATGAGCTATAGACAAAGACGTTTTGGAGAAGCGAACGCCTGGGCGTTGCCCTGGATGGTAACACTTCGTCCCGAGCGAGCGTGAACTTTGGGGAGAGCATCGCGTCTGAAATCGCCCATGGCCCCGTAAGAACGCTTCACTATGTCACGAGTTAAGTCTCAAGCCTTATTCCCCCACAGCGACATGTAACCCGCCCTTGCTTCATCACGTATGTTACGGAACTCTGCGTGCTGCACCATGCGAGGCAACGCCTCAAAAACAACGCGCGCGCGCGCGCGTGAATAACAACTTGATATTTACAGGCAATACTTTTTACAAAACAGAAAAAACAAATAGCTTGCACGTGCGCGCTACAACTTTTAAAAAAATGTTTACGTTGTTCAATCAGGAGACAATTGCCACTTTTTTTAAAAAATTCATGTTGACTGGAAGTATTTAATTAGTTTCTTATGTTTCGTACTCCGGATCAGAAATTTTACTGTTGCACCAACATAATTAACAAGTGAACACTGATCTATGAAATAATAGCCAGTTTAAATTGTAATTTTTACCATTACCTACAACTACAAAAAGGTTCTAGTTTACTGCGGTAGGAGTAAGGGCGAAATTATCATGCCTAAGGTATTACCATCGACGAGGAAATGTATTTCGAAAATAGTTTATATTTGTATTACCTTGATGTATTTAGACTTTAACCGGAGACAGACTAACTCGTTGAGGGAAATATAACCCAACCGTAGTCTATACAAGTTGTATGGACGGAACCCACGACCTCCCGAACACCAGGTGGTCGTTTCTAAAAAAACGTGGCCAAATACAAAGCAGTTGTTGACTTTCTGAAAATTAACATAGGTTGTGCTCGTTGGCGATGTGTTTAAGGACTGTCGCTTGGCCGTTAATATCTGATGTCATGTCAATAGGTGTTCCAAACACAAGTAGACCACAAACCACACGGACGTCGCTATCCTTCACGTCTTTACGCTCGGTCTATCTCGATATGCTGAGAATGGCAATTTTATAGAAAAAAAATATGTTCTTATCTAAAAAAAAAAAAGTAAAATAAAATTCTGAAGATTGGATTTCTGAGTTTCTCTCATTCCATTCGATAATCTTGTAGAAACAGCAGTGCAATATTTCAAGTATTTAACCGTATTGAGCAGGAGTTCAAGTTATATCGGTCACGTTTAAAATACTACAAAATCTTTTGAACAGTTGGTTAGATTATTTACGTTAGTAACATTAAAAATACTGTTACTAGGATAGGTTAGCAACATTATTTCGGACGTAGTCCTACCTAAAAATAATATTTTCGTAAATTTTACCTTTTCAGAAGTAGGTTACACACACTACAGGGAATTGCTAATATCGGTTGAACAACAAATGAAAGAAAACGATCTTGTTAAACTGACAGAAACATCTTTAAACTAATAGTTATGACGATAAACTGTACAAAACAACATGGCGTGCGAGATAGAAGTATCTGTTTTCATGGCAACTCACTGCAGACCGCAGTATATGAAGCTGCCGTTCGCAAGGTAGCATCCTGGGAGTTTTCGAGACACCTGCGGCAGAGATGGGATCACCAACGCGTGGCACCCACTGCGCATGCGCGAATCAGCGAAAACATTTCCTATGCACGGTTTCGACACGTCGACTGCTTTTCCTGGTACACAGAACCACACCACATCGCGCATAAATAACACCAGTAAGATGATTATTCATGATGGTTGTGATTTATCGCTATTCATGAACGCGGAACAATCAGAGAGGACTTCTTGCTGCGTAGGTACGTCTGAAAATCCGCAGAAGGACGCCGTGATGAATTGCTTAAACGCTCCACTGCGGCGTTTCTGAGAACATGGCGCATAAGTTAATTTTGTCCAAGCTCCACTGTTTCTGGGCGAGACACCGAAATTGCAACAAATTCCGAATGTGAAATGTTCTAAAGAAATCAGTCAAGCCGCTAAGGCGTAGTTGATGAATTCGTGACGTCATGCTATGTCTTTTTTTTTAAATTTTATTTGTAATCGCACTGGCCGCCGACCCCAAGGTCAATCAGAAACGGCCATATACAAAGACATAGTTCATACTTTGTTTTTTTTTTCTTATAAAAATTAAGGATAATTTAAAGATTATACCGACTTCACAAAAAGCAAAATTATTTCTATATAAAAAAAATTGAACTCATATAGGCTACATCCTTTACTTCCTTGACCACCGACAAAAGAAACGCATATGTTACAATATTTTATTAGCGAAACAGCAATGCGGAACACACACAGGACATTTGCGATACATTGCTTGCTACCACTGTCCAAAACTAAAAAAAAAAAAATTAAATAAATAAATATAAAAAATGTACGCAACACAATGTACATATTTTTGTTTCGTGCGAGCGGAATGTCATGTTTAGTGAGGAATTTTATTTGATCCAAAATCAAATTTAAGGACATGCAAGTGTTCTTTCTATGTCTCTGACTCAGTCGCCGTGGCTGAATGCTTTCTTTTCTTTTTTTTCGTTATAACTTTTATTTAAGGGATATTTCTAAAAAAAATTTAACTCGATACCTCTCTTGAATTTGTGGCCTAGCAACGAACGCAAGGGATGTATCGAGGTAAATTTTTATGAAGAGGGTAATGACAGAAAACCCGTTTGGTTGTGTTTTTGTCTTGTTTCAACTGTTGTGCTGAATTTTTTTGGGTTCAATATTTTTGTGCTTTCATCGTTTGTGGGTTTTTTTTCGTTCTGTTAGTCCATTTTTCTTTGTTTTTTGTTTTGTTTGCTGACCATATTCCTGTTATGGAATATTATGTGGTGTTTATATCCTATGGACAACAGCAATTTTTTGCTTAATTTGTGTTTTTGTTTTTGTCTTTTGGGTTTTTTGAAGTTTTCTTCTACAGACATAAAAAGCTTAGCAATGGCGTATGTCCAAAAGCTTACATCAAGTCGGAAAACCCGAAGAAGAAAAAAAATTAACATGGCGTGTGAGACCGAGATTTAGGAAATGAAGGAAGTATCTTGAAAGAGCAAAAATGCGGGGAGAAAATGGGGAGGTGATGTTCGCGGACTGCGACAAGGAGGTCGCGAAGGACGGACCAGCGCGCCGGGACGTGTCCGCCAATCAAATCAATTTCAAAATCCCTTTATTTTGTCATTTCATGGTTCTTTACAAATACAGGTTGCATTGACACACCAGCACTCAGTGCTCTTTTGCCAGAAAAAATTACATTTTTTTTTTCATTTCAGTTATATATACACTCAGATTATTTACAGATACAATTGTTTCATTTAAGGAAAAAAAATTAAAAACCTTAGAATTGTCTGTGAGACGTGTCCGCCGGGGCGCGGCAGTTATGCCTCCTCGACGCCGTCGCCGGGAGGCCTTGCGCGCTGATTGGCGGGTCGTCCCGCGCCCGCACTGTGTGTGTGTGTGTGTGTGAGGGGGGGGGGGGGGGTAAGCCTCGCCGGGGCGCCTCTGTTCGCGACCCGCGACCCGCCGGCTGGCACACCCCACATCACCCCGCATCACCCCGCATCACAACCTCGGGCCCCGGTGCCCAGTGCACGACGGCCGACGCCAGCGTTCTCGCAAGTGCTCGCGATGTGATTTCCTTACGTCGTCGCGTGGCGAATCCATCCGATTTCGAGACATTCATCAGCTCCCTCAAGAAGATATTAAATAAATCGACGCATACCATCTAAATTATTCATATCATCTAAAATAACTAAAAAAAAAATTAATGAAATACTTTTATTAACTTCAGGTATTATCTTTGAAAGATTTGTGCCATGGAAGAGCATGACTTTATGTAAGCTTTTGGACATACGCCATTGCTAAGCACATGTATGTCTGTAGAAGAAAACTACAAGTATTTTTTTTCTACAGACATACATGTGCTTAGCAATGGCGTATGTCCAAAAAGCTTACATCAAGTTATAAACTTCAGAGTCACATTTATCATTTACTCAAATCTGGGCTTTAGAGACTCAAAAGCTTGTAACATTGCAATAGCATGATGGCCCTTTTTCATGAAGAGGATCTGTGGCGGTTCGCCGCTTCCGACTGCAACCTGGAGTTAATGAGAACTCCACAATAACTAAAACTGATCCTGCTGGGATTATAAACATTTAAAACCCAGGCAAACGGCCTGACCACTTAATCAAAACGTCGAACATATATATACTTAGTACTAAACGTATAACTCAAGTTTTTAAACTACCAATACGTGTATTGTTTTAAAACACACAGACAAAATAAATTCGTAAAAAGTATTATGTTCCCAGTTGTTAGTGAAACGGTTAAAAGAATACCGTTACACCGTTATGCAAACACCCTTTCCTGCCTAGAAATGTAAAAAAATTGAATTTTTTAATTTTTATTTCATTTTTAGATTTAAGTAGGCATAAAAGGAGGCCATAATTTTTTCCAAAATTTTTTATTTATATTTAATATTTTTTTTAATGATGGGACTTTTAAGTCCTGACAGGCATTTATCATATGTCCAGCTCAACAAACAAAAAAAAGGGCGCTCCAGACTGGTGCAGCGCTGCCGTTTTAGTGCTGCAACCTCTTGGCTGTCAATCGAACTTCTTCGACAACTGGCAGAGCGGAGCTATACAGGGACCCAGAGGTCCCGACAGTCAGCATGTGGTTTCAAACATGCACACACTATTTCTATGGGGCTTCAAACATTGTGGGACTCACAAGTACCGCCAGGCAGGAAAGGGTTAAATGAGATTCCTAGGGCGAATACAATCGGTCCCGAACTATTTGATTACCAAACTCCGTCCTCGTTAACGGAGAGATGCTGGCTGTCGGGATCGAGTCCACGACCGCCGGTGACGGAGCCTCGCCCCAAGAGGGAGGCACGTCAGTTAGTAATCACGCCCGTGCCGAGGACAAGTAGCCTAAGTGGAGAGGGTGAAACACGCATTGAAAGTGGGTATTCCATCGATGGGCTATTGCGAAACGGGAAGCCTGCGATTCACGCCGAGTATTCGACATGCCCGAACATTACCGAATACTTGCCTTCGGATGTCTTCGTAATTATTTTGTTTAGGTGAAAAAACGTATGTTTTAAATGCCGGACGTAAACAACTAATATTTGAGTAAATATACGAACATTCTTATCTTTTACATTCGTCTTGCAATGTCATCAAATAAAATGCGATGTTATTAACTTAAGATTTATTTGTTGTTTGGATATTGTTGCGCAAGTAATAAGTAAAAAAAAAAATTACGTGAGTTCCTACTGTTCATCCTTTGTCCCGGTATGTTAGGTCAGGTCAGTTACATTATAAATACTTTAAAACTAAACAACCATTAAAAATAATTCATATTATTTTTAATGTCCGCTTAGTTTGAAAGTATTTATAATGTAACTGGCCTGACCTAATCGACCATTTTAATTAATTAGGCATTCACGAACACACGGCAAAATAAAAAATGCGTTACGGAACAAACATACAATAACCACTTTTCTCAGTTTTAATATATTACGACGTAAATTATTGTGAACACACCTGCTTAATGTTTTGTACAATGACACTGCTACCAACTTCCAGGTACACCCATCAGATTTAACATTTATGCACGACGCGGTAGACTTAAAGTTCACGACAAAAACTAGACTTCACAAAATAACTAACCACTCCTTAATCGCTCCTATATAAAAAAAATATTATTTTATTAAATAATTTTAAAAATATATACACAGGTTTAAAAACCACTAAATATTTTAAAAGTTAAATAAGTATTATGAAATACAAAATATTTCAGACATGTCATTAATTTTCTCAGATTACTTAATTAATACATAACACTATATAATCCTGTAACTCTAAATCTGTAATGGTTACGGAAAATCCGTAGTAATAATAATCCGTACATAATAATAAAACAACTTGTATTCTTGTTTTTCCTGTTGATTGGATTAGCCACGGATGTTTCAGAAAGCACCAAAAAAAAACCTCTATAAATAACAACATGTGTTCACCGAGTTTCTTTAAGCAATCACGAGACAACGGTGAACTTCATTCCCTCTCGCCCGTCATAACTGCAGGAGCACGCCACTGCAGAAGATGCCGGTGCGAGGAGAAGATTGTATAAGGCAGAAAAGAGTTCAGGTTGCTGGGGAGGGGGACGCACCACAACGCCGAAATACCACAACGCCGAACGTACAATAACGCCGAAACCCATAACGCCGAATGCCAAATTGACTACAACGCCGACAGCTAGAAAACTGCTGTGTAGAAAACTGTGTGTTTTAAATTGTTTCAACGTTAAGAGCATACAAAACCTACAACTTTTTTTGTTGTTTGAATATAGTTACAATAAGCCCTCAGACTATTAGACACAGATAGCATAAATATGTGTGGAGAAAAACAAAATATATAGTTTTATATTTGGCAAAATAATTAAGTAGAAAAGCCTCAAAAAACATGTTGAAACAGAAAATATTTTGTTGACTCCACAATAGTATTTTGTCAATTGACCCACATATTTCTTTACACGTTGGTTACGCAAACTAACCATTATATTATATATATATGTATATAAAATTGTATGTGTGTGTGGTTTTATATATACATATATGATGCCAAGTAAATAAATATTTTTTATCAATTTTTCTCCTCGCTGCGGCACAAGCGAATGCACCGGTACCATTTAACGTCCGCTACGTTTCCTAATCATCAGAAAATGCTGGAGCGATCCCATTTGGAACCAAAACCGGGGCTTCGAAAAGGCTGAGCTGACCGCGCCGTTATCGACTCAGATAAATGTATGCGGGAAAAATTAAATTGGTGATAAAATGAATCAATAAACAAACTTGGATTCACTTCGTGTGTCGGTAACTCGAAACTGACAAGTTTGCAAACTTTTTTTTTTGTTTGTTTCGCCCTCTTCCTTGTTTGCGGCACCAAAGTTGGCAACGGCAGCTGAGCGGTGCGCCACGAAGTGGAAGAGGTGGGGGAGGTGGAGGAGGAGGAGAATGCGTGCGGGCCGGAGGCGGGAACACCAAGAAGACGAAGACGACAGAAGGAGTTGTAAAAATTGAATCTTCGGCGCGCGGTTGCCGGCAGCTTCTTCCCGCTCTTCCACCCGCGACCCGCCCCCGGCCTCCCCCCCCCCCCCCCAAGGCTCCTTTACCACCCTCCGGCGTTTCGCGCTACGGAGCATACTTTTATTGCCGCCTAATAAGGTCGTAAAGAGGGAGAAATGTGGACTTTTACAGCCCCGGTTTTCTAACCTCCCTTCCCCCCTTTCCCGATTCCTTGCCCCCTTTCGTATCACCCGCCGCGCCGGCGCAAAAGACTTGCAGTAAGCTGGCGTGCGCTGAAACTGACCAGGAGCTATTTCGGGTAGCTCCCGAAAACTTTAGCCGGGGGGGGGGGGAGGGGTGTTAAGGGGGGAATTGAATGCGAAGCACGCGGCAAACCTCATCAGCGCCTATACAGACCAAGAAACGAGGACCAGAAAAAGGTGCAAACCTTTGAAAAATTTTGCTCCAAGCTAAATTTTTACACAGTGATTATGTATAGTCAACCATGCTTGGTAACATACTACAATTTTAGCGCTACCGCCATGCATTTTGGTGGATCATTGCAGGGAAGAATCATTTAGTACTTATCTACGCGTTTTTTTTCGAGCGGCGCGAAATGTCTACGTCAGTTAACAGGGACGTAACTAGAAGGTGCAGATGTACCTCAGGCGCCGCATTTCTGAAATTGACAGATGGGGGGGGGGGGGGAGGCCGATAAACTGGCAGAGTAATTTTAACTATGGATATTTACTATAATATTGTAATGTTAGAACACAAATATATATATATATATATATATATATTGTTGGATGGCAGATGAACTGAATTATTTGTATTGAAAGATACATACATGTTTATCGTCATATACTTAAAAACTGGTATTCGCGTACTACCTAAAATTGCGATTCATTTAAAATGAAATCACTGCACATAAATCTATTCATTACCATCTTAAGTAAAATCACAAATATATCTTGAATAGCGTATGTAGTGTGGAATCAATACGTATTGGCGATATGAGGTGTCGGGAAAGGTTTCGGCCTTTTGGATTGAAATATAAAAATGACGGGGGGGGGGGGGGGGGGGAAGGGGGCGGCAAGATGAGTTCTTGACCCGGGTGGAAACTATAGTCTAGTTACGTCCCTGGCGGTAAGCTTCTGGAATGTTACTAAGCATGGTCGACTCGACCAGATCTCCCACAGGTTATAAAGCCATTACTTCCTGCAATGCTACGCGCCGCTACGCCGGCGAACACTACGAGCGTGCTGGGTGACCTCGCGTGTGGCGAAGCACGCGGCCTGAACACACGTGCCGTGTGCAGAGCTTCAGAAGGGCCCCCACGAGATTTCAAAAAGTGATCAGGATTCCCAGCTGGTGTGTTTACAAAAAAAAATATTTATAACAAAAAAAATTGTTCACATCCGAATGGTAGTTTTGTTACCAGGTTTAGATTTACACTGCAATTTTTTAAGAAGTGTAAATGAGTAAAAAGTTGGTGTTTCTTTTTTTTAAAATTAATTTTTAGTTATGAAACTCCTGGTGCAGTATGTTGAAATTACCGAATGCACGTGCCTTGTAACTTCCATCTTCATTCCAAAGCTTAAAAATGTTAGACCACTGATAAGACTGTGCGTTAGTTCCAGATATCCTGTTGACAACAGAAATTTTTTTGCTTAATTTGTGTTTTTTTGTCTTTTGGGTATTTTTTTAGTTTTCTTCTACGGAAACAGTGCTTAGCATATGGCGCATGTCCAAAAGCTTACATCAAGTCATGCACTCCCATTGCACAAATCTTTCAAAGATAATTCCAGAAGAGCGTTGCGCTTAGAGGCGATACCGCTCCAGAAGCACCAGCGAGCGTCGCACTAACGCCAGTACACGCCGGGCTTAGCCGGCGCGAGGCGACGCCATGACCGAGCAAGAGGACTCGCCCTCCGGAGAACCTTGGTTCGCATCCTCGCACGCACACACTGATTTCAGCTTCACACGGCTTCTCTGAATGACTCCAGATAAAAAATTCCGGGACGGCCCTTTACAACAAGCCTTTATCGATTCTTTTTTTTAAAACACTCTTGGTTTGAGTTTTAAAAATTACCCATCTTTTTAAAGACGTCGCTGTCAACACAGTGTTAATCCAATAAAATTATTCAATTAATAAAAATTTAGCAACGTCGTCTTTACGAGCTTTGGTGGCACGAAGCCAACGGGTGAGCTGATTTTCTTGGAGGAAAAAAAAAATATTAAACGTTCACGTGTTCAGTCCCGTTGCACGGCATTACACAGACATGCAATTTAAAAGTACTAGTACGTAAGGTTTATATTAATCATTGCTCATACATTTTTCATTACGTATTAATAAATTAATATTCCACCCGCTACGTATGTACATAGAGACCGAGTAGACTCAAACATCCAACCCCACGCGTTAACTCGCTTGGTGACACATTCGTTCCCTTGCAGTGCAAGAAATGATCTTCATAACCCGTTTTCGGACTGGTTATGATAATCAAGTGAGCACGTAAACCGTTTCCCATGGCGCCCACTTACTTAAACATCTTCATAAATAGATTATAAATATATCATGAATTCGGATGTTTTTTTTTTTGACGTGACAACGTCTAATAAATCGATGAACGCCGGCTGCATGCACGAAAAAGTGTCCCGTAACGCACATTGTCCCGTTACGCTGGGTCCCGTTACGCTCACTGTACGCTTGCGCCACATCTATCTCTCTTCCACTCTATTGGAACAACCATCGATTTGACTTTTTCGAGGCACATTAAACTTGAAACACTCCCTTTCGTTTCCTACTTTTCCTATCATCGTCCTATCCTTAACAGAATAACACAGATTGGAAGAAGTTAAATAGCAAACATGTATAAAAGTTATAGTTAAAATAATCTGTTCGTTAAAGTAATAAACATATTTGAATTAATGAGTGCAAATAAAAGTACATTTGTCAATTAAATTGTAGATTTCATTTCACTCCTTCTTTGTATCCATACAAAATAGTGATAATTCAATAAAAATGATTCAATTTTATTCATAAAAGTATGCAATCATTTCATCAATGTTATGTTATGACGTTTTCACGTTAAACTATAGTCCGCAAACCGATTTTACAGACAACCAATTTTTTTATTTGCTTCTATTCTTTTATTATCGTAGGAAGTTATTCTGCTGGAAATTAATATAAATAATAGTGTGCAAGATTAAATATATCTAAATAATGTCTGATTCATTTTTTTGCGAACAGTTTAAAACGCCTTTTCGTTCACGTAAGCTGAGAGAACTCAAAGTAAAGACAACACGTTGTGAAGTAGGCTAAAAATAATGGCCATGCCTGTTTCCAGTTGGTGGCCACGTCTGCTGCATGATTGCATGGTAACCGGGTGAAACTTTTTTTCCCCTTCAGATAATGGTCTGCGCCGCGTTTGTTAGACACCCAAAACATTGGCTTAAGTATAGTGTTTGCATTGTCGAAACAGTATAAAAATACTGTATTTTATTCACGTGACTGTGTTTAACGACAGAGATTCTGATTCATACTTGCTGAACCATCATCAGAGGTGGTCACGAACCATTTCCGCAATGTTTTGGGCGGAACAATATGGCGTCGTAAAAAAAAAAGTGGCTGCACCTACGTCACGGCATGCCGTCTTCATACCTGTTTCAGTGTTTATATTTCATTGCAGTGTCGAGTAATGGTACATTTGTGTACCCCGACAGCTGCATCATGGTGCACGGCACACGCATGTGATGGTTCAGGCACCGTGATGATGGGAAGCCTAAGATGTACATCAAGTTCTGTCCCTGCCCGAACACGCCCGAATATTCACCTTCGGCCAACCTCGGGTTTATTTATATGTATTTATATTTCTCTGTTAATTTTAATGTAGCTATACTAACCTAACTAACCGTCCATAGTGTTTTAAAGTGTTTTAATGTAGCTAACCTAACCGACCACTTTTAATATTTGAATTCATTTTTCCTGCGCAAAAATAAAACAAATCCCGAGGTTGGCCGAAGGTGAATATTCGGGCGTGTTCGGGCAGGGACAGAACTTGATGCACATCTTAGGCTTCTCCCGTGGTGTTGGCACTAGGTAGTGACAACGCTGGTGTCTTAGGGGCGAGAGAGAGTAGAAAAGGGGGGGGGGGACACGTGCGAGTGTCGCGGGAGAGCCTATCCCGCAGGGGCGCAAGTTTGTCTCCCAAGATTCCGCCCGCGCGGGCCGACTGCCCGCGGCAGCTGCTCGCAACTCCGCGCGTGTGCGTGTGTGCGCGCGGAGAGAAACTGTCCCCCGCACGCGCGCGGAACTCGGGTGCCAACTTGGGACGACGTGACGTCACGCGCGACGCGAGCGATTTCACGCGCTCCTTGCCTCCTCGAGCCTGCTTCGCGATGCAGACCACCTTCCCCTCCGGAACAACACGCTCGTCACTCCTCGTCGCAGTTAATTTCTCCTACAATAATTCGCCCCTCAATATAGCTATTTTCTTCACTGATGTGAATTTTTTACGACTGTCTTCTGCCAAGAACGTCTATTATTTTGTCTTGTGTAAAATAAATATGTTCTATTTCATTTGACTTTACTGTTATTCACTGTCACGTATTTGTGTTTCAATCAAATTAATACGTGTAAACATGATGTTTCATGAAGACGGTAGTAACAGCCGTATGGGAGCAGTTTAATGCCACAAATAATTTAAAAATAAATTTTCAAGATGAGGATGTCCTTGTTCACATGGATTTCAGCGAAATTTAGTGCACAAAGTATGCAGAAGAGATACAAGCAAGCATTTCATTTCGGTGGATCACGAGCTCAGCCAAGCTTACATACAGTAGTTATTTATGAAATAGGATCAATACGATCGCATTGTACAGTCTTTAAAGTAGAGAAAAATCTACACAGAAAAAGCATTAATTTTTATTTTTTTTATTTAACTACAACCATAAAATGTAAATTCTTTACTCGTAAAGCATTTTGTCTTTGCAAAATGATAATTCTTGTTAGTGTAATGTATTGCTCTATGAGCGTTGATATGTTTAGAATTTATTAGCATGTAAAAAAAACGATGGACTAAAAGATTTTCGTTTGGAACAGAGGTTCTTGCTTCAGCATTTGATATAAGCGGAAGCGTTTTGTCGTGAATGAGCTTCACTACTACCGCATATTCAATTTAACTACTAAGAAACTGTCTATGAAGCGATAGAGATTATAATTTAACATTGTGTGTTGCTGGGAAATATAATTATTTTGTGTTTGTGCAATAATACATGTGGGGAAATTAACTTCGAGTCGAAATAAGTGAACTATTTTAACTGACATCTATCTGAACCGTGGTGAGAGTTCACCATTAACTGCATTGGAAGTGGAAACCAGTTACATGAAATATATTTGCACATACATATGATTTTACTGGTCCGACGCCACAGATTTACAACGTGTTGCGTTATTTTTTATACAATGATTACACTTCGTCTTAGTTCCAGCTACAGTAAAAAAATGCAGGTTTTTTTTTTTAAGTTTTTACTTGATCTACTCACATAACGAGTTTTACATGACCACTGCTAGTCAAGGCCAAAATAAGAGACAATTTTACAACATTTAACGTATTTCGCTCGCCAAAGTTTTTCATCGTTATTCAAAACCTAACTGGCGGAAAGTCACGCAATTTTCAAACGATTTATTACAGAGGAATGATTGCCTCAAACGGAACACCTTTCACGCAATAAATAGCGAGTTTTTATAAAATATCAAACCAATAAACTTCAAGGAACTGCTCGGACCTGCCATTAAATTCATATAATTTTTTTATATATGATCTTCAAACCAGACGTTTTAGTCATAAAATATTAAAACACGTTATTTCATGTAGATATGGGCCTGCTAAGTTACTACAACAGCCACACTATGTATGAGAAAAAATATATAAATGAAGTAGGTATGTCTTTCAAATAACATGTGTTGATATTTGAAAGAAAATATTCTGAAAATATGTATATGCAAAATCCAGGTATGATTTGTATTTTTTAAAAAGAGTAAAAAATACTGACACAATTACAGTAAAAATTCTACATTTAATAACCTGTTTCACTCCGCTTTTCGGACATTTTTTAACATAAAAAAGAGAGATACATTTTAATTTAAACGCAAATGAACACTGATAAAACATCATGCTGGAGATCATATGCAAAAAAATTAAAAAATTAATGAAAAAGTTATACAAACACGTATTTTCATCGCTACTACGATGGTTTAACGCTGAAGATCTATTTACGTACACCACGGCTAATTTCAGTTTGTAGGAATAAAATGCAAGCTGGATGTATTTAACGATAAGTTGTGCTGCTTTATAAATCAGATAAAGTGCATACAAAACCAAATTATTTGGTAGAGATTTCAACTGTATGTTAATTAACTTATATAGTTATAATTTTTGTACATAAACAATTTGTGACTGTTTGCGTATTGGTTAGTTAGCATGCGCTCGTTTTTCTAAGAATATTTGAAAAACACATGGTCCACCATTTTGGATTTCATATAACCCAAGTAGTAGTGAAATTCCCTTGCAGCTCACGCAAGTTAATTGCAAATCCAGAGGTGCTTTAATTTACGTGTCTACACATTGTACAGCGAAATATTTTTTTTTGTTTCCGAAAAAAAGGTTTTAAGTCATTTCAATCCACTTAACTTTACAGTATCGCTTGTATATTTTGCCGACTAACGGCTAAGTAAAATAACATATTAAAAATAGTCATGTTTCAACATAAATCTTTTCTAAATTACAATAAACGCATTGTAAAATATTTTTATAACCTCTTAAAGAATTATCGAGTAGGTACATACTGTGAACACAAGTCTTAAAATTATGTTTACCTAAATGGAAATAAAAATTTATTGTCTGTAATGTCGGTTTACGGACGATAGTTTAACGTGACAACGTCATAACAAAACATTGATGAAATAATTGCATACTTTTATGAATAAAATTGAATGATTTTATTGAATTATCGCTATTTTGTATGGATACAAAGAAAGAGTGAAATCAAATCTACAATTTAATTGATAAATTTACTTTTATTTGCACTCATTAATTCAAATATGTTTATTACTTTAACGAGGAGATTATTTAACTATAACGTTTATACATGTTTGCTATTTAACTTCTTCCAATCTGTGTTATTCTGTTAAGGAAAGGACGATGATAGGAAAAGTAGGAAAAGAATGGGAGTGTTTCACGTTTAATTTGCCTCGAAAAAGTCAAATCGATGGTTGTTCCAATCGAGTGGAAGAGAGATAGATGCGGCGCAAGCGTACAATGAGCGTAACGGGACATTGTGCGTAACGGGACAATGAGTAATCCTTTTTCGTGCGTGCAGCCGGCGTTCATCGATTTATTAGACGTTGTCACGTCAAAAACCTTTTCACGTAAGCTTTGACAATGGCGGAGCAACTTTTTCTGCCGTGGTGTATCGATTCACGTGATATCATCTATGGAAACCGCCCGCCCGTACGAAAGTGTCGCCTCGGGGGACGCAGGGAGAAGCGGCTAGGGGCCGGACGAGGAGGACAATAGTTCTCGGAGCGCAACGAGATCAATCCGGCCTCCCCCTCTCTCTTGCACTCTGTGCCGGCGGAGAGAGGGAGGTACCCGGTAGAAAACACATCCCGAGTGCAATTCCTTTCTAATTGTCAAACTTTATATCCCCGGGGGAAGATGTCTGCAGGGGGGAAAGCGATGTGGGAAGGGGGAGGGGATGGAACGGACAAAGAGGACGGAGATGATATCCTATCCTTGCCCGCACTTCTCTCCAGGGCTCCTCGCAGGTAAGCTATTATCAGCGAGGAAGAACAATACGTGCAGCGGGGTGGAACAGGAAGATCGGGGGAAAGAGGGGGAGAAGTAAAAATATAATTTCCTGCAGAAGCCAGCCAGGGGGAGGTGGAGATTGGTGTAGGGGGGGAGGAGGGGTAGCAGAAACACGTCCGAGATTTATACCCGCTACCCACGCGACAGTTTTACTTTTGGGAAAGTTGTTATTGATGGGGGTTGTGTGACGACCGCGGCGGCCCTCGAGGAGGAGTTTTGGGCCGCGGGGGGGGGGGGGGGGGGGTGAGTTGGGGGGAAATGGGTAGAAACAATCACGTCCGACCCTCGCCGGCTTATTGCGCGAGGCCTCGTACATCTCGCGGGAAGATATCGCGGATAGTGACATTGTCCGTGGGCATGCAGAAGGTAGGGGAGGGGGTCAGCACTCGACACCGTCCGGCGAGAGCCGTCGCAGCCGGCTGGCCCCCGCGTGACCGACCAGAGAAGACGACCCGAGCACGCCGTCCCTCAGCCGAGTGCCGTGGAGCGGAGGTGACGCAGTGGTAGAGACCCTGGCATCGCACTCCAGACAACCGCGATCATCCTGATTCCGGTTCTTCCATGGTATCCGGAAAATACTCCAAGGAAAAGCTTCGGTAGATCCAGGCGGGCCATGGGGAGTCTCAACCCCCCTCCCCCCCCCGGAAAAAAAGAACCTTGCCGAGAGGGTCCGCTTACTCTTACAGAAGAGTGACTGTGGAATGGGTTTGATGAATGTAAACGTAAAAAAATATATTTCATGGAAAATTTTCTGTATATTTTAAAGTTTTCTGTTTACTGCATTCATCTAGACCAAAATACGGGTAGATACAAGCACTCTGTCCAGATATGACTTGTATCGGTTTAAACACACGCGCGAAATTCTTGGGCCCTTGAGAATCTTACAGATTTACGCCCCTGCGATAGGACATGATGTCGACAAAACGTTAAGTAAATACCAATAAAGAAAAAAACGATCATCAACGTATTTCCTTCTAATATAATTTAACTACAAATTGTAGTGAAGTATGCGATGGTTCTGCGTTAGGTGGGGACCTAGCTGCGTCTCGGTTCTATGCCAACACGTCCAATCACACTGCTCTTCAACCATGCAGGATAAGGTAGCTTGAACAATGTGCTTTGCCGCGGAAGCGAATTGTGCCACGAATTAAGTCATCCCTCTTATTCCAGAGTTCATCTCTCCAAGTAAGTGGTCCCAGGTAAAATCTGCATGGGTACAGGGAAGACCCTGGCCTCAGACATTTCAAGCGTCGTTGGTGTAGTAGTTGGGAAACGAAAAAACAGAACTGCGTATAACTGGAGATACGCAGAGTGATATCGGGAACACCACCGAAAACATAAATCAGGACTGTCGTCTGCCAAAATGATAGTCCAGCGAGGTTTACCATATAACCCAAAACCCTCCCCAAAATTTGATGTTGGGTTACAACTGAGTAGAACTGAGTAACTGTTTTCACCCAAAGCCGCAGTTAAAATCCGTCAAATTTTTACCTCCAAAACCTGTAACTGGACAGCAGAAAGAAACGAAAATTCTCATCTGCTTCAGACATAGGCTTTCATAAGGGACGTCTCTTAACTGACACATTCCTACTTTTTTTTTTGGTAATACCCTCGTCGACGCGACATACCAATCGCCCTGCGGAACGAGTTGGGACTTAGGGCTGTCATTTTCTACCGTCCCGAAAACAAGACTCATTTCTCTTTTCCTTGGCATGCGCAGCAGAGACGTCGAAGAAAATCAGGCGACATCAGCGGAAACCAATCAGAGTTTTCTGCCCCTCTTCCCTCTTCTCCTTTTTTTTCCCTTTTCTCGCTCTGTCCCTCGTTCCCACCACTGCAGAACAAGCACTTCTCCCTCCCCTCCTCACAGCCCCTGCCCCCGCTACCAGCTGCTCATTTCCCTCATGTTTCCCTCAAAGAAAAATGACTTCAATAAACATTTCTTGCAAGTTTTTTTTTCTCCTCTTGCTTCCCTCCCGCGGCAAGAGCCCGTTTTGACGTTTTTAGTGTGATTTACTGGCAATAACGGCTCGTCGTCTGCAAGGGTTGGCATCATTACAGGCCGGGCGCTCGGCGCCGCGACGCCACCCCCCGGCGGGTGGCCGCGGGGAGGGGGGGGGGGGTGCTTCCATCACGGCCGCGCGACGTCGCCGCCATTGTCCGGCGTCCCGACGCTAATCCCGCGAGCCCGGGGCCGAGGAATTTAAATGAGGCGCGAGGAAACTTCCCTTCTCTACCGCGCCGTGTGGACGTCATAAACGCGCGGACATGAATCTCCAGGGAATAAATCGCGTGGACCCGCAGCGGCGCGCAGCTCACACGTCACACACTCCCCGCTCCAGAGCGGAAACTAGCCGTCAGCGTCGGTGCGTCTTGGGATTCACGTCCTCGAGGTTTCACACGCGAGGTTAGAAGCAACGATGCTTCTGAGATTCTGAGCCACGGCTTTGCGTCAGCTTCGTACGTTAGCCAAAGTTAAAATCATTCGAAGTTACAGACCTACATATATATTATGTATATAAATTCCAGTAAATTAGATATATGGTTTCTAGCTATATTCCTAAAGTATTTTTTTAAATTTAAGTTCCTGATTTTATCTGCCGATTCGGTATTATCTATTTCCACCCCAGCCAATTACTGATGGAGGTCATCGACAAATCGTATTCATCGGTCGTTTCCTTCAACTCACCCTGGTTTTCTTTCCAGCCTGGACTGCAAATTCTCTCTCTCTCTCTCTCTCTCCCCCCCTCCCCCCAAACAAGTATTGTGTAGGGTATCCGGAGTAAGACTCTGACCATAATAAGCCGTGGTAAAAAATTAATCCGGCAATCCAAACCAATAACAGAAATTGAAGTTTATTGCAAGTAAAAATTCTGAAGAATTTATGAAATATTAATGTTTCGATTATTTTATTGGAGTGGCGTTCTTACCTGATTACGCGTAAAGAATTTACTTGAGTTATAAACAGTGTTATGGGGGAAAGGAAATATCTAAGAGGTTCTAAAGTAAAACTCAAGAGTTTTAACCGTCATAAAATCGGTATACAACCTGCCGAAAGCCCTCAAAGAAGTGCAAGTTGTTGTTTCTATATTCAATGTGCAGAACATCCAACCTGACTTGATAAAAATTAATATTAATCTGGTTATTCGTCTCAGTGATACTATTAACTTATCTGTCAGCAAACTGATTAACACACTGTCAATGAAACTCTGATGAATTCCATAGATGGTCTTTTGCATAATGACCACCAAGTCATAGCCACTAGCAATATAATCTATAACACAATAAAACGTTTTTAGAAACACTTTTCAATTTAAACGCTAGGGTAATGCATAAAATTTACAATTATTAACATAAATATTTCATAGTACGTATGCGACAAAATAAATTGTGAGTCATTCAGTACTCGCCAGTGATGTGTAACATCTAACCTGGGTAACGAGCGAATTAATGTTTTTTTTTTTAATGTTGCAAATACACTTACATAATACAAAACTCGGATACGAAATTTAATGTATAATTCCTAAATAAATGCCGAGTGTAAAAAATAAACGCAAATTGTGTTTTGAACTACATTTCTGCACACGAATCACACGTAAGTGGTTTCCGCACTCGCCGCTATAATTCACTACCAGAGCAGCTACGTCGACAATCGAATCATTCGCATTGCAGCGCTATTTTTTTTTACTATACGGCTCCGACAAAACTGCAAAATACTTTAAAAAACAATAAAATCATCTCAGGACCATATTTTTGACAAGAATTTTTATTCAAATACTGCCCATCTTGCTATATTTAAACATTTAATACCATAAAGTTTCCCTTTGGCTTTGTGAACTTTGGTTCGCGCCATCTGTCACAGATGACAGAACCGTGGTTGTTACACCACATTTTAGTTCCTTCACTTCGGTCGCCTTTACTAAATTAATCCCACAAAATGCCGTATACCGAGGGTAAGATGTTACATATCAATAATTTTCAAATAAAATATGCAGGAGTGGAAGATGCAATTATATTTACTATATGTTATTAAATCAGGTAATTTTGAGCAGGGGCGTAGGTAAGGGGGGAGATAGCTGGCGATATCCCCTCCGCCTGAAATCCTAAGAAATCATAAACAATACATAGGGGCATGCATATTTCGTGAAAGTTAAAACTCTGTAGCATCGTCTGTGTTTCGTGATTAGGTGAGTTTCTCGCAGGTATATATCGAGTGTTACAACATTAATCACCGTACTTAAGCGTGGAATCAAACGCGTCTTTATGGCTCGACCAAATAAGGTAACCAATTCTCTCGCAGACGGCCGCCAATCACAAGGAACAAACCGTTGTCGCGGATATACTTTGTTACGGTATAATAGGCGTTTATATTTTTTTCGCAAAAAAATACCTGCCCCTGACAATTCATCATTCCAACCAATAAAAGTAAAGTATTTGAAAGAAAAAGCAGGCAACGAGGTTCTATCTCCATCCCCCTTTTTTTTAAATGAAGTTCTCCTGAGTTTTGAGTCATCGCAGAAAAATTAAAAATTTAACCTCCATTAAAGTTGTAATTTATCAGCTGTAAGTTACAAGCAAAATCATTATAATGATTTTTAAACGTTTCTTGCCAGCCAGCTAAACATAATAAGCGAAAAAAAAAAGTTGTAAAATTCAGGAGAGCAGTAACAAGCGGGTGGAAAAAAACTAACGGTATTGGTTAACTAGCTCGGTCGGCAAGGCGGTAACACGGAGGATTTAAAACAAACAAAAAAAAAAAAAAAAAATTCAGTTTCACGCGCGGAGAAGTTTAAAGTGTCGTAAATCAACAGCAAATGCGAGTCGGGCATTTTTTTTTTTTTTTTGCGTCGAACGCCGGCTCCGCCGACAGGACACTTCTGGTCGCGGGCAGGCCCCACCAGGCAGTTGGCGGGAGGCAATTAGACCACAATCAATCACCGGTCCGTCACTCTTGCAGCCCGGAGGGGGAGGAGGGGTGTGAGCTGGTGCCGCGAGGATGGAGGGGGGAGTGATGTGTGTCGAGCTAACAACTCTTACCGGAAGAGCACGTCCGTCAAGTGGCGCGGGTGGGAGGGGCGAAGGGACAGTTGTACGCTTCCCTTGGCCAGGAGGGATGGAGGGGGAGGGTCTATATCGCGTCGCTGATTTGCGAGCCGTCTGCAGGGCCTCGTGCATCATCGCGCCGCGCGCTTCCGCCGCGTATCGCCTGCGGTTGGCACGCCTGAACCGCGCCGACCCTGCTGAAGGGTTGGCAAAGGGGAGCGGGACTACCGGATCTAGGTCTCCCCGCGACGACGTCACCGTTCCGAGCGAAATTTGTGAACTATTAAAGTATGTTCACATTATTACGATGGTCGTTAAAATATAAATTTGGTGAAGATGCGTTGGGAGACCGCAAACATTTTCGCCTAGCACTCCGCTCTGTTCCAAAAAATCAGTTTATTATTCTGGTTCTGCGATGCAGGACGTACAAGACACTACTACTCTGATAGGACCAAAACTACAATTTGATCATAGCCGATAACGGTTGTGTGCTAATAAATGTGAGTCTTTCCATGGGCTGGGATCAGACAACAGTACCCGTACTAGTTTAACGTGCTCTTTTAGAGATCACAACCCTTTCGCTAAAAAAAAATTATTATGATGTTACGATAAGCCCGAAAGAGATGGTATCGTATTCCTAGGGGCAGGCATTTTCCACGAATAATTCTGAACGCCCGTTAGACTGCAAGAAGGTATACCCGCAGCAGCGGTTTCTTCCTCGCGATTGGCGGCCGTCTGCGAGAGAAGTCGGCGCCTTGTTTGACCGAGCCACTCAGGACGCGTTTACTTCCGCAATGAATTACTCTGATTGGTGTTGTATCAATCGACATGTACCTGAAAGAAATTCACCCAATCACGACACACAGACGATGCTACCGTGTTTTTAACTTATAACTAGTCTCGGAATCTTTTCGCGAAATATGCATGGCCCTACGTATTCCCATGGGTTCCCTCCCGGGAATCAAACCCCGAAGCAGAAGTCTGGAAAGACTGGATTCGCTCGAGCTGGAGCTCACCTCCGGAGCTGACGAGTACGAACACACTGACGCAGCCCGAGCAGACCACGGCATGTCACCCAGAGCCCCACAGCCCGACAAGAAGGAGAAGAGAAAGGAGAAGAGGAGTACAAGACACACGAGCTGACGGCGGAGGAAGCATGCGCGGACCGGAAGGAATGAGACGGGGGTGGGGGTAGGGGGGAAAGAGATACGGCTGGATGTCTGAGACGGAAGTCTCCGTGACAGGTGACTGTTAATTTGGCGACACTGTGTACTAATTCCGCGTCGCAGCTGACGTGCGCCCCAGAACACGCGCTCTCTCTGCTGTCGGGCTGGCTCGCCGAGACTCCAGTGTTGTCATATCGTAGATGAGGAGGAGGTAGAGACTCACACGAGACAAAACATCCGCTCTTTAAAGAAAATAATTCCCTAGCTGACGTTGCTGACAACCCAGATCCGCAGATTGTTGCGCGTCTTACGGAACATTCCTGGAACTTCCTATTTTTGAACGTTTTCACGATACGATTTGTCCAAAAAAAATATATATTTTGGAAGAGGAAAACTAAAAAATGTCGTCACAAAATTTAAAAAAAAAAAAAAAAACACGAATTAATTTTGATATTTTATAAACGTATGATTATCGCTTACTAATGCCAACTTAAAATCTTCCTTAAACGTATTTTCTGTAAGGATATAAAGACTGAGATTTACAGATGAGAATCACCAAAACCACAAACTCATCTCTTCGTTAGAATCACGTCCTGCAACGGCAACAGGCTAGCTCATTTGCTCACCACATAACATACTATACCAGGGGTAGGGATACGTTGGAACACCATCGCGTCAAATCACGTTGTTTGTTCTAACAACGTGAATTTCTTTATTTCCTTAACAAATAGTCATAAAATTAGTCTTATTACATCATATCCAACCAAACTTAACATTATTGCAATGATATGTTGACAACAGCAAATCTAACTTTAATTAAGGAGTGATTACGATGAGAACTCTTGCACAGTTAGAAATTCCAGTCAATTTACGGAACTTTCCAAGAAGAATGCAAACTAGACAAACGAAGGGTCTCTGAAATTGTGGATGACTGGATCATAGCAGAATCCTGGTTAACATACACGTCGAATAATGGAGTGTCGTTGCTCTGAACTTACAAGTTTGTGAAAGTTTAGTTAATACTCCAAGATGATTCTAATTAATTAATGTTTAATTAAGTAAATCCGTACACGTATGACAATATATGTAGATAGACGAATATTCCTGGGTAATTTAACCTGTGATCTTCGTAAATTCAAGATAAAGAATCATAACAGCGTACAAACCGTGAAAATAAAAGAAGAGTTTCACTACAAACAACACGGTCAGAGACCACTCACTATTTTGTTCAATTTTCAGTGCATTGAGGAAAACTATATTAAATGTATTTTTTTTTTTTGGCAATGTTTCATGACTACACATACCTACTACTGTCTATTTACAAATAGTAATATACGTTCAGTACGAATTATTAGTGCACAATGACGCAACTGTTCCGCAAAATTATATATTTAAATTAAGCAACTTAAAGGGTTTTCTAAATGAAGTTAAACTGCGAAGTTAAGCTTAAGAATAATTTTGCTCCGGTAACACGTGGGAAAAAGAATAAATATTATACCAAAATTATGAATATCAAGAATTTGAGCGAGTCTTTCATTACCTCCTGGTGTTGTGTAACATCAAACATCGGTAACGAACAAACTAATGTTTATTCATGTTCAAGTCGCAAATAAACTTATAATAAAAAAACTCTAACACGAAATCTAACGTTGAATTATTCTTTTAAATAATGCCGAGCGTGACAAATATACGGAAATTGTGTTTTCAAATACATTTATGGGCGCGAATCACACGTAGTTTCCGCACCCGCCGCATGAATTTGCTGCCGGAGCAGCTACGTCGACTATCGAAATCATTCGATTTGCAGAACGAAAGGTTAAACTTTATAATTAAACGACTCCGATAAAAAAAAAGCGAAAATGACTTGAAATAAAAAAAACACATCCCGGCTTTGGAACAGATTTTCAACCAGTAATTTCATTTAAACACCGCCCATATTGTTAGAATTCATGAAACAGTTAAATACTATAAAGTTTCACTTTGGCTTTGTGAACTTTGTTGAGCGTTTCCGCCACAAGATGCCCGCATCGTGGTTACACATTTCCGTTCCTCGACTTCCGTCGCATTCACGAAATCACTCCTACCAAATGCCGTATACCGACGGATAAGATGTTAAAACAACAGTAAAGGCGTGAGAGAGACGCGGAGGAACCAAGCAGGAGACAGGAGCAAGATGTTCTGGGCGACAGGGGCGTATGTGTGGGGGACGCACCACAACGCCGAAATACCACAACGCCGAAATGCCAAATTGGCCACAACGCCGACAGCTAGAAAACTGCTGTGTACCACAACGCCGAAATACACTAACGCCGAAAAATGTTATTGCAGGACTGCCACAAAGGTTAGGTTAGGTTAGACTAGGTTAGGTTAGACTAGGTTAGGTTAGGTTAGACTAGGTTAGGTTAGGTTAGGTAAGGTTAGGTTTGATTGTGGTATTTCGGCGTTAAGGTACATTTAAGAAACACACACAAATTCATTCAGTTTTTATTTCGGCGTTGTGGTACACAGCAGTTTTCTAGCTGTCGGCGTTGTGGTCAATTTTGACATTCGGCGTTATGGTATTTCGGCGTCGTGGTAACGACCCGAATGTGTGCATGGGTTGAGGTAGGAAGGAAGGAGGAAGGAGTGGGGGGATCTACGATTCCTCGCCGGACAACCTCGCGCCATCCGTCGCCAGATCGATCCCTGCGGCCGTCACTTGCCTCCGGAGTTCCGTACGGCGTCGCGCGCGGTCTTGATGGCAGACCATGAAGGGGAAATGGGGAAGAAGGGTCGAGGGGAATAGTTTCAAACAAACGCTGGGAATAAACGCGGCAAAACACTAGCCGAGCGACAGGCCACTCTTCGGGCCAGCAGACATCCGTCGCCCCTCCCAATCGCCGAAACTGGCTGCGGTGTGTAATGGTAAGAGGGGCAGTACGTAAATCTGTTTTTCCACCCAACATAGAGGGAGAGAGAATGGTAGTGTTAGGGAAAGCCACTACAACCAAAGGTCACGCTTTACAGCTTTTCACACCGTGTAGAATGAATGTATTTTTTTTTTTTTTTTAAGAGTTTCAGTGCAGTCGCGCAGATTCGTCACGTGCCAGCGCTCGGCGGCTCCCTTGTGAGGTCGCGGGTCGTGAGGACGGGATTGCGGCGCCACACAACACTATTTCATCGGCGGACGCGGCGTTTACGAGACACGTTTATTTGCGAGTGTCGCAAGTACTCTGCACGCGCTGCGGATTATTCTTGCAGAACACGAAACTTTCAGAAGCTTATTACTCCAACTGAACGAGTGGTCAGCACTTAGTTTTTTTTTGAGAGACCAATAACTTTTCCAACCCGCGTTGCGCCAGACTCGGTGGGAGTTTTCCCTACAAATAATAAAAAAAAAGTTCATCTGTGGCGAAGATTGAATATACTCCGTCTGCAGTTGCAAGGCGACCCATCACTAAATTGTTGTAACTCTTGGAGTAAATATTATTATTATTTTATGTACCTTGTTATGCAAAACTTTAACAGTAATGTGGTTTTTTTTTCCGTCACTAAAATTCGATGCCACCTTCTAGTGATTTTAGCTGGAAAAAAATTTTTAGTTGTTTTATTGTTTGTGTCAGTGGGACTGGTCCGGAAGTGCGTTTGTGCTTGTGGCATAGTAATTAAGCGGGTATGATTGAAAGCTGTTTAAACGGACGGACTATCTACCGCCACATGAAATGTTGTTCGGTCGGACTGCAGCGCACGTGGCTTGTCTGGAGCGAGGGATGCTGGTGTCCGGAGGCCGACCCTCTTCTCGCGAGACAAAGGCGCGCGGACAGCGCGAGGGTGGTCGGGGGGACAGGGGGTCGGCAAACTGCGCGACCTCAGACGCGACGCGACGAGACGACGGTCGTCGCTATTGTGCGCGCCTGCCCGGGGCGGAGGGCGCCAGCAGCAGCGGCGACAACTCTGTCCGCGCGATAAGTGCTCGTCGCCGCAGGGGGAGGGACAATGCCCGCGAGGCGTCTGTCACGGCCGCGAGACGCCCGCGCCGCGCCGCGAGGGTCGCGGGTTCGAGCCCGGCGTGACCCCCGCGCACCGCCTTTCCCCCCGGCTGCCTTCCAGCCACGCTCACTGCCGCGGAGTTCTCGTCGGGATGTCCCGTTCCTGGTCTTTATTTCATTTTCACTTTCGGCACGGTTAAACTAGCAGACTTTTATAGTGGCCGAACTTAAAAAATATATATATAGTGCATAATTTTTTTTAGCATAGTTAGCTGGCGGATTGTATGGATTTGGAGAACAGAATTAAATAAATTACCGGAATTTTTTGTGTTTACTGCGTTAGTATGGTTTTAAATTCCTTCAGAAAAATTTATTCAATTTTATTTAACCTTTTAAATTCATAAAAATGATAATGATTTTAACAGGCCAGTTTATATTGAATTTATTTTGTAAAAGAAATTAGTCCATAGCACATAACAGCCAATAAAAATGACTTCAAACATAAAAAGTTATAGTTTTACATTCCAGTTTTTCTCCATATTCAAACTGTAAAAAAAAAATAATTTAAAAAGCAAATTTTCAGCTAATTATACAGAAAGTATGCGAAACAAATTTTTTTTTTATTTAATGACAGTTCAACCAAAAAGTCGACAAGTTTAACCGTGTGGAATCCAAATATAAAATAATGACTTGTAACGACACGTATACCCCGACTAAAGTCACGGAAGAAATTGTGTGACAAGTTATCCACGCATGAGATTGTAAGACAGTGAACTGGCGTGACATCTTGCGATTGCCTCTGTAGTTCAGTACAGGAATTTTCATTCCCTATAGGGAAAACACGTCTGAGGTAAGCGGCGATAGAAATTACGATTAAGAGTTAATAGACGAAACGTGACAACTATAAAAACGTTCCGTCATCATTTGTTTGATGGATGTTTTTCATAAGTGTACGCCCACTCAAAGATCTTAAACAGTTTTAAAATTGTGTTTGGTATTCTGGAACTCTGCACACACACACACACACATAATTTGGTGACAAATAATATAGACTGTCGTGTCCACTAGATGCTTATTAGCTAAATTGCTTTTCCTTAGGGCTGTAACTAATCAATAGACTATTAATTATCTTTTTTTTCCGCCTCTTGATTGTTGGGAATCTTGACTTCTTGAGACTGGACTCTAGAGGCGATAACTAAGGGCATGTATATTTCGCGGGGGAAAAATTAATCTGATCGCTCATTAGACTGCAACAATGTATGCCTGCGCTAGCGATTGTTCCCTTGTAATTGGCGGCCGTCTGCAAATAAAAAAAAAACCTTGCCATAATTGGCCGGACCTTTCCTTTGCGGACGCGTTTGCCGGATGGCTGAGTGGTGCGCTGACAGAAAACATTCAGAAGTAAACCCGGCCAACCACTAAACACGGAAAATGCTACAAAGTTTGAACACGCATATATGATGTGGAAATCTTTTTTCTGGGAATGCGTGGCCCTGTTCACCCAGTGTGCCGTGCCCACACTCTTACAACGGCCGGGGCGCGGCCTCGCTTTCCACGAGCAAGCCTCGTGCTTCGCCGGGCGGGATCACCCTCCTCTCTCCTCCTGGCGAAGTAGCCTTTCCTTCCGCCGTCAGATTACCGTCTCTCCGGCGGTGCTGACGGCTGACGGCAACTGGCAGCTGACAGCGCCCTGACGAGCGGGCCTCGCATCCCCTCTCCCCCCTGACCCCTCCTCAAGGCCTTCCTTCCCGGCCCCGAGGTGCTGAGCTGCGTCCGTCTGCGTAAACCTTGCAGGTCAGTCAACTCGAGCATCGCACTTCTTTGCCCTTAGGTCACACGCGTGGAAGCGGGACTTGGCCTATTCGCTCTTATCTACCTACGGCAACTTTGACGTTTCCCTTAAAGTCATATTACATTCAAACAATTATGTTTAACCTTAGAATCACACATTCTTCTTTTGTTAATTAAAAGTTAGATTTGTTCTAATATTGTGATAATTCATCTCTGACCTTTCCTTGTGCTTATCCCTTCCGGAACGTTTATAACAGATGTAGGTCCTCTGTTAAAGTTGGAGAAATTGATATATTATATGTAGTCATTTATTTAAAATTTCTATATATTTTTTCTCACCTGTATGACATTTTGGCTTTAGTTTGCATGGGGCGCCGGCCTTGTGGAATACACCCACCTTTTAAGGTGACTAAGACTGAAACTTTGATAGATTGATTTTTTTTTGTGAAACTGCATAGCCTAAATAATAATTTTTATTAAGCTACATCATGAATCTGTGTCTGGTTTGTTTATAATGTCACACCATTCAGCTGCGAAAGTCTCAATAAGATTGCAGCAATCGTAAAAAAAAAAAATCTTCCCTTATCTTGTAGGTACAGAGCGTGTTAGTTGCTACCCAGAGCCCGGTGTGCGATGGAGACAGAAAGGTAAATACACGGAGACTGGACTGACATGTAAAAAAAAAAGCATGTGTAGGTGTGTGTGTGTGTGTGTGTGTGTGTGTGTGTGTGTGTGTGTGTGTGCGTGTGTGTGTAGTCTTTGTGCGCCTCACACAGCCTTGCCTCCCCTCTTGTTGTAGAGCTTTCTGCTGTCTGCAATTACCCTTTAGCCACTCTTTATTCTTCTCGTTCCTGCTTGGTGTCTTCCCTTGGTCGTGTCAAGGCAACGAGGCTGACAGCAGTCGTCCACGCGCGGGCGGACTGTCCAGCGTACACACCGATTAGAACCAGCACAGCTGACAAGGGGGTTCAAAAATCTCGCACGGTTTTATGTTTCGCGTGGCGACGTGACGTAACGAACGCGACTTGTAGAGACTTCTGCATCGCGCAAGTACGGACACGCAGAGCGCGTGGAGAGTATTGTAAGTTCACTTTGTTTTTTTTTTGTCCATGCACGGACGTAAATGTCAAGTGTGTCTGATCTTATCGGAATACTTGGTTTGATTGTTTAAGGGGTTTCACGTTACACGTCATTTCATTTGTCTTTTCGTTACACTTAGTTGAGGACTTTTTCTTGTTTCGTTTAAAATAACACACTTACGTGACGACATCGCAGCGGTACTGCTCAAACAATTATCGTTTAAAGCCTTTCGTTTCGAGAATATCGCAACTTCTTCACACAATGTATTGATTTTTTTTTTGTAAATATAACTGGAAAAAACCTGTTACATTACAGATGTTAGTAAATGTGTACATTTTTATGAAAGCAAATTTATCGCTTCGTTTTTACTTATGCTTTGTGTTGTCCCTGTACCTACATTAGTCAAAGTAATTTGTAAACCGTTTCCTAATTAGCTGTTCAGTATTAACTGCGCACATTAATAAGCATAATGAAACAAAAAAAGTCTATTATCTTTTTCATGGTGTAAAAATTGAATCTTGTGTAAAACATCAACCAAAATTTAAAATTATGCGTAAATTTTCCTAAGCGCGACAAGAAATATATACCTAGTATTGTTTTCCAAACACGTGCCTCATACATGCAAAAAAAACCATAGTATGTGTTGTACAAATATCTTCCGTTTCATTAATAACACCGAAAAATTGCATTATCATCCTCTATCAGTATGAAACATTGAACATTAACAGTTTGAATAAACGAACAAACCACACGAGTGCATATTCTGAATGAGTTTCGACCATACGCGGGACTTATAATAATAACACTTGCTTCGTATTTTAAAGATAGTACTATGAATATTTTGCTTATGAAATATATAATCACAAATATTATTGAAGTAACCTAGAAGTAACTTAAGTCTTCAAAAGAGGACAAAATAAAATACTGTATAACCGAAGATATTATTATTTCTTCCTGAAAGTTTTTTTTAGGTCTTTATTTAAATATATTTTTTTTTAATTCACGAAAGGTGTAGCAGTTTGTTTCGACGTATCTAAAGAAGTAAACAGAAAAAAAAAAATTTACAAAGCAAAAGTAATAAAAAATTTAATATCTTCACCGTGTGTTCACATACACACTTTCACAGATTTTGAGAAGATAAGTAGACAAGAAGACAACCACAAATATATCTTTAGTTCTTTTTCAAAGACCTTAAGTTCTTTTTCAACAGAAATATAGATACATTTTAGATCTTGTAGTCTGAGCTATAAGGTTATTTTGGGCTATAAGAAGACTTAAAGGGAGTTATTAATGAACCGAAAGACGCCATAATGTTTTCAACAGTTTTCAGGGCGTAACAGCCCTCTGTCGTTGAACTTTACAAATTTGGCTTCGTTAAAGTATATTTCATAATTAGTGGAATGTCTGAAGTTCTAGTGGCTGGCTGCTACAAATAATTTCTCCTGCGAATTCACAGGAGTTTGTTTTTAGCCTCTTTTTTTCGGGGAATGACTGCAACGGCAATGATACTAACGAATATTTTTTTCTGTAAATCTCTTAACTTATGATCTCCGCATTAGAGTTTGTTGGGGAGAAAATCTACGGTATTGCTGAAATACAAAATCCGTTTGCAATGTTAGAAATAACTCGCATGAAACAGAAGTGTCTCGTCAGGTTTCGAATCGAAGGAAGAAATTAAAAAAAAAAAAAAAAAGTTATCGCCAAGGAACGATCACAGCGAAGAATAGGGGATAGGTGGGGGTGACAAAGGGTTCGAGACAGGGCGGAGCCAGTGTGATGAGGGGCGAGGGGGGGCAGGTTGAAAGGGAGCGCGCAAGGGTGTAAGGAGACAATAAGTTTGGTTAATTAGGCCGCAGCTCATTGAAGGAGCTGGCCCGATCCCCGCCACGCCCTCCAGCAAATTACGGCAGCCTACAGTCGGCGCGCTTCCAACCTGCGCTTGCCGCGACGCGACGTGTTGGCGAGGAACCCGCGTCACCTGGGTGTTCCTGGACCGCCGTCGTCACGTGGAGTTGCTAGGCTTCTGGGTTCTGGCGGCGTCCACGGCGACGAACTCACCGATGTTTCGGTCGAACCTGCTGTCGCCGTCTTCAGGGTAGTAGCTACCTAGCAGTGGGCAACTGCTACACCCTGAAGTTCCGCCGAAATCTTCGCCTTCGACGCGGCCAGAACCCAGAAGCCGAGCAACTCCACGCAATGGCCGTTTAAGCCTGCGATCTTTATGTCTTAATCATTTGATTCCGTTCCATCGCCAGAGTACAAGGTAACTTCGCCCATGTGAAAGTAGTATGACTGAACATCAAATTTTGAATCACAGCTTCATCCGCCATGTTACTTTTTTTTTCCCATTGCTAATTCCAGATATTTATGAAGCATACGAAAAAATGACTGTAACTTAAGTCGTTTGCAAAACCAAATTTTGGAGATCACAGGAAAATAGTTCAGAGTGAGTGACGATGACGCAAATCTACAAAGAAAATGTATAATTATAATATATGCTTAACTTTTTTACAAAGAAGCAGATAACGTGTTTGTTTGCCATGCTCGTATATTGAATAATGAATAAAAAATTTGCAACGAAACAAAACATATTATCTGCCCAGCTATAAGAAATATTAATTAGTTTCCAGAACTTCGCGTGGTTTGAAGACATACGCAAACCGTTGAACGGTCCAGATAAGTGAATATCATATTGTACTGCATTTTATTTCCGTTATTTTTGTTTTAAATTTTGTTAAAGGATATTTACTACCTACTGGTTAGGTTCCGGCTATAAAAAAAAGTATTCAACGTTGTTACAATTAATAACATAGTTTTCGTATTTGGGGCGAGATGATTGTTCTCTGTTTCCGCACTCTGTTGTCCGGACGTGTAAACATTTCTTCGCACAAACGCGTTGTTGCGGGGAGGGGGAGGGGGGGTGGTTGGCGAGGGCCCGACCGCTCCTCCTAATAACCTTGGCCCTTTGTCCTGCCGCTGACGGATGCTAATGAAAGAGCGAGCGCTAGCGCTGTGTTGTCGCGTCATCTCGCAGCCGAGGGACAGCCCTGCGCTACTAGCACACGTCTCTCTCTCGCTCTCTCTCTGTCTTCCCCCCCTCCGGACCGACAGACCTTGAGGTACCATCGTCTGGCGGGCCCAACAATGGACCAGGACGCTTCCTCCGTCCTCATCCTCCGCCCTCCCCCTAGGACAGGCCGGCCGCGGCTTATTGATCAACAGCGCTGGCCCGGTCGCCAGGCGTTTTGCCGCTGAGCTGACGCTGACAGCCGCGAAACTACCCCCCACTCCCCCCACCCCAAATCGCTCCCTGCTCGGACCATTCCGTCACCCTCTTGCCCCTCCTGGCGAAACTCCGCGAATGCAAACAGCCAACCAGCTGGGAAAACTATTATTTTTTTTTTTTGGGAAAGCAAGTTTAAATATGTAATATACCGTATCAATTTTGTTTTAAAGTTTTTACAGTCTTGGCTTTGATGATATAACGTGTTCTTTCCGTTCGAATATAATTTAGTGCATGAAAAGTAAGAGGCAACAATTTATTAGTGACAAACTTGCTTCATCCAGGTAGATCGTGCGTTGATAGAGATATAGTTATCAAGCTTTTTTATGTTTTAGTGTCAATTTTTTTTTAAATCAGACTTACATTTAACTTTTCTTTTGGTTGAAAAACGCCTCTTACCGGCAAAATCCCCCATCCCCCCCCCCCCCCCCCCAACGGTTTATATATTGGCAAAAAATACTTGTATCACAAGTTAAAACTTAATTTACGACCTTTTTTTTATTCTTCGTAAACAGATCATTCTAGGTTAAAGTTATTTTTTGTTATGTTCGCTTAATATAGAATATTAAAAAAAATTATGATTTATAATAACTGTTCATAAGTACTCAAGTTAGTGATGCCGGAGTTCTGGGATCAAAACCACGACCCTCGCAAAATGAACAAGACGCGTCAACGATCGTGGCCCCTATGGATCCCACTAGCGTAAACACATTGATGCGACTGTGCAAACGTTTAGCTATTAAACTGGAAATACAAATATTATTGTTTGTTGTTTATTATCAGAGATGTACATCGAAAGGCAAAGGAACATTTGTGCTCATTCCTGCAATCGTTAACAACTCGGATATCAAATTTCTATTAGTAAGCTAGCTATTCTTTTGCCTGTGAATACCTTGAGAAATTTGTGGTGTTTAAACTTATTTTTATATTTATATAATACTTTTATAATACTATTGGTATATGTATCTATGTATAGAAACACACACGCAATGTGAAAATTTAGTTGTATCACGTTACACTGGTTTTCAAGAACAATCGATATATATATATATATATATATATATATATAAATTTCATAGTGTTTAAAAATTTTTGTATTGAAGTTACTTTTCGATATTTAACCATTTCTTGCACAATAGTCAATTATTTTTTCAGGTTCATGCCATGAGACAAGAATAAGGCTTAAGGGTCGGTCTTACACCTAATGTTGGTTATTTAATTTTCTTTCAAGTACCACTATTTGAGATATTTTCTTTTAACTCTATCATGATGACTCTTTTGCATTTTTGCTTCATCCTACAATTTTCAACATATATTTACTAGATACTATCTAACAGCGGTTAAGAATGACTCAATGTATTCACAGTAATTACGATCACATGTGTGACCTTTTACAGCCCGAAAATTACGTTCATTAAATATCTGGTGAGAAAATTTGTGACCCAAAAAAAAGAAGAAGCAAGAGAGCTATTGAAGTACGTTTACATAAAAATCCCTTGACTAAAAGTTATAACAAGGAAATGAAATAAACAATCAAGCCATAAGTTGGTTGGATATCCTTAAAAAGCAAACTATAATGGATATCCTTGGATATTCTCTAGACCGTTGCTGAAGCATGCGCCTTCGCATACCTCCAAAGGACAACCAGACAGCAGCGGAAGCTGCGGTGATCCCTCATTACAGGAGCTGAACTCGTCTGGAGCCGAGCTGAACGAACTGAAGAGAGCGCGTGGCGACGCGAGACAAGCCTGCCGCATTCCTCCCGGACAAAGGGAAGGGCGAATTCTTCCAACCAACCCCCCCCCCCCCTTACCCTTCCCGCTCACCCGGCCATTAGCAATCCAGGGTAGGCCCAGGCCGTGAAAAGGCGAGTGAAAATCACGCCCGAAAACTTCTCTAATGCGTCGCGCGAGCTCTGTCTGTTCACAAGCCTCGTACACCCCCCTCCCAACCCCCTTCTACTTCTTCACGTTCTTCCTCGGCGACGGGCTCGGTGTTTGAAATCCCCCCCCCCCTCCTCCCTCATTTTTCCACAATTTCCTCATCGCCTGCGAGAGAAGGGGCACCTCTGGCCCCGCGGAGGAAAATAAAGAGTTCCTGCCCCCCTTCCCCCAGCGGCTACACCCCCTCGCCAGCAAACCTTTCGCGCGTCCCTCCCGTGTCAAAGGAAGGAAAAAAAAAACAGACGCCTGATTAATTCATCACGACGCCAGGAACGTCAACCCCTTTAACGTCGCGTCGTCCCCGGGCATAAAGACGGCCGGGAGCCGGGGCCAGCAGCTTCTTTCAACCACCCTTCACTCCTATCTCTCTCTCTCTCTCTCTCTCTCTCTCTCTCTCTCTCTGTTCCCCCGCCGTGGACGAAGGAGGTATTTGATTCGTCACTGCCTCATCTGCCGCGTCTTTGTTCTAAGTGACAGGCCGAGTGACGCCATTGTTCGCGTCCCTTGTCTGCCCAACAGGTCGCGGGGGACCCCCGAGGATGAGGGGAGGAGGTTGGGAAGGGGCGCTGCGGAATTTTAATTCACCCCCTGACGCTGCTCCCTGCGCGCAACAGCCCGCTATGTGCGGCCGTGACTGAAATAGGGCACAGTCCTTCCACAGACTTGTTCGAAGACGTCGTCCAGCGATAAGTCGTAGGTATTACATCACTCAGAATCCATTAACTTTAATTTTTAATTATGTGTGACCACAAAATACGCATATTTATCAAATTACATTCAAGAACACACATAAAGACTAATATGTGTTTTAAACAGGCCTAGCTACCTAAGCATAGACTGCCTACGTGAGCATAAAGTCTGACATGAATAAAATCACACACCGATAGATCTGGCTTGAAGCGTTGTTGAGTAGGCCTACATGATTAAATATTAAATACAGGTATATCCATTAAGAGCCTAACTATACGTAGATGAACTAACAAAAATTCATTGACAAGTCAGAATCAAATAGCTTGTTAAATGATGACGTACTTTGCATGTTTTAGAAATAACCATTACAATAAAGAGTTTTGTTAACAGAATTTGTTTTTATATTAAAGATTTTTTCTCTTGTCAGTATCTTTATAAAACTAAAAGTATTTATTTTGCATTATTCTTAACTATATTATACAAACGAAGGAATTCATTTTTTAACGTTTAGAAATAGAGAATGGAAGAAACCGGTAATTATTGTTAAAGGTTCTCAGTAAAATGCATATAAATGAATCGACACGTTTTAGACCCAATATTATATATTTCTTAGGCAGGTCCGCTTACGTGAGACCTAAAGCCACAAAAAAAAATGGTGAGTTTCTCAATATGTTTTAAAATGAAAGAGAAAGTTTGATGCCACTATATCCGTATGCGAAAAATAATTATTGTTCGTGTGTTTTATTTCATTGTAAAATGATTTTTTTTCATTATAATACAAAATCAGTACAAAATATTACTATTAATGCTATGCATGAATTAAATTTCCTTTAGCTATTAGTTACTATGTGTAGTTTTACTTAAAATGTTTGTTAAAACACTGGAAATTTCCTTAATGTTTATTTTTAAAAGGTTTATTTTAACTTTGTATTAACGTACTTAGTACTAAATATTAATAAATAAGGTTAAAAGAGGGAAAATATATTATTATTATTTTATGAATTGCCAAAACATAAATTTTTTTTCCAACCCATAATCAAGCTTAAGTTTTAAATATTACAATTTTGTGTTTTTTTATACGTGTAACTTCTTAGCTCTCGATATACGTAATTTGGTGGGAGTAATTTCGTCGTGGATGCGACGGAAGTGAAGGAACGGAAATGTGGAACAACCATCGTACTGCCATCTGTGGAGGATGACGCGAACCAAAGTTCACCAAGCCAAAAATAAAATTTATAGTATAACTATTTAATGAATTTTAAACATACAGCCAGTATTTTAATAAAAATCCTTGTTGAAAAACCAAGGATTGTCCAAAGCCGAGGTTTAGTAGTTTTTCAAGTCTTTTTCACTTTTATCGGAACCGTTTCATCATTTAGTTTAAAATTTCGCACAACAAATCGAATGATTAGATAGTCAACGTAGCTGTTCCGGCAGCGAATTCTAGCAACGGGGTGCGGAAACTATGTGTGTAGTTAAAAACACAATTTGCGCATATTTATCACCATCGTGGCATTATTTTAAAGCATTCTACATTAAATTTCGTTTCCGAGTTTTGTTAGTGTATTTGCGACACGAAAACACGTGAATTTGCTCGTTACCGTGGTTGTATGTTACACGTCACTGGCAAATACTGAAAAACTCTGTGAATTTATTTTTCATGTGTTTTGTTTGAACACAGAGAACATTCCGAGCACTGAAATCGTCACTAAGCCCGTGCGTGTGATTTTTAGCATCAACGTCACAAAATCCCCCTCAATTAATCCCTCTGATCCACAGGTGTCTATGTTTCATAAGGCTTTTCGTGGAGCTATTATTATTTACAAGCAACAAATTTTATCACATAAACGATGGTATTTTGTTCTTCCCTTTAAATTATAGAGTATACGGTTATAGTTTGTTCAGAACTCACAGTTCTAACATCTGTAGACAGGTAAAAGTACAGTAATTTCTATTACATTATTAATGCATTTCTCAGTCCTGAATTAATTGAATTTTAATTGCTCCTTGCGCAAACATCCCCCCCCCCCCTTTTCCATCATCCTCATTAGGCAATACAGATTTTTGTATATTATCTTCGATAATCTTTACGGCCATGTAATTGTCGTGAAAAAAATTTTTAACGCTCAGTAGATTGCAATAATGTATTACCTCGCCAGTTGGTTCTTCCTTCCATTTGTTGACCGTCTGCAACCAATACAATCGCCTTATTTGACATGGCCATTTAGGACGCGTTGGCTACTGCACGGAATGGCAGTAAAATCATGAAACACAGACGTTTCAGCTAGTCTCGAAATCTATTCGAAAAAAACATTCTCCTATCGATTTCTTAAGAATATAACTGCTATTGTTGTACATATTAATTTAGACATAATTTGTTTGTGTTATAAGAGGTTTTGTACGTAACCACTGAGTGTCTTCAAGAACATAATGTAAACATCAACCTTATATTAACGTTCGTAGAACTGCAATTAAATTTAGCGCGGAAGTAGAGCAAAACCAAAAGACACAATACTTGGTTTTACTTTAAAACTATAGATAAATAACTTTGGCGTTTTTTTTTTTTTTTTGTTATTCAGATGCAGGCTATGTTAAAACTAATATGAACGAAAAGCCTCCCGTCGCAGATCAAAAAATACTTCATTAGTATAACACCACTTTTTTTTTTCTCTGAGCTGAAAGCTGCAAAAGAAAAGCTGCACGCGAAATTTTTACACAGATTCTGTTCCTTTTTATCGCTTTCTCTTTTCCCTCTCTATCTGATGTTCCCGGGAACAAGCTCGGGCCAGGAGTGGCCCATTCAACTGCGCTAGGGGAAGATGGAGGAAGAGAGTGGGTTTTTTTTTCAGGTTAAACAGGAGACAAAACAGCCCTGCGACATTTTCCCTCCCCCCGTCTCAGTCGTTCTCCGCATCGCGCGGCGCGAAATAAGTCCAAACAAACAAAAACGAGTCCTCGCCAGCGGTTTTTATTCCTGTTGGTGATGACAGTGGGGGGGAAGAAGGAGTCGACGGTGCGCAAGTGGGAAGGAATCAACCCAGAGGGGGGGGGGGGGGGAGGAGCATTTTTCAGCGCCATGGCGCGTGATGGACTGACAGACACTGAGGTATGACGTCATAGGGGAGGCATGTCTTGCATGTCTTCAGAACCTCTTCCGAACACCCTATTTCTGTAGCTTGTGAAAAATTCCGTAGTAAAAGGAAAATGAAAATATTATCAACTCGTACACGCACGTTCGTAATGCCATAAGTAGAGACCTGCAAAATTCGCGGTTACGATGGCCTTCAGGATAGACTGCACATATCCCTGTACACTCTGGAAAATAACGCAAGTTCATTGGTTGCCGACTTGTAATTCGTCTCAGCTGGTTTGTCTGTGATTCGATCCTTCTTTGGTTGAGGGTTTATAACAGGTTGAGATTCGTCCAGATGAACAGTAAGCCAATAGCAAAATTATCTAACAGGTATATGTGTTTGAATTCTAGCCTATCACCGAATGAATCCGCGAATTTTGCAGGTCTCTAGCAATAAGTATCGAAGGGTGTCATTTTTCTCGCAGTTTTCCGCGTCTATAACTCTAAAACAGTTCACTGGTTTAAATACAAATCTACTTGCTTTGCCAATTGGTTTGCTTGAACTGCCGAGAGGGAAACACTTGAATACACACCTCGTGAGATTCGTAGCCAACAGAAACCGACACAAGTATTTTGCTATTATCAATGAATCCAAAATTTCACGAGCCGAAATTTCTCATGTCTGAAAAACATCCATAACAAATAAGCTTTGCACTCCTGATTTCTTCTGAACAGAGAAACCGTTTTCTTCATCTTGGTTATCATACGTCAAAAAAAAAAAAATCAGAAACTGGACTTCGAATACATGATCCACTAAACCCACGACTTATGTAAAAATCAAACCACTGACCGCAGGCGATGGATTTAAAAAAAAAATGGAAATAGGTATTCCATATTCGAAAATCATTCCAAAAATATATTATTCTCTGTACAACCAACAGTTAAAAGGAGAAACACTGCACGACAATAACAGTTTCTCTCTTCCTCTTGGAGTTTTTCTTTCTCTCCCTCCCTCCTCTGTCCTCCGGCGAATATTGCGCGCGGCAGGCCTCCCCTCCGCCAGTTCGCGATCTCTCCCCTCTCCCCTCAGCCGGCGCCAGTGAAGCGAGATAAACGGTGGTTTACGAGCACTGCGCTTCCAAGCCCTCCCGCTCCCTCGCCGCCAGACCCCTGGACCCAAGACGCTGCTTCGGTCCCGCCGATGTACTTGCGACACTGTTGCCCCACCGACCTCGCGTGGTCGCTACTGTTAGCCAGTTCGGGGTCGCGAGACGGGTAGCTACCGCTGGCGCTACTTTTCACATCTGTCCGACCAGAGACAGTCACCGTTCACGGGACACCGGCCACGGGCCGCTGGTTCACTCGGATCGACCCACGTCAATGTGGTGGTGATGAGGGGACTTGAACCAGAATCGACAAGGACAAAAGAGGACACCATCGCTTTGAAGTAGGACCATGTATTTTTCGCGATATATTCTGATCGCTCATTAGTAGATACCCGGAAATTTAACGAATTCGTCTGGCCTCAGGGTAGAATTCAAATTCATATGTGTGTTTAACCGATGTTTGCTTATCCATTGGTTGATTTCTTAGTGAGAACAGTTTAATACTTGTTAATTGGCACTAGCAGATTGGCTTACTTCTCTCCTAGCTGGGCATCATTGGCTCAAGGTCGCAGAGGGGCGTGTCCAGATAACTGCTGTCCAATCATGAACACAGTGCGAGAGTGTAGAGGTTTGCATTCTAGCTTGCGACTAAATGAATGCGCGAAATTTCCGTATCTCTACTCATTAGACTGCAATAAGTTATGACTGCGGTTTCTTCCTTGTCATTCGTCATATTTTTCAAAAAAATAAATAAAAAATCATGTAAATAGGTAGACATGATGTTCTTATATTCATTGCATTAAAACAAAATATAAGTCATGAGATATAATCCACAGAACACAAAACCATAATTCGTACTTACCACAATTGAAGAGGTGGATTCCAAAAGGGGCTAAGTCAAAAATGTACTTTTTCCAGGAAACAATTTTTTTTGGTGTGAATGTGTATTTTGATAATGTCAAGCACAAAATCCACATAATGCTAATGTTTTACATTAAGAACATGTTCTCAGGCAGTTATTGTGATTATGAGTTCAATATATTACCTGTAATTAGGTTAAGAAAACGGAACATCAGTGACTTAGAGCTATTTGGAAAACTTGTCAGTGACTAAGAGCTTTTTGGAAAACTTGTCAGTGACTGAGGACTTTTTGAAAAACATGTAATTGAAGAATATTAGTCCTACCAGATTGACAGGCCTAAGTGTGATGTTTACATAATACTGAACAAAATATGTATGTAGACTTATGCATAGTACAAAACAAAAGCAACAATATGATCTTTAAAATGTGTCAAGTCTTTTGAGTGAACATTAAGGTTACAATGTTTAAAGGAATGGCTCTTCTTCATCATATAGTACAATATTGTTGTCGTTATCTCCTTCTACATTGTTAGTCAGAGCAGTTTGGTAAAAATGTCTTGCACATTGACTGAGTGAAACAAACTGCAGAAGTTTCTTCACATCTTGTCGCTTCTTTTCACTAATATGGTTTTCTGCTGGCGAAACAGGAACGTTTGTGTACGCTTCTTTCAATACTGTACGTGATTTAGTCACCTTGACTGTTGTTGGCAGACCACAATATGTGTTTTGAATGTCAATAGTAGTGTCATGCATTCTTGAGTAGATGAGAACACGTTGATCACGCATTTTAAAGGGAAGTCTTTTTACTATGGCCTTCTTTGAAGCTTCCATAAAGTTTGAGACCACCCAATCTATGCCTAACACATTTACTGTAGCACCCGTCGCAAATACCTTGTGATATTCACTAGGCTCTAATATTGTTTCTTTTTTCCGTAACTCCTTTTCAAATCTTCCAAATACTCGGTCAGGGGGCATATAGCTATGACCTCTGATTGGAAAGTAATGTTCCACTTTTGCAAAGGTTCTTGATTTGGCAACGTAGTTGAGTAAGAACATCATAACATTGGTGTTTTTATTTTGCCCACTGCAGGCGTCTGAAAATAATCTCAGAGTCAAAAAGATTTTTGGTACATTTGCCAATTTTTTCTCAAGATTTTCCAAAAAATGACTCAATGCCGAACATACTTCATTAGAACCTCGACCACTTTGGTCTTCAGTCCAAGTGTACACAGATGTGTTGGAAGTGTTTTGTTGGTTTTCCATCAAAACAAACGTCAAATTGTACAGCCAGATTTGTCTGGCATAAAAGACCTCACCAATGCTTAATTTGGGCAGTGGTTGGTTTTGTTCCATGTCAAATGAAACACTTATTATATTGTTTTCTTGTTTCTTCATGATTTCATAAAATTTTTTAGCTCTAAGAGTATGTAGCCTATACTGAGTCATTAATCGAGCCTTTTCAGCAAGGTCACGTGACGTCTTGATTTGGTTCTTAGTCTTGTAACAAAATGAGCACACATCCGTCTTTGGGCTTCCGAAGCTGAGATTGAAGTTGCTTTGAAACACCTTGAAAAACTTAGATAATGAAGCAATTGGTTTGTTTTCTATTTTTTGGTTATCTTTCCACATTCGCCACAACTTTTTGATAGAAAGTTCAGGATTAAGATAACCACGAACACTTTTTCCTCGGCCATAATGGCTTTCATTGCATCTAAACGTTTTAATGTATGCAATCATTGAGTCTTTTATCGCAGTGTGTTTGGTATTTAACCTAGCCCCACCACGCCTTTCATGTGGGCATTCCCCATATACTTCCATGTGTTTGCTTAAGGTGTTTATTCTTTTACGAGAAAATCTCGTTACAGACAAAAACGTTTTGTTACATACATTTAGAATACGACCGCTTGTCTGTCGTATGAAATATTTAGTAACGGTACGGCTTCTAGGCTGATTTTTGTTTCTGGGCCTACGCTGTTTAGGCTCTTGTGCGACAATATACTTGAAAACAAAGCTATTCTGTTCAGCAGCTGTTTTGTGTTTATAGATTTTGTCATAAAATGCACTTATATCTGCTGTAGACAGCAAAGCAGCCTTACAACTATTACCACCTTCTTTATGCGTGCATGCAACCAAAGGAGCACCATGGGCCTCACTGCTGTTTCTGGCAAACTTTTTACGGTTTTTAACCCACTTATCTTCATTTCTTGCTCGTTTTCTACTTCGTGTACTACTTATATCTGTTACAGAACATGTGCTATCTTGTAGTTCACTTACATTCATTTTGGCATCTACTTATACATTAACTATTGACAAGACAAACCACCACAATAACAATAATAAACAGACATAACCTATATGCAGTACAAAACCATGACAATACTTTCACCATAGAGTAACTAATATCTGTTTATGCATGCGCATATCGGTGCATGACTAACCAAGGCTTGTTTGGAAAACACTGCTGACTTAGGACGTTTTGGAAAGAAACCCAGATTTCACTACCGCATAACAGCTATAACTTAAGCACTTTTGGAATACCTGTTACAGCCATAGATGCGAATAGTAAAAAGTTAGTTATTCCACATATAAACACAAAATCGCTAAAATGTGACTTAACCCCTTTTGGAATCCACCTCTTCAATTTGGCGGATTCTAACACAGCTGCAGTTGTATTGCTGTCAACTATGCACAAAAACCGATTAACTCTTTAAGAGCATCGCCTACTCGAACGAATATCAGGACGCCCAACCGGAGCCAGACGTCCAGAGTCGGAGACATTTCTCTGAATCAAATATTACTCCCTGGGTTCAAGACAGGTTGTCGTGTTTTCACCTCACCACCCAAGCTGTGGATGGCTATCGAAAAAAAAAAAAATCCTCACAGAATCATTTGACTCATTTTCACCTTTTATACTATCACATCAAACACAAAAAAACGGAATTCGGTAAATTAAAAAAAAACTTCAAATGTTCTATGAACGGAAATATGTGACTATGCTATACATCACGATAGTGGTCAACATCTGAAGAAATTCCCATCCGCGTTCAAGACCTCCGCTACCACAGAAAATAACACTCGTCCCGCTCGAGTAATGAGCGGCCAGTCTGACCCCAGCACCCGAGGTCATTCAGCTGACGTGCAGTAAGTCGGAAACAAGGTGGTTAGCAGCCCATCAAAAGCTCAAGATTGCCGTCACATTAAGCCTGTTTTCTTTTTTAGTTTCGGGAGGCCGTCGGGTGACGTCTTACGCACCGAATATAAAAAAACACGACCAAAACCATGCATGCGCTGACCCACCATTATTTTGCGCTTTAATTCCACCCCAGGCTGGACTCAACTTGTCTACGTATAATCAAGCATTTTTAGAGTGCTCATTGGTCGATAACATGGTCACATCCTTTGGCGCGTCATGTTTATACCTCGCCCAGGCTCGTCAATGGCGTTTCGAGAGAGCTACGACCCAATCATCAGCAGACGTAGTAGAGACCTCCAAAATTTGCGGTTTCGATGGCCTTCAGGATAGACTGCACATACCCCTGTACACTCGGGCAAATAACGCAAGTTCATTGGCTGCCGACTTGTAAGTCGTCTCAGCTGGTTTGTCTGAGATTCGATCGTCGATCCTTCTTTGGTTGAGGGTTTATAACTGGTTGAGATTCGTCCAGATGAACAGTAAGCCAATAGCAAAATTATCTAAGAGGTATATGTGTTTGAATTCTAGCCTATCACCGAATGAATCCACGAATTTTTCAGGTCTCTACTTAAAAGTGTTTCAAGTTATTTTACTATCCAAATAATTGAGGCGCTATTCATGAGTAAGACCATGTAAATTTTGCGAAAAGATTTCCAGTCCAGACGTGTCAAAAATATGTTGCACTTTCTATGTTTCGTCGTTGGCTGGGTTTATTTCAGAGACACGTCTGCCATAAGCACACCAATCACAGCCATCCGGTGCGGAAGAAAACGCGTCCTGAATGGCCCGGCCAAATAAGGTAATATTTTTTATTTTGCAGAAGGCCGCCAATTGTATTGAAACAACAGCCCATGAAGATAAGGGACATACCTCATTGCAGTCTAATGAGCGAGCAGATTATTTCGCAAAAAATGCATGCCGCTATTCATGAGTAGAGACCGGAAAAATTCGCGAATTCATTTCGCGATAGGCTAAAATACAAATAGTTATACCTCAGTGCTGCCTCTGCTATTGGCTCACAACTCACCTGGATGACTTTGGGTCAATGAGAAACACTCAACCAAAGCTGTATCGAATCACAGGCTGCTACGTTGGGACGTCTCACAAGACAGCAGCCAATGAGTGGGTGACATTTGATCGAGTGTACGTAGAACTATGGAGTTCATCGTACAAGTCATTGAACCCGCGAATTTTTCCGGTCCCTATTCATGAGTCATCTGGGATACGAAAGACCTAACTTACCAACCCGACAGGATCAATAAAAAAACACGGCTTCAAACATAATTGTAGCCAGGTTTCCGGACAATGGGAAGACGTTACACGCTGCTGCGAACACGGGCGTGCGTGCCGGCGGGAACACGAGCAGCCGCAAAGTCCCTAGTCGTAACGCGAGTGCAAGATGTCGGGACGAGAGAACGCCGAGTGTCAGCCAAGGTTCGCGGCGGCATTCTGCTGAGAGAGGAACGAACGCAGTAGCGAGAGGTGTACGGTGACTGCTTTCCCGGCTCACCGAGCAACAACACAACACAACACTCCCAACAGGGTTTAGTTTCAGTGCTTAATTCATTCAAGGAAAGAAGCTTTGAACACAACTCGAAATGTGGTAATTGTGTTTCTGTTAACCCAGAAGGCATCTAGTCCGAGAACAAAAGAACATAAAATATGATTTTAAGGTAAAGTCATGTAAAGGCTACGTTACATACTTTACAGAAAAATTTTATTTTTTCGATGCGTAACATCTAAGCTTTCAATGTCTCTTTCTTGTCTCATTTACGAAATATTTATTTATAATGATCTGAAATCAGAAACACGAAAAAAAAATATATCAACATGGTTGGTGAAGCTGAGCCTTCATATAATTTATTTTTTTCTTTCAATTTCGATTAAGTAAACAACTAGAAAAGTTCTGTCCTCCCGCACGGCTTTAAGGCTGATGTCACACTATGGGGTTGAACCGGAGTGGTTGCCAGATTCTACTCCTAGATCAACTATTTACATGTTCGACTAATCTAAGTGCATTCTTGAGAGACCTGCGTTGTGCTCTCTAAGAAAAGCGGCAGGGAACGCCTAAATGTGGCACCGGCCCCAGTGCGTCGACTGCGCGCGCACCCTGTACAGGCGGGAGCCAGTGTAGGCGTGTCGTCAGCCTTGTCTACTTGTCGACGGACGTCAACCCACTCCTCCACTGCCCGTCATTTTTTTAAGGGTTTCTCTCTCTCTCTCTCTCTCTCTCTCTCTCTGGTGCCCGCCCCTCCCCGGACGAGGAGGGCCTTTCCTCTCCTCTTCCTCCTTGTGGCGCCCACACTAATAGTTTGAGCAAAACTCTCAACTCAGCGAAAATATTGGACAGTGACTGGCGGGCTGTCATCGGGAGCCGCCGCGCAGGAAGGCGTCAAGCGCCGGTCTGCGCGACCGAGGTCTGAGGCCATCTTCCGCAGTGACGCGGCAGCTACGTTTCACTGCCCGTCCGTCGCTTCCAGAATGCACGGGGAAAAAAAACGGCAAAAATTGAGATTGAACATCTCGGTTACGAAAAAAAAAAATGATTTATCTAAAAAAAATTAGATCCAAGAACTAAAATGTCAGGATTTACAGCTTATATATGAAAATAGATGTTTTTAAGTGTGTGTGTGTGTGTGTGTGTGTGTTTGTTCATCCGACTGAGTTGAAACTTCGCACATTTGACCTTCGAAACACGTGGAAGGTCACTTGTCTAGATGAGATTCTGATAAAAACCAACCCTCAATACAGAATTTAATTTTTTCTATGAAAAAATTTCGCCATTCCATCGTCGTGGTACAGACCAACCAAGGAAAGAATGCGGGCTGTTAAAAATGTAGTTCGCTCGGCACGAGACAGAGCGTGCGCGTTGCATGCAATCCGGCGAGCTATCGATAGGTATCGATATTGGACCATGCGATCGCACTCTATACTGTAAACAACGAAACCAAATATGATATGAGATTGAAAACGTCTTTGAAAGAAATCATTTCACATCGCCAACTTCGTATTTCTGTTGATTAAATACGTAACCGGTAATATCCTAACAAATGATGGTTTCCGACTTTAAAATACATGTTTTATACGGGAAAAGAATATAATGGGCAACATCTTACACTGGAGTAAAAAATAAATAAAAATAATGTATATCTTATTATTGGACCTTCGAAACACGGGTAAGATCGCTGTCTATGTGAGATTCTGATAAAATCAATCCTTAAAAAAAATTTTTTTTTTCTAGAATAAAATTTCGCCATTGCATTGATAACTCATCGTTCATCCGATCTATATGAAATTTTGCACCATTGACCTTTGAAACCACGGAGGTATTAATTAGTCTATGATGTGGTTGTCTTTTCTGAATTTGAAGTCAATTGGTAAACAATTGGGTAGCAAAACAAATCTTAGCTGTATAAAGGTTAATATGCTATAATGTATTTAATAATTTGAACAGAACTCACCAGGAAGAATCATAAAGATGCTATCATTTAATTAATATTGCTGAACAAACATAACACCAAACCCCTGCAAGAAATTAGGGTAAAACTTCGTCATAGCCAAAAATTGATCCGCTATGCAGAAGAAAAAAGAAAAATGGGGGGGGGGCAGTTAGAGGTCGTTCTCATTTTGACTTCAAGTATCAACATGGCAAAGATTGTATACACCAACTACCTCCATGTTTAATAGAGGAAGGTCAATGTTTAGGTGAGATTTCGATAAAACCAACACATAAAGCAAAAACTAAGGTGGCGCGCGAGCATTATCGTATTCTTACGAACGTGAGCAAGGCCACGTCACGCGCAGGTGCAGAACTAGCTGGGCTGCATCACATGCCACCGTAACATGATATGTGCTGTGCGCACCTGGGTCGCCGCTTTATCTCCCTCCAGCCCTCCGCTCCCCCCGCGCGGCTCTGTTAGTTTGACATCCGAAACCTGACAGCTGCGGAGTAACGCGAACCGCCGACACGTGTTTTCGAGAGATTTCTGCCGTCGGGACGGCTCGCGATGACGCGACTGGCCCCGGCCGCTCTCGTGAGTTCTGGAATTGCGCCGGGGCCTATATATATGCCCGAGGACGTCAGGGCAGGGATTCAGTTCGGAGTGTTCAGTCGGGAGTTCTCCCGCGGTGGATTTTCCGGGCGATAAAGCCGCGGGTGCGGCAGAGTGGCGAAGTCCTTAGACGAAGGTTCCAGGGCAGGGAGTGAGTGAGTTCAGTAGAGTCGCGAGTTTTCCCGCGGTGGAGTTTCCGAGCGATAGAGTCGCGGGCGCGGCGGAGTCCCGAGTGAAGTGTCGAGCGAGGAGTCGAGCGGATCCTCGGCGAAGGGGAAGTGCGTCGTCGGCGGCGGCGGAGTGTGGCGACGGAGTCCTGCGACGGAGGACCACGAGGGGTGCTGCGGCGAGAGTTGCGCCAGAGGTGCGGCCCAGCAAGGTGTGTGGAACGAGTGACTGGGGAATAGACCTTTCTTTAAGTGAAATTAATTATTTGGCAATTTTATAAGATTTTTGTAAGTGACATAAGTAGTGGTAATAAATAAAACTGTGTAGTGTAATAAAATCTTTAATTGGGCTATCCTTTACGAACCCGCGGTAAATCTTAACAGTAGGTATAATAACCAATAAGTATTTTATGTCAGTTACTCTTTTCTATAGTCCGAATAAAAATGGTGGTGTGCGAGTCGAGAGAGATATAAAGAAAGATAAAGAGAGATATATATATATAGATGGAGATAGATGGAAAGATAGAGACAATGTGATGGATATATATATATATATATAGATGTACAGAAGAGTTATAGGTATAGAGAGATATAAAGAGAGTGATGGATATATATATAGATTTTAGATTAAAATATACATAGAGGAGACAGATATATATATATATATATATATATATATAGAGAGAGAGAGAGAGAGAGAGAGAGAGAGAGAGTTCAAAGCGGTTTACTGGTCCTTATCTGTTCCGCGTCTATTTTATATTTGTGGAGGTGCGTGACTACAAAAACGTTTGCACGCACTTATTGCTAATTTTAATTTATTTTTTTCATACCTATAAATATATTATGCAATTTTTCTACCTTGAAAATGGCTTAAAAATTTTGTGTTAATGATCGTTTGTAAGTATTTAAAGTTGGCGCCCAATCAGTCATTCAGCACATACTCGTTTTTCATAATTACCGACCAAAAGACTGCACGTACCATGTTTCGTTCGCAGACGTGTTCAAATGTTCGATGCGTAAGCCATTGTCGACCTTTAATGCTTTGGCTTGAACGTAACTAGCACTACGGATTGATGTTTATTATTCTTTTTTTTTACATTGCGATATATTTGAATTTTAAAAATCTATCATTTTTAGTTAGCCCGTTAATACCCATATATTCGCAAAAAGAAAATATTTTGCTCTTTGAATCCTATTCGGTCGCAAGTTAGAATGCAAACCTTTATACTCTGGCACTGTGTTCATAATTGGACCGCAGTTATTTGGACACACCTCTCTGCGACCGTGAGTCAACTTATCCCCAGCTAGGCGAGAAACAAACGAATCAGAAAAAGAACAACAATGTTGTCACTGAGAAATCAACCAACGGAAAAGAAATATTAGTTAGAGGAAACACAGGGCTGACAGCCTGACGCCAAACGTATTCGCGAAACTTCCGGATCACTAGGTAATGCTATATTTTTTCAGAACTCTCAACTATACCTTGTCTGGGTGGATGTCAAAGGAGAACGAGTAGGAAAGGCAGATTTTATTGAAGTCTCATCCTGAGCCAACCAGCTTCAATCAGCTGAACGACACGCGCATGGCATCCACGTCGTACATCGCCGGATTCAACGGCGGTTGACCTGACGTGTGCGATGAGAAGAACGAGGGAAGGCGGGGTTTTCCAGAACTTGCACCACCCATTTCTGGGCGGGGGAGTAAACTACCACCGTTGGGGTGGTCGGAGGGTGAAGAGACGGATCACTGGCAATTCCGACCAATGGACAGGCGCGCCACCCAGGCCTCGGGGGAGAGTTTGGGGGTGGGGGGGGGGGGTGGTGGGTGGATGGAGGTAGGGATCGAAGTTCGGGAGGTTAAAGAGCGCTTCATCTCCCCCTCGGAGTGAAGTGGGAGTGGACTTCCACCTGAAAGCTCACTTGTGCAAAACAGAGATCACCAGTGCTCTGTTCTTCGCCGCTGCACATTACCTGTAAGGTCCGTTCCACAATGGCACGGAAGCGGAGACAGGATCACCAGGAACATTTCTCTATCGAGTTTGCTGCTTCCACAATGCACGGAAACGTGACAAATGGCAAACCATGAGATTTCATTTCAAGGTTAAGAAATATTAATAAAATTAAATAATATATTATGCTTTAAGATCATAGCTAAGGCATAATTTAGGTACATATAAAATAAAAACCAAACAAAGTTATAATACAACGCTAGGTATTCGGGTACTTGAAACCATTAATTTCACACTAGGCTAAACTGAAACTGAACTTGCATATGTATACTCTCAAGCGTTATTAGAGTACTCGTTGGTCGATAACAAGAGTCACATCGTTTGGCGGATTGTTCAAAACTGGCTGAGGGTCATCAAGGGCGTGTCCAAGAGCAAAAGCAGTTCGGTCACCAACCTGAGGCAGATAAGCGTGTGCTTATTCAGAGTCTACAAATATCTGTAATTTTGCATGATAATTTCAGTTCCACTTACAAAAAGAAATACAGTGCACGTAACAAAATTCAGCTGTCGAAGTCGGGATGTACGCTACAGACAAGTCTGACGATCTCGCCATCTACGATCGTAGTTGGCGGGTTACCACCAGGTGGTGTGGAGGGTGGGTTGTAGAGGGGGGGAGGGGAGACCGCACGCGAACAGGACATCACGTGCTCTAGGGACACGACGATCAGGGGAAGGGGAAGGGAGCGCGGAGGTGCGGACCTCGCCTGGACGTATCTCCACGTCCGCGGAGGAAACTAGCGCCATCAGTTGTCGACAGCCCCTTCCTCCGGGAAGACTAGTGCCGAAGAACGCTATTGCCTTGATCGGCCTCTCGTTACCAGCCTCCCCGCGATCGAACGAAGACGATGCTCCACTCTGCCGAAGAAACTGTTTCACATTAATTAAAACAGCTGAAGATACAGAAAATAACGACGTCATTGAGTGAGAGAGAGGTGGAGAAAAATTGAAAATGGACTGTGCTTATCGTCTCGTCGACACTGAGGTCATTTGAGTTGTTCGAAGGTGATAATAGCCTATTGGTGTAATTAGTGGGTGGGGGACGGGCGTACCGCCAGAAAACTACTGGCTCGCGGCAACATCCTCCACGTTTCCCACTTGTGATGAATCCGTTTGTGATTCCGAATGCCTTGTTGGGAAGCAAGTTATCTGAACAGTCAACCACCGAGGCCCCTAGGAGGGAAGAGGAAAACCTTCATCTGGGAACGGTTGGATCTGGAATCGTTTGAATAAAAGTGATTTAAGGCCTGAATATACCAACCGTGTTGACAAAGCTTAATTTATTCACTATCCATTATTTATTGATGGCATTATACCGTTGTCACGAGGAAAGAAAAAAATTACAAGTTTAAAGCAATATTATTAATAAGCTTTCTAACACAGCGTTTTATTTTTTTTTCAAAATATTATTTATAATCATATGATTGTGCATTACAATAAAACACACAACACAAATACAAATTTTAAACTCAAGCACGCCCATGCAATAATATAACCATACCAACATTCTAGCTATGAAATATTGTAAAATTAAAAAAAAAAAAATACCAAATAAGTACTACAAACTACGTAGCCTACTCCTCCGAAACCAGAGGGAAAAAAAAAGCTTGTTCATTTCGAAAGAGAATGTAACAGTTTTACAGGCTAAGTGGCATCTACTGCATCTACTGAATACAATAGTCAGAGCCCTTACTCTCAGTTGTATATGCACAACCAATTTCCCGGTCACTAACCGCACTAAAACTAAAGATATATATATATATATATATATATATATATATATATATATATATATATATTTATATTTATATTTATATTTATATATATGTGTGTGTGTTTTAAAATTAATAATTGCCAAAATATTTTTTTGAAAGTCTATAAACGTAACCGGTAAAATTTTATAACACACATCTCTAAGTAATGTACAAAAACTAATGCTTTATACAAAAGGTATTAAGTTCCTATGAACAGGTATTGCATAGTATTGTATTAAATCCTTCAGCGGTGTGTTGTGAAACGTGCAGTATTATGTCGGTAGCACTGCCAGACATATACTTCTACAGGTGTCAACCAAAGAGAGCGCGCGCAGGGTGGTGTTTGTTCTCAGGTGCGCCGACAAGTGTGTACCGAAGAAGACTAAGCAGCGCGGCCTCGGGAACCGGCGGGGAGGGAAGGTGTCGCCGCGCCGTCACCTGCGCGGGCCTATTCTCGTCTTGACGGCCGTCCAGGGGCGGGATAGCGCGCGCTAAATGGGCCGGGCCCCGCTCGCCCGCGGTTGGAGGCGTCGCGGCGCCCATCGCTCACCCGCCGGCGCCGCGACGTGTTTGTTCTGCGCCGCGCCGTCCCCCCGCTCCACACTACTCGCAGTTGCGCTGGAGGAAATAAACTTTCGAAATACTTCCCTGACTTACGTTACACCTCACGGATCGGGGCCGTCAGCTGGCAAAGAGGTGCGGCGGGGGGAACATGAAAAGACTTCGAACACACACACACACACACGCGCGCGCAGTGGAGTCGAGTTGCGCTTCGGGACTAATTATGTTCAGCTGGCTAAAGCCGTTCGTAGATGCCAAAAAAATTTTATGTTCGTCCGAAATATCTCAGTTCACCACAAGGGCAAGCAAATACGTGGAGGTATTTACAAGTACATAAAGCTGAGTACATTCGGTCACGGTCTTTGCAGCCCACGAGTTCAAATTTCTTATTTCAGGTGCGTGGGGGGGGGGGGGCGCCTGTAATTTTTAATAAACAAAGCCGTTCTGCATACAGAGTAACGTAGGTAATTTCAAACACGTTTACAAACGTTTCAGCGCTGCAAGAACAAATACTAAATATAAAATGTGCCGATAGAATTCTTAATGAGTGCAAGGTACAATTTAGTAGTTCATTTAATTTTAATCGTGGTGGTTATAAATAATTTTTGTACTGGTAGGTAAGCGCAAATTGGAAAAAAAAACAGTTACATTATTTCAAAATGTAAAAGTATAATGTACGGGAAAGTTTTTTTGTTGCGTATATTCGTCAGGCATAAGCAATTTTAAGGTTTCATAACTTTATGTAGATCCAGCCCCCAAGTATATACTATTACTACTGTTAGAAATACTTATCTGAGAAATACCAGGGCTCTGCTGCATACAGGGTGTCCGTGGTCATGAGGGCGTCAACTCCACAGGCAGCTCTACTTACCTGCAAAATAAAATGAAAAATATATTTTAACAATGATAATGGTGTTAGAAAAAAAAACAGCTCAATTATTATTGCATGCTGAGGTAACGTTAGCAAATTTTTTTTACGTCTCGCAATCCAGCATCGTTAAATGTGACTTGCCGCAAGTTGGGCGTGAACTATCAAAACTTTACTCGCCACATGAGAATACTGGAGCATTGCACACCATCGTCCGACGGTACATTTCTATTGACACAGATGTGAAGTACCGCACAAATATGTTTTGTAGTTAGGTACATTATTTTGTTAAAGTATTTCCCTTACAAAACATTTTGTATCGACAGTTAAAAATCATTGCTGTAATAATAGCCTAATATTACTGTTGTTAATGATTGCAAATTTTTATCATGACATAAAGCTTTGTGGAAACTGAAAATTACTTTCATGTGGCAAAAAACTTGCTTACGTAAATGATTGCACAACCTAACAATCACTTAGTTTGTAAAAATTATGTTTGTACGTAGTGTAACTAGCTCTGTCTTTTGCATTTTTCTTCCAGGACGCAGGAAATCGTCTGGAGCTGGTACTTCCGGGAGAGACTTTTTTTTTTTTTTACTTTTCCCCTCAAACAACTCGGTCGACGATCACGAAGAGCTTCCCCAAGCTGCCGCGCTAATCGGCGGGGATATTTAAAAGAAACTCCCCGTCCGGGAACCTTTCAAGATAATTAAACTAACATCGCGGGGATAAAGTTGCGGAGGATTGTGAAAAGGCGGGCCGGGCCGCGGAACTACTCGGGAGTTCTCCCCCTCGCTACCCCTCGCTACCCCTCGCTACCCCGTCGCTACCCCGGCGCGACCACGCCTCGCCCGACGGACTGGTTCAATGATTAAATGCATCAATTGTAACGAAATAAATCAAACGAAAGGACTGAAATGTGAGGTAACGTTTCCTAACTGTACATATGAATGTGAAATAACCGAAATAATCTTAAAACTTTACAAATGGAAATGAAAAAAATCCACATATACGGAAATGAGTCGGAAACGTAATACATCAAACAAAATCACTCCATACAATAGAAATAAAATTATTTGTACCCAAATGTAATTAAATAAATAAAATGAAGTAAAAAAAAACATCAAAAAGCATTAAAATAACCCATTTATAACGAAATAAGTGTACTCTAATAGGACAGCGGAGTCTCGGACTCTCTTAGCCGGCGTCTCCCATGACTGTTACGTGACGCGGCCAACTGAACTGTACCTCACAGGCTAGTCTTGCAGACTGCGTGCGCTATGCACTTGTAAAGCTCAGTCGCTGGTCTCCACAACCCGAAGCACACGAATCATCCATCTACTTAACAAAACTCTAGACAGACAAGGGCCTAGAAGAATGAAATTTTGCATAGTAATTCCTCATGCAATGTTGGTGAACACTAAGAATTTTTTTTTTTTTGAGGATTAATTCCCTAAGTGGAGGGGGGTTAAATAGGGGATGAATTTTTATATGGAAGATTGTAATTTTTAAAGTTAGTAACATGGAAATTGGTTTTTAGACTTTTGTTTACAAACAAAAGTCAGTTGTATCAGCTTTTTCGGCAATTCATCAAAAATTGTGATCAAATACTTTCCCATCGGGAACTCGGCTAGTCTAACTACAAAAAGCAAAGATTTTCTGCGGCGTATCCTGTAGGCGACTATGACATAATAAAAGTATAGGTGTAGAATATTTTTGCAAAATTTTACCAGGAAAAAAAATATTTTTCGCTTTACAAAAAAAAATTCTTTACACCTTTACATCCGAATTTCTAATCACAATAATTATTTTAACAGTCTTCATTCAAATATTTTCATTCACCTCACTAAAGACTATTACACGTGCCAGTTAGTGGAGGAGAAATTCAAAGTGAATGTTAGTATTAACAGATAACCTGTAAAAAAAAACTAACGGAAGACTAGATCGTATGTTTCCTCATTAAAGGTTGAAAGAGGGTTTAATGAGGACCGGTAAAAGTTGAGTCTCTGTGTACGCTCTGTTAGTAAAATACATTGCAGGGAGTTTCAATGGGGCAAATGTATTTGTAAATGTTGCCAACATAACAAGTGCTTTCCATTAAATTTAAATTGGTCCCAAAGTGCGAAACAAAGGTCATATGTAATAGCTAATTGCGTCCTTTTTACCGCTAGTTTTAAGTCACTGTTAATCGCGTTTTCATGATACAATCATAATTAATGAAAATAATACGCTGGCACAAATAACTATTTCACAGTTCTAAAATTTTGCGCTTGAATGCAAGGGAAAACGATTATAAGGAAGGTCGGCTTGATTTCTACGTCTGGCTGTCTCGTACATGAACAGGCTTTCATTATTGCCAGGCCACCAAAAGGCCCTAGTTCCACCACAGCAGTTTTTTTTTTTGCAAGTTTCGTAAATCGGTCGGAGGTTTATGGTTGTCTCCGAGGGAAGATAACATTCCGTGTGCGCGCGCTTCCGTTTTCCTTTATTTTTTTTTCCCTCCCCGCGCTCCTGCCATAAAGCACGCAATCATCTCGCGCGGATTCAGAAAAGAAGTGCCTCGTTGCCCCCCCTGCCCCACTCCCCCGAGGACCCCGGCTCCGGCAAGGAGAGCTGGGGTGGCGACCAACCCCTTCGTGGCAGCACAATAGATCAGAGGGGGCGGCGGACGGCTATAAATATCAAGTTATGGCCGGCGAAGCCGTTTTAATTTCACCTTATCCTCGGATCCCGGGGGCCTCCCTCTCTCTGGCCCGGTCTTTGAAGCGTTCAGCCCCTCTCGAAGGGGGCGCCGTGGAAACGACGACGGACGAAAGGGGGGAGAAAGGGGGGAAGGGAGAGCGGAGGAATTAATGGGAGGGGCGGCGTGAAATGCGAGCGGGCGCATCTCCATAAAATATGCCGTTATCGCAGGCGGCAGGCCTGTTGTTACCCCCGCCGTCTTATTTATGTCGCTGTTTATTAAAGGAAGCGGGGAGAGTGCTGCGGGCGGGCGAATCCGCGAGACTCGCGACGCACGACGACGACGACACCCTCCCCTTCCCCCCCCCCCCCTCAGACGTCGCCTGGGCTGCCTCCTCGCAGCGTCGACGCCTGGGCTCGCCCGCGGGTGCGAGGGAGCCGTGCTGGAGACGTCGAGTGCTCGCGCGCCGCAGGCTCTGCGTCACACGTCAGCTAGTTTTCCGAGACCGCCCCGCCGCGACGAGTCACGTTGTTCGTGCACCTCAATGCAGCGCCACAAAAAAAAAAGCCGAGACGAAGAAGACATCTAACACACGCGAACACACAAAAAAAAACCTTCCACATGCATTAGCTTACTGAAACGATCTCGAGAGGAAGAAAAAAAGAAACAGCTGCTAAACGCGTTGAGATACACTCGAACTGCACAAAATCGCGTCAATAATTTAATTACAATTTGGCAAACACTTTAACATAAGTTACTTTACAAACTAAAACCATATATTATATTTTATTTCCTGACCACATCATAAATTATCTATGTATGTTCCGTTCATAAATGTGACCTACACGATACCCCGTGTGGCACATGCAGCAGAGAGCGCCCGGCACACTCGTGTGAACCGCCGCCGGGGCGAGGCGGGCACAGCAGGCGACACCGTCGCCGGCTCGACGAGACGGGCGCCGACAGCAGCTGCGGCGGTGGACAGACCTTCCCGCCCGAACTTACCCTCCGAGACATAAATCTCAGCGGGGGATTCGATTCGTGCGTCTCTGGTTGGCTTCGGGCGACCAGGGATATGGCGCGCACAGGAGAGGGGGGGGGGAGTGATACGACAAAACCCCCGTGGGTGCGTTTGCTCCGGGGGTTGGGGGGGGGGTGGGGGGAGGACTGAGAGACGGAGGGGGTTACTGAAGCCGCCCTCTAACGGGCATCCAATATTTCACGTTCCTCTGACACGCGGAATGGCTTTTCCATCTTTGTGAGCGGGATGGATGCTGGACACCTGTGCTTTTTTCCCTCCTCTCCTCTGTGAGAGGGGGGAGGCAGGGCTGTCCTGGGAGGGTCACGCACAACTAAGTGTGAGCCCGGTTGAGTGAGTTACGGCGGTCCGGGAGAGAAAGACAGCGAGAGATACGTCTTTTCGGAGCGACGGAGAGAAAGAAAAAAAAAGACACGCGGCGGCCGGGGAGGGGTGGACTGTAAAGCGGCGCGCGGCCCCGGCGGAGGGGAGGGAGGTGGATTTTTCCTCCCTCCTTGTACGCCTCCTTTCCCTGGCTGCTCCTGATATTCCCGGACCAGGCCCCAGGAGTAGCTCAACCTTCCTGTCTACTTCTCTCGCTGCGCTGATTTATACGATTCCCGAATCATGGCTCGGCAGGGCGCAGCGGGGTTGAAGAGGGGAGGGAGTAGTTGTGGAGGGGGGCGGGGGGGTTGAAACTGTGCAGGCATACTACAGCAGCTTTTGGATATTTATTTTATACATCTGTTCCCCTTGACATAATGTCCCTCTATATATCGCGAGCGCGGCGCGGCAGCCCCCCACCTCCAGTGACACGGGCGCGGGAAGATAGAGGGTTATGGCGGCCGAGGGAGGGGATGGATGGCTGGCAAGTGCCTCGCTGCGAGCCCCGCAGCGCTGATGTACGGCTGGAGGTGCGGCAACCTCGCACTTGCACGGCGCCTCGCCGCGCGTCTTCGCGCCGTCAGCCAGCCCGAGGGCCGCACCGGGGCTCGAGGCCAGGCCGGGACGACGGAGGCTGCCTCTCAGCTACACGTGTCGACCTCTGTTATCCAAGTAGTTTCCATCTCTGAGCTCTAGAACATGCAACTGTGCCAAATGCAACTATCGTCGTACACATATAGTTTAACGTTTATTAATATTTACTTCAAAAAGTCTTTAGTTCGTTTAGATTACCTACAGTTTTTTGTAACTAAGTATTATATATAGCTTTTACCACGCCTTACTGTAAAAACGAATACTTCATTTAAAAATAACAAAAGATTATTCAACAACATCTCAATAACCCGTCACATGAAATATCAAATCTTAACGACAATTTTGAGGTATACTGTAGCGAATCAACGAAATGACAACAAAAAGATTACGTATAATTAGGGATAGGAAAAATTCGCGGGTTCATTTCGCGACAAGCTAAAATACAAATAGTTATACCTCAGTGCTGCCTCTGCTATTGGCTCACAAATCACCTGGATGACTCTGGGCCAATTAGAAACGCCCGACGAAAGCTTTATCGAATCACAGGCTGCTACGTTGGGACGTCTCACAAGACGGCAGCCAATGGGTGGGTGGCATTTGACGGAGTGTACGTAGAACTATGGAGTTCATCCTGCAGGTCATTGAACCCGCGAATTTTTCCTATCCCTACGTATAATGCAACTAAGTCCCGTATCTTACCTACGGCGTCGATAACACAGAGACCATTGCAATGAATTGTCTAGAAAGGAAGGATTTGGTTTGAAGAGACGGCAGCCCGCATAACAGTGGTGATGTGAGGATTGCCTATAAGCGAAGCACGCAGGGGCCACTAGTTGATTTATGGCGCACATGTCATCACAGCGGTACCAGGAGCTTCGAGGCGGCGTGAACCCTTGACACTATCAGCTGAACTCTGTACCGCACCGCCGCAGCACGGCATAACTGTCTAAACGCCACCGTCCGCAACAACGGAATGCGCGTGATTTCACTGAAAGTTTGCAATCAACGGAGATGATATAATCACTTTCTACTTTCTTTACGATGAAGAAAGTAGGTGTATTTCATAAGTTTTAAGTTGGTAACTTGATCACGAATAAAATAAAAAGCTAATAATTAAAGTTTTTGTCATCTGTGAAAGTAAAGTAAACGTTAAATTTATTTTTATTTGCGACGTCACAAAGTAATACGGTGTTAAATTGCCACCTCGATATTTTAAATTAAATTTTTAACTACAATGAAAACTGCGTGACTAAAGAGCGTGAGCAACCATAGCTTGTGACCGTGTGCGTTGGTCACGAGACGTTTCATGTTAATTTTTTTATATTAAATCATGTAACGACACGAGAGAATTATAACCTTACCTGTTTACCATGTGGAATCATCATCTTGTGACATCATAAGTCATAGATAGGCTACTGCTGTGTTCAGTTTAAGACAGTACCCTTCAAGAAAAACTATGAGGGTTTCTTACAAAACAGCTTCAAACTCAGGGGTACCAACCGAAATCTTTGTAAGAAGAAGAATACAACCGGAAGACTCGGCTGTGAATCGATTGTTTGGACTACAGTGAAGAACCTTCTCGGACTTTCTGTAAACGTCTCAGACTTTCTATTTCATCCCAGAGAGTTTGAGAGGCAATAGGAGGGACAGAGGGAGGAATTTACTGTATAAATACTCGGGGTTTTAGGCAGTTCAGTATGGAGCAGCAAGGACCATCAAACCGTCGCCACTATGAATCAATGACGTCAGATAGAGAGGGGCACGAGAGTATGGAGGTTATTAGAGAGCTAAGTATAATTTTGTGTCTACTACTGTGCAACGTTACTTGCATTGTAAATTTCACTAATATTTTATGACATCTATTCTTTGATTTTTTTTTTTTTGTGTGTAGGCTGCACCTGGTAGTGTAAAGTAAATGATAGTTTTTGGTGGTCATAATACAAGTCTGTTTTCTCTCTGCACTTGTTTGCACTTTTTGCAACTTCTCTGCTGTTTACTTGGTGGCCATATTTGTTTTATGTAGAGAATTAAAAGTTACTAAACTCTCCAAAGCCTTGGAATTACCTGTGATTGTATACTGTTTTATTTTTCAGAAATTGAAGACCTTATCACTCAAAACATTTGTTATAAAGTAACTTGATATATATTTATATTTACAGATAAGAATGTTTTTCAGAAAAAAATATGTTATTAAAAACAAAATAACTTCATTGTACCTCAAAAAAAGTAATGAGATCTGATTCTATATTTGGTATTGTTTATGGAATGTTTTTCATAAAATTATATATAATACATTTGAATGAAATTTAATGTAATTTACATGTTTTGTCTTGTTGATGTTCTGCAACCGTCTAAAGTTTTCAGCATTTAGGTTAATTCCTCTGATTTGCATTTAATATGCAGGTTAGGCCCCATATGGGCAAGCAAGTGTTTACTTTGTCAGTTGGGTAAAAGAGTTAGTGTTTGCAGTGAGTGTCTGGGGCCAGATGGGACCGGCCTCAAATTTAATATAAATCGATAATTAAAATTGATTCTAAATGCGTTAAGATTACATACATATATTTAGCGTAGGTACATCATACTAGTTTGTCAATGCGAGGTGAAACAGTAAGCGAATATTTATAGTTATCAACATTATCAACAATAAAAAACTGCAAAAAACTTAATTTGCGAAGACATTTTCAAGAACATGCAGAGTAAAGCTTACCAAAAATTGTCTTAGTCTCCAAAGACAGAGGTTAGTAGAACCTTAATAATTGGTTATAAACGGGAAGACATTGTGGTAGCGCTTATCCGCTTACGAATCGTCACGTTAAAGTGATTTACCTATTCTGACCGGAAAATTAAATATATAAAATATGACACATCAAAGTACAAGGTAACTTGTCAGTATAGAATTAGAGGCCACAATGGTTAAGTAGTCTGATCATTCCCCTCCCACACTAAGGCGATCAGGATTTGATTTACTTCTTATTCCAACTCAGATTTTTCGCAAACGGAAATGTGGCGGACGTTGCCATGGCCGGTGCATTTTCTCCGAGTTCTCACCTTTCCCTCACCGCCATCTTTCATCCTCCCAATTCCCCATTCACTTCGTCCTTGTTTCACCGTGCAACTAGCACAAACAAGTTCGCGAAGTATAGTTCCCTTTTTAAAAAAATAATTTTTTTTATGTGTATATCAGGGTGCAAAAAAAAAATCCATGGGTAAGTTGACATTGTAAAGCTTCGCTCCAACACCACGGTGTTGGGATAGCCCCCAGAGAAGCATTTGCCTTGCCCCCCCCCCCCCCCCCCCCCCCCGTTTCCGAAGAAACGTCTGAAAACAGGCAAGATACTGTCCATAGCTCCATGTACATATAGGTGTAATAAACCAGCAGGCTGACTCAATCCACGATCTTCCTTCGAGGATTTGAAGTTGAAATTTACTGGGGCTGAATTTTAAATCGCGTAACACGAGCCTCTCTCGCTTTCTTACGCCCGTTGGCGTGAGTAACAAACAATACGTTCACGGGGCGCCGGGCAAAAAAAAAATAAAAAGAAAGAAGATTCGTACTTCCAGTTGGTTCTACCAGAAGGGATTCTCAAAGGTATTAATCGTGCCTCGCTCATCCATAGTAATGATCACGACGCCGCAACCCTACACTGGCCTTGGGGGCCGCCCTCCGGCCCGCAGAGGTGTCCCGGGGCATTATGGCGGTGATTAGGGGCGGGCGATGTCCCACAAGCCCTGCCCGGCGCGCGGAAGACCTCGCCACGCCCCCGTCGTCTATGGACGAGGAGCGGCCTTTTTTAAGAATACAACACTCGCTCTTTATTCTTGGCTATCGGAATTTAAGACCATTCCGACATTAGATTAATTAAGCTTTTAATACTACGAGTAGTACGACTAGAGGATATTGCCACCGTCTTGTTTTCGTCTGCTAGACACCATATTGTGTGTGTACTCGTCTTATAGAGTGCATTACTCTTCATACTTGTTAAAGTTTTACCCGCTAGAGTGCAGTAATCATTTATTATTACTGAGCTTCCCGCCATCTGGATATTTGGGCGCCATCTTGGAATCGTGTAATTATTTAGTTAGAGATTCGGGAAAAAAAATCCAAAATTCATCAAAAAAAATTCACTCATTAAAGTAATGATTGATTCGAAACTTGTTTAGATCCCTGGAAAATATAAAATTAATTTAATATAACATAAATTTAGCACGGTTAAAAATGTTATCGTTTTACGAAAGAGTATATTGAAAACCAGTAGACAAAATATCTTTGTACACGTCAAGTGATAAATTTAATAATTCTGCATCTCCATTATTCGCATACATTTACGTAATTTAACACGTATTTTGAAATACAATTTTTACTCGAACTAAAACTATCACACATTAGAACTATTATTTATGTGTATCATATACAGTATTATTTATTTAAGCTTCTTTTTTACTTGCGCCTTTGCTGGTTACACTGTATGTAATAAGAAACCACAATAACGGGAAAAAAATTAATATACGAGCACACAGAAAATAAATCGATATCAGCTGATATCAAAAAATTTATATAAAAAATACATTGCACATAAATACCGTGGAAGGAATTAGTCTAGAAATGAATACAGCACAGGCGGAACTGATGGGCTGACGACGACGAGACGGTTGCGAAGAATGTTGAACACCAACTACCAACAACATTGGACAACACACAGACGAACAAAGGAACACAGCGATGATTCAAAACAGATAATATGGACCGCACAATGACAATACATCTATACACATGCAAACCCAGCGATGAAATCGAACAAATATTCTTACATCACGACAAAGACTAACCGACGAACAAAGTACGCTTCTTATGACAAAAAAGTTGCCAACGTTTCAGGAACTGAGATCTGTTCTCATCCTGAGACAGAGACAGGCTGATCGTCGGCTAATTTCTGCTTGTTTTCCGTGTGTTTGCATATTCATCGTTTTCATCCATTATTGAGGCTTCTCATGTCATACAGTGTAACCATAAATGGCGTGTGTCCAATAAAACCTCTTACATCAATCTTACAAATTGTAAGTTTCAGTCAAATAAAATATTTATATTACTACGGATACACGTTACTGTACTTTAATACATATTTTAATTAATAAATTAATCTGGTAAGTTGTGGACACGGTAATCGAGACACCTGACATCCTAAAAACTTCTCGCTGAGAATATGATTCGTAGGTGATTATGATTCCCAGAGGTGGGATTTCACAGTGAAAGAGAAGTACAGAATAAAAGCCCACAGAAGCTGTCATAAATCAAAGCAGAAATTTTCAGTGGTTTTATTAAAAACTTACTGATTTAAAGAACACATGCTGAATCATGCACATATTTATAATCCGTCTTATCTAATTACTCATATACATGCACACTCTAAAAAAAATTTTTCCTAAAGAGGAAATCGAGAGAGGAAATGTATGAAGTAAAAACAATCTTACAAGGCACTAAGGTGACCAAATGGAATAAGGAGTATACGGTTATCAGAAGAAAAAAAAAGAGAGAGACCGCAGTTAAAGAGCTCTGGTAATCAAGCTTGGTGGCAGGTTGGGGAGAACTTCTTAATTTGTATAATGAAACCACGAGGAAAAGTAATGGAATATTCCTTAGTCAGGGTTCCAGAGTGCGGGAGAGAAATATATTAAGGAAGAGGGAAATAAAACGATTTTTTTTTCCTTCCTCGCGCGCCTGGCAGTATTAGTGTCAACAAACACCTGAATTTGTACGGACCATCCTCCCGACCATGAGCGAAGACAAGGCTTGAGGGAGTCGCAGGAATGAGGGCGGGGGTGAGAAATGGTAAAAGGGGGATGAAGGTCCGCAGAAAAATAAAAAGGTTGAAAGCGGGGAAAAGCGGGGAGATGCTCCCTGTTAATATCCTTCCAGTGACCTGATGACGTGTCCCCCATCATTAGCAGCCAGCGACCCTCCTGCTCGAGCGAGGCAGCTACCGCTTCCCACCCCCTTATCACCCGTAGCTGAACCACCCCGCCGCGCAACCGCCACGCATTAAAAACAAAAACTACCCCCCTCCACCGTGAAAGGTGTAGAGAGGGGCGAGGGGTGACGATGCGTGGCCATCAGCACTTCCGCCCCAATTCCCGTCAACCGCCCGCGCAGACGCGAGACAGTTTCAGCTCTCTCCAAGGCCGCGGCTGGCTCGGGAGTCAATATGTAAGGGAGAGATCTGCTGACTCGTGACTGAATGCCTCACCCAAGGCCGCCACGATAATGCTCGGTCGAGATTTTGCGCTAAGTTATGAGGCTATTCTACGCCTTGCACCCATGAATACAGCCTCGGACAGGTTGAATGTAAGACGGGAAAAAAAAGAGATAAAAATTTATGACAGAAGAACGACAAGGAAATTTTCCAACGTTTGTCTCATTACACGGGAATCCGATGTAGATATGTCAGAAAAGGTATGCCATTTTATGATGTTGATGACATTTTGACAGTTGATGACATTATCCTCAATTAGTCAACACCGCAATATATACTCGCCTATTCAATGTATAGCTCACTGTAATATAGGTACTTTAATTATTGTATAAATCTCTATGTCATAGCATAAACGTTTAGGAACTGTACCAAAATTTACGTCCATGCCTCATAACTCTTTTCATAAGTATTTTCTTATTAGCAGATAATTTTTCTCATAAAAAGCAAGGTCGTTAGTCAAATAAACACAGAACAACACAAATCACGGTTAGTGTTCAACGAATCATACACGTGTCACTGAAGATGCAAAACGTCACAATTGTCAAAATTGGTCGGTCTCAAAAACATTTGCTTTGTTTCTAATTAATAAAACAAATAGATATTGTAATGCGTATTTCGTGCGATTGGCGCTGTGAATTAATGCTATTTTTTTTTGTATGTTCAAATTGCATAATCTCCAAATACTGACATACAAGTTTTTGCGTCTGCATCAACTCTCAGCCTACAGTTTGGATCTAAGAATCCGAGCACTGGCCTGGAATCCGGATGGCCGGTCTGGGCTTGGGAGTCCGGATCATCCGGAATGTATGTTGTCTCACCACGTCGCCACGCCGCCACCCGGCTTCTAGACAAAGTAGACGCGACTGTCAGTGACAGTGGCATTCTTGAGCTGCGACGCTACAACTGCGAGTCTCTCCAGTCGAGCGAGACCAGGGGTCTGCGACCACTAGCGCCGCCTGAGCCGTGGCGGCCGCGCCCGGAACCAGCGCCGGGGCGACAACTACACCCCTAGCCCCGGGGGACGTACCTACATCCTCTCCGGCCAAGAGGTCCCGCAGCTTTCGAGTCTCTTCCTCCCTCGTTCGCCGCGTCCGCGACAATTAGCCGCGTCCAGCGGCGGCGGTCATCGGGGCCGACCACGCGTCGGCGCTGGTCAGCGTCCCTCCCCCTCCCCCATCCCCACATCTCCGACAACCCGGCGTCCTTTCTGCGCGCCGCTGCGGCGAACCACTTTGCATACCCGGGGGATCGCTAATGGAAGGGTCTCAAGCGGGAAGCGTGGCCTGTGGCCCGGCGTGGTGGCCTTGGTAGGTGTGCCGTCGCATGTCTTTCCCGTCGGCATCCCCTGGTGCCTGCGCGAAGCGAGAGCACACGCTCCCGCAAGGGCGGGAATATGGGGGGGGGGGGGGGGAATGGACATTACTCGTATTGATGACGTCACGGCGATGAAGTGGTCGGACCTCCCGCCTGCTCGCGGCATATATTTATAAGATTTTTAAAGACACTTTTATCACGAGCGCTCTTTTACAATTGTATAAAAGCAACAACTTAAAACCTATTTAAAATTACTCTTTTCCAAAACTCACTAAAAAAAAATTTCCCACAAGTAAAAATAATCCGTACCCATGAAAACAAATCAATATGCGATCTCCGTTTCAAACCGCAGTATTATTCGCTAAACTCCAAGAGATAGTAATGTTACGATCGCGCTTGGCTGCAGTGCTGGCGTCGCCACACTCGTTCGGCCTGTCTGCGCCCCCTTCCACCCGCATCCTCTCCCTGGTATCTCGTGTCATACTATCTCGCTACATTCTGACCGTCGCAGCGCGCACCTGCCTCAGATCGGGTTACTTAAAAGAGGCCGCACTGCGGAATAAAATGACTCAGACGCCTTTATCGGCGTTCTTAGAGCAGCCACCGCGTCCTTCGAGGACTCACGACGCGTTTCTGGGCATTTCGACGGCGAAGGTCGCGAGATATCTCGGAGACATGCCCGATTGTTCTGGATGGGAACCCAAGGGCTATTTAAGGAGGTTGGGCCGACCTTCGAGTCAGTCAGTCAGTCGGTGACTGAGTGAGTTCTCCCGCGGCGGAGTTTCCGGGCGATAGTGCCGCAGGTGCGGCAGAGTGGCGAAGTCCTTGGACGAAGGTTCCAGGGCAGGGAGTGAGTGAGATCAGTGGAGTCGGGAGTTTCCGGGCGATAGAGTCGCGGGCGCGGCGGAGTCCCGAGTGAAGTTGAGAGCGAGTCGTCGAGTGGGATCTCGGCGAAGGGTGTGACGGCGGCGGCGGAGTGCGGCGACGAGTCCCGCGGCGGAGACCCACGAGGGGTGCTGCGACGAGAGTTGCGCCGGAAGTGCGGCCCAGCGAGGTGTGTGAAACGAGTGACTGGGGAATTGACATTTCTTTAAGTGTAATTAATTATTTGCTAATTTAGAAGATTATTTGTAAGTGTCAAGTAGTGGTAGTAAATAAAACTGTGTGTGTGAAATAAAATCTATTAATTGGGCTATCCTTTACGAACCCGCTGGAAAATCGTAACATTTTGGTGTCAGAAGTGGGATAGCCCTAATTAATAGATTTAGGATTCAGTTACAGTTTTAGAATAAAAGTTAAGGATAGAATTTAGTTTTCGAGAATATAGTTAGTGTTCAGAACTTTAGTGAATTTGAAATTTTCTAGAGTTAGTTTGAGTATACTGTAGTCAGTGGTAGTTTTGAATGTAATAGAGATATTTTTAGTTTAATAAGAAGGTTCGGCTAGGTCATTTAAAATTAAGAACAGTATTAGAAAAAAATTATTTAGGTTGTTTAATCAGTAAATTCTTTAGAGAAAGATGGCTGCCGATGAGCTTAAGAATGTCCTGGCATTCTTGGCCGAACTGAAGAGTGGCCAGGAAGAAATGAAGAATGAAATGAAGAGTAACAGGGAAGAAATGAAGAATGAAATGAAGAGTAACAGGGATGAAATAAAGAATGGCCAGGAGAAAATGGAGAATAGGCTGGACGAGATGAAGAGTAGCCAGAAAAAAATGGAGAATAGGCTGGACGAGATGAAGAAGGGTCAGGAAGAAATGTTAGCCAGTATGAAGAATGGTCAGGAAGAAATGTTAGCTAGTATGAAGAATTTTAAGGAAGAAATGGTATCTAGTACAAAGAACTTTAAGGAAGAAATGGTAACCAGTATAAAGAAATTTACGGAAGAAATGAAGAGTGGAAGGAAGGAGAGTAAGAACCACCATGAAGAAAAGAAGAGCGGGTCAAATAATAGCCTAGAGGAAATGAAGAAGGGTCAGGAAGAACTGAAGCATGGCCAAGAAGAAATGAGGAATGAAATGAAGACCGAAGTGAAGATAAGCATAGAAGGGAAGAACAGCCAAAAGAAAAACAGCGAAGAGAAGAACGGCGAACAGAAGACCGGTCAGGAGAAGCACAGCGAAGAGAAGAACAGAGAAATGAAGACCAGCCGAGAGAATAACAACAAAGAGAAGACTAGCGAAGAGAAGACTAGCAAAGAGAAGACTAGCGAAGAGAAGACTAGCGAAGAGAAGACCAGTGAAGAGAAGACCAGTGAAGAGGAGACCTGCCGAGAGGAGAACAGAGAAGAGAACAGTGAAGAGAATAACAGTGAAGAGAAGAACCACAAAGAGAAGACTAGCGAAGAGAAGACTAGCGAAGAGGAGACCTGCCGAGAGGAGACCATTCAAGAGAACAGTGAAGAGAACAGCGAAGAGAACAGCGAAGAACACTGTGAAGAGGACATTAGCCAAGGAGAGGAGAACATCCAGGACATGAAGATGAAAGAAGAGATGAAGAAAAGCATAGAAGTAGTGAAGATGAGTTACAAAGTAAAGAATATTGAACAAGAAGAAACGAAGAAACACCAAGAAGAGACGCAGGAAGACCAAAAAGAGGTAAAGAAAGACCAAGAACAGGGGAAGAAAGACAGAGAAGAGAAAATGAGAACACAAGGGGTCATGAAGAGGGTGCAAGGGGAAACTAAGTGCAGTCCAGGTGAGACTCAGAAGAACCAAGAGGGCACAAGTAACCAAGAAGAGACGAAGAGGAGCCGGGATGAAATGCTGTGCGCACAAGTAGCTGCGAGAGAAGAAATGGAGAGAAAAAGGGAAGATACAAGGAAACCGTTGGAAGGCAGTAAGCAATGCACTCAAGAGTATCGGGTCTGTCCAAGGCATCGGTCAGCCCGTCTCGGGCAGCTGGCTGAACGACATGGGGAATCTGCGACCCAGAAGTGTCGCCGGGTGACAAGAGAAGCTACATCTAATGAGAGAGAGGGTTACCTGGTGAGACTGTACAGCCCGCGATGGAGGAAAGGCAGGAGGCCTAAACTTCGAGAAGCATGGGGACCTCCAGGAGGAGATGCATTACCTGTTCGGGACGAACAGGTTTAAGGAGGGGGCAATGTTACGATCGCGCTTGGCTGCAGTGCTGGCGTCGCCACACTCGTTCGGCCTGTCTGCGCCCCCTTCCACCCGCATCCTCTCCCTGGTATCTCGTGTCATACTATCTCGCTACATTCTGACCGTCGCAGCGCGCACCTGCCTCAGATCGGGTTACTTAAAAGAGGCCGCACTGCGGAATAAAATGACTCAGACGCCTTTATCGGCGTTCTTAGAGCAGCCACCGCGTCCTTCGAGGACTCACGACGCGTTTCTGGGCATTTCGGCGGCGAAGGTCGCGAGATATCTCGGAGACATGCCCGATTGTTCTGGATGGGAACCCAAGGGCTATTTAAGGAGGTTGGGCCGACCTTCGAGTCAGTCAGTCAGTCGGTGACTGAGTGAGTTCTCCCGCGGCGGAGTTTCCGGGCGATAGTGCCGCAGGTGCGGCAGAGTGGCGAAGTCCTTGGACGAAGGTTCCAGGGCAGGGAGTGAGTGAGATCAGTGGAGTCGGGAGTTTCCGGGCGCGGCGGAGTCCCGAGTGAAGTTGAGAGCGAGTCGTCGTGTGGGATCTCGGCGAAGGGTGTGACGGCGGCGGCGGAGTGCGGCGACGAGTCCCGCGGCGGAGACCCACGAGGGGTGCTGCGACGAGAGTTGCGCCGGAAGTGCGGCCCAGCGAGGTGTGTGAAACGAGTGACTGGGGAATTGACATTTCTTTAAGTGTAATTAATTATTTGCTAATTTAGAAGATTATTTGTAAGTGTCAAGTAGTGGTAGTAAATAAAACTGTGTGTGTGAAATAAAATCTATTAATTGGGCTATCCTTTACGAACCCGCTGGAAAATCGTAACAGTATGTATTTTAACTCTTATTGGAAATTATTTCTAAACGCCTGATTGTGAAATTAAACTTATAATAAAAAATCTAAACTTCATCTAACGCATCATCAGAAAACATTAGGGAAGAAAACAAATGATTAAACTACTGGAAATTGATAGGTAAGGCTCTCAAAAGAGAAATGAGTTATTTTGGCGCACGGTGAGATTTAACGCTCAAGCGTAGCTACTGGCGGCTATTCTGGAGTGGTAGGACGCTAGTATAGCCGAGCTCCACGTGGCGAAACCACTGAGACATCCTAACAGGCAAAAGTCTCGCGCGTGGAGTTGAGCTGGTGGGAATTGGAGGGGCAGGCCTGTCCCTGACCGGCGGATCAATCAATCAGGAGAGAGACGAGGCGGAGAAGTGTGGCTGAAGAGGGCAAGAGGAAGGAGAAGAATAGGCGATGGCGGCAGGGAGGTCGGTGTGAAGACCCATCTTCCCCTCCAGGTCTCCAGGGGGGCCGTACGCGCGGGGAACCCCCCAGGAAAATGACGACGGATGGTGGTGCGTAATTTCTTGATTGGTCACACGTGGATTGGGAGGGTCTTTATGAGACAACTGGGAGACGGCGGCCATCGAGCATAGAGATTGGGGCCCATCCCTCACGACGCCGCGCCACAGGGACACGCGATGGACTCGCCGGCTCCCCTCCATCCCAGCGGAGTCCTGAACTCCCCTCTCTTCATCCGTAGTGTCCGATGGCGAGGGTGAACGTCTACTGAAAGGTTCGCGAGGCCGGGAGGAAAAAAATCTCCATCTGTAAATATTCTATGCATAAATTAGTATTAAATTTTGCTCACAGCAAAACCTTTTCTGCGGCGTTTTATTTTTTTCTACTTTTTTTATAATATAATCTGTAACGAAAACTAATGAGGAAACTCTGTGTTTGTACATTAACGTTGATTTCTTATAACGTCAGAGGGAACCTCAAGATTTTTGGGAAATTTTGGTTTCTTATATGTATATATTTTTTTACAAAAAATACAGGTAATTTAAATTCCTGTTCTCTTACTCAAAAGTTCAGTATTTCATTTTCTGTTCTAACTCCCTTTCATTATCACGTTTCCTAATTGTTTCTCTTTTTTTTTATCAACTGTTCATTGTTTCAATCACAATATTTAGGTACCTATGTAAATGTAAATTAACAACGGAAACGGTGCTGCAAACAGAATTGGAATATTAAAAATGCTGGTCTGAGTCACTAAAATCATGTCATCAGGTCAGTAGTGACACGTTTTCGAGTTAAAATGTTCGCGTGGAAAACCTACTTCGAATAACGTCGGTATTAATAAATATTACAATTTAATGTACAGCGCAAACAGTTGTGATTGAACAAGTTCTCCCATCCTAGTAAGACCTTATTTTTGCACGAACAGGTGTGTAATGTTTTGGTGATGACGCGAACTTGCATCGGCCGAGGCGCTGCCATTTCGGCCGGCTCTTCACCAGCACGGACACGCCCCCCCCCCTTGTCGGAGCAGGAGTCTTCTTTCATCCCCTCTCCCCCCCCCCCCCAACCACGCAAAAAAAAACTCATTCCTCACGCCGGCGCCGTGGATGCGAGGACCCGGCCGAGTCGAGTGTCCAGACATTTCCAATTTGCGTTGCCGGCACAAAAGGCGACGGAACAACTCGTCGATGGAAGCATTCCACGGCGTCGTCTTTTGAAGACCGGGGGGACGGAGGCCTGCCAGGGGAGGGGGGAGGGGGCAGTGGGTGGCGCAAAGAGGATTGGAGGGTGTGACGAGGAAGACCCCTCCGGTTGGGCGATGGAGTGCCAGAGCTCACAAAGAGTTCCTCCGCCGATCAAATTACGAGAAGAAAAGTCCGCGGGGTCGACCAGGCACCCGGGAGAACCGTCGAAGAGACGAAGAGGGGAGGGGTGAGGGGCGGGGGGACGGAAGGCAGTTAAAAGGAGATGGTCCGGGCGACTAATTGGAAAACGAAACTTTTAATTTTGAAACGTAATTTGGACAGGAGACGACGTGGCGACTCTGGAGAGGGGGGGGGGAGAAGGGGCGCTCCTGGGAACGAAGGGAAAGGACACAGTAGGAGCGCCGGCGAAACGAACACATTAGGCGCTACGGAAATACGGAATGGGAGAAGAGTGGACGCGGGGGGGCGCGGGGAAATTTACGAGGAGCGACCCGAAGTGGAGAGAAGATGTATTCCCCTCGCACTCGTCGTCATTTGCGCTATCACTGAGAATACGCGCGCTGAGATCACAAAAAATCTGACTAGAATATTTGCTGGCACTAGGTTGCAAGACCAAAGTCATCCAGATAGAATGATCGGAGAGAGCACGCAACAAAGATAGATGAAAACGGAGAAAAGGGCGACATGGCGAAAGGAAGAATCTCTTTCTTTACTACGCCACCTTGCGACAAGCAACCTGCATTCATCCAACGGACCGAGACCGAAAAGTACTGGAAAAACTGCAATGCAAGAAGTTTGCTTAATCTCCAATATAAAAAATAAAAAATAATTTGTGTAAACTTTTTAAATACCAAAAACAGATATGTAGTAATAAAAATTGGTGTTGAAACAAAAATTGCTAATTAAAACCCCACCATTAAACAATTACTTTTATCGAACATGTTTTCAAATTGAATTTTAGATTTACCTTTCACTTTTCAAGCATAATTACGACATATGTAACTAGCATCGTGACCTTAATAACCCCTATCCATATAAATTGACTGTTTCAAATTTCTAGCCCCTGAATAAAGATAGTATGTAGGTATATAGTACAAAGAAATGGCCCAACCCATTCACCCGATAAACAAAAATGTTGTTGTATGATGTATAAGATATGACAGATAACCGTCGCACGAACATTTACAGCATAGACTCGTGGATACCGAATTATCCTTCACGACGTGGAGTCATACCAGAGTGTTGGGATCAAACCAGCGACCCTCGCCTGATGAGCGTGATAGTGCATGCATGACACTACAAAATAGTGTTCGCAGTAATACTGGGTTCAGATTCTTACCCCGGTATGTATGCTTTGTGTTGTTGCATTACCTCCAATAGTTAAAGTTAGTATTTGAAAATCACTCTCGGAATAGCTTTCCAGTATTAACTGCCCGCATTAATACGCATAATAAAACAAAATAAAATCCAATTATTTAATATTCAACTACATTTTACATGTTTTTTAAAAAAAAATGTATACCTATGTTTCAATTTGACACTTTTTTATAAGAAATACTCTATTATCTTGAAAAACGCATTTCATACATGCAAAATTACGTTATAAGACCTTTCTTGTAGTAGTAAAAAAAAAATTCTCGGCAACTGGTTTAACGTACCGAGAGAGGTGTCAGGACGATTAAACCTTGGGCTCTCCTTTGGAAAGACCTGTGTTGGAATTTTGGTCCGTCCGTCTTGATTTCTGTTCTCCTTGATTTCCCTACATCAAACAAGGAAAATGCCGGCATGACAACTTGCTATAAGCCATTGCCTACAGTCCTTTCTCAATTTCCCTGGCTTCTGTTGTAGCCTACATGTACGCCGCTATTGACCTCGTCAACCAAAGGTGCCCCCCCCCCCCCCCCCAAAGCCCCGAACCAAGAAACAGTCTACGTTAATCATAAGCATCACAAAGTGCATGAACCACTGCATTCGCTCTAAGAAAATGCATCGCGGAGGCGACATTGTGTGATCAGGGGCTTCGTGGAATCTGGTCCGCCCCTTCCTCGCAGTGTTCGAAATCATTGTGGATCTCGCGCGCCTCGCTCCCAGGATGAACGCGAGGGATCGCATGGAGCTCGCGGTGTCCTCTTCGTCGCGAGACGCGACGCCGTCGACGCATCCGCACTGCGGGAAGACGTGGCAGAAGACTGTTGGGCAGGGGGGCGAGCCGGGGGCGGGGCTGAAGGGTTTGCGGGGGATGCAAGGACGGGGGAGGGGTGACCCTTCGCCATCCGGGGGCGACCCTTAATACCAGCCCGCCGCTGCCGGTAATTGTGCACTTCGGATGCTGATGCGACAATATATATATCGGTGGCGCGGGTAGAACGGGCCGGGAGGGGATGAGGGAAGTTCTACGTTGAATTGGGGGCGGACCCACCTTCCGCGTCGCAGGGGCTGCGGGGCGAGAGGAAAGGAAACGGCGGAATCGGTGGTGGGAGCCAGTTGAACTAGCTCCCCCCCCCCCTCCCGCGGACCCTTCCCCACTTCTTTTTATACTACTTTGCCGAGACGCGGTGGAAATTCTAAACACGTGTGCGGGATTGGAGAAAATTTTAAGAGGTGGGAGGTGGAATTCCAAACACGGTGGAGTCGGCGAATTCGTTAATGTGTCGTGAAGGGGGGGAAAAAAACGGGAAATGTTAAAATATCTAGTGGAACGTGAACACTGAATGTTTCAAGATAATGGTAGCGCTCACGGATGTACTAATTAAAAATTTCAAAAAACCTTTACCTTGACAATTGTACTTTAAAACTTGATTTAATATAAAATTCTTAATGTATATTGTGGTATTATAGTAGCACGGGAAAAACATCTTAGTTGACAACGCCCACAAAAGTGCCAGACGACGCGAATAGGAACCAAAAGCAGCCTGCCCCACCAGTTGAGAAACACTGACTGTCAGACCAATGCGGTTTCGCCAGATGAGTAGTAACCTGTCTGACTATGTACCGTGTGTGTGAGGAAAGGACAAATCGTCTATGTTCCACGCAGATCCCGAGATGCCTCCTTCTCCCTTAACTGTATGCCTCTGCACAACAACAACCCTTCTTTAGCTGGAACTAATCTGACAACGGCAGAGCTTGCACGTCCGAAAATGCAACAGCGTTACTAGACAATACAGCGACATATTTAAACTATTCCGATTTCAATCTTGAAAAAAAAAAAAGTAAGAAAAATAACTTACATAGAAAAGTAATTTTGTGCCACGTATTTTTTTTTTATACTTCGTGATTCCGTCGCTGGGAGAAAGAAAAAGGGGGTAAGTTTTGTTTTATAGTAAATAATAATATCTCGGAAGCTAAGTGAAAGTTAACATTTCGGATTTTGATTATAAATAATACAAAAACTATAGGCCTGATATTATCTTTACCGAATTTCAGAATTCCAACTATAAATAAAATAAAAAAATAATATATCTGAATCTACTAAAGCAGGAGGTAAGAAACTGGACGAAACTAACACAATAAAAAATACCTTTATCAGTTTTAGTAATTGTGAATATTTATTCCTAACGAGGTGAAGGAGGTGTGTATTTGCTTCTATAAAAGCTAGACATATATTGGTATTCACACAAGTACAAGATGATTATTCGGTATTATAAATAAAATTTGAAAAAAAAAAATTAAAGTTAAATATATATATATTTTTAAATTGTACCCTTAGATTGGTAGGAATGGCATTATTTTGGTGTTAGTAGGTAGGGCATAGACATCACTTAATGCAAAAAAAAAAGCGGGAGTTGTGAATTTTCATATACATAATTTACACTGGAAACAAAGACGATACTGGCTTTTTTTTCAGTCCCACCTTTGTGTGAAAAGGGGGAAGATGTGAGATGTTCTTCAGTTTCGTTTTATTAATTCTAAGCTTGTATATGGATCCACAAATACGGAAGGTATGCATTTCGATGTCTGTAATGTACTTTCAAAGTAAGATGCGAATGTTTTACAATTTGTTTTAAATGTTATGTTTAAAATTGTGAAGAAAAAAAGATGTTTGGTTGGAGGATGTTCGAAATTTATCACATATATCATTTGATGTTACAATAAAAACACCGTCCTGATATTTGGCATACTATTTAATTAGAATTTACAAATAAAGTCTACAATTTCTGGTTTAACGTTTACTCCAAAATTGTACGTTTCGTGAAAATAAAACGGCTACGACTTCTTCGGCTCCCAGGATACTAAGAAGCTTATCCACACTCTAGTTGGAGGAAATGCAATGGAGTTCAGAAAAACCCGGGTATTAGAAATACTTTGGAGTTACTCCAGAACCGGCTGCTTGCAGACCAATTTTTTTTTCCCCCCAATTCACTGATAACATTCTTTTCCTCGCGTCCTTCCATTAAGTTCCCGTTCGCGCCCAGGCAGCGCTCGGAATTAAACCCGCTCCCTAATCCCCGTCGGCACGGCGCGGGCTAATCGGCCGCGCGCCGCGGGCTTCTGGCCCCAGAGAGGGGGGGGGGGGGGGTGAACACCCCCGAATGGAAATCGGAAAGGCACGGAACAGACGCCCCCCATCTGCCGCGATGACGGGGGCAGCAGCAGCCGAAACAGTGAGTACCATCCGCGGCACGTGGGATCTCCACTCGAACGCAAGGCCTTCCTGTTCCTCCCACGAGACTTTTATTTTAATCAATTGTCCGGGACAATTTACTTGAGTACGTTCGTGCGATCTCCGACGACTGGCGGAAGGCCGTGCAGTTTCTCTTGGCCGGGGAAGTGGGGGAGTGGGGGGGGGGGGGGGGGTCCTCTCCCTCTTGAAGCCGTGGACCCGGTGGGTGCTGCTAAAACGCTCCCAGTCCTCTGCCTTCCCCCTCCCGCTACATAGTCTCTCTCCCCCCCCCCCCCCCCCCCAATTCTCGATCCCACGAGAGGAGGCGTGAAAAAGTGAGGGAGGGACGGTGCTGTATCGCCACCCTCAAGAGTTCATCGCCTCCCTATCTCCTACGCCGCCGTCCTTGTCTTCACCCCTGAACCCTCACCGCAGCATGCTGCCGTGGGTTCAACCCCGCCACTATTGCCAACATCACGCATAATGCCGTCGCACTGGGATGTCCGCTGTGTTCCCGGACAAATTCCTTCCAGACATTTTCCTTCCCCTCTCGTTACACGAATAAAACAAAGCATTTTATTCTCATATTCACTTGATTTGAATTTCATGTGAATACTCTAAGAATTAAAAATACTATGCAGTACAGGTCTGGGCTAGTAAAAAAAAATGTTGTGAACTTAAATAAAAATCTCGTGGAAAGTTTTTTTTACTGTTTTTAAATACGAAATAAAAATGGTAATACTGACAATTAGTTTCTTTCTAGAAAAGAATACGGGATGTATTTTAGGATTAGCTGCGAAGTAAAGATCAAAAAAGTTAAAAAAAAAAAAAAAAATTATTTGCTGGAGTGAGGTTTTCGAGAATATATAGGACGTCACGCTATCCAAATTGTTGACTAAAGTATGTACATACTCTAGGTGACAATCTCCAAGGCCTTAAACGTATTATTTGCATCGATATAAAACAGTTTAGTAAACCATACCTGGAAAGCTCTGAACAGCTACACAATACTTAACTTAAACAGCTCTAAGGGCCCGAAGACTGGTTAGGATGAATAGTCATTGTCGCGGAGAGTTGCCATGAAGTGATTGGAGAGGACAAGACGAGATGATACTGCGGTGGTTCGCCATGGCCTTCCGCAGGTTGGAGGCGAAAATAAAAACACAAACATCAAGTCTATTGAACACTATGGAAAAATATTAACTTGAAACCGAAAACAAACCAGGGTAGAAAACAGTCTTAGCCCCGGCCGTAACATACTGACATTAAAGTCACTATTTTTGCAAACAGTCACGGTTACGCTACGCTCCAAAGGATCTATGGAAAACTACAGGATCAAGTTGAAGCTGGCATCAAGAAAACAGTAGGGCGGCAACGAGAGAATCGAGTTAATGTCTAGTAGAAAACAATCCCGGCTAGGCTATAAAAGTATAGAACAAATTTACGTCACTATATTTACTTTACCGGTAAACATTACTTCGCAAAAACACTTACATATTTAAACCCACCCAAACAATGTACTTATAATATAATTATTGTAGTTATTTACTGCATCATAAATTTAAAAATTAGCATTTATTAATATTTGGTTCTTATCACTAGCCATGCCACATATAATTAATTTTGGACGTGATATACAACTTCTAATAAGGTGATCTTCTTGTGGTAAGGTAAACAAACGCTAAAAAAATTCAAACGGCCACAGGTAAAAAAAAAAAAAAACTTGTCTAATTTCACGTTATCCTTCAGGAATCAATATATTATTGTTTCTAAATGCCAATAAAAGTTATTTTGTAATTTTAGAATTCAGTGTGTTTTTGGCTGTGTCCAAGGTCGTTTGTCTTTATTTACTGTTTTTGTCGCGGCTGTCTCGTCGTTGTTAGCCCACTGTGTTCTCTTTGCCGTGATATTTTTCTGACTAGTTCTAGTTCCTTCCACGGAATTCTCTATGCTGTCTATGCATTGAACTTTTGACATTGGCTTGTTTGGCTTGTTCTCTGTGTGTTTGTATATTCATCTATTGTGACATATAATAATGTTACTTATGACATAAAGTGTAACCAGCAATAGCGTATGACAAAAAAAATTAAATCAATTTTCCCCATTGCAATAACCATTAAAAAAGAGAGCGCGTGTAACTCAGTACATGTGATAGAAGTGTACCTTCTTTGGCAATTCATACTTCGACTAGTAAGTACATCGTAAGGGGTAAAACGGCTGAGAGAGAAAGAGAGAAAGAAGATAATTTTCTAAATAAATATTACTCACTGTTGAAATACTCACGTTTTAAAGAAAAACTGTGCGCGTTACTGTTTCTTCAAACAACTCAGCCATTTGGAACACGCCAAATCTATGAACGAAATACGAAATTCATAACAGGTAACACTATCTACGCGGGAAATGCGGAGGGCTGTCTCAACAGCGCTCTCTACGCTGCTGGTTGTACAAGTAGGAACGCGAGCGCTCTGGCACCAAATATAAAATTCAATGTCTTTACAGCTAACTGTATAGGATACCTATATCTGTTTTCTGCAACAAGTGCATACGCACACTCTCTGTCTTATTCTTTCGTTCATCAATAACTCTCAGTTCTACCTTTTTTTTTTGTGGGCGGGGAAAGAATGATAGCACAAAGAGGGGAACGAAAAAGAGCCCAGTAACGTATATAGCATAGTGGCTATCTTTAAATATCTCAGGCCAAGTACCTATATTCACTGTCCTTTTCACGTCAGAAACGTTTCTCAACACTGTTTCACGCAAACGTTGCATTAAAATTCGATCGTGAAATTTTGCTCCCATCGCGCCCAAAGACGTTTTAACTTGGAAAAAAAAAAAAGGACGAATATCGGTTATCGTTGGAGTGTAACTGAGGGTGTGACGTAACTGAGGAGACTGCGCGGTCGGCTAGTACATACCTCTCCGCTAACCTTCCCGTCCGTGGCAGTGGAGCTATACGCCAAGCTCCCTGGAAGCTTTAAGCACGTTAGTGCTGTTAGGCCCGAGAGACGGCGCAGAGGCGGGCGCAGCTGCCCGGGGAGAGGCGTGGACCGGCCGTGATCTCCGGCGGGCCGCCGTTAACGGGCGCGGATCGGGGCCGATGGACGCCGGGCGCGGCACGGCGGTGCCGGGGTAATTGGCCACTCCAGGGCCCTTCTCCCGCACGACCTGTGACGTAATAAACAGCTGCACCCGGGGTCTCTCGGGGAGGAGGATAACGCCGGACCATTACAATGTTCCAGGGGGGAGGGGGAGGCTTATATCTGATCAGAGGACGCCGTGCCGGAGTATGCTACGGGAAGAAGGGACTATTACCTGGACGGAGATGGCCCGGCCTCCCGCCCAGGGTTCGTGTGCAAAGAGTCCCTCCTCCACCGCGGTGGTCCGTCCGAACCAAGGGAATCAACATGAGCGCATGCTCAAAGGCCTTTGACTAAAGAAAACATTAATGCACGGTCCTATTACACTTCGATGATCCCCCCGCTTTTCTAGACCCCAACATTTGTGATCATCACACAGGAACATATTGGACTTGGGGTCATAGAACAAAAAATACTTTGCCTCAACGAACGGTGCGAGTGTTAACGTCTTTGGTCTGAGCCGGGGGGGGGGGGGGGGATTTTTTCAGGAAGGGGGAGGGTGGACGGAGCTTCCCAATCCACCATCTGGCGAGCACCTCGAATGCGCGGCCAAACCAAAATTCCGCAAATAAATTTTTTTGACTAGTGACTCAATGAAATTCAATGAGACCCGGTTCCTGGGGAAATTAAATCCACTTATGACCAGGGGGGAAAAATACTTTTAAAACAAGTGTATTGAATTATTGGAAACAAACAGGATAATTTCGCAGATTCAAATGACAACATTGCGATAGTTCGCTATAAAATCTTACAGTTACGAGCAAATAATTTTCCATTGATCTAATCAAAGTGATCGTAACAATGTTTAACCATTTCGCACTCCACCGCTGACACAGAATGAAGTAGAATACACACTCTTCGAAAGGACCCAGCTATAAAACAAAGTTTGAAGTCCACGCTGTTTTCCACAGAAAAGCTTTAGCTATACGATAGGACCTTCGGAATACGAAAAGGCTCCGAATGGTTATTTCCCATGGCATGTCGCATGAAACGGTGTCCTTACGTATTATAACCACCGTTTGTGATAAGAGGTTCATATGTACACACCCTCTGTGCCGAGGGATAAGTGCAAGAGAAATATGATTCAGACACATACCCCAATAGCGTCGTAATTCGAGATAAAGGCAGGTGTTCAAAGACAATAATAATGGTTCGGGTGTTAAATATGCTACACCTGTACCCTAGTCACATTCCTGGTGCACGATAGGACACGGCCAGTCACCTTATTTAAGGAAATGGATTTTGATATCTTATCCTATCCCGTTGCATACATTCCGCGCATGCCCAGAACTCACTTTTTCGTGGATTTCGTTCAGATGGCGGACCCGTGTGTGGAGCACTCAACTCGTATATAGTCATCACAAGAAATAATCGTAACTTTAAAAGTACTTGAGAATATTAGAAAGGCCGTTGTAATTTTGTACGATGGTGCTGCTATCTCTAATATTTTTGCCATAAAAATGGTATCGATGGTTGCAAAACGTCCGCTGGAATGCGTTGAAACCAGTTTCTAGTCTCGCGCAGGGCACCGTTTATTAAAACCGGTTGCCAAATTGTTTCCTTGCTGAGATTCGGTTCGGACACGTTCAGGAATACAAGAAGTGCTTATTCGCTACCTTCCCTGAAGATCTTGGAATACCGCCTCGAAACCCCACCAAAGACAGAGCGCGGGTCCTCGGATGATCACAAGTTCCACCAGGACATCATGTTTCTCGAGCACCAAGTGGGTTCGCGTGCACTGCAGTCCCGGAGGTGACGTCACCTGGGCCTTCGTGCGTGACCAGATTGTTCCGTCCAACGGCCGGCATTCTCACGTTCACCTCCCACATATGTGCCCACAGCAATAATTTAAACAGAACTATAGGGATCACTCCCTCTTGTTAGATCAGGAAGGTGTTAGAGCTTCAGCCATGACGAGGCTAGGACAACCCAGCATAGTCACCGCCTCAGCCCCCAGCTAACCAGACAGTTGGCTGTGTCCTGAGCGCTAAGACTTTATCAGCACTGCTGGCGCCTTCGCGCGTGACGGCGCAACGTGGAGTCCTGCCAGAGACGCTGTTTGCACGCCGCCAGGTGCGCCGGATCTCCTTTCCCCCCGCCCTTACACCGCCCTGCCTCCGCCCTGGAGCGGTCGCCGTTCCAAGGAGAATGCAGGCTGGCACTCTGTCTTATTGGCGACGATAGTTACCGGAATGGGCCTAGCGACCGCTCGTGGGCCCTGAGAGACCTCCAAGAGGAAAGAGAGGGGGAATGTGTCTTTCCACTCTTCATTAAGCGCCTTTATTACTAACTGCCCGGCCAATGGAACGACCTGCCATTCAGGGGCGACCCTTGCCCATTCCTCCACCCTCCCCCCCTTTTTTTTCCCCCAAGGCCGGTGCGCGCGAATGGCACCGGCCATTCCGGCAAGACACCCCAGAGGGAGCTGAGGAGCACTGTGGAGTCAGGGGAGGGGGGTGAAGGTGGACGGGCGAGGGAAGTGGAAATATGTGAGGCCTGCGTTCCTTTCAAGCATTGGCCGGGCTGCCTTCCTGGCTGTGACCTAACTCAGTGCACCAATCAACACCTCACGAAAAAAAGGGCAGAATCTTATGGAATGGTAGAAACGGAGCATTTATAGTGCCAAGACAGTGATCTTGAATACCTTAGTTGAAAATATTTCTTCGTTACCGAAAACCATATACTAAAACATAAGTAAACCTGATACATACCGACTTCACATTAAAGTGATGTTGCTTTAAAAAAAAAATGAATTGACTGATCTAATTAGGAACAAAATTTTAGTGAAAACATAAATGAATTATTACTAAAAATTATTTTGATAAATATTATTTGGCGCGGAGAGGGGTGGTAAGACACTGAACGCAGGGGTTGAGTTCGGTTTCAATATTCTTTCCTGAGATCACTTCAGACAAATGCTGGGATGAGTATTTACTATACGCCATGTCCCCAACAGATCTGGCCTGCGTCGTTGGTGTAAAACCTGGTTCATAATAAAAAAAACACATAAGCGAGTGCATAGAAAGCCATACTGTGAACACGACCTGTTCGAAATGGGTTTACAAACTTACCGTTATTTTTTTTCGTTGTATCCGCCATTTGTTGGTAGTGTTAGCTTTGAATATATATACTGTATAGAAGTCGCCAGCCCAGGTTAAAATTTCTAATACGGTTTTGAGGTAGTTGGTTAATTCACCGCCGCAATCGCCACCATCTCTAGGGCATCGACTTGTGGTGGTCCCTAGCGGACAAGTGTCGAACTCTTCAAACACCCCTTCCCCCTCCCGTTGAACGAACTTGAGCTGCAGTGAATGATGGATGAGGGGAGCGGGGAATGACAGCGGGCGACAGGGCTGCGCTCTAACGTGTAAATAACAACTAAGACGATACAGGGCGTTACGGCAGCGCACTGCAGCGGTGAAGTTCCCAAGCTGCTCGTCATACGCTTCTGAAAAACGTAGAGTAAATCCTATCCACTCGCGACTTCTATACAGTATATATATTCAAAGGTGTTAGTAAATAACTATATTAACTACCGAATGGTTATCCTGTGACATCTGACCAGTAATTTCTGAACACCGTTATTCAACATATTAATTAGTTTGGGTTATGTAAAAATTTTAGCTAGCCATTATAACCACGAAATATTTTTATTTTCTTATTTACATTAATTGCTAGTGACTTTTTTTTATATAAGTATATAGCATTAATAATTTTTTAAAGCAGGAATTGAAACCTGAGCGTTGCAATATCTCGATAATGTTTTGCCACGATGTGATCTATAAATATAAACAGATCTCTGGTCCCACCAAAATGGCATCCTTACTCTCGTTGGTGTTGCGCCATGCATCCGTAACAGAAATAAAATTTATTAATTTCCCTCTCATGCACACAGTTTCTCTCTCATGCACACGACCGTCCTATGCGCTGTTGTGAATCAGCAGGTTCTAAAACACCGCGGTCAAATCTTATTCGCACGACCAACTGTTACTGTTAAGTGTTATGTTTTTTTAATTGCGGACCCAGCTTTATCATCTGTACTGACGGGACGTTAGGCATGACATGTGTGGTGGCGAGGGACCACTGTCCTCGTAGATGAGGGGAAGAGGGGGATGGTGGTTAATTCACTCTAAACGAGACACTAAGGGTCGAAAACTTGAACTAGAAAAATTGGTTGTCTGCAAAGTCGGTTTACGGACGATAGTTTAACGTGACGTCATAACAAAACATTGATGAAATGATTGCATACTTTTATGAATAAAACTGAATCATTTTTATTGAATTATCACTATTTTGTATGGATACAAAGAAGGAGTGAAATTAAATCTACAATTTAATTGATAAATTTACTTTTATTTGCACTTATTAATTCAAATATTTTTATTACTTTAAAGAAGAGATTATTTTTTTAACTATAACTTTTATACATGTTTGCTATTTAACTTCTTCCAATCTGTGTTATTCTGTAAAGGATAGAACGATGATGGGAAAATTAGGAAACGAATGGGAGTGTTTCAAGTTTAATGTGCCTCGAAAAAGTCAAATCGATGGTTGTTCCAATCGAGTGGAAGAGAGATATATGCGGCGCAAGCGTACAATGAGCGTAACGGGACACCGCGTAACGGGATAATGTGCGTAACGGGACACCTTTTCGTGCGTGCAGCCGGATTTCATCGATTTATTAGACGTTGTTAAGTCAAAAATTCCAAAGTAGGTTGAATTTTGTTTTTATGCTCCATAATACCAAGCTAACACCAAAATTACGGCGCGTATATAAGTAGTGATGTGCTGTATCTACGGCACATCGGATGAACTAAACGCGAATACTTAAACCTTCGGCGAGGAACAAACAGCTAGCGCACTAGCGCAAACCTAGACATTTCGTCATCACCTTGTGAAATTTATCAAGAGCACGAGCTTTCTATAGGAAAACGATTTTAATTGCAGAAATTTTCATTGTTTGCAATACTGAGTAATGTCGTGTAAGTTAAAACATTTCAAGAGTACCAACCTAACACAAGCTTTGTTTTTCAAATTACAAGCTTTGTCTTTCAAATTACAACTCAACAACATGTGTATGTTGTAAAAAAAATTTAAAGGGAATGAAACACTACAGAGATAAGATCTATGAGGAAATCAAGAGGGTACGATGTGAAAACAATAACGGGATTTCAGTTTCAGAACTTACTTGCACGATTTTTTTTTGTATACCGTCTTGGGTAAAACCGCAAGCTTTATAACCTCGCATAAAAACTGGGGTGCTCTGTCATCGGGTCGCAAGTTGGCACGAAAGAGCAGACGTTCGAACCAAGCCGGTAGAAACCCTGTCCCCCCACGGCCTCTCCCCCAGACTTGATGGCAGCTCTAAATTTACACAAACCGCACCGGAATGTACCTCCAGTTGAGGCGCGAACGTTAACCGTGATGGACACACCGCTCGACGCCTTTCGATGGCAGCACACTGGGCCCGATATATATCATCTAGATTTAGCTAAAAATAATAATACCTATTTACAAAAATACTAAGAACTCATATATTTTTCCCCAGTTATGACTGAAACATTCAAACGCTGCTCCACCACAATTTCACCTGACATTTAAAACAATTAAGAATTGTCTAAAACGTTATAAATTTTTTTTTTTTGCGTTTCAAAACGTTTTTTTTCTTGTAAAGCACACTTAAGGGTCCTGCATATTTAAATCAACTCGATATAACTATAACTGTTTCGTCTTCTTTCTTTTTTTTTAGTGCATCCATATTTGTTCATAAAGTTCTTTGTAATTCGTTTCCACAAAGAGGAAAAACATGATCTTAAATAATTATTATAGGAAAGAAAAAACGTTGACTAGGTAGGCAAAGGAAACCAACACGGGGGGGGGGGGGGGGAGACTTATGAACTTAGCACATAGGTATAGAATCCGTGACCTTTAGAAAGCGAGGCCGGCACAGTGGGTCGTGGAACGTCGTGCCCGCCGTATGCCGCGATTGTGAGGCCGTGATCTGCACCATCAAGACGATACAACTCTCAATCGGCAGGGTTTTCCATCAGCACAGCGAAAACATGAATTATGTGTTCGAGGAACTTCGTGCTTCACGACAGCGCACGATCCAAACGGATGTTTGAAATCAGTTAGCGAACTCATGTTTTTACACAACCCGATGCACCTATCCTCCATCTGCTGTTTACTAGTCACCACCGTTCGCAAAGATTTCGTAGTAATAAAAAGTATTTCATCTCTCTGACTGACAGAGAGATGCGTCTCAATTTCCTTGTGGGTTGCAAGGTTATGTCGGTGCAGCACTCTGTGTTTCTGCCGCTGCGGCTTCAACTTCAGCAGCGATTTTTTTTTTGGCTGAATATTCTTTCGCCTGGTTTTCTTAGAATGAACAATGCAGGGCTGTCAATAATGCACTAAGTAAATTTATCCAAAACGAACATGCGAACCAAGGGCGCAAATATGTAGGATTATTAAGGGGGACGTACGAAAATTCACAGAGGAGCCCATAAGGCCCGAGAGTTGTGCTCGTGAAGTTAACCGACACATCACTTGGATAGGGTGCTCGTATGGTGAACATTGACCACGTTTTCGCCTACATGCATACAATACGTATAAAACGTAATGATATACAGAAAGTTTTCCATATAACATAGTTTTGATGTTTATATTTACCCACCCCATGTCACCGTTACCATTTTGCAAGTGGGCCCCCTCAGAGATGGGCTTCTTAATTCCAAGGGGGCCCGGGCCCCCTATATCCCCCCCTCCCCGGGATCCCTCCACGCTTTCACTGCCGCCAAACACGGTCAAGGCCAAAAGAATAGATCAATCTGCTTACTCGATCCTTGGGTAACTCACCTTTCCGAGTCCAGATCACTAGAGACCAACAACAAAATTTGCGCTTTCATTTGGCGACAGACAACATTTAAAAATGCAATGCTGTTTACTAAATTATAACTAGGTCCCGGGTTAACTGATCCATCGTGAAGGAACATAAGCCAATAACCATTTTGCAAACAATGTGTTACCCAGTCACTGTAACCAAAAATAAGTTAAAATATTGCAGCAACAATGACGGCTAAATTATTTTACCATTTATAAATTGTCGTTCAAATAATAACTCTAGTTTGACATATTGGAAATTTCTGCGCAACATACATACATTTTTAAAACTTTCTTACATGGTTTAAAAACAACTTACTCAAATAGTTCAAAGTGAGTTATTAGTTGTAATTTTTCCCATATATGAAATATTGATAATTCTTACTAAAGGCATGTCTCCTTTAATGTTTAGTCAGTCACAATACATAGCGTTCCACGGAATTATAGATGACTTCTTTGTAAAGTTTATTGGAGTGCAACGGTCACTTTTAACTGTCTTCGCCTGTTGAGTCTCGCTGCAAAACAGTGTTTCTTAAACAACGTAAGCTAAGGTGCGACAACAGGTCGTCAATCCGCATGCTCCGAAGACGCGAGGTTGCACCCCGTAGCCAATGAAAGCGATGCACTTCTCGCAGAGAGCGACCCAGCCGCGCAGCTGCCATCTAAGCTCGTCGCGCGGAGTAGGCCGGCCGAGGCCTCCACCCGGTATTGATCGCGGGCTTCAGGGCGCCGTGACAAGGTGACGGACGGCTGAGTGACAGCTGAGTGATGGAAGCGCGACAAGGCACGCTGCAGGGCCGCCAACATGGCCGCAACACGCGCGGGAGCTGGCACCACTGCAGAGAGAGCGGGCGAGCAGGCTGGCCAACCCGTAAAACCTAGCGTCTCTCGCGACGAGGTAAATTCGTGGAAAGTAATGCATGTTTATAAAATTTTTAATTAATTTATACAACTTGTTTTTTTACTCAAATTCACATGTAATATTTATATATATACGTGATTTTTTTTGTTTTGTTATTGTTCAAATACATTTTTAAATAAGAGGTGAAAAATCTGACATATGCCTTTATAAGTAGTATTAAATAATAATTGTATTTAAATTGGTGGTCTTTGAAGTTAGTTCCGGTTTTCCTTAAGTATGCGCAAGAAGCGGACGTAATTTTGATACATTTATTTACAATTCTAAACATTGAATAATTTCACAGTGCGCATGCAGAAATCGTTTATGTATGCCTGTCTAAGCCATACAACATTTCACATCGACGAAAGGACACGCAACGAACGAGAAATTTGCTTTAAGTAGAAGCTGAACCGAAAAATCGCTTAGCCTCAGACGTACTCTAACCGACCAAGGTAGCGCAGTCGGATGCACATTGGCTTACGATGAGAGGGGTTCTGAGTTCGAGCCCCGGGTAAGGAATACCTAAGAGTTGAATGTGTATAGCTTGTTAATATTAATGAGATGCATTCATAATGAAACGATAATTTAAAGTTTGTGTCTGTTTGTTGGCTAAAACCGTGGAATATTATTATTAAAAAAAAGTGAGCGAGTCTTTGAGTACTTGCAAGAAATGTGTAACGAGCAAATTCATGTGTTTTCATGTTTCAAATACACTTACAATGCGGTACTCGGATAAGTAATTTAACTTACAATTCTTTAAACTAATGCCGAGCGTGATAAATATATACACGCAAATTGTGTTGCAAACTGCATTGCTTGACGCAAACCACACGTAGTCTCCGAACCCACCGCTAGGATTCGCTGCCGGAGCAGCTACGTCGACTATCAAAAATCATTCGGTTTGCAGAGCGATATTTTAACTGTGTAATGAAACGGCTTCAATAAAAGCAAATGAAAAAAAAACGACTCTGGACATGATTCTCTACAAACAATTTTATTAAAATACTGCGCATCTTGATGAAATTCATCAAACAGTTCATACTGTAAGGTTTCCCTTTGGCTTTGTGAAATTCGGTTAGCGCTATCAGCCACAGATGGCAGCACCGTGGTTACACATTTCCGTTCCATGCGACTACCGTTCCAGTTACGAAATGACTGCCACCAAATATCGCACACCGAGAGCTAAGATGTTACACTCAAAGAAAGACCAGACGAACCGAGCTTCGACTGCTGTTGGTTCGGGGGAAGCCTAAGATGTACATCAAGCTCTTTCACTGCCCGAACACGCCCGAATATTCACCTTCGGCCAACCTCGGGTTTATTTTTTATATATTTATATTTCTCTGTTTATTTTAATGTAGCTATACTAACCTAACTAACCGTCCATGGTGTTTTAAAGTGTTTTAATGTAGCTAACCGACCACTTTTAATATTTGAATTCATTTTTCCTGCGCGAAAATAAAACAAATCCTGGAGGTTGGTCGAAGGTGAATATTCGGGCGTGTTCGGGCAGGGACAGAGGTTGATGTACATCTTAGGCTTCTCGTTGGTCGACGCCGCTCACCGCGCAGACCAGCCCGCGGAGGGAGTGGAAGGAAATGCGTCGACGCGACATCTGTCGACTGCGCCGCGTCACTCCGCCTAATGAGCACTTGACTGCCGCGAGCCCGCGCTCGTACACGGCCGACAGCCAAGGTCGACGAGACGAACTAAGCGAGCCCGCGGGCAAATGATTTTGTCGTGCCGCCGCTATTATCCACAGCACCCCCCCCCCCTCCCCCCCCCCCAGGTGTAACCTCATTACCCTGCCATAATTTTTTATCGGGGATAATCTCTTCAAGTGTTCAATTAATATAAACATTTTAGTTTGTTTTCCGCATCGAATGTTATCCCCAGATCGATGATACTCGCTATCAGCTGTTTGTAAAACGGTCAAGCAAATATTATTTTATAATTCTAAATTTTTGTTTAGCTAATTGCGTCACGGTCTCTCGTTAGAAGTTCCTTTTTTATGATTTACCGTAGATGGTTAACACGTACTAAACTGCTTCTATGCTTCAATCCAATTTACGAGCAATTTATTTATAAAGATCTGCAATAAACGAAAAACCAAAAATTAAATGTGGAGGTTGAAGCCGAACTTTAAGACTCAGTCGCACACGACATGTTGATATTTTTTGTTTTTTATTATTTATGTTTATTCAAAGACTATTGAAAAATTTTCACTCGAAACCTCCATTGAATTTTTTTTCTGCCACAAATATATTCAACAGATATTCACTTAGTGAAATATCCATGGGTGTAAAAAGGAGCGCAATTAATGATAATTACAAGGACTTGCGATTAGTGATTATCTGCAGATAATATTTGTGCATAACAAAAAAATGTAGGGAGATATAGAGTTTATATTTTACAAATAGCTACTAAATAAAAGTAATGACAAAAACAAACAAGAAATCCACATTGCGTGTGAGACCAAGTCTTAATAAACAATTTTTCGATCACAACTTTAAAAAACAATCTAAAGACTGTAAAAGTTTCATGAGTGTTAATGCGTATGTGAGTATCAAAACTTGCAAGGTTGGCAGTGAATTGCATCAGCAAGATAATACCAACCCACTAATCAGGGTAATTTCAATCCACTATCAGGGTAAACATATGCACAAAAAATTCTCGAAACTCAACCATGGTACTACTGGTTCTCTGGCCATGGCGTACCCCCCCTTCCCCTTTTTTTTACACACACACACACACACACTTTCCCATCTCTCTTGACGGCTCTGCCCACATACATCACCTACCAGTAGGAGTGAGTCTGAAGGAGCAATAGACGCCAACTCCTGCTACCTACTGAGCATAGTCTTTCACTGAATTTGTTATTGCTGTTATTTTAGAACACAATCAGGGTGTCCCACAAAACCCAATTCATTTCCGCAGGTCTTTTTAATTATTCATAAAAAAATTTTGAACATTTCTAAATAAAACAGCTAGTATTCATTTTCACTCGGTTTCCTAACGCTGCCGTAGTCACGTCGAAAATTGTTTAGTGTCGTTACAAAACTGTTTACACAAATCTCAAATACTGTAATCTATGCACAAATTTAAGTTTCTTACGTCACATTCCGAGGCAACATCACACATGGAATTCATCCTCACGTATAAAAAAATGAAAATAACAACTCTGCTCAAAATTACTTGGCTCACCAGCAACCCAAGGACAATATGCATGACAGAGTTAATAGGTAAGCGAAACAAGATCAGCGTTTGTCTATTTCATATTAATTCCTTGAATTAACATATGTTTCGCTGACTATTCCCTGATTTTTTCCATAAAAAAAAATTCCTGACAATTCGTTTCCCCTGTTTTCTTTATATTGTACACCCTGGAGTTTACACTCATTAATTGCTGTTTTATTATTTAAATGGCCCTATTTACGTAATTAAATAAGGCCATTAGACTCGCTTACAGCCAGGACCTGTGTTTAAATCCTGACGAATTCAACATCTTCTACATTTGATTTATATTACCGATTATTTTCTCAACTCACCTGCACAATTGTGTTTTGGGTACATATCTGTAATGACCACATCGATAAAACTAAAGAACTTCTAAAAACTAATTAAAAACCAAGTTTTGTGATCCGAAGGTGAACGTCCCAACAACATTGGCTACCTAAAATATCAGTTTGGTCCAATAAAATTTAGTATTAAATTTTAAATATTTAAAGCGTAGTTAAAAGATCACTTCACATGTTTCACATGTACGGCGAGCTTGTCTCGACCATGTATTCATCCACCAGTTTTAGCCCAACGACTAAAGAAACCGAACACAGGTTTTTTTTTTTTAACTACTTGAAAACAATTGAATTAGGAAGCGCAGTGGTGACGAAACTGACTCGCTATCTAGAGGGCACGGAAGCTAATCCTATTCCAAAAATTCTGATTTTAATCTTTTCCCGATTTCCCAAAATCACCCCCAAGCAAGTGCTAGGATGGTGCTTTCCCAAGATTACTTGATGTGTCAAGTTGAGGGCATAACATCGTCTGTACATTAAAATTGTGCAAATACTTAAAATCAAAATAACAACTATGTAATTCTGTCCAAGAAATACTCTAGTAATCCTTACATTCCACCCAAAAAAAACCGGGAGTTCTGGTTTCAATACAAAAATGACAATACTTATATGAATGTGTTTTTTCCCACTTCAAGTTATAGCTAAATGATATCGAAAGAAAACTCTTAAAATATGATGTTGGGTCGAACCCTTAAAGAAATGTATAACGCAACGATACGTATTGCACCAAAAAAAAAAAAATACGGTTTATCACTGGATGCTAGAAAGCACCGAGGAGCGAGCGATACAACACAGAATAACGGTCACTCGGGACGTGATGCAGACGTGTTCCGCAAGTTTCGAACACTGAACTTCAAGCTCCCGCCAACTGAGAGCTATTCCGGGTTATTAACGACACGACGCTGAAGTATACTCGCGCGTACAGAACGTCGCATGGACCCCAGGCATAAGGTCCCATTCCAACTTGTGCGCGGCTTTGCAGTCGTAACAGGTACGAGACTGTTCATATAACTTCTTATGGCTGTACAGACACATCCCCAAATACATGCTATGTATAATCATTTCAGTTACAATAACTGAAACGTCTGTAGTTTATATTTAGTTCTCTGACTGGCTAAAATGTGAGCTTAGGTGCCCTTAATATTTAAATTAATATTGTGTATATGAAGCGAATATCCTAATCTCTGATAAAGGATAATGTTCGGGGTGTAGGCTACAAGCACGGGATAACTTTGTGAATTAACTAATGACTTACATCGGAGCCGTTAAAGACGATGAGGGATGATGAGATAAGAATGGAGCACTGATGGAATGATTGGGTAAAGGAAAACGGAAGTACCCTGAGAAAACAATCTGGCTAACGGCATCTGACATGTTCCATTAGCAATATAATCCTGATTTGACCTCTGCGGAAATCGAACCCGGACTGCCTTGGTTGAAAGCAAGTATTAAGAACACTTTTTTTTTAATATCAAATTATTGACACGTTGGTATAATAAACGAGTCGACCATCCAACCCCTTTTAACGACTAATATTTGACAAATGTTAAGTAGTTTTCTGACAATTTCAGTGACTGTGACAAGTGTTGCAAGTTATTTGGACACATAGATTTAAACTCTCGCCTTACCCGGAACGTGAACCCAGAACCCCTCGCACCGTAAGCCGGCACGCATTCAACTGCGCTCCGGAGGTCGGTCCCTGCAACTTGGTGTTCTCCCGTCCAGGTTCGGCCCCCGATCGCCGAAGCCTCGGGAAGACAATGAGGCAAGGAGTGGGGAAAATTGGACCAGATCTGCCGCGCATGCGCAGACTGACTCGCGGATTCCTCGACCCGCTGCGACGGCGGCAAATTAACCCGAGAGGTTGGGCGTCTCGCGTCGCCTCTCATCGAGGGCGTCTGTCGGCGCAAAGTCCCCTCCCCCTCCCCCCCCCCCCCAACACACTCCTACGGGGCGACGTAATCGCCCCGGCGGCCGCTCAGGAATGCGCCTTTACTGTTATTGTTATGGCGTCGCCTGACGGCGTCTCATCTAGCAGCGACGCCCGCGGCTTGGCGGTCCATCCACCCCCACCCCATACCTCCCCTCGCAATCTCATCGCTGGCTGCGGTCGTCAGCCTAGCTACGTGGCTGGCAGGGCCCTTCGGGGGGAAAACTCTGCGTCTAACTAGTTCGCTGCGCGTCTTCAAAGTTAAAATATTTAGTTTGAACCCTGAATGGTGCGCAGACATCAGCGCCTCCCCCCCCTCCCTCCTCAACCCCACTCCACCCTCACAGCACACAGGTGTTAGGGCGAACTAATGCGGTCTATATGAAGCACACGCTTTCCTCTAGTTGTCCGGCCTTCGTAGATACCATTAGCCATTTGCTCGCAGCTAGTTCCACTTTTGTCATGCACGATAAACACACGATATTATTTTTTCTCTCATTTTACAATACAAACGTGTTTGTCGCTGTTTGAAATACCCTATTAACAACAGGCCCCCAATTACCAGCGCACATTCCGTGACATATTTACTTATTTCTCGGAATCGGCTGGCCAGTGCGCTTTATTATTTTAAGGGGTGAACACCCTAAAGTTGTACTACTAATACACCAAGTCTCAAAGTGTTATCGTTTACAATAAAAGGACTTTGAATTTGATTTGATCCCGAAGTGAATTTCCCCAAGTCTTGCCTCCCCTTGTAAGAGCAATAGACAAGTTTTCTCGAACGTTACATTCGGGGGACTCATCTACTTTCAGAGCATACATTACACGCGTTAACCAACTAGAATGAAATAAAATTCATTTAGTGCAGAAAATAGTCGCCTATTTAAACCATGTTTGAAAAGTTTTAAATAAGTTTGCCACAGGCCTAAAACAACTGTGAGGATAAATTTTGAATGGGAAGAAAATGTTACAACCCCGAGGCATACGACAAATTTATACAATTAGAATTTCAAGAAACGGCGATTAGAAGAAAGAAATTGTGACTATTTCAAAATTGTGTCACTCATGCGCCAGCATCTGCAGGAAGAGGAAGATATCTGAGATGGCGGACTATCACCCATAGTAGGCTTATCATCCGCTGCCTATAATGAATGCTACTATTAATGACAGTTATTTATTTAGTTTATTGGAACTACTTTGTTTATTTTTTTAACTTCCACTTCACACCACGTATTGACGTTTAAAAATCGCGGCCGTGTACCGACACAGCCTTGCTCAATTTTTTTTGTAACATATTGGTTTGATCATATATATTTTTGTGGGACATTCCCATGAATACAAATTACAATAAAGTACTTGTCATTACACTGCCATGTCGCTTCACCTCACGTGCAACACTACGAGTAAATACGTTAGTAGCGAGTGTTTTTAATATTTTGGCACGACTATCCCGATCCCATGTTTGTTAGTTAATACACACGTTAGCTAGTTCATCAGTGAACGTTTTAGCCCGCGACCTTCAGTCCAGCCTACGACTAAACTCTGACTCCGCCGAGGCGGACAAATATTGTTTTTTTATTTTTTCCCCGGACGCACCGCAGGCAGGTAACAAATGCGACGCCCCGCGGGCTGCTGGTACGGACAGTTTAATTTGGGCGCCGGGTCCAATCAATTATCAGATACGCGCGTGATTCCTGCCACGCGCCTTCCCAGCGGCTCCCTCCCTCCCTCCACCAACACGACGGTACAAATTACTCCGAGGGGACGGCCAGGTACATGCGGTAATGCTCGGCGCGGCCCAATCACGACGAGGCCCGGGCAAGGGCCGCCGCTGCCGGAGGGGGGGGGGGGCAGAGGGCTCTTTGATCTCCCGGGAGCACCGCTGCTCGCCTCCACGACGACTCGGGGTCGTTACCACAACGCCGAACGTACAATAACGCCGAATACCATAACGCCGAATGCCCAAATTGACCGCAACGCCGACAGCTAGAAAACTGCTGTGTACCACAACGCCGAAATAGAGTAACGCCGAAAAATGTTGCTGCGGGGAGGGGGGGGGGGAGGGGGGCACAGGAGCAAACTAAAAAACAACTGAATGAATTTGTGTGTGTTTCTTAAATGTATCTTAACGCCGAAATACCACAACCTAACCTAACCTAGGCTAGCCTAACCTAACATAACCTTTGTGGCAGTCCTGCAATGACATTTTTCGGCGTTAATGTATTTCGCCGTTGTGGTATTTCGGCGTTGTGGTGCGTCCCCGACGACTCGTCGTTTGTCTCCGCACGTGTGCTCGGCGCTGCGCTGCGTCGCCGCAGGGTTTTGCACCTCCGTCCCACGCGCCATGCTCGCTTTTCGTGTTCTCGTCACTAAGGGCTAAAACTAAAAATTCTGAACACGATACCACCCCTCAATTATTTTGTTCTCTCATAAATAGCTATTTTCAACAGTAAGTGTAATAATTAGAGACCTGCAAAATTCGCGGTTTCGATGGCCTTCAGGATAGACTGCACATACCCCTGTACACTCGGGCAAATAACGCAAGTTCATTGGCTGCCGACTTGTAAGTCGTCTCAGCTGGTTTGTCTGTGATTCGATCCTTCTTTGGTTGAGGGTTTATAACTGGTTGAGATTCGTCCAGGTGAACAGTAAGCCAATAGCAAAATTATCTAAGAGGTATATGTGTTTGAATTCTTGCCTATCACCGAATGAATCAGCGAATTTTGCAGGTCTCTAGCTAATAATATAACGGGTTTGAAATGATGTGCAATTGTTCGCAATAATTATCACTTGCATGACTTTTTACAACCATCATATTACACTAAGTGAATATATTTTTTTTTTAAATATTAGTGGCAGAAGAAAAAAATGCAAGGAAGGTATAGTGTTTGAAAAGTAGAAGTAGCTCCTAAATAATATCTAGTAATAAAAAAAATAGGAAACACAAAAAAAAATAACCTGGCGAGTGAGACCGAGCCGTAAGGAAACGAGACTTCCCAAGATAATAGTGGGCTCCAAACCAAACCAGTTACCGACTATAATTCTTAAAATTTTTGGTCTGACCGACCCCTTACCTCATTATTACGTTTATTGAAACCAGTTTCGTAATGGATGTTCTTTAAAACCAAAACCAATCCATTTTTTTTTTGTATTAACAGAACAAAGGACGCAGGCTTAACTTCTCTTCGAACTTCAATCACATTAAAATATTTTTCCTCTCACTCCAAAAAATATTTCCGCCGGACGACGGAGCTGGAATGTCGACAGCCTGACGGACGGACGGACGGCCAGCGAGGGCAGAAGGCGGGGATCGACGGACATACAAAAGCGCAGTCTATCTCTCTCCGGTGCTCGCGTGTGAAAGAAGGAGAAGGGAGTTGGGGGGGGGGGGGCGGTCTCGTCTCCTGGTCCGCGAGGATTTGCCACGTCATTAATAAATAAAAGAACCCGAACTCTTGTGGAGGAGGAGGAGGGGGAGGGGGAGGGGGGACGGGGACAACCCGGGACCAGGGCAGGGCAGGCCTCCTCCGGGATGACGCAGCAGACCCCGCGCGCGAGGATGACTCAGGTCCGCCGCGTGATGGATGGCTTGTCCGTCATATCGGCCGCGCACTTCATCCATCTCACGAGCCCCCCTCCACCCCTCCCCCCCCCCCCCCCAGAGCCGTTTCCGAGGTGCTCAACACGCTCGCTCGCCGCCGGGCGCAACAGCCGGCCAACTCGCACCACCTTCCCCCGACTCGCTCACCTCCCCCCCCCCCCCCCCCCCGGTTCATGCTCACTCCTAGACAGGGTGTCCACAGTTAGTACTTCCGTATTAGATCTAGTACTTTTAAAAGTTTTTTTTTTTTAGTGGTCAATTACATTTACGCTCAGATCTAGTACTTTTTTTCTTTGATATAATATTATTACAGTAACTACAATATGTTTTATTATTAAGCGTAATTATTTTCAAAAACTATGGAATGTATATGTGTGTGTGTGTGTGTGTGGTGTGTGATATTTAAGTTCGAGCATTGCAATGTCATAACAACTTCCTAAATTGTTAAAAAAAAAAAAAAAACAATAACAAATTATAAATTAGTACTTTTTCTCGCCTGAGTTGGTACAAATAATATTTTTTCCCATGTGGACACTCTGCTCCTAGATCAGTGTGCCTTGCTAGACAACAGTCAGCACCTCGGCGGCAAGGCAATTGTGTAGGAACACACGAGATGTGCTGCGACAGTATTCGCATTGTGTGTCCAACGAAATTATTCTTGCATAATCATAAACGCTGACTCGTACTACAAATTATATTGCATTCTTAAGGAATGCGTTAAAAATAAACTTCTGAAACTTGTTACACTGCTAATATCGCTCATTTTTTAGTGTTAGTTGGAAACTATCACAGAATAAGGGATGGGTTACCAAACACTCCTTACAAATAAACACGACTTTCGCCTGGAGAGGAAAAAAAAAAGGAAAATCACCCCAGGAAGAAATAAAAACGGGAAACAAGCCAGGATCAATTCAATGACCTCTTAAATGCGAGCAAAAAGTATGTAGCAAACCTACCCCTACAAAAATGTCTTGTAAGTTACAAAGACGCCCTTAGAAAATGCTACCGGTCGGTCAGTCCAGTATGACTGAAACAAATGCAAGGTAAATGTGCCAAACCTGATTCTTTACGCCTGAAGTGTTACAGTTCATAGGCTACACGTCCAGGTAACGCACTACGACAGCAACGTAAGTTGAATGGAGGCAGCTAACCCACCAGTTCGGGACCATTACAACTACACCTCTCCCCATAACGACTAGCTAGGGCCTGGGTTGGCTTCGTTCGCCAGCTGTCATCTGTATCAGACCCTCCAGCAGCCGCCAGTGGCTAGCACCCAGAGGACACACGGTGAAACAATCACTAGTGATTGCTGGAACATCGCTTTTACAATCTTCCCTTCGTGTTTCCTTATGATCTAAGATCATTCATGTCATCAAATTTTATTATATCTAGCATTAGGAATCCTCGTCGTATATAAAATACCTCTCTCTCTCTCTCTCTCTCCCTCACCCCCTCCCCGCTTTTTTCCAAAATAAATAGAACCCAAAAAATTGTAATTTTTTTTTTTTAGCATAATTTATTCACACGAAACTGTAACTGCTAATTCTAAATATGTTTTTCACTAACAACCCCAAGGTTACCTTGCAATCCACATCTAATTTTATGTATATATATGTTAAGACTTCAAGTTTTCAGAAAAAAACGTCTCATCAAAAACATCTCTGGTGAAATATCTTTGTACCCTTTCTTTTAAATGTTAAAACACATGCATATCAACCACAGCATTAACCCTAAGTGGTATGAAAATGCGCATTCCACACACACCAAAAAAATTAATAAATATCTTTGAATATGCGTATCTGAACAAAGATTTAGAGTATAACAAAGCGATAAAATTACAAAAAATAATCAAACTATAATCAAAGTACTAGGACGAAACTATTCCTACTCATAACAGAAAAAAAAAATTCTGTTCTTTTACAAACATTCTTTTGGAAACCAGTTTCCAAACAAGTGGTTTGTAATACTACAAAAAATATATTGTAACTTTGTAACACATGGCTATGTTTATTTTTGCATATGTGAAAAACTTTTTTTTTTATTTCGAGATACGTAATACTGAGTATTACTTACGGAAATCGGCACAAAAAATTTACATTTTAATTAATATTTCATTAAAGCGTATATTTTTAAAACCATGCAATCGAATATTCAACCATTCGACATTATATTGTTCTATCATGCTAATGTACGCGGTTACTATACTAGAAAGCTATTCAGGGAACTGAACCCAGTATTACTGAGAACACTATTTTTGTAACGACGCAGTTGTTTTCACGAAACATCTGTAATTTTACAGGAGTATTTCTGTTTCCATTTACAGAGCAGGAGCAAGGCCCAGACACGGTAAATAATTGAGGATCGTGGAGTCCTGAAAAGGCTGGTCGCGCGAGGTGGTGAGACTAAAAGTGACCCAATTGTGCGGTTGTGGAAGACGAGGGCCTGGGTGGATGACTCGGCGCTTCCGCGCGGCAGAAGGGTGACCGGCTGGTACAAGCCTAGAGCAGGGGGAGTAAGGGGGAGGGGGTGGAAGGACGACCGACAGAAAAGGGGCCTCAGGAGGGATAGAATCCGGCGACGTGCCAGCCGGTGTTTTCAATTTGAGCGACTCGTGAGAAAATGATCTCAGGAACATGCAGCACAGGAAAAAGACCTTGACTGACGGACGGCATAATAAGAACACCGCGACCGACCTAGGATCCCCCCCCCCCCCAACCCAACGTCACCCAGGGTCTAGACTCCTCTATAAGTTCTTTTTTTTTCCCCTAGGGTGTGAGGAGCGCGCAGTGATGAAGGGAAGGGTGGGGGAGGTAATTAGACCCACACAATGTTCACCTCCACGCGCATCAGTTATAAAAAAAATTAAAAAAAAAATCACCCGTCCGGCTGCCAGCCTCGCGTCAGCCGCTCGTCAGCCGGCGCTCCGACGCAGGGCTGCCAACCCAGCGTCCGGTAATTATTCACCGGAACAAACATCTCGGCCGCTTTCCGCCTTATGCATTCCTCCTTAACACTGCGCACTGCGTCTCCGTCAAACATAATCTGGCCTCGGTAATGAGCAAATGCATTTGTTCTAGTGTTCATGTTGCAAATAAACTTATAATTTACGAAACTCGGTCACGAAATTTAAAGTATAATTCTTAAAAAAAAATAATAATGCCGAGCGTGATAAGTATACCGAACAATAAAATATTCGCTTTTCAAGTAAATACCAAAATTTCTAAACGCGTATCACACACGTACTTTGTGCACCCGCCGCTAGAATTCGCTGCCTGAATCGTAAACCTGGCTCGCCAAAGCCACCCGCAGATGGCAGCACGAACCAACAGAAAAATTTTAAAAATTAGAAACGGCTCCGATAAAAACGAAAATGACGTGGCATATGCGCGTCACCTTAACTGATACCTAGGGGCGTCTATCTATCGCGAAAAAAATTTCGAGACTAGCTGAGCTCTGAAACATTGTAGCATCGCCTGTGTTTCGTGACTGTTTGAGTTTGAGTTTCTCTCAGGTTAGTGTTAGACTGTCGACACACGAATCGCAGCAATTTCGTGCGGAAGCAAACGCGTCCTGATTGGCCTGGTCCAAGGTGGCAATGGCTTCTCTTACAGACGGCTGCCAATCACAACGAAGAAGCTGTTGCGCGGGGGCTGCTCTATTGCAGTCTATCGAGCGCTCAGATTGTTTCGCAAAAAAGACATGCCCCTAATGATACCTGACCCCGTCTAGTGGTGAAACAATGGTGCAAGTACTTCAATAAAAAATGTATTTTTTTTATTATTTGTAAAGAAAAAGTTACGCTGTGCGATGTTACAGAGAGAAAACCTTAAGATTCTGTCTCACAAGCCATGTTGATTTTTTTATTTCATTTTCTCGTCATTGTCTGTCACTATACAAGGCCTATTTAAAAAAAAAAAACTCAAGTGGGATTATGCCTCTCCATCTTACAGTTTCAAATATTTGGATATCGCTTGAATTAAAACACCCGTTCCTATTTTTTTTTTTTTGGCCTGGCATAGGATTTAGCTTTGGCTACATAATGAAGTCAACACTTGTGAACTGGTATGATTTTCATTACAGTAGTTAAAATTGTTCACGTGAAAAAAATGTTATTTCCTCGCGGCGATTACAGATTATATCCTGTTAGTAAATATGTGGTTGCAACAAGGTACAGAATGTCTGGAAGATATGATTTATGCCCTGACATACCAAAAATTTGGATACATAATTCAGAATTAGATTTATAGCAAAAAGATGGAAAAAAAATATCCAAGATATTGGGGCCTAGTTTCTCTTAACTCGGTAACTCCATTCAATTTGTTGTTATGGCATTAATACATTCTAGAAAAAAAAATTCACCAAGTGTAATATAATGTGTGTAAAATGTCGCTCAAGCAGTGACACATAATATGAAACTAAAAGAATATATGTTCAAAATATTAATAACAGAACAACGAATCCAAGGGAGTTATCGTGTTGAAATTTCAGAAATAACGTTTATATAATAGTAATAAAGAGACAATATAAAACAAAACTGGAAGTGTGAGACCGAGAACTAACCACATATTTTCTTGCGTTAACACTTCAGAGACGCACACAAGACGAGGAAAGCAATTTATGTTTCATTAGCTACTTCTCTAAATACTCTGGCGACGCCAAGCAATTTGACGGATAGAGGAATTGTTAAGGGATATTCCGAGAAACGTCCTGCAGGCAGGAGAAAAAAAAAATTAAAAAGTCACGATGGACATCGTGAGACGGAAATGATTGATTGACAAAATAAGAACACGGAAAGGGGCATTCGCCGGTCCTTGAGAAATAAAAGACACGGTAGAAAAGGGAAGGGGTGAAAAAAAAGATAAAGTGAATTACTTTTTATCGTCGAGACACGGCGAAGGTATGAAGAGAGAGAGAAAAAAGGGAGGGGGGAGAAGTGAGTGGAAGGAATAGTTTCCCATCGCGAGAGGGAGAAGAGTTTTGATCTGCTCTCTTCAAGCCGTCATCGCGCGCGGGCGGAATCCGAAGGGCGAACAATGGGCGATCGCGCTGCGTCACGCGGCCCGGCGACAGCCAATCGGGGCGCTGAGCGACGCGTCGCGCGCCGACAAAGGCCCCGGGGCCGAAGGGACGCGCTCCAATGAGCGCGGGCGAAGACACGGCTCGGCGGGCGCGCGGCTAACGAGGCCCTCCCGGGGACCAATCACGCGGCTCGCTTGTCGCCGACACGGAGGTCGACACGCACTCCCGACCGAACCTCGCTGCCCAGACACGGGTCGCGAAATCACTACCTGGCGATCTAGTCCACAGTCTGTGAATCACCGCACGTCCATAGTTGCAGTCTTTGTGTGCAACGCGACCAGCGCTCCAGTCGATGCGGCAAATAACAGCAGTTCGGAAACTGCGATTGCTAGAGTCCCGGAAATTTCGCGGATTCCTCTGGCCTCAGGATAGAATTCAAAGTTATAGGTGTGCTCGACCCATGTTTACTTACCCATTGGTTGATTTATTAGCGAGAACATTTTTATCCTTGTTATTTGACACTACCTGATTCGCTTACTTCTCTCCTAGCTGGACATCGTTGGCTCACGGTCGTAGAGGGGCGTGTCAAAACAACTGCGGTCCAATCATGAACACAGTGCGACAGTGTGGAGGTTTGCATTCTAGCTTGCGACTAAATGAATACGCGAAATTTCCGTGGCTCTAGTGATTGCTCCCTTACCGCCAATAGCTAGAGACGTGCAAAATTAGCGGATTCATTCGGTGATAGGCTAGAATATACCTCTTAGATAATTTTGCTATTGGCTTACTGTTCATCTGGACGAATCTCAACCAGTTATAAACCCTCAACCAAAGAAGGATCGAATCACAGACACACCAGCTGAGACGACTTACAAGTCGGCAGCCAATGAACTTGCGTTATTTGCCCGAGTGTACAGGGGTATGCGCAGTCTATCCTGAAGGCCATCGAAACCGCGAATTTTGCAGGTTTCAACCAATAGCACAGCAGCTTGCAACAATCTGTGACTGCTCTCAATGGCTCAATGGCGTACGCGAAATTTCTCCCAATAAAAAATGAGGAGGCTTAAAACATTTGTTTATTAGATGAGTTTCCATTATAATCTGCTGAATTGATTCCATGTTTTTAATAACTGTCATTACACATGCATAACTTTCGTGTAACAGTCTGGCCAGAAAGAAAATACAAAATAATTGTAGGTTTCGTTTTTTCATTGATCTATAACTGATAAAAGGATGGATGGTTCTCACGCCCCAAAACCTCCTCCACAAGCTGTAAGTGCCAGAGCGTTAGGGGCAGCTCGATGTAGGGTCGTCTGCTGCGTGCGAAGAAGGACACTACAGTAAGTGTTTTAAATTAACCCCGCATCCGCGCTGGATCATGTTGTGAAAGGAAACACCGAAGCCCATGAAATGTGGGTGTTGGCCCGTGCAGTTCAATGCAAGCCCAACATGTGTAAACTCTTTGAGAGCTGTAGAAACATGGGCGCAACACCGTCCAAAAGTACACTCAACAGACCAAAAATTATACAAAAAAAATTAGTTGTCTGTAAAGTCGGATTACGGACGATCATTTAACGTGACAAAGTCATAACAAAACATTGATGAAATGATTGCATACTTTTATGAATAAAATTGAATCATTTTTATTTTAATAATAAACGAAGAAATACTTGAAATTATACAAGTAATCAGATTTTTAAAATGCAAGAATAATTAACCTTTATTGCCGAAATTTTTGTTGTAATAAGCAATGAAAACCACATTAACTTTTCACTTCACTTTATAAACAGTCGAGTGGAAGAGAGATAGATGCGGCGCAAGCGTAAAATGAGCGTAAAAGGGACACAGCGCAACGGGACAATGTGCGTAACGACACATTTTTTCGTGCGTGCAGCCGGTGTTCATCGATTTATTAGACGTAGTCACGTCAAATAAAAACTACGCTTGAACAGATAAGATTTATCATGTAACTTTTTTTCCCCTGGAGCTGGACGCACCGCACCGTTCACGAGGCGCAGCGTGAAGAACCCCGTGTAGCTCAGGCCTGAGCCTCCGCTCCGCCCGAAGGCGGCAGGTCTCCCGATTAACCGGCCCCCGAGGGGGGAGACGTTATCTATTGTTTCGCGCTGCGAGCGACCGCGGCGCTCGGCGAACCCCACAATGGCGGGGCCGTGAGGCAGCATCTTCCCTGGACCCGCCGCATCTGCCGCCCGCCACCTGCTCGCCCTCCGCCGACCGCCGTCTGCCCCTCGTAGCGTCCGCTTCACCGACCCCCTCCGCGACCACGTCACGCGACCGTCACAGGACAACATGGGGAACTCTGGCCTATTAGTAGGGCCATGCATATGTCGCGAAAAGATTCCGAGATCAGTTATAAGTTAAAAAACTGTAGCACCGTCTGTGTTTCGTGATTGGACGAGTTTCTCCCAGGTACATATCGATTGTTACAACCACCAATCACAGTCATTCAGTGCGGAAGCAAACGCGTCCTGAGTGGCCCGGTCAAACAAGGCAACGACTTCTCTCGCTAGACGGCCGCCAATCACAAAGAAGAAATCCCTGGTGCAGTCTAATAGATGCTCAGATTTATTCGCGAAAAATGCCTGCCCCTACCTATTAATAGGGACCGGAAAAATTCGCGGATTCAATGACCTCTAGGATAGCCTCCATTATCCTCTGCATTTCTCAAGTAAACACGCGTGTTCATTGGGTACTAAATTGTGAGGCGTCTCCAGTAGGTAGCTTGTGATTCGACGCTTCTTTGGTCGATAGTCTCTCATTGGCCCAGAGAGCTCCAGTTAAACTGTCAGCCAATAGTAGAACCAGCAGAATTGTACACATGTTTGAATTTCAGCATATCACGAAATGAAATGAATCCGCGAATTTTGCAGGTGTCTACTAATAGGCTATTATTAGTAGACACCTGCAAAATTCGCGGATTCATTTTGCGATAGGCCAGAATCCAAATTCGTTTGCACCTTTTGCTGTTTCAGTGATCGGGCCACAGTTTACCTGAAGGACTCTTGAGCCAATGAAAAACCTGCATCGATAGAAGTATCGAATCACGGAACATCCCAGTTAACAGGACTTATGCGTCAGTAGCCAATGAGAAGGCGTAATTTTCCCAAGCGCAAGAAATTTATGGAGTCTATCATATAGGTCATTGAAATCGCGAATTTTGCAGGTATCTACCTATTAGCATTGCCGAAGCGCCAGACACTTCACTGCATCGCTTTCAAGCTATTTCACACTCCACGCTGCTATATGCCACTACTGTAACTAGTATAACGCACTTGAACCACATACTGTACAGAAACCGTAGGTACACTCCACGTCGCCAGGTTCGCTGACATAACATGTCTCGCGTATTTCTTAACTGTTTCTCATATTGTCCCTGTTAACATTTGTCGTTACTTAACGTTCAACTACCATCTAAATCAATATCACGTACAAATAACAAACTTTAGCAATCTATTCATTTCACTTAATGAAATTTCTTGTAGTTAAAATGTTTTTATTATAAATGTAAAAATTTTTTAATTTTAAAATAGCATTAAAAATAATTATTACAATTTTTATTAAAACAATACCACACATAGACAAGAAGCACTCTCAAAGACAAACTAGCTGTTGCGAGAAATATATTTATTGTTAAACTTACAGAGTATTTCTGCAATTAATGTAAAACAAGGACAAATGAAAAACACACACATGCCACATTACCACACATTTAATAAACCACCTCTAGTGAATACCGGTCCACTCGCTTGGTCTAGTGGCTACCGTGTCTAGCCGGCCGGCTGGGGAGGTTTTTTTTTTTTTCAAACCATCTCTTCAGGACTGGGAGTTTGTGATGTCACTTTCACCTACATCCCGCGGAATGCGATGGCAAACCACAGCAGAATCATTCTGCCTCGGCAAGCATAGGGACGCGGCGTTGCCTGTGCTCACGACACCCAATCATGAGCTAAAACTACTCATCGTCGATAGTGAATACATGAACGCAAGCAACACAAATCACTAACCATCGTGATTACGCAAACGCCATAAAAATATATTTAATTACATATTTTCATCACTTCGACGAGTAGGTTACTAAATGTTTTGGGTGTTAAAATTTCTAATAAGGACCGCAGTATTTCGTGGTCATTCTCTGAAATTGCTAGGCTTGTAGGTTCTAGCCGCGTCGAAGACAAAGATTTTATCAACGTTTCCGTCCACTTTGCAGTCGCCATCTTCAGGATGACAGGGAAACGTCGGTTAGGAGAAGTCGTTAAGTATTCTGCTAGTGTGCAGATATTACGTTTACTCAAAAAGTGTAAAGATGTGTTAGTCCGGGAACTAGTCGCGTGTGGTCGGCGAGGTCAAGCGAAGAACTGCCGGTCGTGCGGGAGGAAGGCGAAGGCTGCGCCCCTGGCGGACACCGCCGCAACTGCAGCCGGCAGGTGGCGAAGGTAGGGTACAGTCGGGCAGGGACGAACCAGGGGTGCCAACCCACACGAAACCTCTGCCTCCACCGCCAGGGACTAAGCGACGTCTACCTAACATTCCTCTTTTCTTTCATAAATAAAAGCTTGTGTGCGCTTCAAGTATTTAAAAAAAAACTCATTTCAAAAATAATCCAACGCGACAACTCGAAACTATTGCGTAACACTCTATGACCTCTTCCGTAGTCAGAAAAGCAAATTCCTTGCAGGTTAATGAAATGGAGTAATGATTGCAAGCGAGAGTATGTGGTACATTTTATTTATTAAGAGTAATTTAATATAACACAGATATATTTTCTAAATGTAACTTCCATGTATTTATTCTATAGTGAAAAAAAACAGGCAAAACGTTAATAGATTGACTATAAAAAAGTTATCTTAAAAACTAATGGCTCTAAGTCACTCCCCTAGCTGGGTGATTGCATTTGCATTTACATTAAATTTTGTTCTTATCTAGGGTGATATCTACGGATGTTCATCTCACTACGTAAGCTCTTTATTAGTAGTCGAATATAACGTGAAAATTATTTTACAAGTCTTGAAATGATATAACGTTAAATTAAATTTAACCTACAAAACTTTCAACAGAAATGCAACGTTTCTTTGACTCGAAGTACGTGAGAAGTACACCGATTCGTTTACCTGCGTGCTTGCGTACTTCACTTCCAGTTCGGACAGCCCTTCTGAGGTCACGTGTTGGAATAGTAGGTATGAGAATATACTTCAGTCGAGTTCGGACACGGTCTAAATACCTAAATACTGACTTTAAAAAATTGGTTGTCTGTAAAGTCGGTTTACGGACGATAGTTTAACGTGACAACGTCATAAAAAACATTGATGAAATTATGGCATACTTTTATGAATAAAATTGAATCATTTTTATTGGATTATCACTAATTTGTATGGATACAAAGGAGTGAAATTAAATCTACAATTTAAATGATAAATTTACTTTTATTTGCACTCATCAATTCAAATATGTTTATTACTTTAACGAAGAGATTATTTTAACTCTAACTTTTATACATGTTTGCTATTTAACTTCTTCCAATCTGTGTTATTTTGTTAAGGATGGGAAAAGTAAGAAACGAATGGGAGTGTTTCAAGTTTAATGTGCCTCGAAAAAGTCAAATCGATGGTTGTTCCAATCGAGTGGAAGAGAGATAGATGCGGCGCAAGCGTACAATGAGCGTAACGGGACACAGCGTAACGGGACAATGAGCTTAACGGAACACTTTTTAGTGCGTGCAGCCGGCGTTCATCGATTTATTAGACGTTGTCACGTCATAATAAAGACACTTGTAAACGTACCATCACACCCGACTGGCGCCAGTCGCAGGACGGGACAAAGCGGAACGCGCCGGAAAGCCGGGCGGTGCGAGAACAGCGGCGAGAGTGGATTCCAGATGTCTTCACCTGCCTTCCAGCCGCTCGCAGTGGGACAGTTTTGGGCCGTGACATCACTGCGCGATCTGTCCGGCAGCACTGCAATTACAGGTCCAAGTGTGCATGGGACAAAAACTGCATCGAGGTTTTTTCCAGACTTAGCTCCTCCCCAAGTTTGCACTCTTTCGATAAGTTTAAATATGTAATTCCTATCAGTGTAATAATACATCCTGACATACAAATTCACGTTACAAAAATTATTTCGCATGCGACATTCATAACAAATTTTATTTAAAACGTATCATCTTCATAACCTCTTTAAACGCTATTTCCGTTTAAGCTAACCGTGATTTTAATTGGTTGATTGCCTCCAACATCCAACATATTTAAGAACTCAAATGCAAAATATTTTATGGAAACTCAAGTTACCGTACTTGTCAAACAATCATAGCTGATCTACTGAGGTTTTCGGTAAAATCATAACCCTCCAACTTAGTCTTGACATAATACATCGGAAGGTGTTGGAAGCGAAAGTTTGACAATATGTCAGGGCCTTACGCAAAAGAGAAAAATTTGACAGCAGCGTCAAATGTCTTTCTTGTTGGCCTGCATATATGTAGCGCTCAGTATACATATAATACATATACACCTTAAACATACACATAGAATTTTTACTTTTCGACTTTTTGGGGCCTTTTTATTTGGTTGTGTAATTTTTAGTCCAACGGAAAATTTCGTGTTGTCAGGTATTCCGGGTTTACAAAAAAATATGTTAGAGTTTGTCGACTGGTCATTTGTATGTTTGGATGCGAATCTGAACGAGTGATTTAAATTGTGTGTTTGTTTATAGGTGGCCCAGAAAACCGTTTTCAGGGCCACCTCCTTACTGGTTTTTTTTTTTTTGGGTGGGAAATATTTCGTTGTCTGTTTTTTTTTTCTCCGACAGTCTTCTTTTGCATTTCCTGATCTGTGACACGTGTGTGCAATATGGTCTTTGTGAAGTTTTGAAATTAGAAGGGAAGACAGAGGGATCACGCTGTCGCGACAGCCTCTGGCACGGATACTCGACCCTCTGACGCACGCCTGTGTTACTCCCGGGAGTTATCTGCTCGCGCGCCGGCCGCGCAGAATCGCGCGGGCCCCGGCCTAGCGTGGGCGTCCCGAAGGCGGCCATAAATCTCCATTCGGGCTGGAGGGCGATCATTCCTCGCCGGCCACATCCTTATTTGCCGGGCGCCCATCCATCCATCAGCCGGCCGCCGGTCGCCGCTCCACCTGGGGCCGCGGGGGGCGCAGAGCAGCCACCTGCCCAGAGGCGCAGCCGCGGCGACCCGGCGTCCACAACCCAGTCTTCAGAGTCCGCATCCCCCCCCCCCCCCAACATCGCCAATCCCAATTTTATATCGTCACTGCACCATAGAGGTACAACAATGTAAAGTTTTATGAGAATGAGTTTAATCAGAATAATGAATGCCAGATTTCTAACGTATTTTTTCAAATTTTTTTGATCAGACCTAGTTTATTTAAGTTTACAATATGTATTCGAAAACAAGTTTTGCTACAGTAAATATATACTTCTGGCACCCCGACCCGATTTGGTGCCTTTCCCCCGATGTTCACGAATTGGAATAAGGTTTGTGCTTGCAACGCCGTGGGTCTCGCCATTTTGACGACTCAGGTTCGGCGGGGCAGCGATGACGGGTTCTCTCCCTGGAGGTACCTTCGTCGCTCACGTCGACATGTCGTTCATTTTCCAAAGGATCCCGTGCGCGAGGCTTACGTTAAGGAAGGAGCTGGTGAAACGGAACCGTCCGCAGGCGCCATCACAGATGGGGCGGGTAACTTGCGAAATGAGTATCTGGTTGTAGAGAGCAGCCGACGACGCAGTGCGCGCCTGAGAATCGAACCCCGGACCGCCGCTGTGGAGGGAACAACCTCGCGCCCGGTCACTCAGCGGTCAAGTCACGGCAATAGTAAAGAGCAGAGGGGAATACAGTGGAGAGGGATAGGTTTCGGGTCATCCAGGGGGAAGGTGCGGTCTACGAAGCGTTATTTCCCCGAGCGAGAAGACAGTTGGTGACCGCATCGCTTTAATTGGCGCTCCCCCTCCGAGACAATGCCCGGGGGCGGCGCACGCCCTTATTAGTTCCCCCTTCTCCCCTCCCCCTAGGGTGAAGGGATGGAGGGGTCGGCACCGGCCATCAGGTGTGTTTAATGACGGCCGTTACCGCCCGAAGGCACGATCTTCGACATCACCTGGCCGATCGGCGAGACTACTTATGGGCCGGACATGACCCGCATGTGCCCCGGACCCACGGAAACCTACCCCCCCCCCCCCCATGTTCCGCCCCCGGCCATAGTGGGGCAGCTCCACCTTACCAATTAATACGGAAACGTTCGCTAACTGGCCGGGCGCTACACGCCAGCAGGCGACAGTCGGCGTAACGGCCCGACATCCAGCCCCTGGGGACACGGGTCCTTCCACACACAGACGTGTCCAAGACAATGGGGTGTGTCCAGGAGGTGGGCAGTCGCCGATTAGTTGGACTGTGTGGCTCCATGTTTCTCGCCTGTCCCCTTGCAAGGCGAGGGTTTGCTTCGTGCGCAATTTATCGACAATATGAATAATACCCAGACGAAAAGTTTATATTAGGGTACAAAAAATCGTCCGTCGCCACGGATGTAAATGCCTATTCGGTGGGAAGACGAGGATAGGTTGTGATCAGTGGCGGATACGAAAATGTTTTCACGGGGAGAGGGGGGGGGGAGGGTTTAAAAAATTCTATAATAAGCAAATGAGATCACGTGTATTCAAAAACCGTGCAATGTTATTGACACTAACACACTAATATATGGGCCAACATAATAGTAGCCGTAGGCAACGCGGATTCTCACACAGTTAGAGTTTCGGGTGATGTGACAACTCAATATGAATCACCTAAAGTAACGAACCGCTTTGAATACAAATTTGTAAATGTTTTCCCAACTACGGAAGGGGGGGGGTGTTATTCCCCCACCCCTAAATCCCGCTCCCTTACGTCCGTCACTAGTTGGGTTGACATCCTATCTCGCACAATATCCCGGAGATCTCCCCCTGCACCACGCGAAGACACATGCCACAGAGTGACGCCGACTAGTGGGCACTAGAGTGTCTCCTCACAGCTGCGCGCAGTCTGTTGCTCTGCGCCGGGCGAGGTCGGCTGGACTGGGGCCCGAACTTCTGGTCCGAGATCACTGCTATCAAATGCCGGTATAGGTCATTCCTAGATCCTTCCTCCATCTCTAATGACCTTGATGTCAACCAGACATAAAACAAAAATTAAAAAATATATATAAATTATAACATACTTTCATCAATGGGACTGCAGTGTTATAACACTATAATGGACAATGTTCTTTGCGCTTACTTATATCACGTACAATACTTGCGTACCAAATATTTTACGTCTAAAGGTGTCTGTATATAAAAAAACTGTGTTAGCCTTTTTCACCAGAGGATAAAATGAAAATAACATGAGAAACAATACATGTTGTTTGTGTGCGTATTAACAGATGAGTAAAGGCTCTTAAACGTTATTAGTAATCACACACCCTTCAAAAATCTAAAAATCTTTAGCCTTTAGATCAAACTTTTTCCAATGAATCTCGGCAAAATTTAAGCAATTTCCTGTATAAAAAAATATTTCAAAATCAGTGAAACCTGACTGAGATGTAAAACTGATGAAACGCACTAAGCAGGTTTTCCAGTTAAATTTCTCCGAGTCGCACTAGTGTTAGTTTGATTATGGACATACTCAAGGGGGAGGAGGGGGAAGAATTTGAAATCAAACAGCGGGGAAAGTGTATCTGTTCCCGCCCACCACAAATGTAGTTAGTTCTGCGTACACGCCTGGTGTCGGCGGCTCCCCCTCCCAGGGATCGAACCCAGCTACACCTGGGCGGGTGCCAGTCGCCGCCGGATGCATTACTTATGCGCCGTGAGACTGCCAAAGAGGAAAACACTTGCGACAGGATCCGTCGTTGAAACATGGAAATGCGTCCAGACAGGAAATCGTAAATCACTGGCTCACCATAAGAAAAATAAAAAAAAAACAAAGCCTCGGAGTAAGAACAGGTGAACCCGTTCTGTGCGTCTAGACTAAACAAGGACTAATGTAACACGAGGAGACTGCATGGTTTACCGACTGCAACGTGACACGCAAAAGACTGACACGCAGGATACATCATTGGCATGATTTACGAAGGGCTATTCTATTGCTCTTTTACTATCCGACACTCGTTGATCTGATTTTCCGGATAATCCGAATCATAGTTGTGAAAATTGTATTTTAAGTTTACATAATAGTTTTTTTTTAACTATGTTAGCAAGAACGGAACCGTAAGAACGCCGAATATTCACTTTTCAGTTTGTTTCACTCTACAGTTCCTACACATATGGTAGAATATTGGTAATAAAATGATTTTTGCTGAGTTTAAGAAGGCGCACCAGCTAACATACATCATGGAGTACCTACTTGAAGCATCAGCATGACACCGCTCTAGCTGAACTATTAATGATAAAACGTTTGCGTCATCGTACGTCATTCAAATGCCATACATGTTTGAACCAGAAAAATAATTGAATTATTTGTTAAAAAATTATTTGAAAAAAAAAAAAAAAACATTTTTTAAAAATGTTTTTCCATCAATATAGGGCATACGTACTATGTAGGTATGTTTCAAAACTTAGTTTTTTTTTCGTAAAAAAACGGAAAGTTTGCCTGTTTAAGGATTTTTTTTGCTTAGTACACACATTACCTGGATTATCCGGATTTTTGATTGTCCGGATTGCCTTTGGTCCCAGTTAGTTCGGATGAACGAGGTTTACTATAACTGCATTAATATGTTGCCAAATTCCAGGCACACCAACCAATAATCACAATCATGCATACAATAAAAAACGCATAAAGTAAATGCGATAAAGTTAACACCAAATACTACTCTATATAAAATAATTGACACTCACTTCTATACAGTAATGAACTTATCCATCCATTAAATAATTTAAAAATCACACACATTTGCAAATCACTTAATATAAAAAAGCAAATTAAGTTTCAGTATGTGTACTTTGAAATAAGTTTACCCTCTGGTAAGATGAGATACGTGGGCAATATTTATTGTAAGGAGAGCAGATACACGCGATATTTAGAGAGAGGTGTTTAAGTTTCTGTTTTCGTAGCACGTAACACTTCGTAGTTACATACCAGGAAGACTTCATTAGTAAAAATTACTGAAAATCCGTAATACTTGGCAGCACCAGTATTGTTTTGGAAAAACTGGGAACAAATTACAACTTCCTAAGCATTTCTGAAACTGTAAATTACATCAATTAATAATTTCTGACCTGTAACCGCTGGAAATAAATAATTTATTGATTTGACATGTGGGCGAACTCTAATTCAATGTAACGGCTAAAAATACCCGCGTGTTTTGACAGTGACACCGTACTACCTGCATATCTCCGACACGGCCCATAATTTATGGGCACCGAGTCGGGGGCCCAGTAGTTCATAAAACAGTCATGACTTGATGTAAGCTTTTGGACACACGCCATTGCTAAGCACATGTATGTCTGTAGAAGAAAACTACAAAAAACCAAAAGACAGAAAACACAAGTTAAGCAAAAATTGCTGTTGTCTTTTGGTTTTTTTGTAGTTTTCTTCTACAGACATAGGTACATGTGCTTAGCAATGGCGTATGTCCAAAAGCTTACATCAAGTCATGCACTCCCATTGCACAAATCTTTCAAAGATAAAAAAGTCATGCTTGGAGCCCGTTGCCCTCCCAGAGGGACAGACTTGGCGTTCCATGAGTGGGTTTGGAGCATCGAAGGAGTGCAATGGTCAGGGGAAAAAGTGATAAATTGCGATTAAGTCCGGGTGCGACAACCCAGCCAAGAATCTGAACCCGGATCCACCAGGTGGGAGGCGAGTGGTCTCACCACTGCATAATCACCGCGGTCCCTGTTTGACTGTCATTAAGATCATAACGTGAAATCCATGTCACTGTTTTTGCTCCCAGTTTGGGTAGGGTGTCACCTACATGTTGGGCTAGTGTTTTTTTTTGTGTGTGTTGAGTTAATGTGTCACTAGTAGGGACCGGAAAAATTCGCGGGTTCAATGACCTGTAGGATGAACTCCATAGTTCTACGTACCCTCGGTCAAATGTGACCCACTCATTGGCTGCTGTCTTGTGAGACGTCCCAACGTAGCAGCCTGTGATTCGATACAGCCTTCGTTGGGTGTTTCTCATTGGCCCAGAGTCATCGAGGTGTGTTGTGAGCCAATAACAGAGGCTGCATTGAGGTATAACTATTTGTATTTTAGCCTATCGCGAAATGAACTCGCGAATTTTTCCGGTCCTTAGCTCACTAGCTAGGTGGTGGGTAACAGGTCAAGGGAAGGGGTCATGCGGAATCTTCAAGTTCCAATGTGGGGCATCATTCCTTTTCTTCGACGGCGCGGCGTCTGTTCCTCGCCCCTCCTCCCGCGGGGCTGAATGCCTCCGGGGCGACACCGGGTTCGCGCGGTTCCCACGGCGGCCTCGCCGGATTCCGCGACGACGACGCCGGCACAATGAGGCCTCAGACCCGTCAGCCCGGAAGTGGGCGCGGCTCGTGCGCGCCTGCCCCAAGTCTTCCCACAGATCCCGGTGTCGCACGGTGTCGCAACCGTCGCCACCGGGGCGTTCGTCTGCCCCACGTCTCCTGTGCACCCGAGGTGCAGCTGGGTGTACCTGCGTGTGTACCCAGCCGCGCGACTTGCGAACACCTCGCGGAACTACGACGCCGAATAGAGAATCCGTCGCCACATCCACACCCAACGTCCTCAGATTAACAACATCTCCCTGGTAATGACCTGGCGTCACTGTCTCGTCACGCAAAAAAAAGTTAAGTCCACGTAATTTTTCTCCCGAAAATTCATTAGTCTGCAATAATTTGTGCGTATGTCCGCGCCATAGCGGGTTAACACTGTGATTGGTAATCTTCTGCTAAAGATTTAATCGCCTCATTTCACCATATCATTCAGGACGCGTTGGCTTCCGCACTGAATGGCTGTGCACAGACAATGCTACATTTTTTTTTTTAACTCTCAACTAGTCTCCGAATATTTTCGCGAAAAATACGTGTTCCAACTGATATTTCACCCCCCCCCCTCCTTCTACCGATTGACATAATCGTATTAGCACACTAGCTCACTGATTTCTCGGGAAGTGCCTTAGTCTTACGTCTGACCGTTAAGTGTACGACCTCCGCGCCAGAGCGAAGCCGATACACGCGAGAGCCTTTAAAGGGTATGGTATAAGGTTTCAGGGTGAAGGGCTACCAATGGCTGCGTCACGCAAACAGCGCAAAGGTCTCATCTAGTTGTAAGTGGAGGCGGGGTGAAACTCGCTCTCTGTCTCTCTCGCTCTGTGTGTGACAAGCACGTACAATATGCCGCGTCGCGCGTCTCATAATTTATATTTCGCGACCGGGCGTGTCAAGCACGGACCGCGCAGATTGAGAAGGGGAAGGGGGGGGGGGAGTTAAACAGTGCTGCTGCTACAGGACTTTGACGGAGCGACGGAGGGTCCACCCCCCCCCCCTCCGCGGGAACTCACCCTGCCTGCAGGCACGCACGCGGCGTCGCGCAAGTGCAAGGTGATTGACAAACGCAAACAGCGCCACGCGAGTACAGTCGCAGGGACGGCACTGTGGGTTGGGTATAGTCGCAGGGACAGCACTGCGGGTTGAGTAGAGTCGCAGGGCCGGCAAGGTGGGTCAGGTACAGTCACAGGGACGGCACTGTGGGTCGGGTACAGTCGCAGGGACGGCACTGTGGGTTGGGTATAGTCGCAGGGACAGCACTGCGGGTTGAGTAGAGTCGCAGGGCCGGCAAGGTGGGTCGGGTACAGTCACAGGGACGGCACTGTGGGTCGGGTACAGTCGCAGGGACGGCACTGTGGGTTGGGTATAGTCGCAGGGACAGCACTGCGGGTTGAGTAGAGTCGCAGGGCCGGCAAGGTGGGTCGGGTACAGTCGCAGGGACGGCACTGTGGGTTGGGTATAGTCGCAGGGACAGCACTGCGGGTTGAGTAGAGTCGCAGGGCCGGCAAGGTGGGTCGGGTACAGTCACAGGGCCGGCACTGTGGGTCGGGTACAGTCGCAGGACCGGCACTGCGGGGTCGTTTGCGAAGAGCCGACGACGAGACCCACAGCTGTGTCCTTGTTCACGCCCCCGTCTTGACTAGTGACTGTGAAATACGCGTCTTTATTCGGCAAACAGACTAGACTAAAACTGTAATGCAGTTTAATATCATCTAGCACTGTGTCACGGGTGTTCTGACTCGTCGTGAAGGAACAGAAGCCAATAACCATCTTGCAAACAACCCAGTCATTGTAACCACAAGATACAGCGTGGTCCATCAACAAGTAACGATCTCCCTGATTCTAGAGTCCAGCCTGGTTTTCCCCAAGAAATATTCGGCCATTTTGCAGGGCTCATTCAATGATTGGACACACTTTGTAGTTACTTCGCGGGTAATTTCGCTGTTACACAAACTCACTGATTTTTATTTTATTTAATCTTCTTCATTAACCTGCTAAAGACAGTAAAATAAGCTATATCTTCACGTGACAAGACCAAAAATAATTATGCTGCTATAACTGAACGTTTTTGAAATCACTTCTAAACTAATAACGCTCAATTGAACATGTTTATATTTACCACTAGAGTACGCAACTACAGCGTTGTGAGAAATTATACGTGTCGATCCTTTTTCAACCACGTGCCTTAATACTTACATGTCATTATTATGAGGTGAGGTCAAGCTGATGATGACATGCATTAAATCTTGTATCTAAATATAAAATCTTGGAGTCGATATTCGAATTAAATTCGAGCCTACAGTAAACTTTGATGTATCAATGTCTAAAAGGACGTTTGGTGATAAGTCCTCGTCGAGAACAATTTTCATGCTCATAAAAAAAACTCATGTAATCAACCCGAAAAATTTATAAAATACGTGATTTTCGTTAGCGTTGTTATTTAACCGCCGTACTAATAAGCCTACGTCAATCCTAAACGTTATTGTGTTAATATATTTTTTTAAAATACTAATTTTATGTCCTTGGATTGCTGTTTACACTCTGTACACAGGGTCAAGTTAACACGACGATATCAAAGATCTATTAGGCTGCCAGCAATGCCAAAGGAAGTTGTCGCAAGGTCTTCTTTATCCTTGCCTAAAAAAAAGAAGTTAATGAGCACGTTGCAAAAGTATAAAAAATGCGGACTTAGCAAAAAAAAACCTTTCCCCCTTCCCCTCTTTTCCATCCCGGTTGCCTTCCACATCTTTCAATGTTGCCGGCCGGCGCACGAGGAATAAAAGCGCTCAGCTTTGAAACGAGACTAAGCAAGGCAGCCATCAGGGCAGATTACCACCCTCCCCCCTTGTCTACCACAGCGACCAGGGCCTCACAAAACACCGCGCGCTGGAAGAACGGTTGAGCGACAAGGGCTGTGGCGGTGAGCTTAGAAGGGCATAGGGACGCGCGCGCGCTTAAAAAAAAAACCCTGATAAAACGAATAATATTCCGGCTCTGAAACTAAAAACTTGTCTCCATTACGCGGGGAGGCCGCGACAAAGAAGCGAAAGAGCGGAGGGAGCGGCACGAAGGAAAACGCGGGACAGGAAAGTCGGCGAGGAAGAGGGAGTGACGGGTGTCAGCGCGCATTATTACGGTCCTTGTTTCAGCCTTGTTCGCTCTTGTCATCCCGCCAGACAGACAGACGGACGGACAGCCGAGGGGGAATTGACAAAGCTTGACAAAGAAAGGACAGATATAAAAAGAAGTTATATTATATATATATAAAAAAGAGTTGGGGATCCGGGCAAAAAGTAGGGACGAAATGAGAGGAGGTTGAGGCTTGGTTCTGGTCGGTGGAAACCTGAAGTAAGCTGTCTCGATGTCACCGTCATATCCTCGTTTGCAGAGGCTAGGCCGCTCCTGAGTCGTCAAATGGGGAAGTCTGGAAGATGAAGCAAGAGTTCCCGGATAACCACCGAAGGCCGTACGATGACTCGTAACAAAAGTAACCGTCGTTTGGATGCGTTCTCTACATAAGTAGGGGCATGCATTTTTAGCGAAACAATGTGAGCGCTCGCTATACTGCAATAGAGTATGCCCGCGCTAACAGCTTCTTTGTTGTGTTATGTTAGAGAAACCATCGCCACCTCTGACCAGGCCATCCAGGACCCGTTTGCTTCCACACAAAATTTCTGCGACTCGTGTGCCGACAGTAGAACATTTACCTGAGAGAAACTCAACCACAATCACGAAAAAAAACAGACAATGCTACAATGTCCTAACACACAGCTAGCTAGTCTCAGAATTTTTTCGCGAATAGTTAACAATACGGTAAGTCATATTTATATTTCCAGAGCGTCCACGTGACGAAAGGAAATAATGTCTTATCTTTTATACAAAGTGTATCTACAATAATCGTCCAAAACTTGGGTTCATGTTCAGTAAACGTAGATGATGCAAAAAAAAAATTAATTTTCATTGCAAGAGTCGTTGCCAAGGATACACCCTGCATCCCTACATTTCCGAACCCATGTTCATTGTATCTACATGTATCCCTCCTCTGTGCATGCCCTGCAAATGTACCCACAGTGCACCAAATTAATAGATACTGACTACAAATTTTTTTTACGCAATACTGAATAACCCTACTATTGATAACTAGGGACCGGAAAAATTTGCGGGTCCAATGATCTGCAGGATGAACTCCATAGTTCTACGTACATTCGGTCAAATGTCACCCACTCATTGGCTGCTTTCAACGTAGCAGCCTGTGATTCGATAAAGCTTTGGTGGGGCGTTTCTCATTAGCCCAGAGTCATCCAGGTGAGTTGTGAACCAATAGCAGAGGCAGCACTGAGGTATAACTATTTGTATTTGAGCCTATCGCTAAATGAATTCGCGAATTTTTCCGGTCTCTATTGATAAAAAATCCACAGAAAAACAAACACTTTATACTTTGAGGGGAAAATAATTTTGTACGGCTAATACTGCAAAACATTTTAATCGGGTAACATTGAATACTGTAAAAACTTACTATGCTAACTTAGCAAGTTATATGTTTAAATGAGCCATATTATTAATAACTCGCTAAATGAAAATAGTGATAATTTTTCAGTACGCATAGTCAGTTACCCGATCCTTAGGTTTTGCCGCATAGCCCTAAATCAAGCAAAATCTCAACTTGTTATCAACAGTATGGATTGCGTAGCAAAGTTTGTAGTGACATTGTAAATTAATTTGAAGGTGGGGATTGTAAAACTCTTAATTGAATACAAAATGCCTATTCTCAAACCCTTATACTTTTATTTAATTTTGGGTTTTTTATTGATAACCGTGATTAACTAACCAATCAACTGTTTTCGTCTAGCTGTTGAGTTATGAGACATACTGTATACAGGAATATTGTCTCACATTTTAATTTTCCTTCTCAAGCCGGACCGAAAGAGTATTGTTCAGTTAAACTGAAAGGAAAGAATTTATATATGAAATTAATTCTGTTTTACTATCAAACACCAATCATACAAATTTAAATGATCCTTTATGAAGTGATATTATTTAACCACAAATTACTTATTAGCAGTACTGTGGTGTACGGATCTCGAAAAAAAACCGTTTTATCGTGCAAATGACCTCGAAAAAGGGAACAAACATTTATATTTTAGCTTGATGAAGAAAGATAACTAGGGGCCTGCAGATTTCGCAACTTGAAAAACTCCCATTCGTTTCCTACTTTTCCTATCATCGTCCTATCCTTAACAGAATAACACAGATTGAAAGAAGTTAAATAGCAAACATGAATAAAAGTTATAGTTAAAATAATCACTTCGTTAAAGTAATAAACATATTTGAATTAATAAGTGCAAATAAAAGTAAATTTATCAATTAAATTGTAGATTTCATTTCACTCCTTCTTTGTATCCATACAAAATAGTGATAATTCAATAAAAATGATTCAATTTTATTCATAAAAGTATGCAATCATTTCATCAATGTTTTGTTATGACGTTGTCATAAACTATCGTCCGTAAACCGACTTTACAGACAACCAATTTTTTTAATAACTGCATTTGAGACTAAACATTCATGATAAATATATATGCATGTCACTAAACATTTTGCTCTACTCGTGCATTTGGATCCTTGTATAACAGGTATTGTATATGCCACGGATTCTTTTTTTTTTTTTGCACCAGACGTAACTTTAAAACTGTTATACTTTGTTCTGCCTAGGTGATTGGGTAACGGTTTGAATGGAAGTCGTGTCTGAGCCAACGTGGAGCCCATTTGGCAAAGAAGTAGTGAATCTCAGGCATCCCAGTCGAGCCGACGAGCAGATGTTACACTGTTAGAAATTACAGTTAAGTTTACGGACTTTCCAACGAAGAATTCACGTCTAAAAAAAAAAAGTTCTTTGTAGAAACAACGTCGTACCTCAACTTCAAAGTTCTGTTTTTTTCGATGAAAGGCTAATCAATCACACGCGCGGAAGATATACGTGTAGTTTTGCGTGAGTCTTAGCCAGTGTTTGAATGTTTTGCTTATATATTAAAATTATTCTTGTGGATTCATGTTTGAAGTACGTGAACTTAGCAGGCGTAAACTTACGAAGATAACTATAAATTTACGAAGATCCTTGGATAATGTGTAACCAGCATTATGGGGACAATTTTGACCAGTGTACTGGCCCTTGTATGTGCAGAACAGTGCAAGAGGACGTTGAATCAAATAATTGCTTGTCCAGTCCTCACAGTTACGTCACAGCGACACACCGCGGGCTCACCTGTTCCGTGCCGCTGTGCCCCGAACACCCGCTGATAGGCCGCAGAGGGAGGTCGACATTATCTGGCAGCAGGGCGTGTACTTACCTGAAAAAAAAAATAACAAACTTCCGTCAATTCACATGCGCTTACTTGTTTCACACTAGACATATGGTTCGGGAGAACGTAGAATGCATAGGTAAAACACTGGAGTCGCATTCTAGAGGCCACGGGTTTGAGTTCCGCTGGGGGTTTCCAATGGTTTCCCCAGAATTATTCCAGGTAAATGCTGAGATGGTTCCTTACTACCAGATTTTGCCTGTGTCTTGTCGACAGTGTCAATTCGACGTCAATCCCCAGAGTGTTGACTTAACCATACAACTTCTTATTTAACGCGGGCGACCACAACTACCACGATAATCACACCAGTTCACAAGTGTTGGCTTCAACAAGCAGCCAAAGCCAAGCCATGTGCCATGTCAAACAAAAAAAAATTAGCACTGAAGCTTTATCGCAAGTGGTATCAAAATATTTGGAATTGCAAGATGGTGAGGTCTAATCCCCCTTAAAACTAGAGCATTAGTCTGGGTCGCATACATAAATGTTAAGTAATTCAAGATTTTACACCTAAAAATTTTAGTCTACAGTAATACATTATTTTTAACTGCCAATGGAAGTTTTTAAGCTCTAAAGACCGTGTGGTTGATTTACAATCCACAAATTGGTAAATTTCCTACGCATATAACTTTTTTTCCAGGATTCAGAAGAGAAACTATATTTGTAAGGTCAATTTCCCATACAATTGCATTAAGTTCAAAAACTTTCACTACATGTTTAAGAACGTAACCAATGAAAATTTCAGATTACATAGTAGCGTAGTAATATAAACTAATATAAAATACTCGCCTCGGGCGAGCTGCGACTGGAACAGTGCCCCAATCAGCAGCCAGTTACGTCAAACGAGCGCAGCCAGACTGCTGCAAGAGGAACTAGCCGAGGAGGGGAGGGGGTAGGAGGAACAAGAGAAGAGAATGAACAAGAGCGAAACCATAATATGGTCCTCGGCGTGCGTGGCGTCGCCATGGCAACGGCAAGCAAACAGCTGAGAGCGCATGCAACACGCCGCCCAGCGCAGCGGCGCGGCGGTAGTACGAACTACAGCGCCTGGGCGATCCGTGTCGAAGCGCGAGTAAGGTCGCACTTCACTGCAGCAAAAATATGCTAAAAGAATTTAATGTAACACGGCGATAAAATAACTTCTAAAATTTTCACTTTCATTCAAACGTACGCCTAAGCTGAAGCAGATTCATCGCGGAAATATTTGGAGACGTGCCAATATTTATAATGTTTCTACTTCTGTTTACGTAAATTTAACGATTGGATAGTAATTAGTTGATCCGCCCATGCCTGTTGCAAAAAAAAAAAAACACTGCGTGACAACATATTTACAAATGTCCAATAGGCCTAAATGGTAAAACTAAGATATCGTTCCTAACTCAGGTCACGCGTGAAATTTGATTGACTAACCGCGGGCGTACTTTATTATTAGGGACCTGAAAAATTCGCGGGTTCAATGACCTCTAGCATGAACTCAATAGTTCTACGTACACTCATTCAAATGTCACCCACTCATTGGCTGCTGTCTTGTGAGACGTCCCAACGTAGCAGTCTGTGATTTGATGCTGCTTTAGTTGAGTTTTTCTCATTGGCCCAGAGTCATCCAGGTGAGTTGTGAGCCAATAGCAGAGGCAGCACTGAGGTATAACTATTTGAATTCTAGCCTATCGCGAAATGAATCCGCGAATTTTTCCGGTCTCTAGTTATTATTAATTTTTTTTCTCGCGTTGCATTGTATGTTGTAGAGAGCAGGCAAGATCCAGAACCCACTGGTACGACCAGCCACGAGCGACTTTTTTTATTTTTATTGTATTGGTTTGTTCGGTGAATCACTCACGGCTGAGACTTGGCAGCGGCGTCACGTCTGAGTGATTCAAATAAGCGAGCGCACACGACTATGCACACCACATGTGCGAAATCGGTTTACAATCGAAATACTTTTGTTAATTTATGCCAATGAAATTTCGCGATGCATCCGACATCTGTTAGTGGTGTTAGTAAAAAACTATATTAGCTACCAAATTATTATCCAACGATATCTGATCATCCGTTTGAGAACATAGTTTCTCAACATATAAATTAATTTAGGTTACATGATACTTTCAGTTTACCTTCTACACACGAAACATTTAATTTTTTTTAGTTATACATTAATTGCTAGCGACTTTTTATAAGTAGACTAATAGCATTAATTAATTTTCAAAACAGGAATTACACCTGAACATTGTAATATCTCGAAAATTTCTTGCCACTGTGTCATTGATAATTACAAACAGTTATCTAGTCCCACCAAAATTGCATCCTACTCTAGTCTCATTGGCTATTGAGCCAAGCGTATAGTAAAATTTATATTAATTTCCCTCTTACGCACACTAACTCTCTCCCACGCTCACGACCATCCTCTGCGCTGTTATGAATCAGCAGGTTCGAAACCCACGGCGGTATACTCAGAGAAGCCTAAGATGTAGTACATCAATTTCTGTCCCTGCCCGAACACGCCCGAATATTCACCTTCGGCCAACCTCGGGATTTGTTTTATTTTTGCGCAGGAAAAATTAATTCAAATATTAAAAGTGGTCGGTTAGGTTAGCTACATTAAAACACTTTAAAACACTATGGACGGTTAGTTAGGTTAGTATAACTACATTAAAATAAACAGAGAAATATAAATATATATATAAATAAACCCGAGGTTGGCCGAAGGTGAATATTCGGGCGTGTTCGGGCAGGGACAGAGCTTTATTTACATCTTAGGCTTCCCGTATACTCACGTGCACACGACCCACTGTCACTGTCGCCGTTATTTCACCTCAATCGCACCCCCAGCTTCACCGCGCGAGCCAATACAAGAAGCGGCTAGCGTCAGTCAGACGGGGGCGCAAGCAGCTTCAGGTACTCGTCCCCAAGCCGGCGACGGAACCAAGCACTGGTTCACTCGAAACACAAGACAAAAAAAAAAAACGAGTTGCGACCGCGACCATTTCGACGGGGAATGACCGCACTTTGAGCTCGCGCTCCCGCCGCGGGGCGCGCTGGGGGTGACGTCACGAGGGCATGGCGTCACAAAAGGCACACCAGTAACTCACCTGGTTCGCCCCCGAGGGATCAACAGTCCCGCGCCACCGCCACGCCCCCGAGCCATGTTCATTTTTTTTTGTTTTTGCCAAATCCATTTTATTTTCAATTCCGGGGCGGGCGCGGCAAATGAAGCTGAACGCAAAACTGAAACAACGAACCGTGTGCCGGCGAGCATAATAATTATAATCGTTTAAAACTCGTTTGCGCGGGGCCGCCGAAGCGGCGCGAAATGCAGTGAAGCCACCGTAACAATTATTACTTTTTTTTTTTTTTTTGCGAAAGCGCGCGCGCGCGAGGGGCCGAAAATTTGTTTTCACAGTTGACCAGGCAGTAAAATGACGAGTAATTGGAGACAGTGCGCCTGACGCAGGGAAGCGAAAAAGGGGAAAGGCAGCAGGAGGGGGGGGGGGGGGAAGTGGAGGGATCAAATAAAAAAAAATAAAAAATAAAAAATTATCCGGGCGATGAACTCATTACCGATGGCTTTTAATTAACCTGCGGACTATTTCACGGGCCTCCATAAGCAATTGATCACTTCGCGATGATAATTATTATAATGATAAACGTGGCGTGGTAAGGTCGTCTGTAGTCGACCCCGTGGGGGTGACCCTGGCAAGCAATGGGGGGAGGGGGGGCGGGGGAATTATTTGTGTGCGTGACTTCGATTTCGCAACGTTCGGCCGCCAGAGATCAGCTCTCTCTGGCCACTTTGTGTTGGGCCGCGTGCGCGGGGCTGATGCGATTTTTGATCGCTCGACTATGAAATTGCATCCCGCGGAAAATTTAATCGCGGGCGCGTTGCAATTGGCTGCACCTGTAATCCGTGCACGCGCAGTTGCCTCGTCCACTATTAACGCCGGGGCGACTCGGTGGGGGTTGTTATTTTTTTTTTCTTCCTCTCTCTCCTAGGCGACCCCTCTACCTTTGTGGTTCGGTCGCCCTGTCATTTGGTATCTCGCGATATTTCATGCTGCACATGAGCTGAAATTAATTAGTTCGCGATAATCAGTGCGCATTATTATTCTGATTATCATTGTTTGTTTCGACTACGAATTTGCGTACCGTTGTACATTTTATAAAACGCCGATTGCGAGGTTTTCAAAAACAATTCGCAATGTAATTTGTAACGTGTTTTATTATTTTTACACGGCCATTGGTAATCACTGCACTTATTTTCAGTTACATCGCTGAATTCGAGTTCAACACCGTACTGAGGGTTACGGCACAACCTAATTACTTGCGTTTTGTAGAATTAGTTTCACAAACGTGAACACATCTACATTCAATGAGGTACCGAACTTGAACAAAAGAATGATCTAAAGATCCGTAACCGACGAAGTGCACGAAGAATACAAAACTCTTGCCTGCACAGTAAATAAAGTATTTGTGTCTAAGTCGGTCCAGGTTGAAAATTAAAGTTAGCAAAGAGTAAGAAGATGATAAAGGTAATTCGTTTATCCCTACTAATATTATAAACTGAGAGGTCGTAAAGCGCCTAAGTCGCCCGTTGAAAAATGATGAATATAACAAACACTTTAATTTAATACACACGAAAATTTTGTTAAAATTTAATTTATTTTATTAATGAGGAAATGAAAATTATTTCTGATATTTCTGTGCTATATTCTAATAATTTTAGCAGCAAGAAATTAAGTTATATATATATATATATATAAATTCAAAAGGGCGTTACTACAAAAAAGCAAATTTGCCAAAAAACATTTGGGCGTACAAACATTTATAAATAAAATCAAAAATCACAACGGTTTTTTTAATAAAAATATAAAATACAAATAATTAAATATATTTAAAAAATATAATAAAAATAATTAAATATATTTAAAAAATAAAAAAACAAAACTTTTAGAAAGGGCTTAAGTACAAAATGCAAACTATCAAAAGATTCGCAGTGACGCAAAATTAGATTTCCGAAAAAAGGAAACATTTTCACCGTTTTTCGTTTAGAGCTAAACTTGTTGAGATAGGAAGCCTTTTTAGTAATTATAAGCATAGTTATTCGTAAGGCGCCTAAGGCACCCATTAAAAATTATGAATATAATAAATATTTTAATTTAATAACTAAGGCGTGTTCCTCTTATGCAGCTATAGTCTATTTCAAAAGTTACTCTATTGTTACACTTCCATTTTATATTTTGTATACATCTCTATGGAGTAGACTAATATTTGCGATTCGTGATACGCTTGTCTCCAAGGTATACATATCTCTTTGGCGTTACAGTGTCAGTGATGAGCGTAACTATATATAGGATTAGTATAAACACGTGTATAAAATTAATTAATTCAGTACAATAATCGTGATAAATTATAATTAATAATAAAAATAAATCTATATTCTGAATGTTTATTCTAATTTATTGTGCATTAAAAGTCCAGTTTCTGCTACATCATTTAAGTCCACATCTGTTCCTCCTCATGCGTTACTACAAAAAAGCCACTGCCTCTTCCTTGTGGGTACGCCATTCCATGCTTCATGGATTTTAAGCTCCAAATAAAAAATATTAAAAAACTAACTTGCAAAAATTAATATAAATAAACAAAGGACTGGAGTGATATTATAAATACGGTTGGTAAATTTAAAATTAAATCAAATTAATTTTGATTAAATATACAGTATTAAATATTAATATAAATCCGTGTATAAAATTAATTATAAAATTATTAAATAATCGAGATGAATTTTCATTATTAATGAAAATAAATTTCACACAGAATTTAAATAATATAATAATTTTTAATTTTTAATAATGCAAATAAATAATACCTACTTACGGGAACATAACTTCACTTATATAAATACACTTGAAAAAATTTATAAACACAATGTCTAGCACTATTCACAGTAAATAATTTTTTTTTTAATTTTATGGACCAGTAGGCTATTCAATATCATGCACTAAAAGAGTTATAGGTATGATTTAAAAGCACATATATAATTTTCTAATTGTATGTAGCCTTTTGTCATCTTCTTAATTACCTATTCGTTAACATACTCTTTCACTTGAATTGCAACTCTTGATCGTGACAAAGCCCCATACAGTGGGTCGTTTGAAGATATATTTTATAAAATATGTATTTCGTATTTCATTGCATATAAAGGTGATACCAAAGGAAAAGGAATGACTATTCATCTACCTTATGACATTAATCATTCAAACATAAAACGACATAAGGTAAGATAATGGGCATACATATGGAAAGATAATGATTATGTATATGGGAAGATAATGGTAAAACACAATCATTCACACACAGCATCATACTTAAGATACTTAACTCACCGATGATGTGCAGTAAAATGGATTATCCAACACCAAGATGTAGTCAAAATATTATATTTGCGCCAAGGACTCGGCACCAATGCTAGGAGGTACAGGTTAGCAAAGAGCAATGAAAACTGCATAGCCTACAGCGTTACGCGATCATTAAGTCAGTGATAAGCGTAACTATATTTAGAATACGAAAGTGTGTTTGTCTGTTTGTCCTTCTTTCACGCAGAAACTGATCAAACAGATCGACATGATTTTGACGTGACGTCTAATAAATCTATGAACGCCGGCTGCACGCACGAAAGTGTCCCGTTACGCACATTGTTCCGTTACGTTGTGTCCCGTTACGCTCATTTTACGCTAACGCCGCATCTATCTCTATTCCACTCGACTGTTTATAAAGTGAAGTGAAAAGTTAATGTGGTTTTCATTGCTTATTACAACAACAATTTCGGCAATAAAGGTTAATTATTCTTGCATTTTAAAAATCTGATTACTAGTATCATTTAAAGTATTTATTCAATTTTTATTAATAAATTAAAAATGATTCAATTTTATTCATAAAGTATGCAATAATTTTATCAATGTTTTGTTATGACGTTGTCACGTTAAACTATCGTCCGTAAACCGACTTTACAGACAACCAATTTTTTTGCATATTTATTGTCTATGGGCCGGAGAGTGACATAGACTACATATAATTATGAAATCCCATTCCTAAGATAATGAAAAATGAGCAAATTCAGCTTTATAATAGAAAACCATAGCAGGCAGGTCAGAGACATACAAAAAGGAAGTATGTGTAATTCCTCTATGTCTGCCACACGGTCATCTTGTAAGGTCTGGCGACTTCCTATCCTTCTCCTTGGCGAGACCAATCCGCTCAGTGAAGCTCGCGGCTGCAAGCGAACTTAAGGCGCTAATAACAGTTTAGCGTATAACTTCGTCAGTAGATGGCGTTGCCTTGAATTTGTAACGCGCTATCGTTCGGTGCGTCCGTCACGTCTCGCCTAGGCTTTGCCTGCCTTACCACAAAATGAAGCTGAGTATTGACGTACCGGTTTTGCTGATTCTTAGCCTTGATGCACCGAGATTATGAAATCAATTGGGGCCTTAAAATCAAAATTTTGCAAGTGTACATCCTACAGACTTGAAACTCGGTAGTGGTGTTCCCTATATTACGATGTGTTTAGCCCGGAAACGCCGGGTACATCAGCTCGTATTCTGTCATGCATGCCTCGTAAACGGCGAGAAGCTGAAGATATATTTACCCCGAGTCTGATGCCCTAATAATAATAATATTTTCATGTTGTTAAAGGAAAAGGGTTGTTATAATGAATCTGTTGCATCAGTTCCACATAACATCGTTGATAAGTACTAAACTTCTCAAAAATACTTTTTTTTAGTTTAGATTTACGCATGTCTAGATGATATTTACTAATGCCTACGAAAGGTCGTTTGGGTTAGGTCATCAATATTTCAAATGCTCCAAAATCATTAAAAAGTATGACTTCTCCTAAAAGGTTTATTATTATTATTATTATTATTATTATTATTCCGGCTGTAACTCGCAGGAGCGAGAGGCGTACTTTAGATTTATTAGGGACTGATTGGGAGTCAATGAATCTTAGACTTTCCGTAAACGGTTGACGAAGGGAAAGAAACGTAAGAAGGTTCATATTTAGTAAAGCAGTGAATTTGTTTAACGTTCTGATGAGAGAATTGAACATAACTCAATTATAGCTTCCGTATTCGTTAATAATGTAGATAGTGACTGGTTGTGCATAACACGGTGACATTTACAGTGGATGAGACATCTTGGGCGAGAATTCACTCGTTTCTAATGTTGTCGTTGTTACGTATACGTAACTAACCCGGAGTCGCGATGGCCACGCGACCCAACACAACTCCGCGTCGAAGGGGCAAACGAAAAAAAAAAAAAAAATGGCTCGCGAAGTTACGCCGCTATTTCGAGGGAAAGTCCCTCGCGCCGAGCCGTGGAGCCTGGCGGTCGGCCAAGAGAAACTCGCCTCGACACCATAGACCAACGACGATGCGGACTGCTTCTTGTCTACTGCGCATGGCACCCACATTGGCGCACATTCGCCCGTAGAACTTCCACAACTTACTGACGTTAAACAGTGCAATGCGCGTTTTGTTTACGAAAAACGGTATTCTTTCAGAGGACCCACACGTTTGTCAAAATTATTGCATGTTAAGCTTTAATTAATTTGTAAATACAATTGTCGAGATATAGCCTATATATCTTCGGACATACCAAGTGTCACAAGTTTTCATAACCTCAACAATGTGCTAACTGCGTCCACGATGACATTTTTTTTTTATTTTCGAAGTTCTGTTGGAAAAAAAACGCGGTCAATGTTGGGGGTCACAATATTGATTTTCTGAGGTACGCGGAAAAGTGCCGGCATGGAAAAGGTACATCTCCCCCTGGGCTCCTTGTAACAGGTGGGGAAACAGCAGCACGAAAAAGTATCACTTGACCCAGAAGTTACCTGTGTTTACTTCAAAAACCACATATAGAACTATTGGCGGTGACTATATGAGGTTGCAACTGAGAAATTGACTCACCAGATCACGCACGTGAAGAAACATTTTTTTTCCTTCCAAAAAAACGCATTATATGCATTACTGTAAGCTCATAACTATTGAGTATAAGATACAATAGTAGAATCCTCCTGGTAGACTTCCACGCTGACAGTCCCCCCCCCCCCCCGGCACAAAACTAATCTGTGCTCGACCCCAGCGCCGCGCGCGGGGCACTGCTGCACTTCTGCACTACATCGAACCCGGAGCAGGTCAGGAGAACACGCCTAGTCAGCTCAGTGGTACACTCGCGTAGGAGTAGAATGGAGGCTCAGAGGACATCATAGACCGACGCATTCGGAGAAATATAAGAGGAAACTGCCATTTCGGGTCCTTCCAAATGTGAGCCCGAAGTTTCTGACGAAACCCTAAAAGAGATTTTAAAAAACTTATTACTAACTCAAAGTTATGAAATTAACTAGTAATTGTTTGCAAGACTTACAAGTAAAAAAAAAAGGTATATTTTTTTTTTAAGAATGCAGGCTATAAAGTCTTGAAACATTTCAAGGAAGTAGATAGTTTATAAAACAATTCAGTTATTTTACAAAATAATTAAAGTTTAAACTACTAAAGAACAAATATGAAATCAAAAACAAGGCTTGTGATGTTTAAATTAAAGTATACTTGTACCAGTCTTCCACCAATCTGAAATTTTTCTCTCCCCCCCCCCCCCCTTCCACCCGCAGGGTTCATGTCGTTTTGTGACCTCAATTAATTTAGTGATACGCAGAAAGGGGTAGCCCTGAGGTTCATATACTTCTCCTCTGACCTGTCAACCATCGACATATATACCTCCCCCCCCCTCCTCTTACAATCCGTCCAATATTTTCAGAGAGATGGAGGGAAGGGTTAGGAGGGATAAAAAAAAATAAAAGTAATTTGCCAGCGTTTCAGTCCATCTGATCCCGCCGGTGACACGTTCGTCACTGGCGCCGCCTCTCAACAAAAGTCGAACTCGAAACAGAATCGATACGTGCGCGTCAGGCGATAGCGTCGACGCGGTGACGGACAACCAGGCCGGTTTTGCGACGTCTCCTCGAAGATGGAGCGGGACCAAGTTTTGTTCCTTCACCCCTTCCCTACTCAACATCCCCCCCCCCCTACACCAGCAAACCATCATCTCTTAAACATCCCCTTTTGCAACACGCGCTAATCACCCCCTCCGAGCCCTGACAAGCTGTCACAAACAGTCGCAGGCGGCAAAGCGGCGTCAAACACAGAGCCGCCGGCTCCCTTCCGCTCGCTGCAGCCCTTCCAGGACGATTCCCGCCCTTCGCGGCGCGGTGCCGAGCGAGCTACAAGCCTCGTCGGCGGATCCACCTCGCGGGCTCCGTCATCTCGCAGTCACGCGATGAAAACCGCCCGGGTTGTCCGTCACCGTCGACAATATCGCCTAACGCGCACGTATCGATACTGTTTCGAGTTTCGACTCCTGTTGAGCGGCGCCCAGTGACGAACGTGTCACCGGCGGGATCAAATGGACTGAAACGCTGGCAAATTAAATTTATTTAATTTTTTATCACGTGATTTTCATATTACACTTCTTTGAACGCTTATTGCAGTTGGGAAGAATCATTTAAAACTATATCCAAGACAGAGTAAAACTTCTAAGACAAATTATACTCTGCTTAGTAGAACTTCAAAAGATTACATATATCAACAACACACACTGACTGAATACGAACAAATTTATATGTCAGTAGAATAGCTTTACTGTAGATTTGTTTGCGTTTTTTTTTAAGTAATGTTAACATTACAATTGTAGACATTTTATTTAAACTTTTGAGTTGCTTGGTAACTTAAATGATTTAAATTTTGCATTGTTTAATTTTGTCCCAAATTTGCTTTCTCTAGTTAACTATTATTTAGGTTTATGTGTAACTATTATATTAATGTTGTCCCAGAGTAAACCTTTCTAGTTAAAATATCTCAACACTGCTGACACAAATTAACAAGGCCACTTAAATACATTCTAGCTTGAAATAAAATAAATAATTTACATCCAGTATTGATGTTCCTTAGTTAAGATATTTTCTCTGTACAGGACTGATTATTCCTAGTTGAAATTAGGACGCTATTGCCATTAAGAATTGTAAAACTTTTATGTAATTACTACACATTATCTGGTTAATGTGTAATATTTCCAAGGGATATGTTCAGTGCCCCTACCTGTTGCATTATTTGCCGAGTTAGTAAAACCAGAAATTACATAATTTTTGATATAATTAACGATACTGCTTTATGATCTATTTAAAGTATAAATTTCCATTGTGGTGATATTAATTAACTATGTGTTGGCACTCATATTATACATAAATGATATGTCTTCTTTGAATCAAGTTAAATTAAGATAAACATAACCTATTGAAAACTACTTATATAATATAATCTTACATATCACTTTTTTGCATCCCGAATTTGGGCTATTTGTTTACCATTGTTCTGGCATTATTAAAAAATAATCGCACGCAATTTTTTTGTTCCTTCTAAATTTTGTCACTAGATGTTGGCGGAGTGTTATCAGATAACTACAAAACGTCATTCAAGAATCTATAATTGTGATTATTGACGTGACTACCTGCAGCTCGCCAATAACGTTTAGGAAATACTTTGTAACATAATTTGAGAGGAATGAACTGACAAACAATAACCTTTGACTAGTGATAATCGCAAGCAAATAAAATAACCAATGTGTAGAGACCTGTAAAATTCGCGGATTCATTTTGCGATAGGATAGTCCAAATACTTTTGACATTATTTTGCTTCAGTGATTAGGCCACAGTTTATCTGAAGGACTCTGGGCCAATGAAAAATCTTTAACAGAAGAATTAGCGAATCACGATCATTCCAGTCAACAGGTGTTACATTTCGGTAACCAATCAGCAGATGTAATTTGCACGAGTGCATAGAGGATCATGGAGTCTATCCTTTAGGGATTTGAAATCGCGAATTTTTACAGGTCTCTACCAATGTGGCGTGTGCGACAGAGCGTTACGTAAAATGGCGTACAGTTGTCGCCAGGAATTACTGGTAAAAGTGGATTCCCTCACATTCCAACACACAGCGTGTCTGCAACCCGGCGCAAATACACATCATTATGGCCCACTGTTGCGAGGGGGGGGGGGTGGTGGTTGTTGTTGAATTTGTAAATGGGGGGGGGGGGGAGAAGAGGTGAAGACGAGTGGCGAGGAGGGATTGGGCAGATGGGCCGGTAAGAGGTGGTGGACGGCGAGAGAAGTAAAAGAAAGCGGTGGGGAAGGGGGGAGCGGAGCGATCATTTCGAAGGTTTGCGGTGAGAAATGCGGTCCATTTCCCGCGGATGGAGACAGATGCGGCCTCATCCCGCATTCAGCATGAGGGATCGCCGTCATGAGGTGGACACAGCTCGGGAGAGGCTCGCCTGCGTCTTGCCCGCAGATCGATGGAGTACCTCCCCTTTTCCTTCTTTTTCGCACCCTTCCTCGCCTTACCACCTCCCCTCGGCCCGAGTCTGGAGTGTTAGTCCACCCGCGGTCAGTTCATAGTCGCCCTTCTTCGCCCGCGCGACCCCCTTCTCGTGCTGCGTTCCGTCTGCAAGACTTTACTCTGTAACCAGAAGAATGGCAGGTCTCGACAAAATTTCCGCAACAACGGGGGAAAAAAAATATTGATACCTAATTTAAAAAAAATATTTTACGAATTCGCCATGAGAATTTAACATTTACAGTAAATGTTTTATTTATGCAACCTATTCCATTCTCTTCAAGGATTTAATTCTTTAATATGTTGGAAATGGGACTTTAAAAAAGTAAAATATCCAAAATTATATTGCTAGTGGCGAATGATAAAGATCGGTCTCTGCCAGATACTGGATTTGTAACGGCTCAGCGCAAGAAGCTATAGCCTGCGACACCCGTGCATCCCATTTCCCAAACTTTACTTGCATAGCATCGCGTACTGTTGGTTTACGAACCCTGAAAACCACGCGAAGTCGTTCGTGACCACTGTTGAGATCGACAGCGGAGGAAAGGACACGTGGAAACTTAACTTGAGAGCTGTCGGATTCGAGACAAGTCAATTTATATGCAGACTTGTACGACCTTCGCGAATACTCGTGACTTATGGACCTATCCATCTGCACGTCTGAGGATTGCAAAGGGTGGATTTCACGGCCACGCGCGGTGCACGTCAGCGCGGGAATCCAAGCGACACATCCACTCGCGTACACCGAGAGAACGCGGCCATCCTTGGTTGCCAGAAACAGCTTCGTGCGCGTTTGTACGATGGTTCCTCGAACAATGGAGAGTAACGTTTGGTTCAGGGCCGGATTTACCGCCTGTGGGCCCCTAGGCTGAGTCTGAGGCGCCGGCTCTCTCTAAGGGGAAGTGGGATCCACCTTCCAGTGAAACAGTGGGTGCCTCTTGCCTGGGTCTGGGTGGGTAGTTTATTTCAATTGACCTATAAAACTCATATTTTTTATCAATTTTCTATTTTGAAAAAAATAATTGTTTATTATTAAACTAGACAATTTAACCAAACAGTATTTAGAGGTTAAGGAATTAAGTGACAACAAGAAACAATAAAAATAATCGAAAAAATTTATGCAGAAGAGTTTAGTTCGGCGCAATTACTCCACACAAAACAACTGGACATTATGTCGACGCGTATTATAAGAATATAAAAAGATCCACATCGCAGTATAATATATTTTTTTTTTTTTTTTTTCGTGTCGTGTGGTGCGGGCCCATAGGCTACAGCCTGGATAGCCTGCGCGTAAATACGGCCCTGGTTTGGCTTGCCTCGGAACGACCTCGACGTGGAGAGTCCAAGTCGACTCCGCGCGACGAGCGAGGGTCTTCGCTGTGGGGCGGAGCGAAACTGTGGACCTCGGTCTGTCCGCGGCAGTCGGGCTGGACAGTCGCGCGGGTTGCGTCATCGCCGGCCGCGGCAAGACAGCACACTGCGCGCACCCCGTCTTTCTCGCGGGACTTAAACAATGCGCGCGGCCCGACCGTGATCGATGGCCGGCGCGGGGATCCATCTCACCTGTCACGGACACCACTTCGGCCCTGGACATCCCCTCTCCTCCTCTATCCCTCCCTCCCGAGGGGAGCCTCTGTCTTACCCCGTTTGTGCCATTGTCCGCCGAGACACTGGCGGTCCACAATGCCGCCGCTACTACCCGGCCTGGCAACATCGCGCGCGCACGTGGGTGACTCACCGCGTCGTCTCCTCCCCTCGGACACCCAACCAACGTCAGTTTCTTTTTTTATTATTATTTCTACTAATCACAGAAATTGTTTTGATTTGTAAAAGTTATTTATAATGTTTTTTTTTCTGCACGAGAAATACTGCATAAGTTAACTTCTGGCACAGCGTTTTCACAAAAAAAAGTTTTTCAGGAGGTTTTAAGCAGTTACCGATAAATATTAAGTCCCTGCGAACATTTTGCAGAATAAATAACTATATTTTTTTAGATAACTTCAAGGGTGGGTTTTTTTTTTTCATTAGCAGTTTGGAATTTTTTTCAAGATCCTGTAAAAAGGATGAATTTATTTTCAATGAATTACATGTGTAATACTGTCAAAAATATGCACTAATTGTTTCCTAATGTCTTGCCTTTTTTTCAGCCTGGTATAAGGCTATACACTGCTGCTGTCCGTCACTGTTATACTGCACAGCGAAGCAAGGGATTTCTAATATTAACACCAGTCCATTCCGAGACTGCGTCCATGCATGTTCGGCTCCTTTTTGCTCAGGTTTTTTCTCTCTCTTTATCTACAACCAACATGTCAAGGATTTGAACTTTAAATATCCATCTAAAAGTATGTTATTCTCGGTTTACAAGTCAATAAACTAATTTTATTATATTTATGACTTAACTTACATATCTGAAACGTTATCTGAACCTATTATTTGTCTCGGTAGATATAGTTATCATAATACATGCACAGTCAAATCATCTACTACGTTTAGATGCTTTTAAAAGTCTAGTATTCGTTGTGCTATCTACAAATTTGTTTTAAAAAGTTAAGAAATATTCAGTTGGTTGAAATATAAATGTTACTTGTTTATCAAGGCAAGTAGAATAAGATTTTGAAACTACAAAAAAAGAAATGAAAAAAAAAAAAACCTTCATAATTTTTGCCTAGCACAGAATTAAACACGAGCTGATCAGACAGCAACTTGTGTGACCTTGTCTAATCTAGTGGAAAATTTTGAACTGAGCGCAAGCTACTTCTAAATCTACAGGGATTTCACGGAATGATCAAACAGGATTATAGCCTAGCGAGGCGAGGCGCGGCTCGGCCGGGAGAAGGCAGGGAACTAACTTCCAGGACAAAGAACGGGTCCGTGGCGAATGCCAGTTCGCAATGGTGCTCCGCTTCGCAAGTAAACCCCTGGGCCGCAACCCTTCATCGCGCAGCATCCGCATTCACACCGCCCCTCCCTCCCCCATCTCTCTCCAGTCGTTATCAGAGCAGCCCGACGACTGTGAGTCACTCCCCCCCCCCCCCCCCCGGCCTAACACGGGCTGATACAGTCTGATTGAAACCCGCCCCCTGTGATTGATAGATGCCATTACCAGTGACGTTTTAAAGACTTGCTACCCACTCTCCCCCTACCCCTTCCTTTCCCGTCCACGCTTTTAATGCGTGGATCTGCAGAAATTTATCGATGATTCTTTTATGGCTCGAGAGAGCTTCGTCAACCCGGCCAGCCCAAGGGGTGGGGAAAAAAAAAAGACTTGGCCGACTATTATTCAATAGGACGTTTGTCTTTTAAATGGACCCTTTTTTTTCCTAAAGAAGGTTTCTAGCTGGTGAAAAGAGAGACAGAGCGAGAGATTGAACTGCTCGAGGTTTGTGGGGGCGAAGCTGCGCGTAGGGGTGTGGATTAATACTGCGACTGGGGGCGAGGGGTGGGGGCGAGGGGGCCGTTGTGGGCGTGCGAGCGAGAAGGGCGGCAGCAAACACGTTACCCCGGGGGGAGGGGGGAGGCCCTAGAGAGGGAAGAAAACGGTTAGGAATAATAATAAAAAAGAGGGCAGGAAAAGAAAAGGGGTAAAATTCTCCCTACATTAGGCCGGTAATAAATCTCGGAGTGAGAAAGAGAGGGTAAGGTTTCGGCCGTGCCCCTTCGAACCCCCCCCCCCCCCCCCCCCACCACGCTCTTAAACCCAGGCGACCCCTCGTGTACTGTGTGTTGGTCTCGTTGCTGTATGCAAATCCCGCTCCCCCAAACCCTCTTGCCATGCCGCCGTCTCACCCCCTGGTGATATATGGCGCACCAAGTGTCAGGACGGTGATGCATTGGTAGTTCTGGGACACATTTCAGACCAGACCCCAACTACGTGACGGTCTAAGAGTGGCCCACCCCCTACCCCCCCTTTTTTCTCCACCCCTCGTTTGCTCTCCTACCACCACCACCACCACCACCACCACCACCACCACCACCAACTCTACCACCAACCTCGGAGCGCGAAAACCTGCAGGCAGTCGCGGAAAACCTACAAAAGACCTAGACGTCACAAGACCAGTCACTCGCCCGGCCGGCCGAGTGCCGCGGACAGAAGGACGCTGACTCACATACGTCTCGCCGCAACGTGCACTGTCGCCCTCGGTTCCAGCTTCACTGGCGTGAGAGTCTCATTTACCCGTGTCTCACATAGGTGACTGGCCGGGTTCCCTGCGTATCGATTTGCGCGTGGCCGTGAAATTCACCCTTGCAATCCTCAGACGTGCCGGTGGATAGGTCCAGAAGTCGCGAGTATTCGCGAAGGGGATATTCCGCGCACAGTAGACTACAAGTCTGCATGATGTGACTTGTCTCGAATTCGACAGCTCTCCAATTGCCACGTGTCCTTTCCTCCGTTTTCGTTAAATAAACACATCACTTTGCTTGCAGTTATTGCTACAAATGATTGCACCTCACGTCTTATTTTCAGTCAGATGTCACGACATCTATAGTTCTCAGAAAGTTTTTATTACGAAAGGTGTTATGAGCATACATCATTGTTTCGACCAAAAAATCATGTAACGTGACATATTTTTATTATTATTTTACGTATAGATGTGACAGTTAAAAAGGAGATTTAAAATATAACGCACATCTACCGTACTTGAGACGCTGGATTAAGCTTTAATCGCGGTGAGCGACGAGGAGATTAAGCCAAGCTCGCGTCGTGATGAAGCACTATCGTCGACGTTCAGAGAGACCTACCCATATATAATTCGACGTGAGCGCAAAGTTACAAACCCCACTTTACACGGAGTGTTGACTCCCTGCGCCGTCCTGGTGGGTCGACGGCAGTTGCGCACCAGCCGTCGCGTGTGATCCACGCCGCGTGACGCGCTGACGGACTGGAGGTCGCGCGGAATTCGCGCCAACCACCCCGCCGCTGTTATTTCGCTAATTTGGAATATCCAATTTGCGGTCCTGAGGATGAGGGATGCGCACGTCTCCGGGCGGGGGGAGTTCAGCGGGGGAAGGGGGGGAAGGTGAGGAGGAGCGCGAGGAAGAAAACCCCTCGGCCGCCGCCAAGGAACGGCGTCACGCCGGCGTCAGCCACAGCCGCCGACGCAATTACCCGCGTCCCTTTGTCGGCGGGGCAAAGGCTCCGCGGCGTGCGGGGGTTGGAGCAGGAAGGCGGCGGCACCCCTCCCAGCTCGAGGGCGAGTGTGGCAGGGGTGGGTAGTGGGGTATATTCCCTGCGAGGCACGCGCGTCGTCGTGGGCGGCCCCGGGACGAGTAGCCCCCGCGCCTCGTCCGCGGAGTTAAGACGTTTCAGCGGCGAGGCAAGCGGAGAAACCCGGGCAAGTCGTGCAAGTGATATCCTCCCCCTCCTTTCTTCCTCCAGACCCCGCGGGCCCTCCAGGGAGTGATATCGCGGTTTCACCAAACATCCCCCGCAACGGAAACAATCTGCTGGATCATGGACAGCAACGGCATTCTTCTGAGTTAATTAGAACGGCTGAAAGAAATTAATGTCTGGCAGCGCATCAGCATCCACACAAGAACTGAAAAGTAACAAAATAAAAATTTTACAATTTATTTTGAAGAAAGGTTCACTCGAGTAATTTAATAAACCCATTTCCTCTTCACCTTTGATATGAAATAGCTGTGCAAGACAGAACAAGGCAAATACCACGTAAACTTCCTGCATAAGTAAATACTCTTTTTTTTCACGTAGGCACCATATACTCAGTGTTAAAGGATACCAACGGCAAGACAGGCATATAATATCGGCACTGTTCTGACTACCGCTATATCTACAATTCGAGATCATATGTGGTAGGCCTACCTAATAAACAATACTAGAAAATTAATCCAACCAGGCTTTATTTCTCCTATAGGAATTACCTCGATAAGAATTAAAGAAAGTAGAGAAAAAACTTACTAAAAGTAGAACAATTACTAAATATAGTAACGTATCATAGTAATGTATCTTCAATATACTTTACGGCGGACAGCTGTGATTCGCCTGCCTTCTGGCATTGCCCAAATTTGTCCTGAAATTGATAAGACACTGTACAAGGTCGCGATTAATATGTTTGATCAGATGGCTATATTAAAACTTTGTTGAACGTGTTTTATGGACACGCATTTGGTAAATTAACTGGCTGTAGCGGTTGCCCAATAAATTTGTAAGGTGCAATCATTAGACATAGATGGGAAAAACTGTTTAGTACAAAAACGTAATAAGCTTACTAAATTTAATCCTAAAAAATTTAAACATGTATTCATTACTTATTATTCTATGGTCATAATGCATTAGAAACGAATGTAAAACGAATATTTCTCTGGTTATTTCTTGTCAGCATCCCAAGGCATTTTAACTTTACTTTCACTATCTGTGAACGGGATAAGGGATATGGGATATAGTATATGCGAGGGTGTTTATATGCAAAAGCACAAAAGATTCAAATAAAGCATTTATCGATAAAGTGCACTTAATTATAAGCTTTCATTAAACATATGCAATAATCCTGTGTTGTGGATTTGGCGCCCTAACTGACTACTTCGCAATGCCATGCATCACTATTCATCAGCTGCAAACACAAAGAATTTGGGAATCAACAATATGCATTAAAAGATCTAGAACTCTCACACAACAGAAACAAACACATAACTGTGGGGCTTAAAATCTATGCTGGGCATTTATTTGCTCCCGTACGTGCGTTAGTACAAATTATGTCTTACGATTCTGTTAGGTACCATTGACAATTAAAATATTAATGGCAAGCACGGTATAACTCGTCATGTAAATGTCTGACTATTTACAACTCTGCTAAAAAAGTCGCGCAGAAACCTTCTCAAAAAAATTATTATTTAAATTATTGACGACTGTTTTTATTATTTAACTCAAATTTTTTGGGAAACACCGCCGAGTATGCGTCACTGCCATTGTTGCTACTCGCCTCATGGTCTCACGGCAGCTCTTGGCCAAGGAGCGAAGAACTCTCACTCTCTCACTCTCTCACTCTCTCACTCTCTCACTCTCTCACCCTCTCTCTCTCTCTCTCTCTCTCTCTCTCTCGCCATTCGTCGCTCGTCTCTGCAAAAACTTGGGTTTATATACTCCTCCAGGGGCAACGGTCATTATGAACCAGAATATTCATTATTCCGCTCGCCCAAAACTGTGCAGAATGCATAAGCACCGGGCGGTTTGTAACAGTCAAATGAAAGAGCACCTTCTTATTTGGACTCGCTCAAGCTTCGCGGGTCGCCTAGCCCACAGGCGAGCTGAGTCGCCCTCCCACGGGGAAGTGCAGCGGGTAGCGTCCTTCCAGGGACACATCTCGTTCATCGTGGTGGAAATGTGTAACGGGTTGGAGGAGATCATCCGTTACAATGTATCAAACATAAAAAAAACAACTGAACACCGAAAACTAAAAATATATTTTAGAAACATTTTTGATATTTGCTTTCCATATATTAGGTGCTGGTAGTTACTATTTCTTACTTTCAGTAGTTATTTTCTAAAAATACGCAACATAACAAACACCACCCGGGTACAACATGAAACAAACTGGCGATGGCAACTGGCGTGCTCAGATTCTGCACTCGTCACTGTACACGACATGCTCAAGTTTTCTTCTCGGGGGTGTACTACACGCTCCGCGTACCCAGGCGAGACGGCCGAGTCTGACGGCCGACGAGCCAAGCGTGACAGGTGACGCGACAAGCCGTGACACGCTGACATCTGTGACGTGACAGGGGAAACTGGAGAGAGCGAGGGAGCGAGGGAGCGAGGGAGCGAGGGAGCGAGGGAGCGAGGGGAGGACAAGCCCCTTCATTAGCCAAGCGGCGCCCTATAGCCCGTCGTGAGCAAAGCAGTTGAGGCGTCGGGCAAGGCACGTCCTAGTAATCCTTTGCTAAACCGCAGCAGACTGAGGTCTGTCTTTTACAATCGAATCCCATGTCTTAGTAGTTTTCTTCTGAGAAGCTAAACACGGGTAACATTTTGACGAGACAGTAAAGTGTGGTTTATTCTGATAATAATAAAAGTTTCCACGTCAAAAAAAAAACTAGTAAAATTTATTTTATGTAATCAATGTTTCGAAGTCATTGTCTGAAAATATAACGAGGGAATTTATTTCACACGGTACCGTAAACGGAAACTTTACAAGTATAGTTTTTAAAAAAAATTACAATGGGTTCGGAACCATCGGTTGCCTTCTCGGTTCTGGTAGATTGAGTAATACGAGTCTTGAATGATGACCTTTTAATCTTCCAACTATTTCCTGTAAATGTTTCCAATTTTACAATCACGAAGGGTATTGTTGTTCTGAGCGCACGTGGAAGGTGATTGGGGGAGGGGAGAGAGAGAGAGGTTGTGGTAAGGAAACCGTGAAAGAGGGTACAATCGCGGCCTCCCATCACATCACTGCACCACGCACCATCATGCATCAGACACGGCAAAGTGTGGAGATCTTCGCAGAGCCCCTGGACACGTGCAGGCATCCTTGAGGTCAGGCGAAAAGTGCTCAAGGTCATCCGGTCCGCCGAAGAGACCGCCAATTACACGATTGCGCCATGGTTTATTGGCCGGTCGGCGGCTCGGATACCGCTCTAGGTTACGTATTGGAATACTTATATGCATCATCATGGCAGCATCCGAGATACCCAGTCTAGCACACTCAATTTCTTGATATCATACGCCGACTGACAGATGACTGCATGGGAAGATAGGTCATTTGAGCTGTACCTTAAAAACTGTTTTCTTTTCTTTTATATCAGTTGATGTTACGAGGAATACCTATGTCACAATTTCTGGGGGGGAAAAATTGATGCACCTTTTTAAAACTCATCCTGGCTTATAAAGTAGTAAAAATATTTTCTTAATTTTTGATGTTGTTAGCTTAACAATCAAGAATCCTTGCCTCAGGTAATGTTTAAATAAATAAGTCATTAAAATATTAAACTGCATCTAATGGCTCCAAACTTTCAAATTAGCTAGAATTAACCAGCTGAGTCTGTTACATGGCGGCGTATGAAAATGGTAATGTATTAACATAATAGTATGAACGCTATAGGAGATGCTTAATAACAAAATGCATACCTGTCAAAAATTGCAAAATTATTCTAAGCACAGCGTACCACTTTATTTATTAAATTCACGCTAAATACATTAAAACTAATAAGAGAAAAAAAATATTGCATACACATTAGTTTATCTAAGCTGACAAGAGATTAAAGGTAGGACACTTCCACGAAGTTATGCTGTCCATACAAGTAAATACCTTCTCTAACACACAACACACGCACAAAGACATACTGAAGAGCGAAAAAAAATGAATACTGGTGGTTGAATGAATAGGAATACTTTAAAACTACTTCTTGGATTCTGGGTTGAGACCGCGTCATTGTAAACATAATAATATAAAATAAACTCTAGGCAGACTTTCTGGAAGCTACTGGGGGTTTGAAGTGTCGTGTCACCTTGGGCCGACCCGAAACCCGAAAAGTCCAGAAAGGCGGCGTTTATTCGCGCCACTCCGAGCGGTGGCCTCGGGAAACCCGCGGAATTCTGAGGGCACTTAAAAGTGTCGTTGACAATGGTCCAAGGTGGAACGCTGCGAGGGGAGCGCGAGGGGGGAGGGGTTTAGCGAGGACCCTTGTAATCCGGCCAGGCACGCGTAGCATGCCTTACGTCAGCGGATGGCGCCTGACGTCAGTGGCCGTGCGGGGCCGCCAGCCAGCCTCGAACCTGGTGCGCGTCGCGGTCCTGTCTCAGTTCGTAACAATACATTTAAATTCTTTGATTTCTACTGTACATTCAACCAGTTTTCCCTTCCGCCGAAGTTAATTAACATTACTGTGAGTTTAACTACTTGTGTCCGTGCTTTGAAAGCGCGAACTTGAAAAGATTTCATACTGTATTTTTAAGACACTAACCTTTTGAAAATCACACTTTTAGTGGGAGAAGTACCGGTCGTTATAGTTACATGTAGGCAAACACGTGTTTTTTTTTAATTTTATTATCTTAGATATGTTGACGTAAACTTTGGACAAACTACAAAAAGGGCCTGGTATGGATAAATGACATAGAAATCCCGCTCATTTGGTTCGACAGGTAAACCACTTGCTTATCACAAGGTGATAAACGCACCTCAGGTGCAGCACTACCAGAGGACCGGCCTTGGCGGCTAGTCTAGAAGGAGGGAGGGGGGAGGAAGCCCCGGGGCCGCGGGCCGCCGACCCCCGGATAATGAGAGGCCGCGCTGACGGTAATGCCAACCTGTCCGGCCTCTCGACGACCGCTCGCACCGGCCGAGGCGTTCGACAGCGCTAATTGCGACTCGTAATGTTTATATTAATATAATTACGAGTGCCTTAACCCGCGTGAGTAATGGCTGTTTGTTCTCCGGGCCAGCTGACGGCGCCGTGGCTCGCGCGGGGGAGTGCCCGTCGGCCCGGGGGGGGGGGGGGTGAGGGGGGGGAGGAGGAATTCGCTTTGCATATACCATTTTACGTCAAATAAATCACCACTTAATAACACGCTTTTGTAACTCAACCCCTACCCTCACCCCTCCTCTTCCACTCCCTCCACCCAGGGGCTTTTTTTTTTTGTTTTTTTGTTTGTCGCTCCAGCCTCTCCCAACCCCCCTCCCGCAGGTCATTTTCATTACGGCGACTCGTGTTCACACCAGTTATTTACTTATTTCCTCTAGGGCTTTGGCGTTCCTTTATCCTCTCGTCCGCCTGCCACCTTCCCTCCCCCCCTCTCTCTCTCTCTCTCTATCTCTCCCGCTGCGTGCGTGCGCCCGCACACTTTCGGCAAGTTTCGCACGCAAAACACATATGTTGTAGCGCGCGTGGAAAACGAGCAAGAAGCGTGTGAAGGGGGGGGGAGGGGGTTGATTGATATCCCGCCCATAAACAACGAAGGATATCTCTGTCGCGCTCCGCAGTGCTGCCAATCCCCCCAACCCCCACCCCTTCCACCAACTTTCCTCTCTTCGCCCCGGGGAATCTGTGGGCGTAGCCAACCGTCCAGACCAGCGAAATCAAGGGAGCGGGTAGATAAGGGGGGTGAGCGGGGATAGGCTCGTAACAAGGTTTTGGAGAGGAGGAAGGGGGGTAAAAAAAAGTCACAACGCGACACAGTCCGACGCTCGACACTCGGCTCGTCCGGTGATTGATCGGCACGTGACGTCATCGCGGCCGTCAATCCCCGCGCCACAAATTATGATTTAAAGTTGCCCCGCTTTCATCCACCGCCGCCTCCCCCCCTTCCCTTTCATCCTGTTCGGAGCGCGACCAGCACTCGTAAACAAGTGCCCGCGGATGGGGATGGAGGACCGGACGAGAGGACACGGGAGAACTAATGCGGACCAAATTACGTTTTATGACTGCTTCTTTCGCACTCTACCGCTCTTTCCTCTTCACGCCCCTCTATCTACACCTCTTCCTCACTCCCCCTGTTCACTCCGCCGGTACACGCACTCGTCACTCTCGCGATTTATAGCTGTCCAGTTTTAATGTCATTTTCGAGAGTTGTTCTTTTTTTTTTTTAACGCCGCCGGCCCCTCCCGTCGCACCCTCTGTAGTGGTTGGAGCACTCTGCAACAAACACTCCCGTCTCCGGAACAGGACTCCATCGTCAGCTGGGGGCAGAGCTGGGTCCAGGCAGGGTCAGAGGGTGCTCCCGCCAGATCGCGACATGTCCGGCCACAACCAACCAGATGTCCGGGACAATGGATCACTGTTTTGCAAGAACTTAACACTCATGGCACATCATGGAAGCAGATTTTAAACTAAGTTTAACCACTTGAAGGCGGCTAAAATTCTCTTTTAAATACGTATAGTTTTTGCTCTAAGATAATTTTAATCTGCAGATCTGCTGAATAATAGTGCAGCTATTAAATTTTTTACCGATATGCACTTTTTGAAGTTGTAATCTAAGACGTAATATACTACATATCTTTTAAAATTGTAGTGTATTACTCAATTTAACATTTAAAACGAAACCAACAAAATTAAAATAACTCCTTTTAAATAAAAAAAAACGTAGGGCTATTGATAAAGAAAAGAAAAACTGAGAACAATTTTTTTTTAACGACATTCAGTTTTGAAAACTTTTGTCACAATAAAGCTGCGTACACGACTTGCACAATGTATTTACAGGGGCTCTTTATTCTCATTCGTTTAGGAGGTGATTCTCGTAATGTGTTCAGAAAGGATACTTTGTCAAATCTGAAATGAAGTCGTGTTTTTTTTTTACGAAAATAACAGGCCTGTTTCAAAAATGTAAGTATATATTGGGATACTTTAACAGATGAGAAATTTTCCAACATTTAAGAATAGTTTTCCTTTTCCCTGATAAACAATAACATTGTGTTTACTTTAAATTGAACTATTAATTCGTAAATTAAATTGTATTTACTTTCTAAATAATAAATTACTTTATCTGATGTGAAAATTATCACTTTTTCGAATAGTTGATTTTCTTTCATAAACTATATACCTATATAATACTGCAAGTAGACATACATAAAGTATAGATACCAGTAGCACTCACACACAATCTCGCTTTTGTGATTTTTTTCCCCCTGTTAAACATAGTGTTATTGAATAAATGATTGTAGAAAAAGTAAAAAAAAAAATAAGATGAAAATAAGAAATAGAGTGTGCAGGTACTCTCTGTTCAAATTTCGTATCTTGGTTAAGGGAACAGGTTCCACATACCTTCCCGGTAAGGTGGGAGGCAAGCGAGAACTATTTCCGACGCGCAGGGATATTCGTCGAGGAAGAAGAGTCACGAACACGGTCATCTTTTTTTTTCTAGCTCTGTCTGTAACATTCACCTCCTAGTCGGAACGCTGAGGAACTCAACGTTTCACGCCACTGCAACCGAGAAATTCTCTCTCTCTCTCTCTCTCTCTCTCTCTCTCTCTCTCTCTCACTAACTCTCCTGTCTCTATTTTTAAGATTTCGTATCTCGTTTTCTCGGCACCTCACGAGAGCTTGTCGGCGGGGATCCGGTGGTCGTGGCTTCGCGCGTACTCCGCCCTCTGATTGCAGAGTCGTACTCCGCGGTCACAGCTGTCTTTGCTTGTCTTTGTTCAAACACGTCTCCTGTCCGCAGATCGGCGCACACTTCCCTGTTTCTGTTCCTCTTTGACGTGTAACATCTCAGCTCTCGGTATACGGCATTTGGTAGCAGTCATTTCGTGAATGCTACGGAAGTTAAGGAACGGAAATCTGTAACCACGGTGCTGCCATCTGTGGCGGATGGCGCGAACCAATGTTCACAAACACAAACGTGAAACTTTATAGTACTAACTGTTAAATTAAATTTAACAAGATGGGCTGTATTTTGATAAAAAAATTCCTTATGAAAAACAGGTCCAAACCAGGGTTTTAGTTAGTTTTTTTTTTAAAGTCTTTTTCGCTCTTATCGCTCTTATCGCTTTATCTATACTAATATTATAAAGCTGAAGAGTTTGTTTGTTTGAACGCGCTAATCTCAGGAACCACTGGTCCGATTTGAAAAATTCTTTCAGTGTTGGATAGTACATTTATTGAGGAAGGCTATAGGCTATATTATATTATCAATAACATTAGGGATCCTTACTAAAAGTCCAATTTAGAATCAAATGCGTTGGAGGGGGTTAGATACAACATGCAGTACATATACGAAGTGTGCGTTAATGCCGCAGGCGCTATTGCCTATTAACATTGTTGCCACGCACTAGATGCCTTATCATTCTTAATTTTCCCATACAAGTAAAAAACACCCGTGTGATATTAACAACGAAGCAATCAGTACCCTCATAAGAGCTCAATTAGTATTTCAATACTTTTTATCACTTTAAATCGCAAACCTAAACTATTGTTTTTTTTTCCTCTCTCTGTGTTTAATTTGTTTTTTATTGCCCTTTTTTTCAAGTATATATATTTTACAGGCTTCAAACTTCACAGTAATGTTCCTTATGTTACGCAGGATTACATTTTCCGAAAATTAGATCCCATGGGTGGTTAAAACCAGGCAACAGTGGGTACTTCGTCTGCATGAGAACAGGATTTTGCATTGTTCATGCCTTCTGCGTCTCCATGGCAACGGGCATCGCGCGGCAGTGGCGTACCCACAAGGAGGGGCATGTATAATGAGCGGCGCAAGAGTGATCTGCCTGTAGACTGCCGTAGCGAAGTACGGGTACATCAGTTGTACGATGCGTGCACGAGTCGGGAAACCATCGGTGCTATTCATTTTCTCTCCGGTACATTATACAGCATTGTAATAAATTTTCATTGAATTTATTTTAATTTACCATTACTGTAAATGGGAGATGTGGCTTTTTTTTTCCATTAGTATAGCCGTGCGAAGCCGGGTCGGGCAGCTAGTAGTTGATATTTCTTAGTGCTGACCGAATGATTCGATAGTCGATGTAACTACTCCGGTAACGAATTCTAGCGGAGGATGCGGAAACTACGTTTGATTTGCACCAAGAAAAGTGGTTGAAAACACAATTTATATATGCATATATTTATCACGCTCGGCATTATTTTAAAGAATTCTATGTTAAATTTCGTGTCCGATTTCCGTATTATATTTGCAACCTGAGAACACATAAATGTGCTCGCTACTGAGGTTAGATGTTACACATCTCTGGCGAGTACTAAAAGATACGTTCACATGTTATTTATTAATTTTTTTCCTACTTCACGGTACTTTACAGTCAAATGTTGTGCATTTAAGGCTCCGTCTCCGTAATTAAATTTATGTCATTATTATTTGGGGGTTTTCACTGTTATTTCATCATGGTAAATTCACTGAAATTGTAGTTTAGTAACAAATTTTCTCGCTGGATATGTACTAAACTTTATTTTCTAGTTGTAAAAAATTACAGGCAATCGATCATAATCATTACGTATTTTTTGCCACTAGAAGACAGTCCTGTCTGTTGAGAACATCAGACACAACAAATATAATTCAAAAGAGCTATTGGATAAATTTACAGGAAAATACATAATATAACAGTAATGAAAAGAAAATGAAATAACCAATATGTCGTGCAAGACCACCGCAATTATTCCAATGTGCGATTCCAGCAGCACTGATACCCTGTTTAATACATCCATTAATTAACAAACGCTTTCTTTTACTTTAATGCGCAATAAACATTTGGAAACGGAGTCTGAAAGTGATAGGTTACAGAAATTAGTTTCCCCTCCTTGCTTTACCAGCTTCTCGTCCTAAACTCAGCATTTCATTGGGTAGGCCTACTTCTGCTTTGTTTTAGCATATCCCTTGTGATTCCTGATCCAACGCCCTCAGAACAACTGTTTTCCTCACGATTCAGTTCAGGGACTCAGCGAGCTGTCGAACAGTGCGGACATTTGAATGTTATTTTGGAATACTGAATATTTCGGCGGTCATTCCCAGTTTTTGTAGCACATTTCAATAGCATCAGCGACATAAAAAAAATACTAACAACACAAGTGAGTCACTTTTATTTGAATAGGCTACCTATGTTTCATCTAAATTATCAAGTATATAAGTCCTTAACGGAATTCTTCAAGAATTCGAGCAATTTATAGTTTTTTTTTTTCGATGTAAAGCTCAAACTAACTACAAACGGATTTAATTTTAATACGATAAATTCTTAATTTTTCAGTTAAATAATTCTAATGATTCTTATTGCGTCAAAGAGATCAGGGGACTAATAATTTGAAAAGCTGTATCTTTACAGATGCATCCTACTCATTATCGAACTGTTTCAGATCATTTTATTGAATCGTTTCAAATTTTTGTCTAGAATCATAAGTATGATATGTTCGCGCACACGTTCAAATGCACACCACGTAACGGCATAACGTCGGAACCAGGCGTGGTCGACTTCCAGTCCGTACCGCCGCACGACAAGCGAGGTACCCACCTACCAACGGCACGAGTTAAGAGATGAGAGACGGCTACCGACTCAACGTCTTCGGAGTCTGCTGCGTGTTACCACGTCACGTAGAGACCTGACATTTGACCTTCCTCCTTCCTCCTTCCTCCACAAACCTCTTCTTTGCCGCTGTTATTCAAATCGAAAGTTTTTTTTTAAACAAAAATTGATCTATAACCATTTTGAAAGAGTTTTTTTTCGGGGGGGGGGGGGGGGGAAATGAAAATACTTGTTAAAGAAAGGAAATTTGTTAGTTTTAAGTGCGTGAAATTCGTGTGTGTGAAGGAATGGAGTACATCGCGACAGATGTAGTATACTTCAAACAATAGAGCAAATATTTTTTTACATAAAAAAACAATAACAAATTAAAAATTATAAATATAAATAGTTCCTTTTTGATGCAGAGTGATCCCACTACGTCAAGTTCGTCCCTGCCCACGACACGCAGGGCGGGCAGGTCGTGGCACGGGGAGAGAGGTCCCGGGTTTATTCCCCTCGGGCGGGGGACCAGGGTAGAGGGAAGAGGGGCTGCGGGGGCAGGCGCGGCAACTCTCGGGACGGGCGGTAACGCGGGTGCGGCCCTCTCTCGATGCCCGCAGGGCGACGCGTGCTGGGTGTCTTCGGCCGACGCCCCGTCGCTAACAAGGCGCGCTTCTTCCCTCCCACCCGTCCGGCGCCCAGGGATCAGGGAGGCAGGGAGGGACGGGGGCAAACACCCACCGCAGTGCCCACAGCCCGGCTCTTCCTGGAGCGGTCCCAGTCCGACGCCGTGGTCGTTCGGGTTACAGTTCACATGCTCACGGGAAAATTACGATGCGGGAAAAATTACCGCTGTAAACTATCCCGTACCAGAAAGACCATCCCACACAAGTTCTCCCTTCATTCCAACATAAACATCACATTACAACACACAATAAAGAAAAAAAAAATCGTTCACGTGGCCGCCGCACGCTTTGGAAGTTGAAACTTCACACTTCAATAATCCACGGCATATTCAATCATTCACTTGAACAGTAAAAAACCAAACATTAAAGTACACAATGGAGGTTTGTAATTGCTACAAAACATGGCGACGGAAAAACCTACAAATGTCTTTACATTTGTTTTGACTCATTTGTTAGTTATTCCCTCTCCCCCTCTTCCCCAATCGATCGTCCTGCTCCTAAGTGTTGCACTTTTCGTTAATCTCGGATGATTCATTGACTTATCCTACCTGCTGTTTTAATAAGTTACATTTCAATTACTAGAAAACCGAAGTGACAGCGCAGAATGAGTAAAGAAGGTGAGATCTTTATATGCTCCAATGAAATTCTGTCAGAAATATCACATAAAGACAATATACCATGTGAATTCTGTCGTGCTATATATCTGGAAGAAAAGTCACAGAGCAAAGTTGGCTGGATAAGAGTTGTCTAAAGTGCTGGGGATAGTCCCATGAAATTTGTGTTGATGCTAATGACACTGGAATGGGAGGTAGGATGACAATTTATTGATGGTAGATGTGTTTGAAAAATTTGAAGACTATTTATTATTGTGTTAGTATGTGCACGTTTGCATAACAAAATACGTGGTTCAAATAGCCCTGCGATTTTTTCGGATTATCATGTTAGCGCAGTGTTTTCGTTAATAATTTTTTTTACCAGGAAATGAGTTAGCTAAAAATGTTTGTTTTGACGTAGATATTGTAACACTAATTGCTCTATTTTTTTTAATATCTGAAAGCATTCAATGTTAAATTATTATAAGGCTTCAAACTTGAAATGATTCGTTAAAATTTGAATTATAGGCGAAAATTATATTCAGTAATAAACATGCATTTTCAATAGTTTTATGTATTTGTGGCTTCTTAAAGATATCTTAATTGCAGAAGATTGTCAATTGACAAATTAACATCAATATAAATAAAAGATTTTGAAGGCTTTCTTAGAAATAATATTGTCCTCAAAAAACCAGAAGAAAAAAATCAAATTAAATTTTTAGTTATAAACATAAAAACAAATCTGAGAGAGTGCTTCCAAAAAATAAAATGTTCGTTTCATTCAAACAAGCTGCTCGACTCCCAGGTAAGAGATGAGTAGGTACGTTGCGAGCCGTCATCGGCGCTGCCTGCTCGCCGCTCGAAGCGCGGTCGAGCGGCGAGACGCTACATCGCGCCGACGCACCGAGGACTGACCTGTTCGGGGATAAAGCCCGACCCTGCACTTGGGCTGCGGGGTCCCCCGTGTGCCAGACAAGCGGGGCGATGACGTAGCAACAACGTCCCCCCCCCCTCCCGAGCCGTAGTTGTGACAGCCGGGCCTCAAGTTGAGGAGCGCTCGTCCGGAGCGTGACTGGGCAACAATGGTCCTGCCTTCGCAGGGTTCGTGGGGGGAAGGCGGGCCACTACAGTCTGCCGCGCGCAGGATTAGGCGGAGGGGTGGGAAAGGATGATTTGAATTTAATAAGCTTGTTCGAGGGACAAGGATTGGAGGGGTTGGAAGATTCTCTCCCTCCTCCCCTCATCCTTCCTTCCGGCGATGATACTTATCTGCCAGCGGTCTCTATGCCATTGTCGCCGACGACCGACGGGGTCTTCAACCACCTTTCAAGACTGCTATCAAAGCAGCTGAGGACTACAACTCTCAAATCCTCCGAGGGCTTGCTGGAAAAAAAAATTGAGGGGGGAGGGGTGGTTTTCTTTTTTTTCTTTCGACGTGGACTCCGGGTGTTGAAGAGGGAAGAAGGCCCGATGTCGAGGACCTGTATTAGCCTTGAGAGCCCGGCGTATTCGCACAACGGAACTGTAACACAGTCTGACAAGGTCTTCTTTTCTTCTCCCTCCCAACCCCCCAACCCCCTTTCCAACACGTTTACTTCCTAGCTCTCAACTGTCCGCGGCCATAAGACAGGTAACGTTCCTTTTTTTTTTTTTTTTGGTCTGCCTTTATAATCTGCATGTCGATGTGGCGTTCTCATGGCAAATACTTTCAATAGCTGCTTGCTAAGTGAGAATGGTGGGTTAGAATATCGTCCAGGACTCCACCCTGCCACATAAAAAAATAATGATATTGCTTGCTTGTCGCTGCAGAGAGTTGTCTCGTGTGTCGTTAAAAAAAACATTTAAAAGCAACGATAAATAATACGTAACGGTGATGCAACAGTACACACAATCTGTACTGTACAGTTCACAATGTGAAAATTTATTTACATAAGAAAGATATAAAGTTCAAACCATACTTTAGTTAATGAGAGCAAACAAATGTTTGCTATTAAATACAAATGCATGCTCAAAATTAAAACAGCAATAGAAAAAATCAATGTACGATCAATTTGGGAAAATCCCATCAAACACGGTATAGCATTAGTTCAAGTTCACCCTTAATTTATTGCTCAGTTGCTCTGAATATTCCTACAAAAGTGCTGGACACAAATGATGTTTTTTTTTTCTTTCTTACTGTTTGTACACATACAGTGAAAACACATTCCTGATTCACGTCTTGCCACGATAAACCAATATAGTTCCAACACTGTGTTCGCTTGTCTAGAATAAGGAGTCTATGAGCATCATTATTGCCTGAACTTCACACGACAGTGAATGATTCGTGTCCAGTTACTATCACCTCTCCTGTGCCTGAATGGTGAAAGCTTTTGCGCACCACCGGTAAATGAAATGTTCTACATATATATTAAATCACTTATCGGCAATCCTTCGGCTTCCTGGTTATGAGCAGAAAACAAAAATTTTTACCAAAGCAAGTTCCAAACATATAAACGTATATTACATACTTGCAATCATACGTGGTATTCGGAAGCAACCGTGGCTGCACAGTGACTTTTTCGGTGATGTCATAACCTTTTAAAATTATTGTACCAAACATATTGGAAGCAAAAGTTTGACAGCGTGACGGGGCCTGAGATTGTTTTTTTTGTACCTACTGTACTTTCTAATCCAAAAATTTGTTATGTTCTTGCGAATAGTAGATATATATATTTTTTCATGTTTTGCTAATTTAATGTTGCTTATTATATTGAGAAATTTGGATTTGTTTCTGCAACATAAATACATATTCACATATTTTTTATGTGTAACAAATAATGTGTGATTATGATTGCGTGCGTCGGAAATATCGAGGGTTACCTACACAAGCATGTAGCTGCAGACAGATTGATTTTTATTTCATTGCTGTAGCACAAGCACAGTAAAATTAGGAGTTATATCCACATTTATTTACTAAATCAAGTTTGATAACACTCAATGTTGTTTAATGGTAAAACACGTTATGCAATATTGACTACTAATGGCAATGTCTTGCCACGTAAATTTTCTATTATATTTAGAGATTTCCTTGATTTTGTTAACTTCCGTTTTTTTCTTCATAATTTTGCAGAGCTGTACTTTTATGTATGACTTTATTTTGCTGGTTTAGGATTTAACAATTTGAAAAATTTTAATAAAATACTTTTAGACAACACTGATGATTATTTATTTTATTTTAGTATTTAGCTCTTTTATAAATTGTGGCTCTAGCTCAGTTAATTTTAGCAGTTTTTTTTATTGTTCATAATTTTTTAGTTTTGAATGTTATTTAGTGACAGGTATTATTTTTTATAAATGGTTTTTGAGAATTTCACGTGTGTGTGCCGTTGTGGCCCGCGCGGGTGATACGCGGTGGGGCGGAGGGCCGCCTCCAAACCACTGCGGTGGCTGGAAGACTCTTGTGACGAGAGCTGCGGGAATGTAAGTTGTTTGGATCCAGTCAAATATTTAATGCTGCATCGAGTTTACACAAACAATCCTGTGTGGCGATAAACTTTGTCAATGTTTGTTTACGAGTGGCTCAACAGAACTTTCAAGTAGTCTTGTTTGGAAAACTCCAAATTATTGACCGACAAAGTTTAAAGGTGGTCAAGTTTATCAGAGTGTTCAGCCATTAACTCTGTGTTGAATTTAAAAAAAAGTTTAGCACAAATGCTACGAGTATAGCTGGACAGAGTATCTTCGGAAATGGACTTTTGAAAGTGATTCAAACAGGAGTTTTGCCATGAGTTACGTCAGTTACGTAAAGGATTTTCATAAAGGGCTTTAGCAAGTTTCTATACTTGCGCATTGCGAAATCATGAAGGAGTGCGGACGGATACCAACATGCGATACTTGCGCAAGTTCTGCGCTCGTGCGTTTGTGTGCGTGAAGGAATTGCTGACATTGCTCTGCGTCGAGCAGGAAATTTTTCGTGATAGATTTAGCGCTAGCAAATATACATACATTTTAGTTGCACCTTTTATAGTCTGATCTATGACGTCACGGAGTTTTACGTATGTTAACGAACTTTTAACTATTTAAATGAAGAGGCCACGAACTGTATAGTTTGCAAATGCTTTTTTATGGACGAGGAAGCTTTTTCAAGTCGTATCGCTTGTATTGGATTTTATACAGTTAAGTTAGGAGTGTTACGAAAGTTATAGGTACAAGTAATTTTATTTAGTGTAAAACCAGTTATATTTTGCTCTGATGCTTTCGTATGACATATTTTACTCCGGGTTGTTAGAATTCATGTAGCTAAACACTACATGGGACTGTAATAAATAAGTTAATTTTATGATATTATTTTGTTTGCGCAGTTTTGACTTAATCAATACCAGATTTTTCGAGTGGGTTTAGTAAAAGCATGCTTCCCTACGAAACACTCAACATGTTTACAAAATTTTTATTTAATCATATAAATAATAGTCTAGAGCCAATAGTGTTTTTTATGTACCTATACTGTGCACTATATTTGTTTCAGTTATTTTTCAAAGGCTAAAGGCATTTAAAAAATTAAAATATAATCTAATATTAACAAATTGAACAGAAGAGTTTTTTTCTAAAGAAAAACTCAAATGTAACGAATCAGTTGAAATTGAGCATCGAAAAAGCACCCAATACCACTACACTGCTGCCAAAAAAAAAAAAAGAATTATTGTAAGAATGATAATAAAAAAAAGGAAGCTTTTGTGCCCGGCGAATGATTTACGTGGACACGTCGAATTGCGGCAAGTCATGCGAGTCCGATCCAACTCCTTCACATCAATCCAACTGACAATGCGAGACGACAAAGAACCACTTCGCCCGTCCCGCGCACAACGGCTGCGGAGAACTTGCCGAGCGCATGCCTGACTGCGCATGCGCGATGGCAACAGCTGTCCGCACCGTGGCCCCGCAGTGAGCGTCGCAGCCACGCACCGAGCATCACGCCGCTGGAAAGATGCAGGCGCGCGCCTGAATAGGTTTCCGTTTACCTTCGCGTCTACTAGTTTGAATAATTTGAACAATCTAAATAATTTTAAGTGATTTAACTAACACTTCAATACTAGATTTATCACACAAAACATATCATTACAATTTAAAAATCCAACACAGTCATTTGTTTATCAAGCAAAAATGAGTTTCATTTGAATAAAATCTAATTATTAATTTGTTGATGTTATAGTGAAATTCTATATAAGTTTCAAAATCAACAGTGTAATTTTCTTTGCATTAAATATCCCTAGCTGTTCCAATATTTGTATTATGGTAACCAATCTTTATTCATTGTTCTGTTAGAATTCAGTGTATAGTATAAGGTAATCCAGAGGCTTTGAGGTCGGCTAGCACAATGAGGTAAGGAAGATAATTATATTTAAAAACTTTGCCGGTTATTTAAAATTGAGTCAAACATCAAATCCAGACTTGAAAACAGCCTTAAATATTATTACGATGATAAGTTGAGAAAATAGTCACATCGAAACTATATGCTGAAGTGCTGCCCATTATATTATTGACATTTATATTTAACTCGCTTCTGGATTCAGCCGTAAAGAAAATGTTGAGATGTGTAAATCGGTCCTGAATTCGAATATCGTTTATAAACTTTATTTCTCGGACCGTAAAAGTGGTTTAAGATGTTTTCGAAATAATGTATCTTGGTACAGAGTTTCTAAAGTACCACAATGACTTCCATTACAACTTTACATTTATTTATACACATTAATTCTTAAGGTCGCCTCTCAAGGACTCGCAGATGCCTACGTAGGGTAAGGTTGCCTTATTCCGTGATAAGTTATTTCTAATGAATTTACTGAACTACTTGGGAGACTATATAGGTGTAACAATTTTTTTATATAAAGTTTATTTGACAGCCAGTTAACACATGCTGTAGTATATAATTTATATAACCTCAGTTCAACATAATAATTTTCTAAAATTAACACAGCATGGATTCCTAACTCCGTGATAGGTGCCTTTATTCCGTGATAGTGGTATCCTAATTCCGTGATACATTGAAAAAATATATAAAACACATCCAAGAAATGCAATTCTGTCACAATTGTGTCCCAAGTACTATTTACACACAAAAATTAATATTTAGTACAAAATACATGCTCCAAATAAAGTGTTACAAGTCTAACACAGTGATCGTATTTCTACAACACTAGTCACTACATTTCTGCCAGATGTTACAAACATAAGTCCGGTTTCATCGCAATTCCAAATTCTATGAGGCGAATCCAAAAGATCGTGTTCAAGCAGCACTTTCTCTGGAGAATTGTAATATTCCTGTATTAACACAGGATTGACACATGATGCACGATAACTAGATAAGTTTTCAGGTCGCCTGAGAGTGAAGTTGAACCTTTTAACGTTTCAACCCCCTATACCGCTTTATTTTCCGCAGATTCTTTAACTGCATTAAACCTTTCAGCTTACCAGTGTTTTTTTGGCTATTTCATACGCGAGTTTCCTGATTTCAAAAACAGTCAATCCGAAACCAATGACCCCCATACGTTCAACATACTTAGCAAGTTTACATTCTACATCAAATAATTCAAGCACGAATGGTACACCAACTTACACCACATCGAGATTAAAATCACTCCTCCCATCAAGATGTTCATTGGCCCTCATAACGTTTTCTTTAAATGTCGACCACGGCACTTTATAGTGCTTGGACGCCTTCTAGACTGTCCACTCTTCCTGAAGAACTTTTCTGACAGCTAGTTGCAGGGCTTGTTTTAGCACTTCGACCTCCTACTTCCAGACGATCAACAGGTTTTACCATTTTCTTTGCCCATTGTTGAACGAGGACTACCTACTGAAATAAACACATTATCGGGCTGTAAAATAAGAAACTTACTGTAAAGCAACTAAAACAAAATTATTATTATAATAAAACTAAAAACAGCTAAACTGAAGGATATATTTTGGACACGACTGATATCAAGTGTCTTTAATTGATGAACAGTCTGTAGTTTGAGAATGATAAATGAAATATTCTGTTCTACATTTAAAAAATATATATATTTACATGTTTCAAGAAAAAACAGGCACTGATTAAACATACTTCAACAATGAAATAATTTTGTTACTCCCATGCTTTAGTTTGTGCTTCCAAATTATTTGCCCAAAAACGAAATAAAAAAGAGAAACGGGAAAGCAAATACATATTTTTAAAACGAGCCCTCTACAATAATCTACACATACTTTTTACACTTAAACATTGAAAATTAAATCCTTAAAAGCGTAAGGCAGTTATATGTATATTTAAGTTTTCATTACAAAATTCACTCTACTGTTGTATAAATGATGAGTATAATTGCTTCATAGTACCCACTCTTCAAACAACTGTGCACCATATGAAAAAAAAAACGCGCGAACGAAGAGCCGCCTCTTCCCTACGAAAGAGAACATCGCGAGCTATATTTTGAGATCTGGCCCAACTATCTACTGCTACTCGCTTGATCTTGAGAGACAAAACAAAAAAATATCACGGAATAAGGGATATCACGGAAATAGGCAACCTTACCCTACAACGTGAAAGACTGCGAGCGAGTTCAGAGCCTTGCGCTTATAAGGGCATCATCGCACCAGACGCACACGTCATTACGCGTCTCCGTGCAAGGCAGGGACGTCGGAACGTTTTCATGAATGGGGGGGGGGGGGCGAAAATATGTATCACACTTACCTCAGTCTTAGAGCGAGGGGTCCGGGGGCCCTTCCCCCAAAAAATTTGGAATTTTAGATGCAAAATTGTGCTATTTAATGAGTTTCCGAACCAAAATATTAAATATACCATTCCAAGAATTTGATAACGTAGTATGTATTAAATACTACTCTGACAGCAGATGTAATACAATTTAAATAAAATACCATTCTAGGAATTTGCAATCATTTTACAGTATATTGACAATCATAAATTTGATTTTCTAATCAATGTGATCACCAATGCAAAGTTTGCAACTACTGGTTGAGAAGAATACTATTATGACCAAACATTTATTCTGGGAAAAAGAGGGGGGCGAAATTCTACTCTCGCCTCCCCCCCCCCCCTCCCATGCATAACAGCACGGGGGCAACTCGCCCCTGCTGCCCCCCCTCCCCCTGTTCCGTCGTCCCTGTGCAAGGTACGTACCTATCTTCATACCGAGGTTACCGTCAGCTCGGGGTTGCGTCACCCACCACCATGATCGCCCTCATCGCGAGACGGGGTGTCGTCTTGACGGTCGCCGTCGGCGCTCCTACACGCCGCGCGCGGCAGCTGCGCTCGGCCGTCACACTCTGTCTTCGGCGGACCGCGAGGGCGGAGGGCCTCAGCCGCGAGATAAAGTGCGCCTAAGTGGACCCTCCCTCCTTCCCCCTCCGCCCGTGATGAATGTTCCACGCGCGTCTGCCGATATACAACCCCCCCTACCTCCACCTCCCTCCCCCCCCCCCCCCCCCACTGCCGGCCGGGTAACTCCCTACAGCACATGTGCGCGTCCGAGCACAATATCAATCCATAAATCAGACATCAATGCAGATAAATCTACCGCCAAACATTTCTGGGAGGGAGAAAAGAGGAAACTTTGTACGTATGCGTCAGCCCTCCGCCGCGCTCTCTCCCTTCGCCACTTCCTCCGCCTCTGACCCAGCGCGCACACACGCACACACGCACGCAATTGCGCTAACTTATTCCCTTCTCTCTCACACTCCGTTCCGTGTTCTCTCAGAAATTGCGAGTTTTGATGGACGGCCGCCACGAAGCGAAAGGTCAAAGGAAAAAGACTGACGAAATAAGGGTCTCGGCAAAAATTCACGCGTCATTTCAGAAATGGGTTGGGAAAAAATAGGTGGAGGCGACACTTTTTTTTTTCTTGCCCTCTCTTTGTGGAAACTAAAGCTTCGCTGTTCCCCTCCAGCATTCGCCATTCCCCTCCCTCCAGGAACAACGACGCCCCTCTGCCCCCCCCCCCCCCCCCCGCTCACGAGACGTGCGTGCGCGATTATATACTGTTGTAAGCTATTACCCCTCACAAAAGGGCCAGAAACCATTAAACCTATACGCGGACATGATCTTTTCAGCTGTGAATGAGTGCGCAAGGGAGGGCAGATTACGGGGCGAAGTTTACCCCGAACCGAAGAGCAGATGGGTGGGGGGGGGGGACTCTGGGGTGGGGTGGAAAAGTGACCAAGGGAAGGGATCAGCGAGATGACGGGCTTGAGGGGTGGGAGAGATGTATTATGGTGGTTGAGGGGGGGGGGGGGGTTGGATCTTGCCCCGCAAGTGTCAGGACCAGATTTATTTCATCTTCCTTCCAAACTCCCCTCGCCACTTTTCCAAAAAAAAAAAAAAAATCTTTTTCCCTTTTTTTTTTTCAATTCTGCAAGATGAAATGAAAGATCGGTGTCAGTAAAACGGGATATTTATCTTGCCTATTCTCTCGCGTCGTAACCCGCTCCCCCCCTTCCCCCGAGCCAACTCGTCTCCCGCGAGCAACTTGCCAATCCGAGGACGCGGCGCTCGTCTCCGCTGACTGACGCCTCTCGCACAAAGCGTCGCGACCCGGGGGGTAAACACGACAAAAGCCCGCGGACGCAGATATATGGCGCATTAAAATCGCGCCGGCGTTCCCTTTTTTTCTCTCCCCTTTTCTCTGTCTCTACATATCTCTCTCTCTCTGTCCCTCTCGGTCCTGGAGCTCCCTCAAGCTTTCCCCGACATCCTTAAAAAATTTATTGCCCACCCCCCTGCGCTGCTGCATGGCGAACTCACAGACAATGGGCCTGGCACACCTCACCCCCCGAAAATGTCTTCCTCCACCCCATTTTCAGTACTTTTTTTTTTTTTTTTTTACAGAAAACACCACCTTTTTCGCTTCGTCTCTCGCTGCCCAGCGCTTCCGGGAGGGGGATTAAAAAAAAACAGCGGAGGCGCTTTGGACCGCGATTACAGCCTCCGGGCCTCGGAGGGAAGGGATTCCACCTCGGGGTTGATGCGAGGGAGACGAGATGCTTTTAATTCTCGCCCGCTACGAGCAGGATGACGACCGCCAGATGACCAGGGTCGCCGGGTCGTGGTTCGAACCCGGTCCTCGAGGTCCTCGGTGGCCGTCGTCGTCGCCGACGCGACCCCAGCAGGCGGAGGTGGTCGTCGGCTCTCCCTCGCAAACAACGGGCACGGCGCGCGTTAACAAGCGCCTAAGACGGTGTCCCAAGTCTTTTCGCGCGTAAACCCTGTAAAGCAAATCCTTGGCGTTGGCATTACGGGACGCATACCTATAGGCCTACCCACTGTCTTTACATCATGTAGCCTGCGTGGTCCGAAATAAACCTACATACTGTAAGTTCATTCCACCACAAGAGTTTTGAGGGAATGATTCTACCACGTGCAAGAGCTCGTACAGCAGACTGAAATTGAAGTGAACGCGGTCTAAAATGCTACAAATGGCTCCGGGAAATCGCACGAGATAAATGGCGCTGGATTTCACCAGGATTTCCCCTCTTCCTGTTTTCCCGTCGTCTTGCGGCTAAAACCACGGTGGATTGGAGAATTATCCCGGAGAAGGAAAGTTTCAGAACTACAATACCATAAAATAAGATTTTTTTTTTAAAGTTCTAAACAAATAATAAGCACTAGAATATCAACCACTGCTGTTTAAAACTTCCTATTTTTTTCAAATTACTGCCATTCTTTTAAAAAAAAAAATATTTAAGGTCCTGTTTTGTAACAAGAGTTACGTCCTTTGTTACGTTCAGTGTTACGTTCTTTGAATAGTTCTTGGAATGGGGAATATTTAATCAAGATGCTTTTGTAGATTATGGCATTGATGGTTACGCCATATGCCATAAGAAACCCCAATGTCAACCCCAAAAAAAGATTAATTCTAATACAAAACATATGAATTTGTAAACACACAGAAAGAAAGTCAAAACCAATCGATGCGAAATTTAAATAACATAAATAAAGAACATAGCAAAGAAAATTCCTGGAAGTAATAAGTCGAAAACAAACCAATAAATACAAAAATAACGGCACTGACGTACACAGTGGGCTATCACGACGAGGCAGTTGCGAAAAGAAAAGTAAATTTCATCAAAACGAAAACTTTGTACGACACAGCAAACAAACAGAGGAACCCAACTATGATTCAAAACAGATAATATGGACAGCACAACAATACAACGTCACACATACGAACACAACGATAAAATGAAACAAATATTCTGACAACACAAGGGAAGACAACACAGACGAATAAAGTACTCTTCTTAAGGCACAACATTTGAGACGTTTCGGGAACTAATATCTGTCCCCATCTTCAGGCACATGTGTTTTATATATTCATTTTTTTGTCTGTTGTTGAGGTTTCTTTTGACATACAGTTTGTTATTGAGGTTCCTTACGGCATACGGTATGTTATTGAGGTTTAATATGACATACAGTGTGACCATCAATGTGTATGTCCACAAAAACATCTCTTTTATCAGCAATGTGTTTCACGTATCGGGTTTGTGTTTTTCTTAATTGGTATATTTTTTTGTCAGTAAGTTCTTGTACATTCACTTTAAAGAGCTCACGCCCCATGAATATCTTATCCGACGTGTTCACTCCGGAAGGACAATATTTCCGACCGCGTGTCCGTGAAACTCCTGGACGTCTCCGGGACGGACGGACGGCCTGATTGCCGGGGCTCGCTGGACCGCCCAGTCACGAGACGTCTCCTCCGGGAGACAGGTTATCTGCAGCGGTGTCACGTAAGACACGGGACACACGCGACACACACGCCATGCTGCGCTTGTCTCGTCAACCCGGCCGCATTAACAATGCAAACACGCCAGAGCCGGGCGCTCGATACGGAAGCGACACGCGTCTTGCTGCGAGGGACGGCTAATGTTCCCTCGCCTCCCTCGCCAGCGCACGAGGGCTGGAGGGGTTGGGGGGGGGGGGTGGTCCCTCGGTGCTCACGCTCGTCGCTCCGGCTCACATCGAGGCTGTGACATCTCAGGGTCCCGTCGCCTGGCCTACACCGCGCCATTTACAATCCGCTCAGCAGTCTTCAGAGCGCGTGTGTCTGATAGCGGGTAGCACAAGGCTCGGTCTCACTCGCCGTGTTCATTTATTTCGTTTTTCGTCATAACTATTTTTTTTAAGTTTTTTTTTATTTTAACTTGATCTCCCCCTTATATTCGTTGTTCTGCCACAAAAAATTTTCAAAAGATATTAAATTAGTGTAATATTGTTGGTGTAAAATGATGATAATTGCGAAGATTTGCGCGCCTTTTTGCACCCGCGATCTGGGGGGGGGGGGGGGCAGGTATGGGTGGTGGAGGTGACATCAACTAGAGACCGGAAAATTTCGCGATTTCAATGACCTGTGGGATAGACTCCATGATCCTCTATGCATTCGGGAAAATGACATCTGCTCATCGGCTACTGACTCGTGATACCTGTTAACTGGGACGCTAGTGATTAGATACTTTTTTTTTGTTAAAGGTTTTTTCATTGGCCGAGTGTCATTCAGATAAACTGTTGCCCAATCACTGATGCGGTAAAAAGGTAAACGTTTTTTTTGGATTCTAGCCTATCGCGAAAGTAATCCGCGAATTTTTCCGGTTACTAGACATCATCGAGCACTTGCTCGTCGACAATTGAGGCAGCGCGGCCGGTCGCTGGGTCGCCCCGAGGTGTAGGCACCCCGTCGCGCGGCCGCGGCCCGCTGTCCGCATGGCGGAAACCGCCGACCGGCGAAATAAAGATAAGCTCACATCAGAGTTTACCGAGAGCTCCCAAAACCACCTGGGCCTGGACATCGACTCGGTGCTCGTGCATTGAGCAGTGTGTATTTGGTCGAGACCACTGAGAGCAAACACAAGCCCGCTGTCGCCTGGAGCGTGAAGCTTTGGCGATCTCGGCCACGGAGGATCCTACAGGGACAAGCCGGGTAACCACCCAGGGGCCCCACGCTGGCCATATTCATTTTTATTTGCCTTTATTTAGGCTATTTATGTAAAAAAAAGTATGCTCATAAATGTGAAAAGGAAGAATTAAATTATTATTATAGAATGTAAAGTTCAACTGAGTATTAATGATTTCACATTAGATACCTAAACATTTAAAATTTGTATTTGCCTTAAATAATAACGTCTTTTCATAGGAGTTTAATATTTGGAATTAAGAAAATTTAGCCAAGTTTAATTTATCAGGAACAGAATAGCCCAATTTTTTGATATAAATTAGTCAAATCAAGTCTATCATCGACATTTAAGTTCCAGGTTGTTAAAAAAAAATTAATTCAGAGATTTTTTTCCCTTCAGATTTTCCTAGTGATAGCCCCTCGCCCCTTTTTTTCTGATAGTTTTCCATTGCCTCCCTCCTCCCCCCATAGATCCTAGTAAATGTCCCTCTCAATAATATTATTGCCACGCATAAATAAATAGATCTGTGCCCCGCAAAGTCACTTTTCGTATCTGCTCACAGCCAGACACAAGCCACTGCTAAATGTCTGCAAGTAAAGACCTTGTATCAAGTTGAACAGTTCTCAGAAATTGCACCAGTTGTATCCATGTTTATGAGCGCTGAAAACCACATGAGTTGTTACAAACACTGATGACAGAACAACAGCGGCAGAAGGATACGCAGAACGTAAATACTAATATTTTATCTGATTTGAGATAAGTTAAATAGCACAGACTATACAGTGAATACAGGATAATCTTTTTTAGAGTGCGAATAGCTGGTCAAAACCAAATTATTAGGGGGAACAGATAAAATAACTGGTGGATTTATACCAAATCCTTGCTGGGTTGTTTCATGTTCCTCGTTCTCTCCTGATGAGAACACGTCGATTATCGCGACTCATCGGAGAACAGAACAGATCGCCATTCGTCGTGCCCGCATCCACGATGTTCCTCCGCCCAGTTACCCCTGTGCTCACCCATGTCAGTGGGACTCACACCAAGCAGCTAGATGCATAGAGGCCACCCCATGAAGACTGTTAGCAAGGCACTTTGCTGTAGCGTTGCATTCTGCCCCCTGTTCCAATGGGCTGACGATAGAAGCTGCTTGTAGCTTACTGCTGAAAACACATCTTGTTTGATCCACTAATAATAATCATTGTCTTATCCCCCAGTGTACATTCTAGACGTGACTTACAGCCGATAACCGAGCGTCACAAAGACAAACAGCGCACTTAAAATCTCACCGCTATTAAGCGTCTTTATTCTTTAAAAAAAAAAATATCTATAATTTATTTCACAAAACCTACGAGTAGACACGCACTTAACTTACGTCCGCATACAGAAGTTAACCTATATTTTGTAAAAGATCTGCAAAGGATCATACTTACACCATGTGTTGACCTCAATGTTATTTCAGACTGAAATCTTTATTCGTATATTTTTTTTAATCACTTGCCAGCACTTCTGGATCATTAAAATACATTTCATGAAAAATGGAAAGTAAGATTGCTGCTAATAGAAGAGATCGTTACAACGGGAGAAGAAAATGAATCACATTATAGGTTGGGACGTAGGAAAAAAAGAGGTACAAGAGTCTACTACACCTCTCGAAAAGTTATTTCTGAAAGAGCCTTTTTACCCCAGTCAGTCCCTTTTTCCTTGGCCCCCACGAGTCAGTTGGACCCTGTTAGTAACAAATTACCTCAGATTCTTCGGCCGACAATAATGTAGCGGCCCCCTCGGACCGCGCACAACAAGGGGCCCCAGGGGGAGGGAGGGGGAGGAGACAGACCCCCGCGGTCCAATGTCCATTCCGCCGGCAAGTCGTAAATTTGGCGGCGGGCCGTGATGGACGGACGCCCGGGGAGGGGCGTCTTTCAGCGTCGGGAGTCCGCAGGGCGCACAAAGGGCCCTGCGGTTCCCCGTGATCGCCACAAAGGCCGACGCGCCATTCATCGGCAGCTCGCTGAGAGGATTACATCTGCGGAGCAAGAACACAGGCCGTCGGCTCCTTACAGCGGCGCTGTTACCGCGAGCCCCTGGTCCCAGCCGACATCCGTCGACCTGGAGGTAACGAGACATCTCCAAAGCTTCAATAGTCCACAGGCACAAATCTCTCAAGAATTTGTCCAAGGCCGAATATTTTTCACATTGATAGAGCCGACTATGCTTAACAACATAGAGAAAGTTTACCACTGTATATCTTGTGCCTATCACGGAAAACGCGCAGGATGTCCTAGATGACAGCGACTTACAGCAGTCCATTTATGCAGTTATTAACGTATATTCTCCATAAACCTACCAAAACAATCAAGAAACGCTAATATACACACCATTGTTGAAAAATATTCCGAGTATTAATATTAAAGATAGTTTATAAATCGATTCACTTATGAAATAAGATTTTTTTAACACTGACACCCAGATAAAAAAAAATATTTACACAAAACTAGAGCACAGTGCGCAAAATTTCTCCATAAATGTGTTTGCGTATACTTTTAGCTCTAAGTACTTATACAAAGAGTCTAGCGTAATAAGTTGGCTCACTGAAGTGGCCCGAGCGTCACAGAGTGTATCGTACTTAGGCGGTTACAAGCTTTCACTCATTACACTTGGTCTTATTTAGGGATAACTAGAAATACCTATGTCTGACTAGCTTAACCCGGCCACGCTTCGCTGTGGCTAAGTCTGAAATGAAATGAATAGGAAAGTAAATCGGATTACTCCCTGCTTTGCGTTGCTGTGGCTATTCTGTGGAATGAAATGAAAGAAAGAAAAAATATTTTTTACATATTTTTTTTTTTAATTTTAAAGCTTTAGGATGGACTGCATGTTATGTTTTTCCTTTTTTGCACAAACATAAAGATCAGATGGTTTACCGACTCTTGATAACGCGACTTATAATTACCCATAAGAGAAACTTTCGTTTTCTAAATTCAAAACGCACACTTGCAAAGACTGCCTTGCGCTTTATTGATAGTCATAGCGAACGCAAGATGTATTGGAAATTGAAGCCGTTTGAACTTGAACGCTATGTCTGTTAGAATGAGTGGTATTCGTGGAAGTAGTGCGTCTTCGCCTTAATGAGGTCCAATCATAATTTTTGCTTCAATTAGATTGTTCATCAATTTTTTAACTACCAATCGGGTGTTTTTGCATAACTTTGGCTGATTAATGTTTCGTAGTAGTATAATTGACACTTAAATTTTCAAATTCAGAATGTGTGACGGCAATACGGTAACATCTAGGGAATTAAAAAATTCCGTTGGAAAATTCACTAATTCACTACTTCACTTTAGTTTATCACGGAGTCAATTGATATGTATGTCACTCTTTAACCTCCAATTCTGTTTAGGATGATGTTTCTAATATATACGTAAACAATTTTAACCGCTAGATGGCTCTTTCACTTTACCATGCGTGATTTAGATAATTTGTTTCCATGTTTTGGTAAAGCTTGTCTATTAATTCTTCTTTTTAATTCATGATATTGCAAAAATTATATGGGAATGTGATATTTACTGTTTCTGGATTTGTAGTTACAGTGACATTACCGAACACGAGTAATTATTGTCTTGAAAATATGTTATCTGTTGGATCGATTTGAAGATGAACTCTCATATTTGTTGTTAAATGCATTTTTGTTTACCGTGCTCCGAAAACTTTAATATTTTTAACAGGCATTCAATTCATCAATTGGTGTTGAGCGAGGTTTACCTAGAAACATTTGCCTGAAGTGTCACCGAACAGTAACACCAATGCTCCACCAATTTGAACAGTCAGCTATTGTGAGCACTTCCCGGTTACCACTTAAGGCGTTCTTTCAGGGTGTTAAAATGGGAAGCTGCTTGTCCTAACATAGTGTTGGTTGAGACGGATGTTAAGACAGGTAAGTTAAATTTCTACAGTAGGTTACTGACAAGTACCAATTTACCCAGTTAGTTCCAAAGTGTCAGTTGAGCCTGTATGCACTACACACAAGAAACAAATTTTCATGCCTACTATAACATGTTTCGATTGAACGAAAACACTTAACGAGGAATCAAAATAGTTAATTTTAACAAGGAACAAACTGCGTAGCTACGCAGACGTGTTTCCAGTAACCGCGCAGTTCCGGGTGAATGACGCGGATGAACCCAGACACGTACAGCGGGAGGATAAACAAAGGCTCTAGGAAGTGGATCTCGGAAGAGACACTGTGCCGTGGACCTGCGGGTGGTTGGGGGGGGGGGGGAAGTGATGAGGGGGAATGAGGGGGAATGAGGGGGAAGAGATCCCCGCGACCGACCGTGCGAACCGCGACCTGCCGGAGGGAGACGGCGCCGAACCTGTTCCCCCGGATCGCGAGCTCTCTCCCTCCCCTTTCCCCTACCAGCCATGAACCTCCGCTCCTCCTGCCCCACAAACCATGCTGGAGACTTCCTTCTGGGCTCACACGCTAGCATGACTTTGCTATTTCCAGGGGCCAAGTATCATTTTCAAAACTAACCCGGTGGCCAAAACACTTTTTTTCAAAATTTTACTTCCCTTAAAAAAAAATCCCTTGGTCAACTACTTTTTACACCAATACCATTTTCTAATATACCGATACTCGAGTAACGTGTGTGTGTCCATTGTATCTCTTCCAGGTTGTTGTCTATCAGTCTTTTTTTTTACAATAACCTGCTGCATTGGTCAATGGAACACCGTTCAAATTCCATCATTCGGGGACCTTGCCCATAACAGCTATTTTGTTTCTCCTGGTCTCTCTTTCCCTAACGCTCCAACGGGAGGCAGAATAGGAAATTTATAACAAGGGTAATACTTACTAAGTTCGTATGTCGTGTGACTTAATTAAATGTGAAAATCGAAACGGAAAATAAAAATTCCTAATAGTACTTCAAAAACTGAACTCTTTATAAATACAAAAGCAGACATGCTAATTGAACATACTTCGGCAAGAACTATTTATGGTTTAAAACCAATATTTTCCTAAAACTGAAAGTCTACGTCTGTAGTATTTGACTATGCTAGGCCTATGTAATTATAAACAAAGTCCACAAACACACAGAATTTGGTAATTTGTCTGTAACTGCCAAAATTTTCTCGTGAAACGAACGTAAACATAATCGTATGACCCAGTTGACCAAGCATTTCCGTACATGATAGGAACTTCCGCCATGGCGACAGGCCACTTCGTCATTCTACTGTTTCAAAACTGGAGCTATTCTTTGAGTTTCCATATATGAAGTAGCGGAATTACAGTCTAAAATAAATGTGTTCAAAGATGAAAAACAGGAACTACGCCCAAGGCAAGAGAAGATTAGCAGTGAGAAATTCAGGCTGCAGGATGCTCAAGGTAAATTGAAAAGTTTTCTGATAACAATTGTTTGTTTAGCAATATTAGTGTATTATTGCATAAAGAAGAGAAAATATTATTATATTTAATACTAAAAAAAAGTTAAATTTCCTGCCATAGATCATGACCCATCAAGTTCAGACGTATCATCCTTGAAGTATCATCGTTGAAGGCAGGCTATAAAGAAAAATTGAATTTGGCATTCGTAGTAAGTATAAAATTTGGCCAAAACAAAGAAAAAGAGAGAATCACGTACCTCGGTTAAGCATAAATTATCACACAGTAATCGCTGAGGCCCACGTGCTAATAAATCACGAGTGCGAAACAAAAGCAAGCAAGGGGGAGGGAAAAAAAATAAAAGACGCCACTAGCATCGCTGTGCGGAACCAGAACCTAAAAACCCAACGGAGCTCATATCTGGTCGGCAAAATCTCACCTGGTGACAACTGGCCTGTCTCGCCTATTTCGGATTTTAAATAACACGTCGCTATGGACGGTTGCCAACGATTCCCGGGTGCATGCATGCTTTTAATAACTACCTCCTCACCCCCCCCCCCCCCCCCTCTCACACACACACACAATTATTTATTTCCCTGCCGAACTCCTGCGTTAGGTTCTCTTTGCGAAGAACCTCTGAACATATTCTGCACGTAACAGGCCTCGCGCCCTTTCCCCAACCACAACCTTTCCCACACACGCTGAAACCAGAACCGCGACCCTATAGCAACCCAAGCACTGGGGAGCATACACGTATATTTTTTTTTATTTTACACATACCAAGCGCCTCCACCATTTCTTTGCTGATTTACCGCCCCAGAGAACAGGTGAACTGCTTGCATGTTTCCGTGAGGAGAGGGGGGGGGGGTGAGGCAGGGCGTGTGTGTGTGGCCGCTATTCAGCCAGCTAACGCCGAAGCCAAACTTGCACCTCGCTCTCTCACCTTTACACCTCCCTCTCACCTACCTGGCATCAAACATTTTAAACCCGTGGTCCAATAATTCTTGCCTCCTCCCCACCCCTCCCCCGCTAACCCCCCTCCCCCCTGGCCTGCACGGCGCGGCGGTGCGAAAATTTCTCGTCGCCGGCGGTTGCCAAGAACGCGTTGTTGGCGCGAGGCCGGATCCGCGCGCAAGACGGAGTGGTGGGGGCGGGGGGTCGCGGGGGGCTCTTTGTCGGCCTGTAAAAACACACGGCCGGTGCGACCGGGGTGAAAGTGCTCTAGGAGGGGGAGGGGAAGTCAAGGTAACACAACAATGGAACACCTTTGCTGCACCCGGAAATAGGCCGTATCCCGAGCTCAATAGAAGCAGGCCCGGTCGTGGGGGCGGCAGAAGGGAGAAGGGGGGGGACCCCGTGGCTGAGAGAGAAAATAATTGGTTTGTTTTCAGGCAGGTGCTTCTTGCTCCCGAGTCTTTCACGAGGACGCCAGAGCGGAAAATTATAGCGGCCGGGGGGACAGCATTCGGCAGTCTGCCTTCACAAAACGAAAACTAGCTCACTTCAAAGACTAGATTCCTCAGCGGTTTTACAACCTTCCTGATCACAACCGTCGCTTCTAGAGTCTTAATTATCATCTCGTAAGCCCATCTATTCTACAGAAGAAAACTCTTGATTTGGTTAGCACTAATTGACTTTTCGGTCGTAGCGTGTTGACAGAAGCGTCATCGAAAACTTGGGAAACAAACAGTGTTTGCAGTGCGTGACTGCTTTTTTTTTACTTTTTAATATCGTTTGTTGTTTTATACTTATTGATATTTTATTTTTACTGAACAATTTTATTCAATGAAACTACATAATTTTCTGTTGGTTGATAGTGTCTAATTAATGACAAAGTCTTTCGCTGATTTTTCTGTGTCCCTTTTCTCCATTTAAATGGAGTATTTACTTGAAATCCTAATCCAATATTAATGTGATAATGAGGGCGCATGTACTAAATTAGGCACGTGCGTTTTTTTTAATTTTAAGAAGATTTCGAAGAAAGATCGCTCATTCCAGTCAGGAAAATGCATGCCTTCTTTTTCGTTTCATGGTCCATATATTGAAAATATTACTTATTTTTATGGAAACTGTAACTGCCGTAATTTTGCACAAATTTCTTCCAGACTAATAAATAAATATAGAGGTGGAAAATCTCGAACTTGTTCGTTTATGGGAAAAATTGTACCAAAAGGGCTAGAAATGCGGAAAGTTTTTGAAAACTGAAGAAAAAAAATTAAAACTTCTTTAATATGGAAAACTTTTTATTCGTTTGAATTTACTTTACCTCGTAAGAGTGGTACACAAAAATGTTTTAACCTCTTTTTTACACCAACCATTACTGCAAGGGGCGGAATAAATAATGGTTATAGGATCTAGGACAATAAAATACTATAACTCTTTTAGTAGTCACATTATCAAATAAATTCACAGTTATTGTAACATTCATAACCAAGATCTAAAAATTTTGTCTCAATCAATTTTTGATATGATCAACACTTACTGCAAGAGATAACTAAAATTAGGTTGCAGAACAAAAAATTAATTTCTCCCTTAGCAGAAACCATATTTATATCCTTAAAAATATATTTGAAAATATTCTCGATATCACCTAAACGGATATTTGTCCATTTTTTACACATACAAAAGTAAGAAATTCGTTCTCTCTTCCTGAAACCGTAGGCCTACGGTTAAATAATAACTGAAAAATAACTGTAAGTACACTCGGTATATTTAACTGGTTGCGTAAGTTTTATAAAGTTTAGAATATTTAATTTACTATAACATTATACATATTTACAAATCTGAAATAAATGCGTTCAGCAATTAAGCTGTCAATTTTTTTTATTTCAACGTGCATATGTTTTACTAAAAACCATAGTGCGACTTTCAGAAAAGTTTTATAGAGTTTTTCGTGTCATGGTTCATAGACCCCAAAACCATCGTCAACTAGAAAATGTATACTATACATATGATATTTATGGAAACGAATACTGCCGTAATTTCCAAACTGATACATAAAATATAGAAGTGGAAAATCGTGGTAAAGTTCGTTAATGGGCAACATCCGGCCAAAAGGATAGAAATTGAGGTTTTTTGAAAAACAGAAAAATCGCTATAACTACCATAATATAACGAATATCACAACCATTTAAACGTATTATAACTCTTACAAGTTATATCAAAAATGTTTCTCAAGATACATTTTTGATACGACCAACCATAACTACAAGGGGTGGAAAAAAAGGGTTGGAGGACAAAAAATCATAACTCCCTTCGTAGGCACACCATAGAATCCATTAGAAATGTTTATTGGTTTCACTACTTAAATTGGTAAATGGACTCTAATAATAATAGTTCGAAAGTTTCACAGAAAACCTTCTCAATAAATTAAAACACTTATTATATTATAACTTTCTTCTGAGTGTGGCTAGTTAGATAATGAATAAGGAAATAACTTATCATTATAGTTTATTTTATTTAATATATCTGATAACCCATTTAAGTGTGGAAAAAAATTACTCAACTGAAAAAAGAATTGTTTGATAGTATCCTGATAGTATTCATAATAATTTCGTTCCATTCGCCTAACGGTGGCAGAACAAAATTGTTGGGCTGTTAGTAATAAAGCTAACCAATGTACAACAACTACAATTAATCAATGAGCATACGGTAGCGAAATTCGCGCCAGTGGTAATTGTAGAATATTTACAACATTAGGATCCGTCCGTGGTCGCAGAAAGCCCACAATCCACACTGAAGGACATCAGAAACCAAGGACAAACAATACGACAAGTGACTAACGTATTGCTAGCTGTCACTGACAAGTAGGTTCAAGGTTCACAGTTAAACACGCGCAACAGTGTTGTTTGATAGTGTTTTTTTTTCTTCACTAGTTAAATCACCAAAGAAAAAAGGAAATTTCTGTGTTTGTTCATTTGAAGACTCATTCGTGCGTTTATCATTAAAGTAACTCGTTATGCAGCGATACAAAGTAATCACAAACAGTTTATTAAAAGGTATTTGAAAAAAAAATTAAACGTAGAAGCTTTGGTGACTGGCATATCTGACTCCGTTTTTCTTGCGGCATTATCTGCCCAAAAAGGTAGGTAAATTACGGTTTAAAAAAAAATGACAGGAGAAGGATGAAGACAAGCAGAAATTTACGTCCCGCGCAGACAGCGAAGGGCAGAGATATTTTTTTTTCCTCCCTCCGGCGCTCCCTGTGAACGTGTCAACCGGCAGGCCTGCCACGCCCTCCAGCGAGCGGAAGGGAAGACAAAGCTGTGAAGTTGGCCCCTCGTCGGGGGCGCACGGAATCCGACAGAAGTGCTGAGCTGGAGACCGGCGGCCTGGTGGGGGAGGGGGGCTGCTGATTTACCGTGTATCCCCCCCTCCCCTACACACCGACTAGCAGCACCTGCCCGGGCGAGGGGAGGGGGCCGCACACGCAGTGTCGCCCACGTGACGAGAAAAAGTTACTGCTTCCAGCAGGAAGCCGGCGGCGCGCGGAGACCTTCCGCCCGCCCTCGGAAGAAGGAAAAAAAAAAAACAAATCAGCGGCCGTCGACAGCGCGTGGTGACGAAAACTTCCAAACAAAACTCCACCTGCGGGTTGATTACGAACACCCAAGCAGGCATGCGGTATTCTCCACGCTCTACCGAAACACGTGCCGTTTTTGGTGATTACGAACTGAAATGCGGTGCGTGTTTCGTTATAATCCGCGGGACTTGTGGGCGGGAAGCCTATGATGTACATTCAATATTGCACAGACCCGAATACTCACGTTGGCAAGCCTTCTTTTCACAGACGAGAGAGCCAAACGCCCGATCGTGCATCTTCGGTTTTTTTTTTTGTTCATTGTAAATAAATATACAACTTATGATAACTAATGGTCAATTATGTTAGGTTAGCTACATTATAAATACTTTAAAACATCGTGGACGGTTGGTTGATTTGGTAAGGATAGCTATATTAAAGATACTGTGAAATCATGTATACGGTTTCCTAGCGCTGGATAGCTACATATTAAAAAGTTACTTGCTAAGCAACCATAAAATGTTTTTACAGTATTTTTAATGTAGCTATTCTTACCTAATATAACCAACCTTCCACAATGTTTTAAAGTATTTATAATGTAGCTAACCTATCCTAATCGACCGCAAAATTTAATGCCACACCGGTTTATACAATGAGATAGAACGGAAAAAAAAAAAAGCTAGCATGAACTTCGGGGAACTTCGGGTTTGGCTCTCTCGTCTGTGAAAAGTAGGCTTGCCAACGTGAGTATTCGGGTCTGTGCAATATAGAATGTACATCATAGGCTTCCCCTTATGGGCAAGCAACCACTCAATATTTATTGTGTGCGTCAAATAAACAATTTTTTTTTTAATTTCAGTGATATATAAATATTTCTTTTTAAATTTAATTTTTCTTTCAAGCATTTAAATTATCTGTGATTTGTTCAATAATTATCTCATTTAAACATGGAGTAAAATAAATTCTTGTTATCAATGTTGCAATATCTGTATTTTGCCATAGCAAACATAAAACCATAGATATAAGTACTGCGGTACTAGTTCCTGACTTCAAATAATGTTTACGTTAAACTTCATTGTAAATAGGTTTGGCTCCTAACACACCCAGCTATGTTAAGAGAAAATAGTGCCACTAAATTTTCTAATTATTTAATAGTTATTATACGTAGTTAAATTACATCGCTAACCTCTTATTCGTTTCACACCACCAACTGATACGCACGTGATATACCTATAACTTAGCACCGGTGCGATAATAACATCCGTAATGTGTGTTCATTCTCAAAGATTACGGTACATACCGTCACAACGTCATCAATAGCCGAGGTTTAACGAGAAAATGTTGTGTTCGTACTCAATTAGTTTCTTCCCGCGATAATATTCACGACTTTCGTTGCTTACCGTGTCTTGTTTCGCTAATTGTTTGTTCATAATCAACCCGGTGAACTGCAGTACAGCACCCGTCTTAGATTCATTTTTACCCACTTTACTTTGGAACTGCACACTAAACAAAATATGCCAGTTAATTTATACATTCATAATTCTCTGAACAGCAGTCATTTTTAACACAACCTGAAAGAATTAAAAGAACAGTTAGATTGTCGATAAAAGAATGGATATTACTCAAACGACAGGAAATAAACTTATCAGAAATTAAATTGAAGAAAAAAATAAGCCCTTTAAAACATAATATTTTTACAAACGTAATGATATTAAACAATAATAATAAATATTTTTGTTGAACAATGTACAAACGCGACTGTGAATAAAATATGACATTTTTTAACCTGTTTTCTGACATTAGTATATTTTTTAAATACATATTTTGCAGTGCGTGAAAATCTCGTGTCTATTTACTGAAATAACAAGTAATGTTTCTACAGAATTCTTAATTGTATTTTTAATAAACATACGTTTGGCAACAGGGCAAATAAATTTACCTTTAGCGATTGTGCCTACATATATTTCAAACACTGCGCTAGAATCACATGGTGGGCTACAATAATAGCACTAAAAAGTTACGATGGGTGATAGGTCAAACAACACTGGCATACATATAATTAATCTCGTTCAGGCTACAGCAGGTACAATTCACGCTGAAAGTCAGCCACGTCGCTCCAAACATAAAGCACTCAAAGTGACTTCAATTGGACTCTGCCACAGGTAAACCATTTATGGCAGCAAATATTGTTTGCCATATAACCGTGCCGAGTTAACGATTTCAATAGCTTATAGATAAGCATAAGACGAAACAGTTTAGCTACTTAATTTAAGTAATAAATTAAAGAAAAATAAATATAAATTAAATGTTACGCCAAGCTCATGACACGGTAACACACAATGGTTTGAATGTAGTTTTTTGAAGTTTCCGAACTATCTAAAACAATTACATTAAAAGTCTAATCAATAAGTGAGTATTCAACCTAATTTAAAATTATTTTATCAGATTGAAAAATCAAATATTCTTTTTTGAAAAGGAGAAAAGGTTCTACATAAAATTTATTATACTAACTGCAGTTTGCGTGAACATTTTGGAGCGAACTAAAGGATTATTTATGAATGTGTCGGTAGAGATGTTTTAGAAAGTGGCCCCGCCTACCCGGGCACGCATACGGTTGCAGAGCTTCAGAAGAAACAACGCAATTCAAAAACTGCTTAAGATATTCCAGTGTGGGTCTATTAACGAAAAACATTTTAAAAACCACTGAGGACATATTTCGTTTTTAAACTGTATTTTAGGAGAGTGAAAATGGCCAAAAAGCTTATTTTCAGAATAATTTTCTAGTCACAAAACGCACAGTAAAGAGTCTTGAAAGCACCCAAGGGACTTGCAACACACCTTTATCATAATTTATCCGCCAAATGATGTAATGATTACCGCTCAAATTTAACAGCGGTCCTACGTACGACGAGAAGGCTGCCCGCCAATTTCAGAGCCTTGCGCTCAGAGGCGATACCACGCTATAAAAACCAGCTAGCGTCGCGCTTAGCATTCGTCCTCACTAACACAGATACACCCCTGACTCGGTGGGGCCCCCTTTTACTCTGGTCGTCAGAACCACTTACGCGCGGTTGTCTGCGGGGCAACTACGGTAGCGACCGGCGGACATCTCGTCGTAATGGTGACGCGACCCTCAGCGGCGCACGCGCGAGACAAGACGGCCGCGATGTGACGTGTGCTCCTGATGCGAGGACTCCCTCGCGTTTACGAGGCGAACCGACGACCCCGGCCGTCGCTATCAGCGCCGCGGATCACGTGTTGAAGACCTCCTTCCCTTCCCACGACATGGCCACGGCCGTCGCGAGTCGGGAACATGAAGTCGTCGAGGGGTCGACCGACCGTTCCCCGCGCCGCCCCGCGGACGCGCGCGGAACTAACGGCGTTATCCGCGTGTAATCTGAGGGCACGTACGTTAAATAATAATAAAAAATAAAATAATAACCTGTTCTCCCCTCCCAATCTTCCCAGCGGCCATCTTAAACGTCCGGGACCGGCCACTATTAAACCGGCGCTCACTATCGGATAGAACTCGCCGTTTTGTAATAACAGCACTTTTGAGCTCGCGATTCCGCGGTGAGATACTGCTGCGATGCCTCGGGGCGCGCTGCTCGGAACATCGTCTTGGTCCCGGATTTATGATGGGATGGAACCCACTCGGTGCTCGTAATGGGGGAAAAAAAAAATCCGGGACGGTTCCAGCGCGAACGATTCGTGAACGGCCGTGCATAAGAATTACAAAAAAATATATACATACCACACGTTTCTCTGGGAGGTACTTAATCCGCTGAGTTATTGGACGGGGTCGCGTGAACGGTGCTGGCCAATGATTTCCGCAAACTTTGCAGGTGAAGAGAGAGAGCTAGCAGACATCCAGAACACGCTGGTGCATGAAGAACACCACTGAGTGTCCACTTGCTAACTGTACATAGCGTGATTTAATAAGGCTCAGAATAATCATAACCCGTCCACAGAGACAGGGAAATGGTAATATCCTTGAATTTTTGGGACAGCATGTCCAGTGCTTCTGTTCCTGTAGTTCAACGTTATTTTGCTGTTTATTTTATTCTTCATTTGGATATCTCACTTAGTTCAAAAGATTTTATTTACCGTTCCAGTAGATTTATAAATTTAGGAATCGATATGTTGCCTTCGACCTAGCACTGTTATTTTTTACTACATTTTGTATTCTGCAATCCCTCTTCGTCTCAATGCAAGCTTGAAATGTAAAAAAAAGAGGTATGTTTACTTTTATTAGTTTGTTCGTCTAGTTAATTATAATAGGTTATATAATAAAATATTTATTTGTAACTCTTTTCTGGGTGTTAAGAAGAATTTTTCACTTCACAATGTTAAATACTTTCACCGAGTTATTGTATTGAAGAACGCAAGCTCTAAAATAAAATTCCATCTTTAAAATTAAAAAAAAAAGTTCGTAAGAACTTAGATTTTTAGTTATCCATAAGTATAATTATTTTATAAAAAAACTGCACAAATCTGAAACTGATTTTTTTAAAAACCGTTTAATGCAAACACCGGGAAATAACTGCAAGTACATTAAAATAACTGAGTTTGAATCGGCATTAGAAAATCACGTCAAAATATTTTTTTTACTTGTTCATTTTCCTAGTATAAATCATTACAATCATGCTAGTATTAGCCTAAGTAAACTATATCACCCGCTTCATCACAATCCATAACGGTTTACTTAAACTTCACATTACAACGTATAATATTCACTGCATAAAGAACAACTTGCGCGAAGAGCAACGAGAAAATAAAAGTGCACTATACAACACACGATCAAGTATCGACTTGTCATTCGGCCTATAGCTTACTCGGGACAGTCATAACAGGCTAGCATTTTGTTCCAAAACGAATATGCTTAGCGCTGTTTAGTCAGAGGTGTATTTGTGTTACTGAGGCGGAATGATAAGGTCGACGCTCGCTAGTGCTTCTAGCAATGTATCGCCTCTAACGATAACATTATAATATGGCGGAGAAATGAGGAGAAATGTGTAATTCAAGTCCCTTAAGTACTCTCAAAAAGCTGGTCATGCATTTGAGCCGTTTTCACTTTTCTAAAAATAAAAAAATAAATGCAGCTTGAAAACGAAATACGAAAATAGAACTGGTAATCCGCCCTGAATAGTATTCTCAAAAACCTTTAGTAAACAGAAACCCGTTTGGAAATGTTGAGCAGTTTTGGAATGCGTGCATGCGTGCACAGGTTGGCGGAAGCCTTGAGGGGTTGCAGTGGTATCGACTGTCAGCCGCCTGCACCGGAGAACAGGACTGACGGACGGACGGACGGACGCACGGACTCATTACCCTTATCACGCGCGGCCAGTTTATCGACTCGCGGAGCGCCGGGGCTGCCGCGCGTTTATCGGCCGCCGTGCGCCGCCTATCGCCGCTCGATCGTAATCGTTATCGGCGACACGAACCGCGGGACTTTTCTCCCCCGCGGCCGCGCGATCGGGAGTAAACAATCAGCTCGCGGCTCGTGGAGGGTGGTCAGGGGAGAGAGGTGAGGTTGTCGTCGCGGCAAGTCGCCGTCTCTCTCTCTCTCTCTCTCTCTCTTTCTCTCGCGAGGACTGTCGGCGGTGGTAATTGGACAAGCGCGCGGCTGTTTGCAACATCAAATTTACATTTTAAAATGCACCAAAGAGTTTCTGAAGTGAGACAGAAAGAAGATCCGAGGAAACTATTCAAGAAATGAAATAGAAAAAAAAGCTAGGCCTACATTAACTAATTGTGTCGCGCAACCCGTTGCGAGGATGACAGGTTCGATCCTATAAATGTCCCGGCATGAGTCAAAATTTATGAGAACTTACTTGGTTTCACTGTGATACTGGAGGTCCGGGTCTCACATTCTCCGTGCATATCCACGCTGCTTTGAGATGGGGTCGCACACGCCATGTTGATTTTTAATTTTGTCGTCATTACTATTAGTTAAGGGCTATTCTTGTATATTTAACACTATGCGTCTCTTGCATTTCTTGCTCTGACACAAATATTTTCAACAGATAGGTATAAACTAAGTTTTATATAATGGTTGTAAAAAGTCGCGCAAGTGTTTGTATTGGTTAACACTTACCTTTGAATATATATACTGTATAGAAGTCGCGAGTGGATAGGATTTACTCTACGTTTTTCAGAAGTGTATGATGATCAGCTTGGGAACTTCACCGCTGCAGTGCGCTGCCGTAACGCCCTGTATCGTCTTAGTTGTTATTTACACAGAGCGCAGCACTGTCGCCCACTGTCATTCCCCGCACCCCCCATCCATCATTCACTGCAGCTCAAGGTCGTTCAACAGGAGGGGGAAGGGGTGTTTGAAGAGTTCGACACTTGTCCGCTAGGGACCACCACAAGTCGATGTCCTAGAGATGGTGGCGATTGCGGCGGTGAATTAACCAACTACCTCAAAACCGTATTAGAAATTTTAACCTGGGCTGGCGACTTCTATACAGTATATATATATATATATATATATATATATATATATATATATATATATATATATATATAAGCACTTACGCAAATTTTTACAGAAATCATATGACACTTAGTAAATATATTTGTGACAGTACAACAAACGCAATACATATAGCCCTTAACTAATAGTAACGAAGAGAAAACGAAATTAATCACTTAATTAACATGACGTGTGACCATAGCCCATCAAACCCACCACTGCCCATTTCCATCCGGCCTCGTCTCTCGATGAGACAAATGCTTGTTTGCTTCTACAATATATTTGTTTGTACACGCCAACGGCCAAACCAATTAACACAGTTTATCCACGCAAATATTTGTATGAAAAGTAGATTTTGCTGACCCAACAAATTTTAATTATTCACGTAAAACTTATATCTTTTAGGTGAAAAAATAATAATTGCATAAATATTTTATTGGTAAATTTTATTGCATCAAATGGGTGTGACTTTTTTCCGTCACATTCCTGCAAATTTATTTAAGGTGTAAAGTAATCTAATTTGCCGCCCGGTGCATCTTTTAAACAGGTTGACAGCAATCGTCAAGTTTGTCCCTTGGGTGGTCAGTCGGCCCCTAGCATTTCTGTCTCTTAGCCTTTCTTCAGAAAAACTGCGACAACTGAAAGGCATAATAACGTATGGGTGTGTTGTGTAAGAGTGAGACAGAAGAAAGGGTGGTCACGCGTTATTTATTTTAGAGAGACATTAAAACACAAATAAATGTTTTTAATTCATAAACTTATAAGGTCATTTTGAATTTGGAAAATAAATTATTATTATATTCCTTAAGAGCGATACTTAAATTGTGATGCAGCAAATAGCATTGACTTTCAAATATGATTCCTTCCCCAATCAACTTTAAATTCCTTGTCTGAGTGCATAGTAATTTACTATGCCAAAGCTTCGATGTTCCGTAACGAAAGGTTAAGTTCAGGTTTACTTGCAATTCACTTACTAGATAATCCATTATCATTAACCACTTCTACTAACGACGAACAGGTAAGTACATTTAACACTGAGTAAATTCCTCCTACAGCTGGACAACTTTATATATGTATATATATATATATGTATATATATACATATATATATATATATATATATATATATATAAACTGGTAACAAACGAGAGTAAAATAAGTCGCGAATGAATTAACAGCACGAGGAGTCGGATTACTTCATGAGATTCAGGCCGACGTGAAGGGACAACGAAAGCAAAGGATGTTAACAGTGTTTGGTAAACAATAAATAGTAGTGTGAGTGATGCCATCTCGTGATAATTACGCGCTCCTAGTTCCAGATTTACCAGCGTGTAAAAACGAGAAGATGAGGAGGCAGAGAGAGACAGAGATAAAAGCGGCAAGTGGCAGGTGTTCGGGAGACAAGGCTGGCAACCTCGGAAAAGCAGACCACCCACCTGGCGACTGTGAGACAGCAGCAAGCGACAGTATGGCCAACCTGCTCGCTTTGCCACCAGGACGATGGTTGGCGCAAGAATTCTCCCTCGTAGTCCTATCATGAATTTTACATAAATGCTTACGTAATAGTGACTGAAATAATTGAGGCAAGATTGTAATTCCAAGTGGTTGACGGTAAACTTAATGCATAACGTAAATAAGTTTATCTCGTTTTTCTTCTCTTTTCAAAATATAAATTGTCACGCGTCTACAGACTAAGACACAATAACTCTTTTTTTCTTAACTACGTAAGAAACGCAACATCATCCGACGAAAAACATAATCACACAATACAATTTTGATCGATCATGAAAAAACCCTAGAACTCTAAATTTACAAAGTAAACTAAAATTCGGAAAACCCTGCATTATTAGGCGTATAGGCTTCGGCCTGAGACGCACTTAGTCTTTCCTACCGGGACACCTCTCAAAAACACTTAGTTTTAGTTAGGTTAGGAAAATAAAAAAAAAAGTAGTGCGTAAGACCATGTGCTGTATATAGGGTCACATACCAGAAGGTCGGGGCAGTTTCTCCAACCGACCAACCGCCATTTGACGGCGACATGTCAAGCTGCAGTTCTGTCTCGGCTGGAAGGGGCCTGTTTCTTCAGTGCGTGCGTGCTAACACGCACACATACACATACAATGAACATACACTCAAGGTAGCACACTATTCCCCTAGTGCTGTAACTCACATACCTAATTTAATTTCTCTCTTAATATTTTTCTTATAAGTGCCTGTAATGCTAACCTTGTTTTCTGCGTTTCAAAGAGGCGAGCTGGCTTCTGACGGGTGGGTGGCTCAGTTCTGTCCCCCACCACCAGGCCGCAGTGCTGTGTTGCGACCGTGATTGCAAACCAGCAGCGCCTCGACTCATGTCACATAACCTGTATAACCCTCACAAATCTGTCGATTCGCTTGCTCACTAACACACCCTAATATTCCCCAACCCTGCTCCAATAATTATAAGATTTTTTTTTCCACTCGCGACTTTCGGAAAAGGTTTTCCCAACACTCGCACCGTCTCTGTGGGTTTTCATGTGCCCTTCAAACCGACTTTTCCTGCTTTGGGGTTGCTAATGGTCACAATTACAGCCATGACACCAGACAACCCTGCTACGGCCGCGATGCATGCGATCTTATTACAATATAAACCCAGACCTAGAGCGTATAAGGCTTGCTGAGAAACGCATCCATACTTGTAGAACATGTATTAAATAGTTCACTCATCATTATTCAATAACGTTTATCACAATTAATTACAATCATCGAAATATATTTCTGGCCTACCGTATGGTTTTCTGATAGACTGATAAATTTCTGGAACCCTTTCTTGTTGATTTCACATCAAACATAAGCTATCAAACAATTATTTCCTTGCACAATAAAATATATATATATAATTTTTTGCACCACTTCCTATTCAATCATAGATTTAGAAAACCATATATTTAACTATCCAAAAACAAAACAAAACACTTGGAAAGTAAACAAACATTTAACACAATTTTTTCATATACCATAGAGAAAACATGAATGGATAGTAATTATTACAAGTAAAATTGTTTTGGATATTCAGCTGTTAAAATATTTAACAGAAAAAATACATATCCTTAAGGTGCTGGATGGTCTTCAGACCGTAAGAGTTATCGATATAACATGCACGGCTTCAATTTATAAAAGCGTGCGTTCTTCGAGCAAGTTACGGAACGACCACCTAAATGATGCGCGTGAGTGCGTCCGTGCAGGCGGCGGATCTCGGCTCCGGACGGTCGCGGGGAAACCGGCGCGTGACTCGGGCGCGCTCTGGGACGCCGGCTGGGGGCAGGTCAGTCCGCCGCCGCCGCCGCCGCCGCCACAAATCATCCGGCCTGCCGGTCGCCCTAATTGGCCGGACAGCTACTGACATCACCCAGCTACCCGCCCAGTGGTAAGAAGACGGTTTGGGTAGGGCGGGGGGGGGGGGGGGGGGGGGCAGAGGAAATCACGATGCACGTAGAAACGGCACGCATTTTCCTCCACCGAAACAACGCGAGGACATTGAACCCGGGGTAACACACAGATGTGCAGAATTTCAACCTTCTGAGATTTAATTAATTTAATTAAATCAAGGGGCGCGTCAGTAAGCTCGATAGTAAAATCATACCAAAAAGATTTCGAATAGAATAAATAAAAGAATCTAACACATATCTCACCGACTATCTTGATTCAAACCTTAAGACAGTTAAAAGACTCGGTACGATGTCACCTCCACCCTCCACGACTACAGGGGGTTTACGAACCTGAACTGTCTTGCTGCTCTTCAGGACCCAAGCAGCGCAATAGGCTCATTTATACATAAGTACAAATATTACAGTCAGTAATTTTCCTCATAAATTAAGGTAATTAAAAATTGCATTTAATTAACGTGTGATATCTTTTTATAAATATTATTGCCAGTCATTTCCCCCCAAAATGAAGGTAATTAAAAATTGCATTTAAGTAACGTGTGATTTTTTTTTGTAATGAGACGTAACAAAGATCAACAACCAGTGGATATACCTGTAAATACCCCTTAAACTCATAATAAACTCATAATAAAGACAGAATATTAAAGTGATTAAAAATGACGAGGTCTAGTAATATTCGTCTAGATTTTCTTAGCTGAATCAATACATTTGTTTACAGATATTGCAATAATGTATTCAAGAACAATACGAAAAACAAAAAAAAAAAAGATTTTATACAATAAAAGATAGAATGTCGCAGATACAATAATTTTTTTTCAATTGTGTCAAATCGTATTACAGTCATAAAAACAGAAAAGCGCAGGTAAAGCCTGAACTGTCAGCAAACTAACTAGCGCATTTTCCCAGACTTATATAACAGATTGCATCATACATGGAAATCATGCTACGTGCGTATTCAAAACTCATGGGAAGATCCGAGCCTTTCAATGAACGACAAACCGCTTTATTACTGCCTGTGGGCGACCAGCATTTGCAAATTTTTTTACCGCATTTTCGTAGTCCTTTTTTTTTTTTTTACCACGCTAAAACTCAACAATCCAGCCACGTAACGCTGTGCAAATGTTACTGTGACGTCAATTATGCTACGTGATACGAATTGGGGAGAAAAAAAATCAGTAATTCGTTTCACTTTTATTTCCGACCAACACAGAACAAAAAAAAAATTCTCTACCAGTCAGTAACACATCAAATATAAGGGGAGCCGAGAAGAAAAAAAAGGAAAACAAATCTGTAAATCTTTTTTAATTTTTTTAAAGACGTTAATTGGCTGTGGAGGAACTACGGTAAAGTTTCTTACTCTTTACCAACCAGAAATTATGACGGGGTTGAAGATACGATTCCAACAAGCCGAGGGTGTAAAACTGTCTTGTAAATCTTACCCATGCTTTCCATATATTTACATTTTTAACTCTGCCAGCACCATGAAACCTTGAGTCCGAAACGGGCAAACAAACTCTGAAGTATTTTCTAGTGAACTGGGTTCTGGGTTTACGTTTGTCCGATAGAGATTGAAACTATCAAATCTCCACTTTATCAAACAAAATAATGTTTATTTGTGTCCACTGAAAGTCTGTTAAACTCGCCTGACACTTAAAACATAAATGAATTGAATCAAATACGCTCTCATAATTACTGATACCGCCACATACAATGCTTGTCTAAATCCATTAATAAACAAACAGAACTCATTTAAATAGTTTTATGAGATAATTTTGTCCAATGTTAATATACGAGTGTTCATGCAATTAGGTAAAACATCGAATTCATGGCTTTAAGTACACGAGAAGCACATTATCTGAAAGAAAAGAAGAGACACACGTCAACACCAATTAGGGAATCGTGGGGAGTGACTCCGCGAAAACACGTGAAAGAGAAACCAGAGTGGCTGGAGCAAGATTTGAACTCGGGTCCTCGCAAATGAGAGTTGGCACATCGCCTCGTTTCCGTGAACACGCGTGGTGTGAACACAAGAGGTATTATGACTATAGGGGCAGGCATTTTTCGCGAATAAAGCTGAACACCTGTTAGACTGCAACGAGGTATGCGCGCACCAGCGGTTTCTTCCTTGCGACTGGCGGCCGTCTGGGAGAGAAGTGGCTGCCTTGTTCGACTGAGCCACTCAGGACGCATTTGCTTCCGCAATGAATTACTGTGATTGGTGTTTTAACAATCGACATGTACCTGAAAGAAACTCGCCCAATCAAGAAACACAGATGATGAATCAGTGTTTTAACTTTCAGCTTGCCTCGGAATCTTTTCGCGAAATTTGCATGGCCCTAATTATGACGTATCACGAGGCGTCACAAGGAAGGGAGCGTCTCCAGGCGCCGGGACGCTGGTCTACCTGGACAACAGGGGAACCGCGCTGAAGGAGTCCTCCGCGTCGAGACCCCCAAGGCCCGCCGGGGCACCGTGACCTTGCGCAGGGGGGGGGGGGAGTCGGGGCAGGGACAAGCCCTGGCGGTCCATCAACTGCAGCCGGCGACTTCGCCCTCCGGAAGAGCCACCCCGCGCCGCTGCTGCCGACTCGTAAAAACGCTACCAAATGAACCATAAACCAAACTAACTGCGCGCGGCCAGATTGCCCGGCCGGCAATTATAAGCGACCCGCGCGCCTCCATCTTCATCGCTTCTGCTCTCGCGAGGGGGGGAGGAAGGAGAGGAGTGGGAGGGGAAAAAAGGGAGGGGGGAGAGAAGAAAAAAAAATAAAATTAAGGACACCGGGAGGAGGACTCGAAGCCAGGCAAGAAGGGATAATGGTCCCCGTGTTGTAGGGAGGGCTGCAGCAACATCGCGTCGTTACAGAGATTACAAGGCCGTAAATATGTTTTATGGCGGTGATTTCGGCCACCAGGAGAAGGGGGGGGGGAGCCGAAGACGTGGCGTATGGAAGCATATAGGCTGTCAGGGGGGCGGCCCGACAAATTGCCGCCCTCGGAGGCGGCGATCGGCGACCGGAGGCGGCCTGCACGCCGTGAACCGCCCGCTCCCGTCGGCCGCGGGAGGCCTGTCCGAGACGTCGGAGGACGAAAAATAAATGAATAAAAAGGCGATGAATATCTGACAAGGCTCCGTGCCGCTTGGGCTGCACGAGCTGTGGACGCGACGCGACGCGACGGAGCGAAGCGCTCGGTCGACGAAATTTTTCCGTTCGTGAGAGTTCGTGCGTCGGGCCTCACCAAGCTACCCACAAGAATCACTGGTGGCATAAACCTAAATCAGGTTCAAGTATTTGTTTGGTACGTATCCTAGTAGATGGCTTAACAAAGTCAGGCCGCACTGAGCATCAGCATGGACCAAACAAACGATGTTCTCGTCGTCTTCCCACTTCCAACGCTAAAAACCGCGTACCTTCTTCCAGTTTCTTGCTGTGTGTCGTGGTTCACCTATTATCATAATGGAATTCAAAGCAATTTTGGTATTAAGTAGGCAATTTTTAAATTGTAAAAAAAAATCATAAATATGTTTACACATTATTTTTTGAAATCAAGGAAAACAATCGTGATTAGTTAGTTAACAGGAATTACCATGTAGCTTATAAAATATTTTTTTTTATTTTCTCGAGCATATACACACATCGGCCCTATATTATTAACTTTAAGTCCATGTCAGGACTCTCACATGATTAATTATCCTTTGGTTCCAATTAACATTCTGATCCCTGAATTCCTGCAGTACGGACTCTAAAACGTACGCACTCGAGCTGGAGGTTTACCCGCTGCGTATAACTTTAGCGGACAAACGACATCGGCGGTAATGACACGCCAACGACCTCGTCATTGCGTGTAATATCCTGTAAAGGTATGGGCCGACTACAATCTCCTCAAGACCTTGCGAACAACTTTCAAGACTCGAATGTGTGGACTAAGTTAGCAACGGTCACGTCATGGCCGACGCGACATGTTTACCTCTCTCCCCTTCAACAAGCTGTGCGCTGTGCTTAATAATTGTGCCCCCCTCCCCTTTGTTATCCCTCCGTTACCGGAGGACGGGTGGAGAGAAGCTGTCAGGATACGTCACTCAAGCTGAGCAAACGAATGATCAAATCAACGGCGCCAATCTCCGCATGTGGGTTGCCGGCCGCGACCTGCGCACGACGGGGCTTGGAGAAGGAAGTCTTGCGACCACCGCTCCCCTCTTTTCCCCGGGTGCAGTGTCACCTTCGGGACGGACAGACGCCGCGTCACGCGCCGACAGTGATGGATGGGAGTCGCAGCCAGAGACAGCTCAAGGGCGGAGATAACACGGCTCCAATTAATACCGCAAGCATGTGGTGGAAAAGGAGGGGGGAGTGGGGACCGTCGATTCATCACAGGATCGCTGCCTTGTCCGGAGGATTAGGCCGGCCGGCATTCCTTGGTTTTAGAGAAGGGGGGGTTGGGGAGGGTCAACAAGTGTTCAGCTGTCGCCGAACTCTTCCGCGCGGTGGCAAGTTCAGCCGCTGCCTCTTCTCACGTTTCATCGCCGCAGTACAGGGGCGGTCTCGGTAAGAAGATTTGTGTTTCAGCGGTATGCCCCAAGTGAAGTTAATGCAGACTTACGACTTCCACACTCAAACGACGGTAAGCAGAATATTTTACTGTTCAAATCACTACATATATCAATGCTTTGCCCAGGACTCGAACCCAGAACTCGGTTGGCGCTTCATTCAACAGTGTCATGGAAGTATTCAGCGCTAAATGGTCGGCTTTTCTGGCAACTTCTTCGACATAACAATACATTCAGTTCATATAAGTTTGTTCTTAATTAATTTAAACGTTTGTTACGTTAAAGTTCCCTTCCCATTCTTCAGTATCACAGCAAGGCGTAAAACACACATTACTAGATTTTCATCAAGATTAACCATTTTACGTGTTCCAAATTGGTATTACATTATTAGTTTCATTTGGATTCTCCTGATGTATTTTCGCTCAAATTTAATTTAAAAAATGAAATTTTAGACAAAAATAAATATGTTACGTTAATTGAAACTTTTAAAGTATACAACTTTCATACAATTGTACTGGAGTTCTTTTCTGGCCGGAATACTCACTAACAATTAAATAGCAGCCACAGGTCACAAGTGGATCCATTTGAGTGAGACTCACCCGGCACGCAGAAGGAAGCCGACACACTACAAACAGCTTCCCGGGGTTTCAACAGACCAGTACATCCACTTACCTGAAACAAACAGGAAAACAATTGTCAGCGACAGCAACACACAAATTGTACACACTACGAACACTAAAGAGGAGTCGAAACAAGCTATTTTCATAATCCCACTTTTGAAACTTTCTACAACATTTTGATTTTGAAACTGTACAAATTATTCCGCACCGATGAAATTTCACTATAAACCTATTAGATTGTGAAAGCTTTAAATGAATGAGATTCTATTACTTATTTCAGACACCATGCGTTGTGTTGCAAAGATGATAAACATATTGATGTACGCGAATCAAACTTTGTAAAAGCTTCATTTTAGCCTCGTTCCAAATGCTATGGGGAATCAGCTCAAGCTTGTCTCATTTTCATTAGGAGAAATGGCCAATGCAGACAGCAAAATCAGCTAGTATAAGCAAAAAATCGTAATAGGAAAATATTGTAAACTCTGGCCAATTAGTATTAGCGAAGCGCGAAACAATTTACTGCATTGCTTCCAAGCTATTTTACACTCCACGGCGCTAGATTCCACTACTGCAAATTGTTTCACGCACTTAAAACCTTAGGTACACTCCACAATGCCAGGTACACTGGCATTACTTGTAATGCCGAGACAAGCCTAGTTTCTTTGAAGTAGTTTGTGCCCACCCGCTAAATATTAGCTTTCATATTTATATTACTAATATAGCGACTTATATTGATTGTGAGAAGTAATGCATAAGATATTAACAGGCAAACAAACCAGTAAAAAAAACTTTATTATGGTAGCCACATAATTTGAGATGTGGCGTACCAGAAATTTTGCATCTCCTACTAATTTATAAAGAACAAGATTTTTTTAAATTACAAAACAACATTTAAGTTTTTCGCACAGTTAAAATCTCTGTTACTAAGTAATAAGTCGTCAAGTAGTTAAATTATCACTATAAACCTAACATTTTAAATTCGAATCTCCCGTCATAGTTTTTTTAAGTAGCTAAGGGCTCATCCAACAGATGGCGTCACACGTCGCGCTAAACCTGGTTTCAGTTTCCACAGTAAGATTCGCACTTATATATAGGGAGACCTGTATTTCGCGAATACATTTCGTGTCAAGGTATTTCACAAAATACTGTAGCTTTTCTCCTGTGGTTATTGGCTGCGGTCGGTGAGAGGTGTCGTCCCGCTCTTGACGGGACCAATGAGAATGTGGTCACCGTACTGCTGCACCCTCACAATTTGCCATGACTCTTAGAAAAAGCTACAGTGTTTTGTGAAATACCTTGACATGAAATGTATTCGCGAAATACAGGTGTCCCTACTTATACATCGCCTGGTTTCATGGAAGGCCGCGGAAGGCGCTGTCAGGCGGGACTGGAGGAGTCCAGGTTGGAGGTCTCCAGCCCCGGGAGCCACATGCATAACGCAACAACAGCGGGCTGGAGCGAGCCAGTGTTTGGTCCCGGACACGAGTGCGGTTCGCTCGGCGCCTGCGGCCGACACAGGCGCTCCACGCGACAGCGGACCAACCGACGACGAGTCAGCCCGCGGACTAAACGGATAACTAAAGACCTGCAAAATTCGCGGATTCATTCGGCGATAGGCTAGAATTCAAACACATATACCTCTTTAAATAATTTTGCTATTGGCTTACTGTTCATCTGGACGAATTACAACCAGTTATAAAACCTCAACCAAAGAAGGATCGAATCACAGACAAGCCATCAGCTGAGACGACTTACAAGTCGGCAGACAATGAACTTGCGTTATTTTCCCGAGTGTACAGGGGTATGTGCAGTCTATCCTGAAGGCCATCGAAACCGTGAATTTTGCAGGTCTCTACGGATAACAATCGACGTCCAAACTTTCTATGTAGACACTGCAGTTTTTAGCGTGTTTCAGTTTTCTCTATTATTACTTACAACTGAGTACAAAATACGGTTTTTGGAATGAAATACAGTATTTTTAAATCGAAACGAATAAAAGTAGCTGCCGGAAAAATTAAAAATTCTAAAAGCGTGCTAGTATTAATTTCCATACTAAATTCTATTTACTATATTAACCATACGTAGGTAGCTCCCTTGTTTTCCTATAAATTAACTTATGAAACTGTTACGCTGTAAATATTCCTATCTTTATTTTAATACAAACTTAAATTTTAAGACACTATGTAAATGCAAAGAACTGTTCAGTAAAGAAAACATCTTAATGAATTACATTACAAATTAATACTGACGTAGAAACAGACAGTGTGCGACAAATTGTGCGCTAGTTCTGTGCGGGCATTCTAACTGTGACATACTGCACGTTGCTCCGCGTGTTAACGAGGCACAGCGGCTACTCAGAAGAGTGTCGTCTCAGAAATAGCGCGCCTGCCATCCTCGGAGATGACGAGCTGGCCGAGAGATCGCTCGTCCGTCAAGAGTCCGCGGACTAATTTGCATGCGAATGTCTTCCGACAATTGAACGTCGCGCGGCGACAGCGACATCGGGAAACACCGCTTCGCGAGCCGGCTTGGACGCAACCTACAAGTGCCTATAAATGTGTCTACATATAAGCAGGGTGTATTACAAAAATGAGTTAACCAACAAAAGGAAAAAAAGTTATTGAAATAATTGTGTAGGTAAAATTACATTTTTAATTGAGCTAAATTTGTTTCACCGACATTCCTTGCTACTATGCCATCTTGCGACCAAACATTCAACGCACTGCCACAATACCGGTTATTGTGTGTACAACTTTGAGCTCAATTTACTCAGTTGAAAATGTTTGTGGGTTGAACCATTTTTACATAACCCCGTCCATTTAAACAGGGTATATTGCAATTAACGATATGTGTGGTGTAAACCAAAGCTGAACACATTTACGGAAGCCAGAGGTAAAGGCCAGCAAACGTGCCGAAAACGATTACAGAAAAAAAATAAAACCTCACTACTATTTTTTTTCTAAGATAATGAATAGTTGAAAATCCCACATTGGCTTAAGACTTACCTTATTTATTTTTCGCTTACTTCCTGAAACGTTTTATCCTAAGTGTCTGCCGAGAAAACTAACGGTGTGATGAAACCCTGAACTGCATGTTGCAACACTGTCTAGAGGTATTTTTCACACTTTTAGAGCAAATTAACGTTAACGCCTCAAGGTACGATGCTTGATGAGGGACAGCTTACAAACTAATTAATTTTAGAAATAACTATATCTAAAGTTCAGGAAAACTCACAACCACGGGCTCAATGAACGATGTACGCTGGCACACGGACCATTTAGGCTGGCGCCTACAGCTACAGAGGTATATTGAGTATAATTGAGCTTTTGGCATAACACAAGTTGCCTTCTATAGACAACAAGGTAGATTTATGTATGGATGTTTTGGATCAGTTTACGGTAGAGTGGTTTGGGAAGCACAAGAACGCATCAAGTAGTCCACGCAGGTAATAAACGGAGTACTAAAAAAAAGCATAGAAATAAACAAAACATAAAAAAAGCTCTTAATTCGTCGGTAAAATTAAATATTTGCTAAATCACATAAAATAAAATATTACAATAATAAAACAAAAAAGTTTACTTCAAAGTGCATGTAGATTGAAAGTATAATAAAAATATATTTATTGTCCCTAAATAAATTACTAAGAAGAAGAAGACCTTTGGTTTCGTGGATATAAAAAAAAATCACACTTATGCACGTTCTTAGACATAATATGTATTAATGATTAACGAAGTAAAGGAAAAAAATCCATATACAGCGAGCTAATCCTTAAAAGCTCAAAACATAGCTTACGCATTTGCGAGCGTCTTTCGCTATTATGTTTATAAAGTATTCACTTCCTATTTACAGTGGTTTCCTTTACTTAGCAACGGATTCTAACGTATCTCAATGATTTGGAAAGTTGAAATACCATATTTCAGCCATGGCGATAAATAAATATGTTACTAAGGAGGGAAGAAGAATTAGCCGGTCATTTGTTTCAACATTGATCGTAGGTGCAACAAAGTATAGGTGATGGAAACATTTCCATCTCCATTGGTGACCACACCCAGATTTCTCATCGTCTAACCTCTTGAACTAAGGTGTAGCCTAATTACGTTCCTTGCTTGCGTGTTTATGCTGAATACGTGGTGAAATGCTCGACAGAAGTACGACCTGAAGTAGCTACCGGACTGTACTTGCTGCTGCTTGACTGCTTCTGTATAAGAGAAAGGAGGGGGGGGGGGGGGGACATAAAGATTCACTGAAATGTAGTCAGACGCCCGAACTGTTCCGAACAGCTCGTGCTGCTTCGTGGTGCGAATTTAAAAAAAAATTGGTTCTCTGTAAAGTCGGTTTACGGACGATAGTTTAACGTGACGTTATAACAAAACATTGATGAAATGATTGCATACTTTTATGAATAAAATTGAGTCATTTTTATTGAATTATCACTACTTTGTATGGATACAAAGAAAGAGTGAAATGAAATCTACAATTTAATTGATAAATTTACTTTTATTTGCACTCATTAATTCAAATATGTTTATTACTTTAACGAAGAGATTATTTTAACTATAACTTTTATACATGTTTGCTATTTAAATTATTTCAATCTGTGTTATTCTGTTAAGGATAGGACTATGATATGAAAAGTAGGAAACGAATGGGAGTTTTTCAAGTTTAATGTGCCTCGAAAAAGTTAAATCGATGGTTGTTCCAATCGAGTGGAAAAGAGACAGATGCGGCGCAAGCGTACAATGAGCGTAACGGAACACAACGTAACGGGACAATGTGCGTAACGGGACACTTTTTCGTGCGTGCAGCCGGCGTTGATCGATTTATTAGACGTTGTCACGTCAAAAAATCATTTTGCCAGAGCCATTTTTTTTTTAAGATTTTAGATCATTTTTAATGTCACTCACTTAACTCCTACCAAGTTTACATTTTAATCAAGGTATCTTGACCGTGCGAAAATCTACACTCCTGGGGGGGGGGGGGGGTAATGAACAAAGAACGAATTTTTGCGACATTTGTATTTGTGTTAACACGCTTTATCTAACCTTACTCTTACTGCAGCAAAATAAAGTAGGAAGATGCGCGAAACGCCGAATGTACTTGCGGAGCGTACTGGCCCGGGGGCCAGTGAATCTTGGGTTCCTCGCTCTGTGTCTTGCCGCGGACTGCCCCCATCAATCATGCGGCGATGAGCGTAACTCATTTGCAGAGGCGTCGCGGCGTCGCGGCGCGGCGCGACTGACAGCTGACGTGTACCCGGAGCTCACGGCGGAATAAGGGGGGGGGGGGGGGGGAGATGCAACGCTTACGCAACAAAAATGAGGAACCTTTCGAGTGTACACAAACTATCCTTTCCACAGCGCTCGACGAATTGCGGACTTGGCTTTTCACTAGAGACCGGGAAAATTCGCGAATTCATTTCGCGATAGGCTAAAATACAAATAGTTATACCTCAGTGCTGCCTCTGCTACTGGCTCACAACTCACCTGGGTGACTCTGGGCCAATGAGAAACGCCCGACCAAAGCTTTATCGAATCACAGGCTGCTACGTTGGGACGTCTCACAAGACAGCAGCCAATGAGTGGTTGACATTTGACCGAGTGTAGGTAGAACAATGGAGTTCATCCTGCAGGTCATTGAACCCGCGAATTTTTCCGGTCCCTACTAATCACGTTACTGCGCCTGCAGCAAGACGCCCCCGACATTAGGCTACTCACGATGTCCGAGGACTTGCAGCACAGCCACATCAACGTTTAATGAGTTAGGCGACTAAAACCTGGGCGCTAAAGTCACTTTCATTTAAAGGAAGTGAGTGATCTATAAAACGTAGTGTGAATAAAAAAAAAGTTTACATTTATTTTTACTTAAAACGCGAAAATTGAGCGAAACCACCCGGTTAAACAGAATGCAGGATGCTCTGACCGGGTCTACAAACCGGATGCGAGTCTTAACTCCGAGAAACTTCTCTCAATCGAAATAAAAATGCAGGTAAGTGGGAAAATTATATAATTTCATCCATACAACAAAATGGCAAAATACTATATGTTTTTGTGAAGGTAAATGTGAATTTGTGTTTATACCAGAGAAATATTATATTCTATAAAAATATTTACATTCATCGAAATTCCGGAACATCTCGAAAGAATTCACAAAAATATATTTAACTTACTTCAAAATGTTATCTTATTTAATTATAATAATAAATCCTTTATTTTTTCTTCTCACTCTGTTCATGATTATGTGGTTTTTAAACCACATTCAAATAAATCAAAACACAAGCAATAAATTGAACTAATAACACAAATAAAAAGGTTAAACGAAATACCAAAACGCATTCGAGTCAATACAACATGATATAAATTATTCTGTGAAAAGTTACATAAAGACCACTAGGAAAGAAAATTATTCATAAACAATAAGATAACAACTAACAGCTTACATAAACGTATGCATAATTATAAGAACAAATTGCCCCATTTAAAATGGTAAACATTAAGAATAAATATTACCTACTACATTTACCACCCTAAATTCAAGAAACTTACATATAATTTTAACGAAATAAAGTTTTTTTTTCCTGTTGCTACTATATTATAAATATTGGGATAAAGATAGTGATGCTTAGTAAGTGAAGATACCTAAAAATTTGATCAAAAGAAAATCTGACAAAACCTCTATAAACGAACTGCAAGGTTGAAAAAACGACGGAATATTTTGTGTTACGAAGATGATTTGCTTTACATACTATTCATAATGTGGGGCTGCACGGATAAAACACAGACGCTGCAGATATGAAACCCTGCAGAGCACATGCAGGCAGTCCTCGGCATGCATGCAGACGAGGCGCATCCACCCGCCGGGAGGCCATAAGCGCGTCTGCGCGGGGGAGAAGACGGCGCATCCCACCGCGACGGAGGCCCATCCGAGCCGTCCAATATCGCCGCGATATTGGGTACACGTGTTATTGGCCGCGGCTTGCCGGGACGACAGCCTGCCGCCTTGCTCGCTAGTCGGGCCGGCAGTTTAACGAAGGAAGTCGCGGTTATGTTGTTGCGATGAATTTTTCGATCTACAGGTTGAGCGGGTAAGTCTCCATACAAAAGAGGAAAGCGGTGACTTATTTTTTTTCTTTTCGACGTGATAACGTCTTATATAAATCGATTAACGTCGGCTGCATGCACGGAAAAAGTATGACTCATTGTCACGTTCCGCCTGACCCGAGCGTGCAAGAACCGGCCAACCACCGTGCGAGAAAATCTTTTACATAATATCAAACAGGTTAAGGCAGGCTTTTTAAATATTTGTTCGTGATTTTATTTTAAAAAATTGTTTAAATTAAATTTGCAAAAAACTGTAAGTAAATAATATTTTAAAATTAAAAAGTGTGCAATTTTTCTTCAATGTTTTCTTATGACGTTATCACGTAAAATTATCGTCCGTAAACCGACTTTACAGACAAACCCCCTTTTTCGTTTTCAGGAAAGTGAACCAATTTGAAAATAGACGCCAGTAAACGAAGGAAGAACGGACTGACATTATTTCGTACATTTCGTATGATTCAAAATTTGTAGGAACTATATAAACTTTCGCCATTTTAAATGGAGACTTGTGACTCATTCTGTGTAATCACTAGAGACCTGCAAAATTCGCGGATTCATTCGGTGATAGGCTAGAATTCAAACACATATACCTCTTAGATAATTTTGCTATTGGCTTACTGTTCATCTGGACGAATCTCAACCAGTTATAAACCCTCAACCAAAGAAGGATTGAATCACAGACAAACCAGCTGAGACGACTTACAAGTCGGCAGCCAGAGACCCGGAAAATTCGCGGGTTCAATGACCTCCAGGATAGACTCCAAATATCCTCTACACACTCGGGCAAATGCAAACTGCTCATTGGCTGCTGACTTGTGAGTCGTCTCGACTGGGTGGCATGTGATTCGACCCTTTTATGAGTGAGGGTCTCTAATTTGCCCCCAGTCCTCCAGATTAACAGTGAACCAATGACAGAAGCAGCACTAAGATATAATTATTTGAATTTTAGCATAACACGAAATGAACCCGCGAATTTTTCGGGTCTCTAGTAATCACTAATCGGGAATCACGCTGGAGTTGATGCGGGGAAAAAAAAAACACGGACGGGCGGACACCAAAGGCGAGTCCAGATGTGCAGCTGCAACTGCGCCATCTGCCCCGAGTGGTGGTCAGGTTAGTTGATCACGATGGCAGCCCACCGCGGGAGCCAGGGTCGCCTTTTCCGAAAGTAGTTTCCGAGGGTTTATCCGGCGAGGGGGGCGCGGGCGGGGGAGAGAACTTGGAATTCGCTTCGCGCCCCGTCGGACGCGGTGTATCGACGCGGCGGGAGACGGAGTCAGCCCGTGCCCACCCCGGTCACGTGGGGTCCTGAGGTGATCGCCGTCGCAGCGAGCGGGGGGAGGGGAGGCGCACGACGCGAGTTACGGCCGGGTCACCGCGGAGTTACGAGCCTTGTCTTGTTTTGTCTGGACGACGCCCGGAGCTGCCCCCCCCCCCCCCCTCCACGCAACCACCCGACAGCCGACGACGTGGGGGCCCCGAGCCGGAGAGAAGACAGCTTCCTGTTCACCGAGGGCCCGGCTTGTTCCGCCCTTCGATCTCTCGCCGGAGCTGCCCCGGAACTCACTACATGTCTAACCATCTCAGCTCTCGGTGAATACGAAACGGAAAGGCGTAACCACGGTGCTGCGTCTGCGTGGAAATCTCAGAAACCTACAAAAGATTGCGAACCATTCGTGCTTGTGTATGCATGTGTATGTATATATATACAGATACACACTCATAATTTATCATTAATCGTAGTCACCCATCAAAGCACCAATCACGCTCGATGGTGCCTCATTTTGATAATATTACAAAGCATATACAGTCTTAAAACTGTATATTATATAAAATAAGAATATCTCAGAAAAAAAATAAGATTTTTTCGAATTATTTTAACTTGACTTATTGTTCTTTTAAGCCGCCCTGCCTACACCAGCGCACGAACTGCTTCATTACTGTTCCGAAACTACCCGAGGTGCATCAAGTACACCGACTTTGAGAATAACTGTAGGAAATAAAAAAAAAAAATTAGCGTAACATAACATGGGTTGGGTTGGGTTCGGTTAGGTTATTACCATCTTGTTAAACAGAATTACATTTAGGTTTTAAAAAGGGGGGGAAATGTTTTACCTTTTCTTCCCCCAAAGCGAATAATTTTCGCATAGTTATCACACTTTATTTTTAAGAATTCTACGTTAAATTTCGTATCCTAGTTTCAGATTATAAGTTTATTTGCAACACGAGAAAACATTAATGTCCTCGTTACAAAAGAAGTTAGATATTTACACATTACTAGCGAGTAATGAAAGACTAGTTAATATATTTTTTCTTGAGCTTTGAAATCTCGTCGACAGCGTAATCACAAGAGACAGAAAAACGCTCCAAACCACATGAGGGATGTTGGGAAAGAAGTCGGCGAAGTGCTGGCGCAAGGAACCATGCGTCTCTTTTCAAGAGTATTTCGGTGAAACCACGCGAAAGACGAATCAAGATGTCCGGACCCGGAAACAGAGCCGAGACTCGACACTGTCCCTTGCGAATCTGCACTTGCGCCTTATTCTCTCACGAAGTCGAGCTGACGGCCGGCCTCAACAATCTTTCAACAAAAAAATATTATGAGATATACCATCATACAGTGTTCTCACAGTGTTTTCACAGAAACACCCAGAAAATGTTATTTCTTTCCATGTAATCTTATATTTCAATGATAATTTTTTCGTAAATGCGTTTTTTTAAATACTTATTTTCGTTACTTCATCACATGCCACATATTTTACTTATTATTCACGGTGTGCAGAACATATAACACATAAAGGATTGTTCTACGTTAGGGTTGTTATATGCGTGTGGCGTTCGGATTAAATTCAAAAATGGTATCTGATCCTCTAAAAAATTTGAAGTTATGTCTCATGTAGGTTGTCTGTATCGGAATTTTTACTCTTTCACAGTGCTGATAAAAGATAAAAAAAAAAGTAAAAATTAAAGTCACAAATTGTTGGCAACGCCGCAGAATATAAATAACGCTGTTTCGAGCCTGCCATCAGTCCAAAATACGGAACAGTTTTAATGAGTGCCGTTCCCGGTACGACACGGCGTCAAGTAGCGTGACATGCCATCGCTGTCCACGTGACCCCGGCGTGACTCATCCCGCACACGGTCGTGTTTGGAATGGACAGTTGGACAGTTGGACAGTTGGGCCGACTTCGTGCCCGAATTGATCGTGGCAGTGCGACACACGAGACGTGTTTGCTAGGGCAAGATGGCGACCGTCGCTGGTGCGTCAGATACGACGTATCGCACCCACGCGCAAGGCTTACAACAGGCGTTCTGCATAAGCCTCGTCGAATAGCTTCTATGGGACCTCCAAAGGCGAAATGAATTCATCCATCAAAAATCAACAGTTTTGAAGCCACTAAAATAAACATGGCGAATATTTAAACGATTTTTTGTGGCAGCCACTTGGTAAACAGATTCTTCTATGTACCAAACGATTCGGATATTTATAACATTGAGATAGTCTTCATTACATTCGTGAGACGTTGAACGCAATACTGATCTGGCATGATTGACTCTCTTTATCCCTGATTTGTTGTGTCGCTGAGTGTTGCCGTATCTAATGACCTCGCCGTCATCGAAAAAAAAAAATTGGTTGTCTGTAAAGTCGGTTTACGGACGATAGTTTAACGTGACGTCATAACAAAACATTGATGAAATGATTGCATACTTTTTATGAATAAAATTGAATCATCTTTATTAAATTATCACTATTTTGTATGGATACAAAGAACGAGTGAAATGAAATCTACAATTTAAATGTTAAATTTACTTTTACTTGCACTCATTAATTCAAACATGTTTATTACTTTAAAGAAGATATTATTTTAACTATAACTTGTATACATATATGTTTGATATTTAACTTCTTCCAATCTGTGTCATTCTGTTAAGGACAGGACGATGATAAGAAAGGTAGGAAACGAATGGGAGTGTTTCAAGTTTAATGTGCGTCGAAAAAGTCAAATCGATGGTTGTTCCAATCGAGTGGAAGAGAGATAGATGCGGCGCAAGCGTACAATGATCGTAAAGGGACACAGCGTAACGGGACAATGTGCGTAACGGGACACTTTTTTCGTACGTGCAGCCGGCGTTCATCGATTTATTCGACGTTGTCACGTCAAAAAATAAAGCCCTGCTCAAAACTAAAATGAACGTGATCGCACACACTGCACACACTGACCCGCCGACGGCACTTTCAAGAACCTTCTAGAGCTCCGCAGGGACCTCGTCGGCGAGGGGAGACCCGCCGACCAGGCAGCGCGCCGTCGAAGGGCCGGGGCAACTCCGCCCCCCGCCGCATAAAGAACTCGCCCCGCCGCGCCGTCGCCCCCCCGGATCCGGCGCGCACAGGGACGTAAGATACATTCCGGCGTCGCGGAATATGGAAGGAGCCACTCCGGCCATCCACGGGAATGGCTTACTGTTATATCTTCCCCCACGTCCCTTTTAACTTCTTTTCTGTTTCTCGGAACGCGCCCGGGTGACGAGGGGCGTATTTTTTTAGTATTATTGCCGCCGCATGCGCGCCAGGAAAGAGAAGGTGGACGAGGGGTGGAGGGACTACGTCGGCCGACGGGTGGGTGTGAGGGATTGGGTGGGGTGGGGGGGAAGAGAATAGTTGGGACGACCTGAAGGATAGTCGTCCGTGCCCGACGATTTGGTAGGAGGGAGGGCCTCATCACCGTCTAGGAGGCCTCGTCTGCCATCTAGCCTCCATCTCGCACAATTACCGCGGCCGTAAAAGACGTATACGCTTATTCAAATAGGGTCGGGACGGCGGCTCGCGGCGATGAAGAGGTTGGCGATGTCATCCCCCCCCCCCCCGCAGTCGTGAGCGCGTACACAGACACCCGGCACATACACACACACACACACACACACACACACGGCCCCGTCAACTGTTCCTCCCCTGGGCTGGAAGGACTCCCGCGAGACCGCGGAAGGAGTCGCACGAGCTACTTCCGAGCTAATAATGTCTTCCGCATCACCGCGAATTTGTCGAAAAAATCGTGCAGGAGAAATGGCGTCCGGGATGCCCTCTGCAAATGGCGCCTCGAGAGAAAATAAACTGCTACGTTCTGATCGTCATGGAACGGTGGAACGACGTATATATTACTTTGTTTGTGCTAAATTTAACCGGGGGGGGGGGGGGGGGGGGGGGCAAATTTCAAAGAGAAGTTAAAAAAACACAAAGTTTCTCTTCTCACCAATTGCGATGATGCTAATGTTCTTTTACTGGGCTTTTCAACTTCTCTGCGTATATGAGCCTTAATGTCATAATCAGACGAGATTTAATTATAATTCATAACCTCTATATTTTACAGATCAGTTCATGGAACCTCTAACCGGTACTGCGCGTGTATAAGAGAGCTTTAAAAAAAAATCAGGATGTCGTGGGTTGAAGTCTCGTCTGAGCCTCGCGTGCTTTTCACTTTATATGTTTGACTGGCATGCATGCACAGCCATCTCACCTGTAGTTGTATGTTTCAAATATTGCTTTTATTTACACGCCCGAATTATTATTTCTACACTCTGTCCTTTTACTTAAAATAAAGACTCTTGAGTAGAAGTCTATGGGTGATAAAACAGCTTATTCAAAAATATGAATACTTGGTCTAAATACGACTTGGGTTCATGAGTTCCGAGAATTTATTAAATGCGAAGGTGGTAAGTAAACGGCGATAGTAAAGTTCTCATGAATCATTTGTAATATTTTTTACTAATTACTAAATTTAAAAAAAATGCATTCACATACATAAAGTATTGAGATTTCAATTGCATGCATATGTCATCAGGATTAAAGAAGTTCCTGTCCTGCTGTGTAATCATAGATCACTGGTTGCTATATCCATTCGCACTAATATTGACCAAACTCTTGACTTATTTTAAAGCCAATTATTGTTTTTTTTTTACTATTGATTAGTGTTTTAGATTTAAGGTTTATTGTAACACATATTTTTTTTAAAGGTTTAATTGTTTTCAACGGATCTATCTGATTGATAGTGCAAATGTATAAAAAAAATGAAAATATATGCCTACGCAGATGACACAGCTATTCCAAATATTTAACCTTTATAAATAAACCCACAACGCTCGGAGCCACACAAAGGCCATGCATGCCCTTCGAGAAAGAAAAAAAGGGAGGGATTTATTAATGTCAGGGTTCTCGCCGTTGACCGTCGGCGATGTGCGGCGATGTGCGGCGATGGACGGCAAGCCAGAGCTGATCCCCCTCCTGCCCCCTTCCAAACACGCGCGATTCTAAACCACCAACCACCCCCCTCACCACCCTCGCGACGTCAGCCGAGCGCCCGACGGGCGTCCTCTGTGACGCTGCCATCTCATTTCCCCCTTCCCCCCTCCCCTTCGCGCGGACCACGCGCCTTCGCGAGTCCCGACTCCCTTCCCCGGTCCTCCCTTGACAGGCGAAACCCCCCTTCCACGGCGACGCGAGGCGGTGACCATTCAACATGTCCTTCCCTCGTCGCCCGGGCCGCGTCAGGCGAGCCTGACACGCCAATTTCATCAAAAACACAAGACCCTTGGAGCAGAGAGGGGCCTCCCGCGCCCCCCGGTGACCCCCGCAGGCTCCAAGGGATCGACCGCCTCGCCTTTGGCTGCGGAGTCCGCGCGCCGGCCCGTGACTTGGGCGCCGCCGGCCTTTCAGTCAGGGTCTTTTAGCAGCGGCGTCGTCCGCGGGCCCGGGGCGGAGGAGGGGGGTGGGGGCGTCACGTCCAGGCAGTGTGCGGGAACGGAGTTGACACGCGCTAGTTCCTCCAGCAAAGTGAGCCGAGTTACTTATACTTCACTGAATTTAAAAATAAATAAAAAATGTTCCTACACATAAAAGCACAGTCCAAATTTAAAAAAAAAATTATTTGTAATTCTGTTTTGCATGAAAGTAAACATAGGTAGTATTTAGCACCGCCCATAAAAAAATAGTTGTCTGTAAAGTCGGTTTACGGACGATATTTTAACGTAACGTCATAACAAAACATTGATGAAATGATTGCATACTTAATGAATAAAATTTAATCATTTTTATTTTAGTAATGAAAGAATAAATACTTGAAATTATACTGGTAATCATATTTTTAAAATGCAAGAATAATTAACCTCTATTGCGGAAATTGTTGTTGTAATAAGCAATGAAAACCACATTAACTTTTCACTTCACTTTATAAACAGACGAGTGGAAGAGAGATAGATGTGGCGCAAGCGTACAATGAGCATAACGGGACACAGCGTAACGGATGTGCGTAACGGGACACAGCGTAACGGAACAATGTGCGTAACGGGACACAGCGTAACGGAACACTTTTTCGTGCGTCCAGCTGGCGTTCATCGATTTATTAGACGTTGTCACGTCAAAAAAATTATTTAGATAATTCTTCCTACCAGACTTGCTTAGCGGGAATAAATGCACGAATAAAGGCGAGCCAGAACACGAAAAGAAATAGAGAGAAACTATGTCAGGAGTGTGTTTGTCGCAAGGAAGAGGCGGTGAACCCCGCATGTCACCGGTGACGACAGTACTAAGACAGTCTTCTTTTTGATAGCGAAGACATTTGAAACCGGTTCACTCAACATCACAGTTAAGAAACGATGTCCAACAGAAATTTCAGCATTTTTCTGGAGTGATTTCAAGAGCCCATTAAAAACCGAAATCAAGACGGCCGGACCTGTACTCGAACCCTGATCCTCTAGAACGCAAGTCCAGAGTCTTGCCACTTTTATCTTTTAAAAATGATTGGCCCAATGACAAATTTTGAAATCACCGCGAGTCGTTGTGTAATTGCGGTTGTTGTCGTAGTTGTTTGTGTATTGTTAGTGCCAAGAATAATATTAGGACAGCACAAACTATAGCCATGTCTCGCCCGGGATTCGAACCCACAGCCCTCTCGCACAGATGCCTAGTGCTATGCCGACTACGCTGCGGAGGCCGACACTACTGCAACTGACACTTTGGCCGGCTAAGCATTGCTGCCGACACGGCTGCGCGCAGCTTTATGCCAAAAGTTGTACAGGCCGTAGCTGAGTGCGTGGCGACAGCATCTCCAAATAACTGCTGGAGTCAGGGCCGGGCATCTACTATCGGGACCCCGCGCCAGCCATTTTCCTTTTTCATGATCCTTGTTTGTTTTTTATGTGAAAAACAAAGACATCAATGTGAAAACAAAACAAAAATTTCATCATAATCTAGTTTAAAGTCCTTTCGATTTCAATTGAGTTTTTGTATCACGAAACTCTTAAAAAACCTATAATTAGAGACCGGAAAAATTCGCGAATTCATTTCGCGATAGGCTAAAATACAAATCGTTATACCTCAGTGCTGCCTCTGCTATTGGCTTACAACTCACCTGGATGACTCTGGGCCAATGAGAAACACCCAACCAAAGCTTTATCGAATCACAGGCTGCTACGCTGGAACGTCTCACAAGACAGCAGCGAATGAGTTGGTGGCATTTGACCGAGTGTACGTAGAACTGTGGAGTTCATCCTACAGGTCACTGAACCCGCGAATTTTTCCGGTCCCTACATATAATGATGCGATTTCACCGGAATTAGATCGCCAACATTAATAAAACTAATCCCAGTAATTTTTTCTAGAAGGAACATCAAACTTTCAAAAATCAGATGAAAAAAATTATGGTAGAATTTTAAGTTCCATGTAGGCTTAAAAAACATTGTTTTAGAGTTTTTATTTTAAAAAAATGTTCAGGCCTTTTTATTAGGAGACTGTTCTGTACTCCCCAGCCACCAACTCCCCCTCCCCCCCCCCCTTTCCCGACGTAAAGCCTTTGTCCTTAATATCATGACCCTGGAAAAGTATGTAGATGGCTCAGGGCCCCACAAAGTCTAGGGCCGGCATTGGTGGAGGGAGCCAAATTCATACGTGCGGCGCAGTGTGACGTCACTGGTCGAGTTAATAATCGCCAACCCAGCCTTATCGAGCCGCAGACTTCAGGGAGTGGTTGCGAGCTCAGCATTGCAGTTAGGAGCGGTTCAGATCTGAGCTAGCTGGCATGCACCCGGTGTGCGTGCCGCATTCTAGTGGCCTTGATGCTTGAAATACCGCGCACAGAAGGAAAAAAAAATTATATACTTTTACAAAAGATTCCTTTGGCAAACAGTTGCCAACAATTAGTTTGTAATACCACACAAAAGCTTTTGAAACTGTATACGATACAACACATATGGATATGGTTATTGTTGCATATATGTATACATTTTTAAAGAGATAATACTGAGAATATATTTTAATTGATGATTCATTCAAACATATATATATTAATCATGGAAAAGATCCTCGAATATTCGACAATTCTGTCTTTATTATGTTGTATCATGCTTACTAGCGTGCGCAGTTAATAATGGAAAGCTATTCTGGGAATGGTTTACAAATAACAAATAACTGCTGGGGCAACACAAAGCATATGTGCCCGGAAATGAATCCGAACGCCGTGTTACTGCGTACAATATTCGGTAGTGGTACAGTTGTTTTCATGTTAATGTACAAATTTACACATATCTGTAATTTTACGCGGATATTTCTGTTACATGTACAAAGAAATTAAAGTGTACTGAGTTCAGACCAATAGTAAAGGGATGAGTGATACATTGTATTTATACTGTAATTTTACACACACACACCGTTCCCCACCCTTTACACCACCACACACTTTGTCTAACTGAGAGGCATTCATCCGCCTGTTTTGTTAGCATCCCTTCTGGGGTCTCCCTCATTTACGGATAGAGGTAGGACAAAAGTTCAGTTATATTTTTAACGAACCTCATCATGAAAGAAACTTCTCATAGAGTCTGTTACATAAGTTACGTCGTTAATGAGAAAACAACGTCGGTATGAGAACACAATGATTCAAAATTTCATAAAGTCTTTACGAGAACTCTAACTGCCTACAGTGATAATGAAGCTTACAGATCTCACTGAACACGACCTATAACTTTAAGGAGGTGGGGGGGAGAGATAGTTTGTATTTTTTTTCTCTAATAAAGCACTGAACTTACGCCGCACGATCTGCAGCCCTGGTGTCCTCATCTATTACCACCAATTAAAATACTGCTATCTTTTGGGTGACATGGCAGTCAAGAGTTATACTGAGCGTAGCGGAGATTTCGTTAATTTAGTCCATTAGCTTCTGGGTTTCCACAGTGCCCTCACAAGTGTCTCGTAAACGCGACGACAAACTCCAGTTAAGAAGAGAGGGGTGGTGGAGGGGTGGTATGTCCACTTCGCTCCGCATCTGCCGCACACGATGCGGTTTAAAAGGGCGTAAGGGCGAGAAGAAAGATGACCAATTCCGTGGGAGAAGAGGGAGGGAGAGGACGGCGGAGGACGCGATGACGTAACAATTAATGCAGTTGAAGAGATAAGTAATTTAGGAGGCGTGGCCCGGTCGCGCGCGTCGGGACAGATGGAGACGTCATCGCGCAGGGAGGCTCCTCCGCCGAAGAAGCCAGCACAGCTCGATGAATTTTAAAGTGGCGTCGAACAGCGCGGCAGGCTCCGGAATGGTGATGGACGTCTGTTACGTACGCGCTGCTAACGACTGCGTCGCCCGAACAAAACCCAGCGCGTGATAACGACTACACGGAGCTCCGATCCCACAGCGAGTGCCGCGTCTCATTGAAGAATGGGGAAAAAAAAAAAAAAAAAGTATTCGTACCTCCACTGGCAAATATGAATATTTTAAAATACCTAAAACTACTATGTACAACAAAAAAATATTTTCACAGTTTACAAAATGTTTTTATTTTAATGCGAGTTAATGTTACACACAACACTATTAAAAAAGTGTGTGGCTATCATTGCATGACTAGGAAACAAAAAATATATATAATTTTTACTTTAAGCATTCACTTTAATTGTACAATCTCAAACAGAAGCGACAACCCCGCCACGTAGATTAAACATTAATTATATCCAATGTTCATGTGTTGGCCTAGTGTCGAATGAATGATTAATCGAATGTGCCTCAAATAATTAATAACGTGATTTGAAGAAAAAACGTACCTAATTATTTTTTATGAACTAATTTTTAACGGGTGGGGTCAATTAAATTTGTAAATGTTAAAATAGTAATCACAAAAAGAAAAAGAAACATTTCTACTCTCAAATCATGTTCACATTCGACATTACCTGAAACAGCTTACTAAACTCGCAGTTTTAGAAAGACGTGTCTGTTCTACGAAGCTGTTTGTCACGTAGCTGTTTGCAATGACGGCCGTTCCAATCACTCGCGTCCAACCCGCACGCTGAAGAAGGTAAGTTGAATTGACAAAAGCCAGCTAAACTGAGGCAAGAAAAATCAGAGAATTGTTGTTTTGTATAGGTACTTGTATTTTTTTTATTGGTTGATTTATATAAGTTACGTGGGGAAAAAAAATCTATAAAATTCTAGGCGGAGATTCTAACTAGCAGTGTTTCGTACATTTGCCTGTAAAGATTTATTATGAAATGATATGTTTAATGCATTTAAGTGTGTTACCAAATTATTCTCGTTTTTCGCCTCGCACGACGGTCCATGTCGCGGCAGCTTCCCCCCCTTCTAACACCCTCAAATAGCCTCGCTAGTCGGAGTCGCCGCCGCAAGCCTGGCCTGCAGTTGCAACCGGCGATTATCAGCCCATAAAGCTGTCGCGAGGCCTGGCCCAGCGCTACGAGGCACCAGCTGACAGGTCGCGAGAGACCATTATCTTATCCGTGAGCGACCACGGTCATGCGCAGCGGCGCTCCCCTCCCACTAACCCCCTCCATTTCCCCCCACAAACAAAAACAAACACGGAGAGACAACAACAACAAAAAAATCGCCTACTCTACAGTTCGCACCTGACTTTTTCAAGTCGTTTCAATTTTTTTTAATGTATTTTTTTTTACTTGTCTAGTGCTACTGTGCTCTGCGTTATTTTGTTTTTAAACGCCTGTGCTCAGAAATTACAGGTAAAACCTTCGATTTGATAACGACTTTTTAACTATTTCAGAAATTCTTAGTCAGACATTTAAGTGACTATTTTTTTTTTCCCCCGAAATTGCGGACTCCTAATTTAACTGGGAGATATTCCACACCACCCAGAACCCTCCGCGCCAGAAACACCAGCGAGCGACGCACTTACCATCCCGTTTCATTAACACAGATGACACATGACCAGGCGGGTTCCTTGATTACTAGAACACTTCTGATTTTTCACAGTTATGTGGGCAAGTAGTACGCCAATGTCTGAATGAATCAATGAATCAATTAATAAATGAATTAAGACTTAAGTCTTGCCGTCTGTAATGAGGCCGCTGACGACGTGAAGTTGAATCCAAAGTAAATTAAATAGGACAAAGGAGTCATTAGAGAAAATGAGGGGTAATGAGAACCACCGAGGGAACCCACCGGTTTAAGGAAACGTCCGACACATTTCCTACGTCGCAGGGAATCGAACCGTAATCGCCTCGATGGAAGGCGAGTGATAACGGGAACCCTTGCCCATGTCGGAGCCGTGCGCAAGGGGACAAGAAGCGGGGTCGAGGCACACCTTTAACTAGAGACCGGAAAAATTCGCGAATTCATTTCGCGATAGGCTAAAATACAAATCGTTATACCTCAGTGCTGCCTCTGCTATTGGCTCGCAACTCACCTGGATGACTCTGGGTCAATGAGAAACACCCAACCAAAGCTTTATCGAATCACAGGCTGCAACGCTGGAACGTGTCACAAGACTGCAGCCAATGAGTGGGTGACATTTGACCGATTGTACGTAGAACTATGGAGTTCATCCTACAGGTCATTGAACCCGCGAATTTTTCCGGTCCCTACCTTTAACCTTAAGTATTAGGCTGAAACCACACACGTAAAATAGCTGAAAGTCACCTACTCGCTTGCAGGACATCCACCCGAGCCAGAAACCGCGAGTTCGTGGCGGGGTGGAAGCAGTGCGTGCACGGACGACGACAATATGCACCGTCATGTGGCGTCTCTTCCGCCGACACAAAAACCGAAGTGGAAACAAAACGACAACAACAACAAAAAAAAATAGAGCTATACATATAAAGAGCCACCCCTTTTCTCCTCGCCGCGTGGGAGAATGATGGTGGGAGGGGGGAGCAGCAGAACAAGAAACAGCCGCGCGCAGGTCATTGTAGCAGATGAACCACAACAAGCGGGGCGGCGCGGGGGCATCATTGTTCGCGCGGGCCGTGTAATGACAGAGGGCCGCGGCGAAGACGAGCGTACCTGCCGCGACATGCACCAGGTGCGTGTGCCGCGCGGGGAGACTCGGGTCGCGCTGACGTAGCGCGCCGTGGCGGCTGCAGCTGCAGCTGGCGGAGAGGTCGGCGTGCCTTCTCGCGGGTTCCCTGGTAGTGGCTGGGGACGCACCACAACGCCGAAATACCACAACGGCGTTAAGGTACATTTAAGAAACACACACAAATTCATTCAGTTGTTTATTTCGGCGTTGTGGTACGCAGCAGTTTTCTAGCTGTCGGCGTTGTGGTCAATTTTGACATTCGGCGTTATGGTATTTCGGCGTTGTGGTAATTCGGCGTTGTGGAGCTGTCGGCGTTGTGGTCAATTTTGACATTCGGCGTTGTGGTAGGTAACGACCCGTAGTGGCTTGCGGACGAAGAACGCACCTCGAATAAGCGGAGGATTCTTTACAGTTCCGGAGAAAAAACTACGTCGGATTCCTGACCTCTGGTTTGTTTCTACGTTCCGTTCCGTTATGAACGGGGTAAACATGCAGGTGGAAAGCTGTACACTAACAAGCTTTCTATGGTTTTGTCAACACTTCCCAGGTGATCCTTTCGAGTTAAGACCCCTAAACTTACTGAGACGTTCAGCGTGCTTCGTAAATTTAAGGTGTAACATTTTAAAGAAGCGCGAACACTGTTCCGTCCGAGGCTTGTACCGCTATCCACTGCCGTCGGACAGCAACGAATTAAAGAGGGGGGGGGGGGGGGGGGAACAGATAGAAGTATAAACCGACAGAAGAAACGTATTATTTCGTCACTTCACACGTAACTCATCTTCTCACAATACCTTATGGTATCGTTACAATGACATATACCAACAAATTTTAAATGTACAGATTCATGTCTTTGAACAATACTCAGCACAAATAGGTACGTATTGAAGGAGAATAAACTGAATTGCTTTATGCGCGAAATTAAAAAAATCGTAAAACTTTTGGGTTGCAAGGCATCAAAAGTCCATGCCTGTAATAAAACAGTTCCACAAACTATATGCGATGGCTTTTTTACATCCTCATTGTTGTCAGTTGGACGGGGGATGCTTGATTAGTACTGTAACAGATAATTTTGTCAATATATCCGTCTAACAAGAGAAGCCATATAGAAAATATTGAAAAATAAGTCATTCTTTATAACATCTCGTTATACTAGAAGGAGAGTGGCCTCTGCTGTTAATAAAACTGGCTAAGGGGAATAAGGCCGTTATCTTGCAATTTCAAATATTTTAATACCGCTTACAATAAAGCTGCCCGGGTATATAATTTGTTTTTGTTTTAAATGGCTTAGGACTTAGCTTTGCATTCTTCTGGTGTGATTATCATGATAGTTGTAGTCATCCGCGCGAAAAAAATAATTTTTTTTTCCTCTGGGCGCTTACAGATTTGAGTCTGTTCGTAAATGTGTGTTTGCAAAAAGGTACAGAAGGTCTGGGAGATATGATTTATGCCTTGACATGTCAAAAGTTGGCACGAATAATTCATTCCATGGCAAAAAATATGGAATAATCACAATATTGCGAGGCCTAGTCCTCCTTAAAGCACGGCCGCACTCCCTAAAAGAGAAATTTTCACCAATTATTGCGTAATGTTTGCGCGGACACAAGCATCGCTCGGGAGTGTGTCAGGGCTGAGGCGGACGTCACGGCTTACACGGAAGTGAAATGCCGGATGGATCCGAGACCTGGCCCGACAGGGACAGGAATTCTGCGGCTGCGTCGCTCGAAGAGACGGCAATAAATAAAGTGTCCCGGAGGGGGTTTGGTCGCTCTTTAAGACGAATGTTGCGTGCGCGTGATTTACTGCGGCACGCAAACAAAACAAACGAAAAAAAAAAAAAAAGCACACTCGCACACATACAAAACGAGAAACCCCCTGGCCTTTGGGAGTGTGAGGGGTAAGGGGGAGGAACTGAGGTGGTGTCACTCGCGAGGAATGGACAAACAGCGACAGTGAAGGGGGAGGGGGGAACCCGCGCGTGAATTATTGGACGTCGTCGACGGCGGTTTCTTCAAGTCCGTGCCTCGTCCAACGGAACATCGGCTGAACATCAACCCCCCCTCCCCCCCCCCCCCACACACACACACCATCCCCGCGACACAATCACAATCGGCGGAAAACCCTCATGAGTCAAAACGAAGAAAGCGAACACGGCTGTGTGACACTAACGCGCCTCCGTGCCTTGGTTGGAAAAGAGGCTGCCGTGCGGCAGTGAGTGCGAGGCTGCCCCGCCTCATTGTCATTTTCCCAGGCTCGCAGACCCCGCGCGGTCCAGGTGCGCCCAAGACGACAACAACTGGGCTTGAAGCGCCTTCATTGCAGCGGCGTGTCAATTATAGTGAAAGCTCGGCTTCATTTCCCATGTGGCATTATTGCAGTTTCGCGGCACTATTTATTTTTTACCTAGTACAATTTCATCGCATGTTCCACTACATAATCACTGTATTTCGAGTTCTGTAGCAAAAATGGTCGCCAGGTATACGTTAAATGCTAGGCCCCTATCTGCTATTTGTAAAAAAATTCAGGTAAATAATTATTACTCATAGCTAAAAATTTGGCCCAACTAATTGCGGTGTGAGCAATCACCATAAAAGTTCCGTTTCTGGGCTTCTACGGTAAAAAAAAACATAATATCTTACTCTTGAAATTTCAGTTCCTAAAAATCTGATATCAATAAATTCATAACTGGCGGGTGAAACCGGTCCTTAAGGATTTTTTTTAAGCAATAAACTGAAAATGCACGATCGTGCATTCTATCATTTAATCACATCAAAAAATACGCGAGAATTTTTTAAAATGTAATATTGCCATAATATAGTGAACTACGTTTATGCTCTGCAAATCACAATAATGCAAAACTTGTATCTTCTGGTTGCTTATTTGAAGCCAGACATGCGGATTTCGTTACTAAATAATATGTATGTGAATATTTCATTTAAATAGATACAAGACTGATTTTAGACATTTTTTATCCGTAAAATCATAAGCGGAAATGCTAACATTTTCGTGGAACCTTTTAATATCATCATGGCTGTAGGGTAAATGAACTAAAAAGGGTGCGCAAATAAGCATTATATCGAGTTCTTCTACTTAAAAATCGTGAACTAAATATCCGTCACTTTAGCGTAAATTACAAACTCAGTCAAACAAATTGTTTTGTTATATAAATCGGCAAATAGTGAATAACTATCGAATAATTTTTACTTTATTTGTTAAAAGATCGTTAAAATGATTGTAAACATTCAAAAATTGAGGTAAAATATTTAATAATAAATAAAAAATGAACATACCTTACTAAAAAGTTAACTCAAGTAACTTATTTTTTATTAAGACTTAGCTATTTATTTCAAGCGACCCAGACGTAAACAACAACAAAAAAAAACTACAATATCTTGATTGAAAACAGATGGACGTGCGGGGTTTTGTTTGGATTTTGATATATACCTATTCGTATAAAGTCAAAGAAAGCCCTCCGACATCATGCCTCTTTTTCCTCCTGCATTGTTCTGAAGTTCACGAAAACCCGTTGCTTTATTCTTCTCCTTTCTATAACTGTTTTTTTTCGCAGGGCTGACAGGCGGCCGTGACTCGACCGTGCTGACATCTCGCGGCGAGGAGGCGCGGTTCGTCTTCGAGTCGTGGGTCGAAGTCTCCCTGGCGGCCGAGCACGGACAGGGTCGCGCGGCGGGCGTCTCGTGACACACTGACCCGCAGGGGCGTCGGCGCGATAATATTCTGGAGATGCATCGCGCGGCCGGGAGGAAAACATGTCGAGCGCGGCCATTACGCTCCGCGCCATCATTTATCGTCGCCATCAACAACTTTTAGAGGGGCTGTACTTTTCGAAACACGCGGCCCCGCCCGCAACTTCTCCTACACGAGACCAGCCCGCAGGGAGAGGAGGGGAGGAAGCCATCTCGATGCAAAACGATAAGACTGGTCATGATTTATAGGAAACCACGCACGACCTGAGCTCTATTGTGTTCCGTTTAGACAACATTTAAGATATTTAAAAAGATTTTTTTTTGTTTAGCCATTACACACAACTAGTGATTCTGCGAATCTACTAAGTGAACGTAGCTACTGGCCTGAGTCAGTATTCCAGACACGATTCTTGATTTGACAAGTTAAGTGTGGGTTTTGCAGCCACCTTGTCATTAACGTGTTCGCAGGAATGTTAAGGTAAGAATACTGATGCTAAGGTTTAAAGAAGGAATATCATTAAGAACAATTAAATTCAATAAAACGATTAAATTTGAAATAATATGTAATGTTGGAGCTCCCGTTACCTTAGGTCTGTCCGTAACCATGTTTAACCGTATGATCAAATCACTCATTGCAGGGATTTATTCCTAATCACCTTTCGGCGGACGGCAAACGCCCACGGGCCCATCATACACTCTAGTTATAAAATTATTATAAATTACTTCAAATTAGTGTAATTTTAATGTGAAAACTGTTAAAGCAGCTATAAACAGACTAAATAAATATAGTTTAAAAAACTAAAGAAACATGCTTTTAAAGATTATCAAACTAAAAAGTAAAAAATAATTTTAAAATGAAATTTATGACAATAGTATATAAGCAATACTAGTATAAATGAGAAAAAAGCTTGAGGCGCTTTGTGCCATATTTTTTGAATATTAAGCGCCCCATGCTTTTTTCTCATTTATAGTAGTATTGCTTATATACTATTGTCATAAATTTAATTTTAAAATTATTTTTTACTTTTTAGTTTGATAATCTTTAAAAGCATGTTTCTTTAGTTTTTTAAACTATGTTTATTTTTAACTTTTTAGTTTGATATTCTTTAAAAGCATGTTTTTTAGTTTTTTAAACTATATTTATTGTTAACTTTTTAGTTTGATATTCTTTAAAAGCATGTTTTTTTAGTTTTTTAAACTATATTTATGTATAATTATCATAGGGAAATGAGTTACCGACACTACCTATTACCATCTGAGATAACTATTTGGAGTTGCAACGTCACAAAGAAATGGTAAAGTCTCTACGAATCATTTGCAGTTAGATGTATGGATATAATATTAGAATTTACCGGGGGAAAAAAAAAAAAAAAAACATTTTTTTTTTCGGCGTGGCCGAGAGTAGAACCCACGATCGCTGAAATTGAAAGCTGACGTCACAGAAGTCGCGCGCCTTAGACCGCTTTTTTTTTTTTTTTTTTTAATTTTTTTTTAAAAGATTGATGGCACACTGACAAGTTTGGACAGTCACCAGTGTGCAACAATCTCCCCCCTTAATGTTGTAGTTTTAAGTCACCCCGAGTCATGGAGGAATGGTAGTGTTGGTTGAAGGTTGTTATTAAGACAATACAAATTACAGCCATGTCTTACCCGGGATTCGAACCCGGAGCCCCCGCACCGTAGCCCGGTGTGCCGTCGACTGCGCTACGGAGGCCGACTTAGACCGCTCGGCTAACGAACGTAATGAAATGGGTGGGACATTTTACAGTGATGAGTCACTCACTCTTAGTCGAAAGAGTTACAGACGGACAGACAGAGTTACAGACGGACAGACAAACATACAGGTGAAGCTAATATAAAGCATGTAAAATAGAGCAATTTTAACCGATTTCTTATTAACATTGTATTGATTATTAGGAGTTCGAATAGTTTTGTATCTAGAGTACAGTTCAAAAGTCCGCCATTTCAGACCGTTTCGAGATAGAAAGCTTTATATAAAGATATTTAGCTATATTTCTACAAATCCAGACGTGTTCGTGACTAGCCTTTGGCCAGCTTTCCATCTTCCCTGTAATATATGGAATTAGGTAAGCATGCTTTATTATTTTTTTAATTTTGTTGTATTTAATATTTTAGTGTTAGTAAGTAAGTAAGTTGGTCAGCGAATGCAATAAATACGCTCGCATGAAATATCATCGGGAAGACCGATATATGTTTTTTTTTATTTCAGCTGTACAATAAAACGTCAGGCTTCAGAAAAGAGGCTAAAGGAAACGAAACCAGTTTGAGCTGTATAGGTACGTTTCCCTCGCGGCGAACTCCGAAGTCGTGCGCAACGCGCTGTGCTATGCGAGAGTTATTTATGTGGCGGCACCGCAGCCACCCGTCTGTCTTAGCGAAGGGTGTGTGTGGGGGGGGGGGGGGGGGAGGTGGTCGAGCGAGAGAGAGAGAGAGGCCCACTACAGTGGCCAGGGGGCAGCCCGACAGGGACCTTTCACTCCGGCCCTGCCAGTTCGTGGTGGCCGCGGGGAGGGTATGCCCCCAACGACACTCCAGCGAACCATCTGGGACCGCGTTCCGGCTCCGCCCGTTTTATTGCATTTTGAAATTTTGTTTTGTTTTTGTTTAATACAGGCATTTATGTATATACACTAGCTGACGTACCCGGCGTTGTCTGGACAGAACACACGGCGAAGAGTTTTTTTTTTTTTTTTTTAATGGGATGTAGACAGTAATTGTCTTCTTAATAATTTTAACGTTGAGTTTTCAAAATTTCTTTAAGAGTTGCCCAAATTCTGATTCAAGGGGTAGAAAAGGGCAATGTGTGTGGGGGGTGGGAAGGGGGGAGCCGGAGGAAAGTAATATATCAAATTCTTATGTTTTAAAATAAATTATTCTTAAAATCAGTATATACTAAAGTTTTTATTGTTAACGCCGAATTTGCAATATTTCATCTAGGGGACCCAAAATACTGCTTTTTATGCTTATAAGGGGTAGGAAAGGTGAACTGACGTTGTTTTTCGTAATCTCATGTTTTCAATGAACATTTTCTTTAGTTTGATTATGACGAATAATTCTCCGTTTTTGTACGTGAACTGTTCAAAACTTCACCAAGGAGAGCCAAAAATATTATTTACGGGGTAGTTAAGTCTAATGGGGGTAGTTATTTCTAAACTTCGCGTAATCAGGAAAAATTATAGAATTAGCCGTAATTTAATTTTAATTTTTAAAATCAAAATTTGAAAAATTTCATCAAGGAGTGAAATATTCTCCTTGAAATAATAGGAAAGGGGATGCAGTAGGTTTTTTTAAATACCATGTATTCAATAAACCTATTTTTATGAAAATCAGATGTACACAGTAATGTTCCTCCTCTTTTGAACATCTAGCGTGCAAGATGTTATCAAGTTGTTTCAGTACTAAATTTAAGTGGAGGGAAAAGAATCCGGGGGTTGTTTTTTAAAATCTTATACAAATCATTTGATGAGGATAAATTTTAACAAGTAACGCGTAATTTTCTTTTAACAACGTCAAGTTTTCACAATTTCTCCAAGAAGTACCACAATACTACTTTAGAGGTAATAAGGGTAAGTAGGGGGTGGTTTTTCGAAATCTCATTTAGACAGGTGAATAGGGAAATTTTATTTTAAAACGGACATACAGTTATTTTTTTCTTAAATTTAACACTAATTGTGCAAAGTTTCAAGAGTTTGACAAGGGGAACGGGGCGGTTTCTGAAACCTCATGTGGACAGGAAGATGGAAGTGGCTATTTTGAAATCAAATAACAAACGAAATTTCCTCCATTTTAAACATTAATTGTGCTTAATTTTATTTATGTGTACCAACATTATTCTTAAAGGGACAAAAAAAAAAGGAATGGGATGGTTTTTTCAAAATCTCATGTAGGCAGTGACTTCAATTTTTTTCTAAATCAGTAATTTTCTTATTAGTTTGAATGTCGTTTGTGTAAATTTTCATCAAGAAGTACCATATTTCTGCCTTAAAGGGTGGGAAGGGGGATGGGGGTGGTTTTTCGAAATCTCGCTTGGGCTGTGACCTTCCTCGTGCTTCGCAGGTCAAGTGTGCAAAATTTCATTAAGATTTGACGAATGGTTTAGGAACGCATATACTATATATATATATATATATATATATATATATATATATATATATATATATATATATATATACACACACACACACACACACACACACACAGCTACACTTGACCTGTGAAGCACAAGGAACGCAACGCAACGCCCAAGTGAGATATAGGTATAAGTTGGGTGAATTAATCGCTATTTAAACATAGAATTGAACTTTTAGTAACGGAAAATGGGGGCCAAAATCTAAAGGATACAGAACGACCCGGGAAGGGGGTGCAGAAAATACGTTTATCATCCCCTTTTCACATTTACGTTTTAAGCTCAAGTGGGCCCCTCCAGTGAGGGGCTTTTTGATTCCAGGGGAGCCGCCCCTCCTTTTTTTCTCCCCCTCCAGAGTTTTACGCTTTGACTGCAGGCATTTCAGGTTCTTGACGTAAATGAGTTTGGAAGAAACGAACACTGGCAACCTTGAAAACAACATGGAAAACCACACAGGGAAACCCATCATAAATAACGCCTACCCGTATAAGTCGCAATATTGCGAACATGAAAACCTGCCAGCCTCATTAGAATACACACGTGATATGCTGGTATTTACTAAAATGAAACAATTTCAAATGTTGGCAGCAAGTCATCCAAAGGAGTCCGACAATGAGAAAGAGGAGGCATGAAGCAATTATTAGGTTCATTGTCTTTCCGGGAAGTACGAAAGTTTGGGCAGTTCAGTTCGCCCACGGCCGTTTAGATTATTCAAGTAAAAATACGCAATAACTATTTAAGAGGGACTCAAGCTAAAGTAGCAAACGTATGAGCCAACTTCAAACATCTACATGTTAGCGATTTATTTTCGAAAAGTTCGTCGATTTCTAAATAAATCATTTGAAAATTTGGAGGTATTCTAACTACACAGCGTGCTTAACTCTAATGATTTTCTGAACATGATTGACTTTCGTTTAAATATTGAAATAATCGCTCTATAGCCAGGGGCGCAACAACTAAATTTCCAAAAGGGGGGCAATATACCTTTTTATAAAGAATCATCGATCCCCCCTGTTGAAGTAAGGGGTCCGGGGGTCCTCCCCCGGGAAAATTTGTATTTCAAGGTGGAAAATGGTGATATTTAAGCAGTTTTATTATCTAAAAATTGATTAAACAGCACTTTCTTTGCCCGTTTGCCCCCACTTCAAGGTTTCAGAGGGGGGAAGGCAAAATACCCTTGCCCCCCTTGTTGTTGCGCCCCTGTCTATAGCCCATTTTTGCACAGTCCCGCCTCTTAGCACATACAGAAACTGATAAAATTGCTTATTAGCTTTATCTCTTTCAATACATATGAGCAATACTTTGGTCGAAATCGCAACGCAGACATACCGTACTTTTGAGCGAAATTTATGAGATGATATTAATACAGACAAATAAAAGAGATGAAAAATAAACTTGGGCTGTAATGGGTTCAAACTGCACGTACCTCGCAGAACAGATCAATGAAGTGCAAATGCGACTTAAGTATCTCCGACCCACTTAATGCGCGACTTGGTGCTTGAATTACGACCCCAGCCGTCGCCGATTCGAAACCACTGGATGCCCCACCCGGGTGAACGTTGCCCCAGAACCGCCAGGCGTCGCTTCGACGACGCACACACTGCCCCGCGGGCAGGCGTCGATGTTATCAGCGTCGGGACGTGCGAGGCGGATTACAAGCCTCCCGGGAACCGAAGAGAGCCAGAGAACCAGACGCGACGACGGGAACATCTGTCAACCTCCCTCCCTCCCTCCTTCCTCGGCGGACTTGCAATCGCGCTACGTTAAAGATCATCGGGGAAAAGGTTGCTAACGGCGGGCGGCTTCCATCGTTCACCGCGGAAATGTTGACCGCGCAGTGCGTCATTGGGGAGCCCAGATACGCCTTCCCCCGGCTCCGCATCCCCCCTCTCCGGCTCTCCGGACCAGGCAGTCCTGCCAACCGGCCGCGGGGAAATAATGTGGCAGGTTCGCGGGACCATCCATTGCGTTGGCATCACCTGCGGTCCTCGCGTGATTCAGGCCCGGAACACGACAGGGAGGGAGAAGGGGAAAAAAAAACAGACGTGTGCTCCTTTTCAACCGGAGTTTTCCACTCGTGAAACACGAGCTGATCACACACGAGGTTCATATGAGGCTTGAGGTTCATATGAGGCTTTCTTTGTATTTCTGGAAAACTGAGATGGGACGTAAGCACAATTAATATTTCGCTGCGCCAAGACTTTAACACCTTGTTCACTGTGAATGAGGATTTTATAATCTAAGTTTCACGAACGAAAAGAATCCCACTGTGCATGATGCATTTATGCAATTTTATACTCTCCGCGTTTTCTTTTTCTAGTTTATGTTTGGTTTACGATGTAAATATGAGTAAATGCGTATTTTATTGTCTTTCAATTTAAATAATTATTAAATTTAAATAAACATACTTATTATATCAACGCATAAAATTGAACTTAAAAGTCAAATTCAATCTGAATAAAATTGATCTTGCGTAGACTTACCGAGATTGGCAAAACATGAGAACAAGTAATTTATTTCAACCGTGAATCAATCAAAGAACATAAGTCCGATCGGCTGATACAGTGTTGATCTTAATTCCTGTTTTTTTTAACGTGACTTTTAAAGCGATACTGCTAATCCTATGCTCTAAACCAAAATTTAGTTTGTCTTGAATTATAATACAAATAATAACGCATTTTCCAGGAATAACTTTTCGTATAAAAATTATTGGGTTTTTGAAATAGCTACAATCCACAAGAACACAACCACTTCAGCTTAAGAGCTTTAGAAAGCCGAGACACCATTCACACATACAGGTATAAGCGCTTTCACGACTGTTCCTATTGTAAAAGAACGTACGACAATCAGCAGTGAAATTATTTCCTTCCACTTAAGTGTAATATACATTGAAAAAAAAAGTTCTGTTTTCATTACAAAATATGCATTAGAAATTCATCGTGCACGCAGTTAGAATTAATTAATTATGTGGGTATAACTTGAAGTAAGCTTTTGGACATACGCCATTGCTAAACACTTTTTCTGTAGAAGAAAACTAAAAAATTCCCAAAAGACAAAAACACAAATTAAGCAAACATTTTCTGTTGTCAACAGGATATAAACACCACATAATATTCCATAACAGGAATATGGTCAACAAACAAAGAAAAAACAAAGAAAAATGGACTATAAGAGAACGAAAAAAAAAACCCACAAATGATGACAGCACAAAAATATTGAAACCAAAAAAATTCAGCACAAAAGTTGAAACGAGACAAAAACACGACAAAACGAAAAGACGAGACGAACACAAAAGTTTTCCAAAACAGAAGAGAACGGGGAAAAAACCCACAAATGATGACAGCACAAAAATAATTAAGATAATATGTAGGTATACCCCAAAAAAAATGTTAGGTTTGCAGTAGGTACCAAACCTTTGCTTGGGTTACAAAAAAAAATTGATCTCGGCACATACTTTTAGGTGAAATGAAAGCCCTCGATGTATTTCGTGGTGGCAAATGCAACACGCCCTTCTTCTACAAATGCAAACTACGAACTTGGAAATGATATAACACCCGGCAAGCGCGCACTCGTGACCACCTTGTGGAGAACGTGTTTGGACGTTACGTCATCGTCCTGGCAGCTATCCCCGCCCTATGTTTCAACAGCGATTGCGCCTGTCACCTTTACGGGCGCACTGATACGCGACGAGAATGATCCCCTTTCCACACCGAGCGCAATTGTTAAACACTCTGAACAATAAAACATATAATGGTTATGCGTGTCCACGCACTCTCACTCATGGCGTTCATGCCAATGCTTGACTCGCAACTATAGCAGTCCTGATGCATTTGCTAGTAGTGGAGATTCCAAGGTGTTTTCCGTTGACGATTCCCGTGAATGCCGGTGTGATTTCTACATCTCGAAAACGGCGAGCCCCGGCTAAACTATGCTGTAAGTTGTTCCGACCGAGGTGTGGATCATCAACGGAAGATGAAAGGGAAATGGTTAGAACTACCATAAAGGTTGCAATGTTTCATAGCATCTCGGTGGAAAGCGATTCGATCTATACAATTAAAAGTTGCTAAAACCTATTTGTGTACATGCATCATGTCATAAGCGGTGCCAAACATTTAAATAAACCTCTCGATCACTTGAACAAAGTTTTAAAAAAAAAATTAAATCTCGTTAAAATAGCCTCCATAAATAATATCAAGACTTTTTTTAAGTGCTAATGACTATGCTTATGACATTGTTATTTAAAACAGGCCACTGTTAGTTAATTGATGTTGACCTCACTCACAACACAGCTAGAAATTTATCTAAGACATGAACGTATTTTATAACATCACTCATCGAACGATCTTCTGAAGTAGACCCGTGTAAGTGCGCGATCCCTAAATGTGACAGGGAAGTGATACCCAAGATGGAGCACTGATGGGATGCAGTAAAAGAGAGACGCCCTCTGCAAAGTCCGACACTTCCAACGTCCAATCAGGCCTCAGCAGGGGAATGGGCGTGGCCTTGTGTCCGCACTCGCGAGGATAGGCGAGTCGAGGTTGAAAAGCTATGGGCCGGAGAAGATAAAGAGAATGATAACACTTTTAAAAGTATGTAAAAGGACTATAATCGTTACCATGGGCAAAATCTGTAGGATTCACAAGGGAAGGCGGTTGGATAACGTTTATCATTCCATACCACAGTTACGATTTTCTAGTTGCCCCCCCCCCCCTTTTTTTTCCTCGGGATTTACGCCCAAGATCGGTACTATGACCCATGGAAACCTACGTCTTCGTGTGCTGATTAAGTAGCAGACTAAACGTCAAAAAGTATGTTTTTTCCCAAAGGTGTTCCCTACCCCCGTGGCTTTATCCCTCTCTCTCTCTCTCTCTCTCTCTCTCTTGCTGTACGACCCTCTCGAGTATTCGGGATGCAAGCGAAATCTAGCATCTCAATACTCTTCAACGCGAAATTCGTAGGGTCTATAGTTATTTCCTTAGTAACGAACTCACGTTTTCCGTTGGTGAGCGTTAAAATTCAAGGTTCGAGACTCTAGTCCTCGCCCACAATCTCCGACCACGAGCGATGCCCGCACGAAAACGGAAAGTTATCTGGTCCGGGTTCGTGACTTAACGACGAGTTGAATGACGACGAGAGGGTTGAAGAGGGGGGGGGGGGGAGAGGGGGGGTTTACACCCGGAAGACACGGAGGGACGCGCCCCACCTAACAAGGAGCAACCCCCCTCCCCTTTACCATCACCTCCACGCCTTTTTTTTTTTCCTTGTCCCGGGCTTCCTCCCGACTACGTCTCCGGCGCCGTAGTGACCTTTCCTGATTAAATTATGGCCCGGTTCCACGATTTATGCCACGGCTTCCATTAGCATTTTAAGTGAGAGTCGGTGGCGTGGAGGGGGGGAGCCCGTGGTTTGGCCGGTGTGTGTGTGGGGGGGGGGAGGGCGGGCAGACAGACGGGCGGAGGGAGCGGCAGCGGGAATTGATCGCGGCTGGGTGGGGCGGCGGCCGTCAGCAGTCCATCACGACCGCGGCGGCTCCCTTCTGGATTTGTCGTCGCGTTCCGGCGGCCGCGACCGCAGCGACGAGGACAATAACCGCCGGGCACGAGAGAGGGGGTCCCTGATTGGCCCCCGCGCCGCGCCGCGCGGTCACCTGTCGCGCCCTCGCCCCCAGCTACCGTCGCCGAGGTCGCGTCGCGTCGGGCCGCCCGCCGACGCTTGACGCGGCGCGGGAGGCGACTGCCTGCCTTTCCTGACGCGCGCTCGAGCACGACGTGCTGTGCAGGATACCAACCGAGCACTTATTTTCAACCAGAAAAAAAAAAGTTATTGAAATGCCTGAAATAACATCACTACCGTCTTTTCAACAAAGCTATAACTACCTAAAAAGTCACCTGCAGAGTCAAGTCAATCATATTAAAAAAAAAATTCTTTACTTTGCCTTAATTCAGACTAAGTCGTTGATAATAATGTGATGATTTCCTCTACAAATAACAAATAACTAGTAATAAACTACTAATATTACAATACAAATTCAATAATCTCTACACCCAAGAATTAAGCCTATATTTGAACCTTGGATTAAAGGTTCAATTGTAACCAGTTAAAATTAAAGTCGAGCTAATACTGATTAGTTTCATTAGAGTAAAAGTAAGACGGTGATCATAACTAGCGTTCTGCACTACGCTAATACACTCCAAACCAAGTAGAAAGCCAATGTCTAACAAAAAATTATTTTACATATTCAAAAAAGGAAGGTTTTGGTGTCATTTACTGCCATTCCTATGCTGCATCGTGTTTTTCGAACAGCCGTGGACGAGAATCAACCTCTGAAGTCGTGGAGCTGCCCGCGGTAAAGATGATTGGTTACACGGAGGTAGGTATTATTCCATGGAGTGGACGTCTGTGATGAAGTTTAAGACACTCTGGTTAGCCACTGGATCGCAAAACAAGCCGCACCTCTCTAAAGGTTAATACTAGCAGTGTGTTTATAGCTTGGAAGGAAGTTGCTAGGAAGAATATTAAAAATTAATTTATCAAGTAGCCTATAGGTACCTATATTGTTACACAATAGGATAGAAAAGGCGCTTGGGGATGGGGGGAGAGCCAAACGTCCGATCGAGCATCTTCGGTTTTTTTTTGTTCATTGTAAATAAATATGGCGGTGTTGATAAAAGGATACTAATGGTCAATTAGGTTAGGTTAGCTACATTATAAATACTTTAAAACATTGTGGACGGTTGATTCGGTTAGGATAGCTACATTAAAGATGCGGAAAAAAACATGAACTTCGGGGAACAACGGGTTTTGGCTCTCTCGTCTGTGAAAAGAAGGCTGCCCGAGGGGAGAGGGGTTAGTAGAGTCCATCTCATTATGACTTTAATTATTATCACGGCAACATTCACTTCCTCCTTATCTCACCTCTATGATTTGTTGTCGCTCGGGCGGGAACGCGCGAGTTGCCGCACCGAAGCTGACCTATAGTCGTGCACCCTCCATACCGGAGGAACCCATAACCCGCGGGCTTGTGCGCCTCCTCCCCTTCGTCCAGCAATCACGGTGCTCTGCCGTGCGAACTGCCTGCCAGTTCCTTGATCCTATCAGGGAACCAGCCGGCATGCATGAGTCCTGACCCCTGGGTCGCAGGTTCGAGCCCCACCTCGGGTAAGGGTGTGTCTGGGATCAGTTAGTTTACAAGCCGTTCCCAGGGGGCAGCAGATGGTGCATCACATTTAGGAAAAGGCGGGGGAGGGCTAAACTGGCAAAGTAATTTTTTATTATAGATATTTAATTCGACAAAGTATTGTTAAAATACAAGATTAAAATGTTGCAAGGCAGATGAACTGAATTATTTGCATTGAAAGATGCATACATGTATATCGTCAGTATTTTAAAACTGTTTATTTGTAAGAAGTATTTACTGGCTGATTTCAGTAGTTTAAGCAAACACAAATATACAAATATATAGGCCTATTTAGTGTTATAATATGTGTTTTAAAATGTTCCAGGTTAATATTTCAGTAATACCACAGACGTATAACTTATAACGTGTACGGAAACTTTATAGTATTACCAAAGATGGGCAGTTTTATAATAAAATTCCATCTCGAAAATCAGGTTCAATGTCGGCGTTTTATCGGAGCCTTTTCTGATACTCTGCTATCTGCGTTTGATGGTGGCACGCAACTTTTACAATTCAGGCAGCGAATTCTAGCAGCGGGCGGAGAAAGTAGATATGTATGAGATTCGCATTCAGAAAGTTTGGAATTAGAAAAGAGAATTTTTATTCATCTGTTTATTTATCACGTTCGAAATTATTTTAAAGAATTCTACGTTAAATTCCATGTCCGAGTTTCGTATTTTAAGTTTATTTGCAACATGAACAACATGAGAAAACATGTATTTGCTCGTTACCTAGGTTAGATGTTTGCACTTCATTGGCAAGTACTGAAAAACTAGCTCGAGAGACGATGAATCTGGCGTGACTGGATCAGGAGGAAAGCAATTGCAAAGTTATAATCAAGTGTCCCTGGCAAAAAAATGTTTCGTGATCGACTTTTAAAAAGAGAATCCGAGCATATTTACATATGCAAATTTAGATTTTGATACGTGGTTACTAAATTATTTTACTGGCAACGATTTAAAAAAAAAAAAAAAAATAGTGGTCTTTTCTGAGCTCCAAATAGAAGACCAATTGCCGCAGCTATGTGCATATAAAGATATTCTTCTTGAATATTTGATATCACGTACACCATAGTCAATCTGGAAACGTGTAAGGAAAAGTAGGACTATGTATCGTGGTATTTATTACAAGTGCAGGGTTTCAATTGGTTTCCAGTTTGAACTGTAGAATTTACTTGTTTCGCGTTCATTAAAATAACACTTTAGCGCTGGACTACATGGAAAGTGTTTCTGTGTTTCTCACAATATTACAGTTTCACATACGCGATGCATGATTAAAAGTCTCTAATCCAACGGCAATGCTATCTTTAACGTATAGTGAGAGAATACAGAAAGAGGTTTATAAATAATTATAGCAGGTGTGATATTGTGGTAGCAGCAACCAAAGGAATTAAATTGTATTAATAAATATTTTATCATTTTTATTACGATCATATCATATTTCATACACATTTCCTAATTATGTGGAATATTTTGCATGCAAACTAAAAGTAATATAGTATTGATATTTCGTTATTCTTAAGGATGATAAAAAGTGTGCAAATATGTTGCCTTATTTGTTTTTCAAAAATTAATCGATTATTAGCAGGAAGAAAAATATTAATATAACTCCACCAATATTTTGTGATAATAATATGTGGAGGTATTTGTATTATATATGTATTAGCGGTGAAAGTTTAGGTTTTATTTCAACATACATTATTAATACATTAATAATTGTAAGATTTTTTTTTAAGTTAATATACCATAAAGCTAGCCTCCCCATTGCAAGAAACATTCAAATGTATTTTGTAAAGTAGCTATGTTGTAATTTTAACAGTGACTTAAGTTCGTGTTTGTTTTAAACGACCTGCCGCAAGTTCATTTGCTAAACTTAAAGCTACGGCCACACAGGGCGCCATGCTCGCGATGTTCACGATGTTCGCTATGAGAGTAAAATATAGCCAGCCGCATCGGTATGTTGGCAATGTCGCCAGGTGTTTGCTTCTCGGCTATTTTTCTAAGACATCGCTGAATTCGCGCATGCGTGGATAAACATATTCGCGCGGAATTGTGCTGTACTTCTGTGTTAGCTTAAAATTAGTACCAGGTCGACGGAAAATATATTTTGACGGAGTACGAAAATATCCATGTTTATGGAATAAATCTATGGAAGACGATAGAAAGCAGGATATGCGGGAGAATGTCTACGATTTGATTTCAAGGGAATGCTATCAAACTGAGTTGTATTTATTCTGAAATAGTCCATAAATTTGTCTTCGTCCTCACGCAACTGCTTCATCATATGATGAAATTCTCCAAATTCTTCTCTTTTTTTTTAGATAAACTTCATGAAATCATTTATTTTTACATTTGCATACTGTGAGAGCCAACAGAATATTACCATCATCGAAATCATCACTTGAATCCCACAGAATGAGTGTCTACGGCATCGCGAACTAGACTATCCTGCCTGTGTGGCCACAGCGAACATAGCGAACATCGCGCGAACATAGCGTAGTTTTTTTTTGTGTGGCCTCGGCTTAACTGGTGCGTTATTACGAGCGCTAGACATTCTGCGATAATAACAGTACCTACCCATAGAGCCCGGCCTTAATGAATTATTTATGAGGCGAAAACCTTTCAGATATCCCGCACGTGGGAAAACGTACGCGAGGTGGAGTTCAAAGCAGAGGCGCACCCCCCCCCCCCCCTCCCTATCGGGGTGATAAGCAACTGCCAAGATGAGTGTCAACCGTACAACCTCGTTTTCTCCCGTCTTCCATCCGCACACAAGAGCGCTGTGGCGGACAATGCGACGATACGTATAAACCGCGGACACGCACATAAAGATGCAGCCCACGCAGATTCCAGAAGCGAGGCTCTGACCTTGGGGACGAGGAGTCCCCTCCAGGCTCCTCGAGACTGGTCTTCAACGACCAGGGACGTAATTCGAGTGGTGCAGACAAGGCTGGTGCCCCGGGCGCCGCATTTTGGGAGGCGCTAAACCGGCAGAGTAATTTCTACTATAGATACTTTACTTGAATATCGCTTTGCTGTCCCCGACACACATTACGTGTTGATAACTGTAAAGCTCTTAGCTGGCTTAAGGTTCTTGCGTCCCACAGGGTTTCCCGTCAACCTTGTGGGATGAAGAGCGGACCTATGAAGTGTCGGAGTTGTAGTCGGCTCTAGTATCTGAGTGAAGCTCTCTGCAAGATCCAAAAAGGGCGTGCGATGCGAATTTATAGCCTCTCCCGCTTACGGCAACCCATAGCCATCTCGTGGCACCAGTGTTTAAACAAATATGGGAAATGCCGGGGGTGCCCACTCCTCTGACTTCCTCGGTATATCGAAACGGGAATTCTGGTGGATTAGTAAGCTGTGGGTAGGTGACTACGACTTGCTTCTGCAGAAAGTCCACCGGGGGGTTTTGGACCACCAAACCCTAGGTGGTGTCTCAAAGCATTGGATTCAACGTGAAGAATCCAGGATGCATATGAAATAGCGAAGGGCGGTAGCGTGGCGGAGTTTCGCTCCCTGTCCGGGCACCCGGGCTCTGGCAAAGCTGTAACCTTCGGGCGGTGGATAGTCTAAGGGTTGGTAATTAAGGCAATCCTTGGTTTTTTGTTACCATACCTACCCGGGCTCTGGCAAAGCTGTAACCTTCGGGCGGGGGATATGCTGATACTGAAGTACCCAAGGACATCCAAGTCCGGATTAGGGGGTGCTCTCCCGCTATGAGGCTGCCTGGGAAAGCACTATACCTGAAGATGAAGGGTGCCATGGGACTGATCCTTTACTGTGATAGTTCCCTGCTGAGATTTCCTCTAATGGCTCAGGATCAGGATTGGAGTAGGAAACGTGGTGGTAGTGGTCCTCCTATGCTTGGAGAACACTCCGAAGGGTCCCCGCCCTGTTGACGAGTGGAAGTGTTGAGCTACTTAAGCTCGGGTACTAGCCTGCTGAGCTAGTAGAGGTTGGATAGGCCTCAGCTGGATCACGAGTAACTGGGTGACCGAGGGGTCCCAGGGATGTGAGAGGTATGGTTCCGTGTCGTTGCTACTCAGATCCCTTAGAGGGGGCTGGCTCTATTGGAGGTCTGGGGGTGGACGGCGGAGCTGGGGGTGTTTCGGTGGGGCCGAAGTTGGGATGGGTCTCCTCAACCTCTCGACCTAGCTGGGCGCTCTCCAGTAACATGCCGCGATTGGAAATGGCGAATCTATTTTCCGGTTCTAGGAACCCATGTCAGGCTCTGGTGAGTGTCTGGCATGTAAAAGATCCATCTTTCTCCTAACCAGGGGCCTATTCCACCAATAAACTTTGCAACTTTTCACTTTGCACTTTGCACATTTCTTTCTTACTTCTGTTCCACAAAAATTAGAATTCGCAAAGCAAAAATTGAAAAGTGCAAAGCGAAAAGTGCAAAGACTTTGCACTTTTGAACGTGTTTCTGTTCCACAATAATCTCTCTCTGCATAACTCATATATAAATATTTGCAAAGTTTTCAGAGGTTTTGCAAATATCATTTTGCTTTTGCAGTTTAACTTTTTATTGTGTGATCTTATTTAAATAATTAGTTTGAGGTGGTTAAAAGTGTTGTTTGTTATAAATTTAGCATTTAAGTAATTATTTAATTTAATTTAATGTGGTTCATAGAAATGAAAACATAGCTAGTAGTAACATAAACACATAACCTACAAAAGTAAAAGAAGGAAAATGAGGAGGCGTATTTTATTGCATTCAAGTGATGAATCTGATTAAGATGACAGAGTTCCAGTAAGGAATGTGTACAGATTAAGAATAATTTTCATGATTGACAATGATATGCATAGTGCTTTTAAAAGAACGTCAGTCCATTCCTTCTCCTTTTGTTTCTGTGTTACTGTGCCTACTAGAGAAACTTGCAAATCATATATCTTTTTTTTCTTTTATAAATTCTAATACTGCTAATTTTTTATGCACAACTTCTATTTTCTTACTCATCATGCACTCTATAACCTACAAACTAGACAACAGTAATGTAAACAATGAATAAAATAATGCAAAGACTTTGCAGACTGGCTGTAGGAATGCAAAGAGGTTAAACATTTTGGTGGAACACATTTACTTTGCACTTTTCAGTTATATGCAAAGTGCAAAGTGCAAATTGAAAAGTTGCAAAGTTTATTGGTGGAATAGGCCCCTGGACTACGCCCTAACGGGATTACCTGCCTGGGGGAGTAATGATGAAATTTGGAGGTGTGAACCTATGTACATGTAAAGCTCTTCGTCGCCCAACTGCAAACAAAGTATCCACTGACAGCTGCGAAACTTGTGACGTAACGGTGGCCACTTAAAAATTGCAGCACACTTGTGTTCGATTTATCAGATAAATAATTATGCATTTGATTCCTTCACATTTGTTTCACCAAATTCTTTTAACGCTCTTAAAACAAAAACAGTGACGTGGCTGATGTAAAATGCACAACCGTTTACAATATGATCATGTTCAAACTCAGTAAAAGAAATGAGTATCTGATGTCATTTAGTCTTACAATCCGTCCTGGTGTCCACAACGATTCTATTTAGGAGTACATTATTTTTCTGTGTCCTATTTTAACTGAATGCTGAACGAATACTCAAAGAGTACTTATATATATAAATTCTGGTTGACGGCGGGTACCAGCGCTTAGCAGTTCGGGGCAGGAAATTAATGAGCAGTTAATCGCCTCCCTGAAGATAAAGAGGAGATATTTCATAGCCTGGTCGGCTCCGCTAAAACTTCCCGAAGGAGAGTAAATTATAAAAAATAAGACTTGTAGCTGGAGACAGCAAAATTTATGCAGAACTCATAAGCGAAGAACAGGAATTACCGTCAAACCTCTGTAAAAAAATTCAAAAAGGGGGTTATCTGTAAAGACGGTTTACGGACAATAATTTTAGGTGATAACGTCATAAGTATACATTGATGAAAAATTGCATTATTTTTAAATTTAAAATATTATTTACAGTTTTTGCAAATTTAATTTTAAAAAATTGTTTAAATATAATCACGAAATAATTAGTTAAAAAGCCCACCTTAACCTGGTGATATTATAGAAGATTTTCTCGCACGGTTGTTGGCCGTTTCTTGCACGCTCGACTCAGGCGGAACGGGAAAATTTTACGTGCGTGCAGCTTGCGTTCATCGATTTATAAGACGTTATCACGTACAAAAATAGTTCTGTAAGGGTCAAGCCATGCACAGTAGATAAGAGGATAGCTCTCAAATAAACAAACATAAATGTTCCTGGGGATTGCTTTAAAATATTGCTAACAAAAATAATTCAAAAACTAAAAAATTTTCAAGTAATTTACTCCTTTACTTCTTTAATAATGCATGGAAAAACACTAATAAAATAAATGCAAGTTTACACAGCATCATTTGGAGACGTAAACTCAAATTTCATAATGAGAATATTCATAAGTCATAAAAGTAATATTTTATTGTGCGTGAGACATTATAACGGCTACCGAACGAACGCAAATAATACCGCTCAGAACAAAAAAAGTTAAAACATTATTTTTTTTATCCTTACATTTTTTTTTTTTTAGTGATTAACGAGAGCAGAAATTTTCACCGACACATTTTAAATTTTTTTGTCTAGATACATTAGGAACTAATAATCTCAAAACCTACTTTAATAAAAAATTTCTACACAATAACAGTAATATAGGGCGCCAATTTTATCCTGAATACAGAGGACTACCTTAAATAACTAAATGTTAATAATAAAATAAAAAAACTGTTGTTACACAATCTTGTGTTTAATTTAACTGCCAACCTTGTTCTGTCTTTTTTTTCTTTGCGATTGACATTTCGGAAACACTGGCATAGTTGAAAAAATCACGCTAACAATAGCGAGAACAGATACATAAATTACAACTTTGATGTCAAATTCATTCCATTCTACACCTACTTATTTTTACAATATTTTCCAAAATTTAAAACATGTTAGCTCAATAGACAATCCTTTAAACGTAGTGAAATTTCTCCTTTAACTGGAATAACTTAAATGTTACGTTATAGTTATTAAGCACTACAATGATATTTATATGAAATTTACTTACATTATACAGAAATACGTAGCATTATATTATTTTAAGCAGTGACTAAACTGTTATTTTTTACTGAGCTGCCAGCGACATTAACAATGGATTCCAAAACACGATTTTACGGCAGCGACATGAACCACTCAAGAAAAAATATGTTAGATGAAACAAATGACTACGCTAAACAAATATAAAATAATAGGTTTTCAAATTTTTGCCCGAACCGCGGACGTTAAAACCCAACCAAAATTTCGCACAGAATAAATACAAAGCCAAAATGGTTATTTGAGAATATTCACTATGTTAAAGAAGATAGATATTTTATTTTTCCGGACCGTCAGTTGACGTGTAGCAACACAACAGGCAACTCGCCCGACGAATGGACAATCTTTCGTGTTCGTCGACTGGGTCAGTCTTGTCCTCAGCGCGCATGCGCGGTCTCCGTCGCGCCGCTGCCAGGTGAAGATGTCCATCAAGTTCTGTCCCTGCCCGAAAACGCCCGAATATTCACCTTCGGCCAACCTCGGGATTTGTTTTATTTTTGCACAGGAAAATGAATTCAAATATTAAAAGTGGTCGGTTAGGTTAGCTACATTAAAACACTTTAAAACACTATGGACAGTTAGTTAGGTTAGTATAGCTACAATTAAATAAATAGAGAAATATAAATATATATAAATAAACCCGAGGTTGGCCGAAGGTGAATATTCGGGCGTGTTCGGGCAGGGACAGAACGTGATGTACATCTCAGGCTTCCCCTGCCAGGTACTAGGTACTGCGCAGGCGCAGCGCACAAATGGCTCGCGACAAGGAACGATGCCGATCGCCACATGAAAGGACAATAAAAACATTACGTTCCCGAGTGCCGACAATCTGGGCACGCCATAAAAGCGAATCGCGCTGTAAAATTATACTTTACTGTCGTCTCTTTCCGCGTTTTCTTGGTCTTTATCTTCGTTCTTTTATGCCCGCCTTCCCCGTACATCTAGCCTCCTTTTCCTTGCAACAGCTATGTGGGACAATTTGTCTCCCGCTTTAAGATTTCCAGATTTCTGGAAAACTCTCCGAAGAAAAACACCATGCGTATAATATATTCCAGCCTACTTGTAGAGTGTAAAGTGAAAACACTATACTTAAAGGTCATGTGATTCCTCTAAATGAATATAGCTGCTTTTTAGCAGCCAAATTTAAGAGATTAATTTTATATTAGTATATTTATATAAAGTTTAGCTTCGGGACTTTTTGCTACAACACTTGATTTGCCTTAGTTTAATTCTTTTAGGGTATAATTTATAAAATGTTAAAAATTATACTGCTGTATATGTTACTTTGTATGTACGTTATTTCTGCTGAGTTTCTCACTTCTCACTTGATTTTCTTAGGAGATTTTCTTTTTAACTGAAAACTCAACTTACTCCATTTTCTCCCTCATAGCGGTTAAATTCCCAGATGTCAAAAACGCACTACGTAGCTTTTCATGCATGTTACTTGTGTTCAATTACTTATCTCCCACTATAGAAGATTGAAGATATAAATTCTTCATAAAACCAAACTTATGAAATGGTAAAAAATAGTTGGTGGTTTTTGTTTGTTTGCTATTCGTACATTCAGCTTGATAACATCGGAGATGTGACTTTTTGTCATAAAACCGTATTTACCCATTTCGTAATGACATATAGCCTAGTACGTATTTAAGTTAGCCAAATGCCTTACTAAAAAAAAAAGTTTCATTGGTAGGCGTTCAGTTGTTTAACAACAATGTCTGAAAAAACAGACTAAAATATTCTAAAATTTATATATTTGAGGTTTTAATGAAACTATTTTTTATAATTTAGTTTTTAGTATACAAAATATAGGTAAATGCAATGTGTAGACATTTTTTCCTGAAAACGTTTTTACTTTAGTAGAGTTTTTTTAGATTCAATTAGAAATGTTTTAAAACGACTTTTCAAATGTTTAATTACACCTAGAGATTTAGAGCATTGTTACTGTAACTAATTTATTATGCGGGGAAAGCTACGTTCAGAGTGATGTAGGCTAAAACGTATGTATATGTATGTGTGTGTGTATGTATGTATGTATGTATATATATATACACATACATACACACACACACACACACACACATATATATATATATATATATATATATATATATAAGCGAGATTTGTGTTTACCCAGCCGAAAATTGATCCGACACCAGGTAATTAATAAAGCTGAATTGTTAGTGTTACTGAAGGGAGAGTATTTGTGCATAAGGTTACATGATATTCATGGCCATTAGAGTAGACCCCCGGGAGGGGGGTGAGGCTCATGCCCCCCCCCCCCCCCCTGGAATTAAAAAGCCCCTCACTGCGAAGGGGGGGGGGAGAGAGAAGGACGCTTGCGCTTGCAAAATCGTTACTATGAAACGAGGTGGATAAACTTTAACTTGAAACCTAAGTTTTATGGAAAACGTTATGTAAATTCTAAAGTTTATTGCTTGAATATACCTAGGCCAAAATATGGGCAGTATATACGACATACACGCACCCTATCCAGCAATGACTTGTGTGTAGGGTGGGCCTACATTTTTGCGCCCCCGACCTCGGCCACTAATAAGACAGGTGAACACTCGAGTCAGGAACAACTCCACAGACGCGATGTCTTCTGTGGCGAGGTCTCTCTCTCTCTCTCTCTCTCTCTCTCTCTCTCTCTCTCTCTCTCTCTCTCTCCCCCCCCCCCCCCCCAGAAAGATCAAGCCGAGGAGAGACTGTGGCGCGAAAGGACCGTAAGGCCCGTTCTACAATGGCGTCTGCTGCTTCCACAATGCTCGAGAACGTAAAAACAATATATATATAAAAAATGGCAAACAATGAGATTCCATCTGAAGGTTACGAAATATTAATTTAATTAACAGTATATATTACGCTTCGATATTATAGCACGGGCAGAATTTACATATCTAATAAAAATAAACCAAAACGTAATAATAGAACACTAGATGTTATTGTACTTGAAACAGTTTAAAAACGTATTTAGAACGTAAACGAATGTTACTACCACCTCAGTCAAGTACTCGGCTTCTACTGGTCGCACGGAGAAACGTATAAAGGAAATAGCTAAGCAGTTGCCGAGCACATCCGTATGGGATCCGTCTCCGTCTGCGTACCATTGCATAAGACTCTGTTCCGCGAGATCCGTGTACGTTGCTTGCGTGTGGTTGTGGAACGGGCCTAATAGCCAGCCTTAGCGCACCGGTGCGACGGAGACACGGACACACGGAGCGACGGACACACGGACACACGGACACACGGCGACACGGAGACCGGTCGCGCGGGTGCTGCTGGGTACGACATGCGTCCCCCGTTACCCCCCCCCCCCCCCCCCCCACCAACCCGGTGAAGAAACAACCCGAGAGCCGACCGCCATCCCGGACAGGAACTTGTCTCTCACCCGCACCGCCTCAATCGAACTGCCTTTATTTACCTCCCCGTTCTTCATGCTCATTAAATGCTCCGTCTCACAAACCATGTTGATTTTTCCGTTTCTTTTTTTTTTTTGTCATTACATTTTTAAAGAGCTACTTCTAAAAACTTAACTCGATACTTCACGGGAAAAAAAAATGTTCGTAATTTTACAAGGGAAATCATTGGAAACTCAATTGCCTGACGATATCACTTGTAAAACTGCAAGACAGAGATTTTTCACTAAATTAAATGGTACAAAGCTCTGCCATGTGATTTGGATGGCAATTTGACTTTCTAAGGATATGCCTTGAGAAGGTACAATAATTTTTTTTGAGTGATCCCTTGCATTTGTCGTTCTGTCACAAATATTTACAACATATGTTCACTTAGTGTAATATCATGAGTGTAAAAAGTTGAGTAAGTGATGATGATTACAAAGACTTGCGCGAGACTTTTTTTTTTACACCCAATATATTACGCTAATAGAATATCTGCTGAAAATATATGTCAGTAAAACACTTGCAAGGAAAGTATCGCGTAAAAAATTTTCGAAGTAGTCCTAAAATAAAAGTAATAATGGATAAACAAATAAAAATCAACAAGGCGTGTCAGAAAGAGTTCTAAGAGGAAAAAAAACTTGTCAGAGGATTTTCGCTGGTTTGACGGAGAGCTTAGCGCAGCTAACGCATGGTCTGAGTTTCACCAATATATCACTTATGCAAACTTTTACCAATAAACGTCCAACGCTGCTACATCGCAGGTACGTATCGGCGAACGGCCGAGGCTTGCTGGCCCTTTGCCAGTAACCCGACCCGATATTGCTCCAGCGGAAACAGACTCAGACGCCGCCGCCGTCAGGCTGCCGAACGACCTTGAACTCGTCACCGGCCGACGACGCGGCTCTGCAAGACTGCCGCGTTCTCGATGGCCCAAATCGCGCGGGAAGAGCTGTTTGCACCTGACAAGCTTCCTTAAATACTAAAACGTGAATCACCAATGTTTCTTTGATAATAACATTCTTCAGCACTACAAAACGATTCGTTTGTCATAATGAAAAATAGTTACTGGACTGAGCTGTGTAATTAATTTTTTTTTTCTTTTACAGTGTTTTCAAATAGGCAGTCTCACACTAATCGTGCATGTATTGTTAAAAAATATAAGCTATATATATATTGTTGAAGCTATTTCTTTTCTGAGACATGTTTCGCCTGACGAAGGAAACAAAACGGGGTTTCCGAAACTCTGTAAAATGTCCATAAAACGAATTTCAAGATGGTTCGCCTCCTGAAAATAAAAAAGACAAGAACTCTGGAATTTCCACATTACTGAACATCTTAAGGCTCGGACTCCTACGTCATGTTGGATTTTTGATATACTTTTCATTAATTTACAGACGATAGTTTAACGTGACAACGTCATAAAAAACATTTATGAAATGATTGCATACTTCTATGAATAAAATTGAATCATTTTTATTGAATTATCACTATTTTGTATGGATACAAAGGAGTGAAATGAAATCTACAATTTAATTGATGAATTTACTTTTATTTGCACTCATTAATTCAAATATGTTTATTACTTTAATACGTGTTTGCTATTTAACTTCTTCCAATCTGTGTTATTTTGTTAAGGATAGGACGATGATAGGAAAAGTAGGAAACGAATGGGAGTGTTTCAAGTTTAATGTGCCTCGAAAAAGTCAAATCGATGGTTGTTCCAATCGAGTGGAAGAGAGATAGATGCGGCGCAAGCGTACAATGAGCGTAACGGGACACAGCGTAACGGGGCAATGTGCGTAACGGGACATTTTTTTCGTGCGTGCAGCCGGCGTTCGTCGATTTATTAGACGTTGTCACGTCAAAAAACACGAGTTATTCAAAGAAATATAGTTTGAGGTACTAACACAGAGGCAGGGGGCAGAGGCGGCGGCGTCGGGGTGACGGCGCTGATTGAGCGGTCTGTCGCGAAGGAGAAAAAGCGTCGCGGATATAGACACTCGTGGGTGAGGGAGAGAATGGTTGAAGGATGGAGGGGGTAGGGGGGTAAGAGTGAATAAATCAATGAGCGTAGAGCAGCACGCGTTACGGGCGCACTTGAATACCGCTAAGTGCTCGTAAACATTTAACAGCCGTCATAACGCCGCCTTCTCGCCGCGCGGGGCGCTGGGGCGGGACAGGCTGGGGGGGTGTCTGGAGGCCCCGCCTACCCCCCGTCCACTCCGCTCCGTCGGCGAGCTTCAGTCGCGTACACCGGAGGTCAAGCGATCAGACCGAGTGCATCAAGTCCCGGGGGGAGGGGTGGTTTGTACTAATTTCCCCATGCTTATGAATGTAGCTCCATGGTTCCAGTCGCACCTGTGTTTTAGTACCATGTGCGTCTCTGCCAGAGTACGGGAGCAGATAGCAGTTCCCGAAACGTCGCTTGTTTCTGTTTTGGAAAACTATTGTGTTTGTTTCGTCTTTTCTTTTTTTTGTCTTTTTGTCTCGTTTCAACTGTTGTAACTTTTTTGGGGTTCAATTCATCATTTGTGGGTTTTTTTTCGTTCTTAGTCCATTTTTCTTTGTTTTTAATTGTTTGTTGACCATATTCCTGTTATGGAATATTATGTAGTGTAATATCCTGTTGACAACAGAAATGTTTGCTTAATTTGTGTTTTTTGTCTTTTAATTTTTTGTAGTTTTCTTCTACAGACATGCATGTGCTTAGCAATGGCGTATGTCCAAAAGCTTACATCAAGTCATGCACTCCCATTGCAAAAATATTTCAAAGATAATATTAAGGTTGTTTTTTTTTCAGTAGATTGTTTAATAACGTGTAATGTGCCTCCGTCGATTTCCTAGATATCGCACATCACGGTATACGGCTGTTTTTATTTATTAATTATCTCAAAGGAATCGACGGACATGTTGTATTGCTTCATGAGGATAACCACAGATGACGACATGGAAACAGAACAGTGACCACGAATCATGATGCACCAGAATTACAGTGAAGAGGGAGGGACACGTGGAAAATGGCCGTCCCCGGAGTGATTACTGTTAGCTCATGCTCTCTCTCTCTCTTGTTCCACGCACTAATCAATTCACTATGACATTTCATGAGCGACGCAAACGACCCGAGACAATGAAAGGTGCCGCCTCGTGTGAGAACACGAAGCATACACGCCGCTACCCTTTAAACCGTTCCGCGTTTTAAAACACTGACGAAATTTGCTTTAACTGACTTTCCATGGACTTTATCTGCGGCATCAACATGTTGTGAGCTAATAATAGTATATTACCTGAACATTTTATGAATAAAGCAATTATAATCGAGAGCGACATTATGCGATTATTATCACATAAAAATACATATTTTTTTTTTACACGGGGGAAAATATTCCAATAAAAGCATCAGCGCAATTTAAGAGCTAGTCTTTTCACATGCTGTAGCAAATTTTTTTTGTTGTTCATTTTTACTTTACCACCTAAAACTCACTAGATTAACAATTTATTTTTTGCAGTATTTAACTCATGATAAGTTTATAAGCATTAAAAATTAACCCAGAATCTTTCACAGTGGGGATAGAAAACCTTATGACTCAACATTTTGTATTCAAACACGTATATAATTATGAAACAATTAATTGTTTTCAAATATATTGAACAGACATGTTTGGTTTCCAAGTGGTCGAAGAATATGACGCTTAACACATGTTGCTGCGGTTTAATACCAATCTAATTTATAGCCAAGCGGTTCTGAACACACTGTAATTTTGGGAAGGATCATGTGCATAAACATGCATATACAGGATCTTAATGGGATGAAAGTCCTAAATGAGAGAAAAAAAATATTATTGCTTCCAATTTATTACTCAATTTAAAAAAACCTGTAAAAATGTATGTTTTGCAGTAAAAGCGTGGTCAGAGCTGATTCCAGGAAAGTTTTTATGTCTTTTACTTTTTGAAGATAGACAGTCAAAAAAAAATATTTCGCCGATGGATTCGCCGATGGTTCCTCGTGTCACGTGGGCCGGGGAGAAAGCGGCGACGAACGCTCGGCGGTCACAAACATGTTGACAAGGAAACGGAACTCCGCCGCCGCAGGCTTTCGGCCGCGCGACGCTGCGTCCGCGGTTGATTTACGCCGAAGAACCGTCGATGCAGAAGTGAGGACGTATTTCACCGGGCGCAGGGAGGCGCTGTTCCGGCCCCTACCGCCGCCATCTCCGACCGCGCGAGTAAATGTCAATCTGCGAAAGGTTAAAAAATAAAAAAAACCGGGTGCCATAAAAGTATTTCATGTCGCGGCGGGGAGGGAAAAAAATGGTTTGCGCCGCTGAGCGAGAGTAGAGGGGGAGGGGGATGCGGAAATTATTGGGAATAGCCGTTGCCTATAGAACACATTGTCCGCAAAGAACTTTCCTTTTTCAACCCACTATGCGACCACAATATAGTTGATGGTTCTTGGTTCAAGGCTTCGTCGATGTACTTACCATTTAACCGGTTGACTGGTTGGTAAGCATGTCAGCTACGACTGCACAAATTGTTTAACGTGATGGATTTAGTTAGTGGCAATTACTCCCTGGTGAGAGCTGGATCATAACCAACACGAGCTCCCTAGAACCGTAGGAAATGGATACGCCATTTCAACGCGACTTGGGGGTGTTTGAGAAGGAGCTATAAGGAGAGGCGAGGCAACCCATCCCATAATCACTGCCAACCCCCTGCCCACGTCTAACCATACAGCTAACCTGTGGTTGACTCTAAAGGAATCCCCATCCTGAGAATGTCATGAGGCTCTAAACAAAGTCTATCACATCTCTGGGACTCCTCTGACAACCCAGAGAGCCTGTGGTCTGCCTCTACTAGCTGTCCCGGCTAGCACCGGAACTGTGTCACCGTTCAACCACCCTGGACGTGCTATAAGCTATCAGAGCTACCAACTTGCCAGTGCGAGTCCCCCATGCGAGCTGGACCGGTGGGGGAAACCTCAGCGGGGAGTTCCAGCATCAACAACGGTCGCCCCGCACTACAGCCTAGATTTTCCATGCACTTGCGGGCTTGAACGGTCTGTCAGCCCGTGAGCCAGCGCGGTAACTGCCGCGGTCCTGGACGCAGGAGACGCCTAGGGAGCTGGTCCCGTAGGGCCTGCCCGGCGCTTACAGCATTCTTTCAAGCCCTGTTGCATCCGCTTACACAGCAGAAGCCGCACCCCGACTAGCCTTTGCCACTGCGCCGCTGGTTCTTCGCGGTGAACCAAAACCTTTGGGACCTAGTAGTGCTGACGCACCGGGTAAAGATTCCGAACATTCTGCCGCTGCCTGCAGACAGGGCTTCTCACCTCGCCAGATACCTCTTTCCAAACGTAGAATGACGAGGAATACCCGGCCTAGCTCACTTTGGTAAATACCCTCGGTACCGCGAAGAGGTAATGAGTTGCCTTGGTGCGGAGAGGCTACATACTCTCAATCATTCACAATTTCCGTGTGCTGTTGGATTCTGCCTCGGATACTACTAGTGCTGGCAACAGCTCAGATATCTCGAACGGCAGGCAACTTCTCCCACAGGAGTCAGGACCACTTCCAAGGTTTAATTGGTTGACAGTCAGAAGTACCGACGGCCAGGACTCCCAAACATACATGACAAAATTTAAAAAAAAAAAGTACACTTTTCACATTTACACATAGAACTGTGCACAACACGGGGAGAATCATCTCTCAGAAAGCCCAGACCGTCTGGTTTATTTTTTTTTTCCCCACCTTGTCTATTTTCCTAGGCTGTGAAAGAGAGACGGCGTGCAGCACCTTCGTGGCTGCACGTATCTGCACGCGCGCGCGAGCAGAACACTTTCTGGGGCTGACTTGTCTCGCCCGCGAGAATTCAGCGGGTATCGCGGAAATCTCGCGACGTGAAGAGGGGGTGAGAGAGAGCGCAGATTCAGATACGACACGCCGCGGCGGCCAAGCGGTTGACGACGCACGACGCGGGGGTAAAAAAAAAAATGAATGGAAAAGAAGAAGGGAGGAAACAGCGAGGGAAGGCGAATGCGATAAGGGACCCTGGGCCCTGAAGGCTATAGACGGCCTGCTAGAGATATGGCTTCCAGGAGGAACATTGTGCCCGTTCTATTCCCCCTTGCTTCCTCTCCTTTCCAGCAGTTTTCATCGTCCTCAAAAGATTCCAACCCTGTGTGGAGGGGGGAGGGGGGGAAAGGAGGAAAAGGGGGCTGTCGAGGGGGTGAATTTATTCGCCAGCAGAGTGATTTAAGACGGACAGGAGTCCCCGCCCCTCGCGGCGCGGACCACGGCTCGAATGTCCACTTCTCCCTCGGTCCTGGCCTCCTCCATCGACTCTCGAGATGCTATCTGCAGCCGCCGGCGAACTCCCCGGGGTCTCGTCTCTTCGCTCCGCCGGGCCACGGACTCTGCGTCAACTAGCTTCATCCCGACCGCGTGGCGCGTGGGGGGATTACACATCGCCATCTTGAATTATTCCATCTCTTAGCCACAATTTTTATTTCGAACTGTTTATCCCAGTTTTACGGACACGGCATCAGTGGCGGATCCAGGATTTTAGTTTGGGAGGGGCTCGACCCAGCTGAGGCTAGGCTTTATCAAGACAAACACTAAAACAATAGTGGACCCAGATGCTTTTGGAGGGGGCTTGAGCCCCTTAGCCCCCCCCCCCTGGATCCGCTACTGCACGGCATATTACTATTTTCTGGCACTTATTACATGTTAACATTATTTTCATGAAAATACACAAGGAAAAGACTTGCCAAAATCATGTCTGGATGATCAAATATTTTATTACAAACTCGGAAATATATATATATTTTTAAATCCAGTGTTCTTATTAGGTACAAATGTGGCCGCACGCAATGCTATGGAAGCCCGTTAGAGTTGTGTTAGATTGTGCGCTTGTTCTTTCTTTGGCGTCGAGCGCGCGGCAGTCCGCCATGAATGCCGCGTGACGGTAGTGAGCAGTGCAGCTACAAACTGGATTCCCCCAAACAAAGCACACGGTACCGCGGACAGGCATACTGAAAGCAATCATTGAGAATTTATTTTCAGTCACAAGGGTATCGTTTTCGCTGCCGTTATCTTCCTCTCCCCGCGCACGAACACACAACCTGGTTTGCCTCCCCTCCGACCAGGGGGTTGTCCCACCTCACTCCTGGCTGGCTTCGCCAAGCTGCAGCACGAGACGGGTGGAAAACTACCAATATTTTCAGAAACTGCGGAAAAGAAATCACGGAATTTAAAGCCTTGTCTATAGGTTTTTTGTACATCAATTTCTTCAGAAAAAAAGTACCTTTCTGCCGGTAGTTTTACATTCTTTCTTTCATTCTCCCAAACAGTACAAAATTGACCCAAATTTGGATATTTGATCATTTTTATTTAAGGTTTTGATAAATAAAATTTAAAAAATTTAAACTATACGCACAATTGCTGTAGTTTATTTTCGTGGGAGAACATTTTTCAGATTCGTAGTGTCGATAAATAATGTGCTATCATGTTCCAAAAAATATAGTGTTCACTAACTTTTGACGCTATTGGGTGGCCTCTTAAACCACTACGTTCTCCAGCCACTGTTCCCGCAGCAATTTGAATAGCGAGCAGGACTGATATGCGAAGATTTACTGACTGACACAACACACAAACATTTGTGCATGTGCCAAAGTCAAAATAAAGGTAGGTATAATGATGCCTTCGTTTTCAACATGACCAGAGCAAAGTTGTCATTTAAAATCTGACGATTCTATCTGCATTTTCACGTCAGCTCATTCAGCACTGCCAGCGGATTCTTTAAAATCCCGAAATCTATAACAACAGCGGGTGCTGTTGTAGTAGCAGCTGGTTTCTCCTTATTGTGGCGTGATGTAGGCTGTATTTTAACCGGAGTGCAGAAAAAAGAGGATATCTGAACGAAATCTTTTGCATTAATTTCTTCAAAAAAGTGTTCAAGTTTTTAACTTCTCACTGCTTTATTTAACGAGTGATGTTTTTACGTGCTGATTTTCCATTATCGGAGTGTTGGAGAAAAGCATTTCAAAATCACTTTTACACGAGTAGCAGTAACGGATTAAGTATTCTGTAGTAAACACAGCTTCTCACTACAGAGCGCTGCAACCGGTAGATAAATAACACAACGACAAGCGACATCGCTTGACGCCTTCCGTTGGAGGAAGACACCACGCGCACATAACCGCAGGATAACGTACGCGAGACGGGTTGTGCATCTTGTCCCGCCACGGGAGTCGTAACTCACGCGAACGGAGGCCGTGTGTCTTGGGGGCGCACAGTGGCTCGACACCCGAGTCTTGTAGCGTCGCGGAGAGCCCGCCGCGTGGCACGAGATGCCGTGAAGAATGGGCTGTTTGTTGCCCACTCTCGCCGCCCGGTGGGTGTTTGGTTTCCGAGGACTGGCGAAAAGAGAAAAAACCGAACTCTTGATTCCGATATTGAGGAATTTGGTTACCTCCGAAAGTTAAACGCAAAGGTACGCCGAGAGATGGAGCTTGTGACTGCAGAAACTTCATTCACACCCGCTAGCCGATCACGTTGAGACAGGTTTGCCAATCGAGTTGATTTGGAGATCCGCTGAAACTACAGACAACTGCACGCTTTTTGTCATTTCGTGATAAGTTATGCTAAAATTAAAAAAAAAAATTACACATTTGTGCATCCTTGCTATTGGTTCACTGTTAATCTGGAGGATTGTGGGGGCAATTAGAGACCCTCAATCAAAGAAGCGTCGAATCACAAAAGTTACCCAGTGGAGACGTTTCGCCAGTCAGCAGCCAACGAAAAAGCGTGAATGTTTGCCCGAGTTTGCAGAAGATATCGTGGAGTCCATCGGGGACGCACCACAACGCCGAAATACCACAACGCCGAACGTACAATAACGCGGAATGCCAAATTGACTACAACGCCGACAGCTAGAAAACTGCTGTGTACCACAACGCCGAAATACATTAACGCCGAAAAATGTAATTGCAGGACTGCCACAAAGGTTAGGTTAGGTAAGGTTAGGTTAGGTAAGGTTAGGTTATGTTAGGCTAGGTTAGGCTAGCCTAGGCTAGGTTAGGTTGTGGTATTTCGGCGTTAAGATACATTTAAGAAACACACACAAATTCATTCAGTTGTTTTTCATTTTGCTCATGTAGCCCCCGCTCCTCGCAGCAACAATTTTCGGCGTTATTGTATTTCGGAGTTGTGTTACACAGCAGTTTTCAAGCTGTCGGCGTTGCGGTCAATTTGGCATTAGGCGTTATGGTATTCGGCGTTATTGTACGTTCGGCGTAGTGGTATTTCGGCTTTGTGGTAACGACCCGAGTCCAATCTTGGAGGTCACTGAACCCGCGAATTCTTCCAGTCCTTTATCAGCAACTGGACCCTGGACCGCAGTTGATGCGGACACGCCATCGTCTCGGTCATGTGCAAGAGACGGAAGGACCTCCAGCGACCCTCGCCCGCACGGCAGAGCGACGCCTCGGCACTCACGGCCGTCGAGGATCCACGTGTCCCGGGTCTGATGTCCTCATCGCGCCACCCCTTGTCGCTCGAGGCCTGGTTCCGCGACTGAGACACTCCGACCGCCAGGTCGACAATCACCCGCGTTTCAAAACGCGCCGTCGGGTCGTCGCTGTTGTGAACGCAACGCATAATTTACGCATGGCCACAAAAATTTGAAAAAAAAATTATGTTCTTATGTAATTGTGTGAGAAATTATATTTATTTTGAATTAACACACTAAACTATATTGAAATAAATCTTACAAAAATATCAAAAATATGTTTTATAACTTCTGTAGTAGAAAAAAAACTTTTATACAACAATATATATATTTAATTTGTATATATACACATATACACACATATAAGCTGAAGTAATCGGTATTACCTAGCTTTCCACAGTGTAAAGATTTATTTAAAAAGTAATTTAAATGCAAATATGTAATATATATTTTTTTAAGAAATATAAACAACTGGTGACTGGAGGATGGGAGTTTTTTTTTTTTTTTTTTTAATCAAATAGTGACAGTAATTTTAGTCTCCTTTTCAACGTCAAGACGGCAAAATTTCATCAAGAAATACAGCAAATATTTTTTTTTTTAAGTTGTACGAATTTGGGATGAGATGAGTTGTACGATATTTTTAAACTGCATTTATAGACAACTCTTTAAAATTAATGTATGTAGTTCAAATTTATCATAACTCTATTTGTAAGTATCATCGCAGGAATAAATATATTTAATACTCGTTAGTAAGATACAACATTTTTCGTTCCCGTCAACGTATTGAGTTGAGGGCAGCGTGTAAGGCCCGTTCTACAATGAAACGGAAACGGATCACGTAAACGTACACGAATCTCACGAAACAGAGTTTAGTTTCTGCAATGGCACGCAAAAGGAGACAGACCCGTTCGGATTAGCTCGGCATTTCTCAGCTCTTCCGTTTACGTCGCTACATGCGACCAATAGAAGCCGAGTACTTGGTTGCGGTGGTAGCCAGGTTTGTTAAAAAAAAAAAAAAATAAAAATAAAAAGGGGGGGGGGGGTTCGTCTGTAAAATCTGTTTACGGACGATAATCTTACGAGATGTCATAAGCAAACATTGATGAAAAAATGCATACTTTTTAATTTTCAAATATCATTTACAATTTTTGCAAATTTAATTTAAATAATTTGTTTAAATATAATCACGAACAATTAGTTATAGAAATAAACTGAAATCAAATCAATGTCAATAAATTGTTAATTTCAAATGATGAAATTGGACAAATAAATCAAATTTTTTAAATTGCTTTTAAAAAGCCCGCTTTAACCTGTTTGATATTATAGAAGATGTTCTCGCACGGTGGTTTGGCCGGTTCTTGCACTCTCGGCTCAGGCGGAACGAGACAATAGGTCATGCTTTTTCGTGCGTGCAGCCGGCGTGCATCGATTTATAAGACGTTATCACGTCAAAATTGTTTCATGTACAAATAATAATGTCTAGTGTCATATTTTTTTAATTTGTTGTTGGTTATTTTTATTGTAGGCCTACATGTAAGTTCTACCTGTGGTATAAATCTCAAGCATAATATATGTATTGTTAATTGAATAATAATATTTCGTAACCATGAAATCCAATCTCATTGGTTGGCATTTGTCACGTTTCACGTGCATTGTGTAAGGCAGCAGACGCGATGGTGGAACGTTGACGGGAGATACGCCTACGGTTCGCGTGTCACAGTGCGCACCGGGCCCAAGGCGGGGACCCTTGAGCCCTTCTTGCCCGCCGCGGGCCGCGCACCAGAACAGACGGTGGGACGATGAAGAACCCAGTGGCGATGGGGGGGGGGGGGGGGGGACCGGGAGGGAGCAGAGGGAATAATTTACGCATCTGGCGCATCGCGTCACCTGGTTTATGAAGACACCGGAGCTCCGGCGCTAATAAACGAGACGGCGCACTCGCAGCCGGCTGGGAGGACCCTCCTCTAGAGAGTACATTTGTGTTCGGATAGGAAAAGCACGGGGGAAGAGCTGATACGATGATGAGAAGGAGGATGCGGGGCGAGAGATCTGTAATATAACGGACCGTGGCGTGTTTATGGGGTACCGAGGACACGTCAGACCATCAAGTTTTTTTTTTTTTGTTCCGTGAATGAAAGAGGGGAGGTGGCATCTGGCGAGAAGGACAGGCGATGAGAGTTGTTAGCGTGATTCAGGGAATGATGAGGATTTCACGCCGGCCGTGACAAGGAAGGTAAATCCTGGTACATGCTGCACCTAACTTACTGATTAAGAGCGTGCTTGAGATACCGATCGGATAGGTGGCGCAGTCGCTCGGAATTGTGTGTATATCACACGAGTTAATAAAAAAAAAACCTTTCAAGGAAGGAATGTGCGACTAATGTTCTTAAAACATGCTAAGTGACTTTACATATATTAAGTTCCGGAAGTGTGGCTCGAATTTACGACACCCTAAGTTCGTAGTTCAGCCTACGCTGACGACTGCACGATCGAGACTGTCAATGGAATCGGGACCAAGTTTCACTTACCCTACAATGCTTACATTGCAATGAACTCCGCCCACCCAAAAAGGGATTTACAGAGGAGTGAACTCTGCTGTGGGGTCTGTCGTAATTTAGAAATACACAAGAAAGAATTTTATATGTTAGTACAATTTCTTCTAAGTTGGAATAGTTCTAAGTCGGGAGAGTTCTTAGTTGTGTGTTTCTAAAGTGGAAAAATTAGGAGTTGTGCGTTTCTAAGTTGTGATAGTTCTAAGTTATGACTTTCTAAGTTACGATGCTTCTAAGCTCTGTGTTGCTTATTTTTATGTTCCTAAGTTATGATCGCTCTAACTAATAACATTTCTAAATTATGTGTTGTTTTTTTAAGAATTCTGTTATGACTGTTTTATGTTATGTGGGGATCCCTCCGCTGATACGTCGATCAGGGCAAAAAAAAAATACCCTCAAAATTTAAGATTCGATCTCTCACTTTTTCTTTTCATCACATTCTAATTATTATTTAAGGTCCATTACTGCATATTTATCACAATAGCTATTTGGCATTTTTTTTGGTCGTAAAATTTGTCATCAGCTATTTACTAAACATTATTTGTAAGCGATGATAATCAGGAACACTCGAATGATTTTCATACAGCTACTGGTTAACACTAACTTGATTTCTCGTGGCCAAAATTTGAAACGAAATTTACAATCCAAGAGAGCTATCGAGTTGAATCTGCAGGAGTGGATAACTTATATATAATAGTACCTAATTACTAGAGACCTGTAAAATTCGCGATTTCAAATCCCTAAAGGATAGACTCCATGATCCTCTATGCACTCGTGCAAATTACATCTGCTGATTGGTTACCGACTCGTAACACCTGGAATGATCGTGATTCGCTAATTCTTCTGTTAAAAATTTTTTCATCGGCCCAGAGTCCTTCAGATAAATTGTGGCCCAATCACTGAAAGAAAAATAATGTCAAAAGTATTTGGACTCCATCCTATCGCGAAATGAATCCGCGAATTTTACAGGTCTCTAGAATTACATAACCAACGTGGCGTAGAGACCGAGCGTTCAAATGAGTAACGCCCACAGTTAGGATAAAAACGAAAGAAGTAGTGCCAATATGAAAGCTACCCACGGGCGGGGGGGGGGGGGGGGAGGGACGGGAGGCGGGTATTCCGGGCGACGGAAACATCTCCCACGCGCGCGTGAAGTCGCGCGACGAATCGGGTGATACGTGGCAGCGACGTGCGGCGCTCGGCGACGATTAATTAATTAAGGGTTGGGATTTTCGGGGGGGAGGTGGGGGGTGTGAGGGGGGCCGGCGGCGACAGGGAACTCTAAAATACTCGCGCCGCGCGCTGCTGACTGGCAGTCGCCGGGAATACAGCGTCACGTAGCGGAGCGCCCGTCGACGGACGCCACACCCCCCGGTGTTCTCTGCCGACGGACAGGCCGGACCAGAGACCCGTGCGTCGTCTCCCTCGAACACACCCTCAACACTGGCTCGCGTGTGCGGCCAGTCTCTTCATGCTGCGTGCGGTATGACTATATTAAAAATTACAAATTACAAATAAAAAAATTGGTTGTCTGTAAAGGAAAAAAAGGAAAGGAAAATATGTATTAACGAGTGCCTGGTTTCCGCGGAAGACAATGAGCGTAACGCGACACATCGTAGTGGGACAATGTGCGTAACGGGACACTTTTTCGTGCGTGCAGCTGGCGTTCATCGATTTATTAGACGTTGTCACGTCAAAAAATTAAAAAGCATCAAATAACAACCATTTTAAATTCTAATTTTTTTTTTTCGAAAGAGCAAAATTTTTTTTATTACTTGCATCAATAATATATAAATATTTAACTTACGCTTAAGATAAAGAAAAATTACATCTACTTAGGCCTAAGCTACTGTAGTTTTGATGCTGGTGTCAAAGTAGACTAATTACTGGTTGGACCCACGCAAAAAAATTTCTTTTGCCCCAACATTGGCCCAACATTAAAGAGAACCGTTAAAATACTCGTGTCATTCATTGCGTGTGCAGTTGTCACGTGGAATGTCCGACCGACGATGACGTAGGCCGGTTCTTGTCTTCTGCGCTTGGGACCATCACAGAACTGTCGAAGTCAGCTGAAGAAAACAAGGCCACGTGCGATTGTTTACAAAATTATACTCAAGCACACACGCGTATCATTTAAAATTTCTTATTAAATTCATGTGGTACATATTTTAATGTAGGTTAGTCACAGGACATGAAAGACTATTTCATTGAAATGTAAACATACAACGTGATAACAAACTGTGCTCAGGTGTTTTACGGTTCTATTCAATGGAGGGACGAAAACAATGCGTCTACCGAATAATTCGTCTACTTCGCTACCACCATCAAAAATATGATAGCTTATGTAACACATTTCTTTTAATCATAATTTTAAATGTTAGTACTGAATTCATGTAATAATTAATCTTACTTAATAATATGCGTTGTTTTTGAAAAAAACATTAGTTTTTTTTTAAATAATAAAGATTTTTTTCTTCTTCATAATTTGGTTAGTAAAGTAAAATACCGCACGTAGTATAAAGAGACTACAGCATTTACAAAATAAGAATACATTTCCTGAAAAAAAAACACTGTGATGTGTGAATGCTGTGAAAAGAAAGCACTCAAAAAATCATGTACATAATTTTTTACGGCTTTTATTAAGACTTATGGTTTTTTCGACTTAATAATACCAAAATTAAACTATTCGCGTATATTATGTTAATTTTATTTTAGAACCAAACAGACTAAGTGCTATAGTAAATAGTTAAGTATATAAGTGAGGCACTGTTTAAAATTCTCTAAAAATGATCTCTTGATAAATCTGGTTTTTGTGACATAGTGTCTTCTGCCACAGAGGCACAGAATTATTTATACCACAGACATGGGTCAGGTGAGCGCGCCCCCCCCCCTCCTGGAATTAAGAAGTCCTTCACTGAGGGTGCCCGCTTTCACTTTTGAAACGTGGTTGGTAAACGTAAACATCAAAGTATTTTTGACGTAACAACGTCTAATAAATCGATGAACGCCGGCTGCAAACACGAAAAAGTGTCCCGTTACGCACCTTGTTCCGTTACGCTGTGTCCCGTTAAGCTCATTGTTGCGTTACGCTGTGTTCCGTTTCGCTGTCGGCGAGTGCAGTAATAATAGGTTATATTACAACTGACTAAAAAACTATGGTGAATCATATAATTGATTATAGATATGTGATTACAGTTTATTTATATGAAAACATGTTCATAATTATATTTAAACTTTATAGTTAAACACCAGTTTTTAAAATTAAGTACAAGTCATCTACACGTGAACTTTTTTCGTCGACTGTTTATAAAGTGAAGTGAAAAGTTAATGTGGTTTTCATTGCTTATTACAACAACAATTTCGGCAATAAAGGTTAATTATTCTTGCATTTTAAAAATCTGATTTCTAGTATAAATTCAAGTATTTATTCTTTTATTATTAAAATAAAAATGATTCAATTTTATTCATAAAAGTATGCAATCATTTCATCAATGTTTTGTTACGACGTAGTCACGTTAAACTATCGTCCGTAAACCGACTTAACAGACAACCAATTTTTTTCATGGAAAACTTTCCGTGTGCGTTAAAGTGTTCTACTGTTGTTTGGATATAGGTGAACATATGGGCAGTACAAGCACCCTGTACAGAAATGTATTGTGTCGGTTAAAACCCACGCGCCAAACTCTCCGGCCACGCGGGAAGCCTGTGAGTCCTACAGATTTGCGCCCGTGGTCACAACTACGTGATCAGTACAGGTTTCGCATACCCCGAAGGTACCCTACACGAATGTACCCTCGGTACTTCGAAACTACCTGATGTATAATGAAAATTCCATGCTGGGCTGCGAGCGAATAGTTTATAAATATAAACCGGAAAAATTCGCGAGTTCATTTCGCGATAGGCTAAAATACAAATAGTTATACTTCAGTTCTGCCTCTGCTATTGGCTCACAACTCACCTGGATGACTCTGGGCCAGTGAGAAACACCCAACCGAAGCTGTATCGAATCACAGGCTGCTACGTTGGGACGTCTCGCAATACAGCAGCCAATGAGTGGGTGACATTTGACCGAGTGTACATAGAACTATGGAGTTCATCCTACAGGTTATTGAACCCGCGAATTTTTCCGGTACCTATTTATAAACCAAGAAAGTTTTTGATAGTATTATAACATCTGTTAAAAAAAAACGAATATGAGGTTATATCGCTAACGCAGCAACTTAAAAGTGTTACGTCCCCGGTTTCAGATACATTTGAAGGCAGAAACTAAACTAACATAATTTACGACATCCTCATTGCTGGAAGGAGAGTATCCCAATACACGTCACCTTCGGGAAATAACCAGTTACTGGAATGTAGCGTCCACCGAGATATCAGCTATCCTGCGGTGACAGTGTGTTCCGAAGTTCTTGTATCACGTTGCTAATCTATAGTATGTATCGTGTTGTGCGTCTAATTCCACTTCAGCAAATGCAATGGTTATCTTCATGTGACTTTAGCCACACGTGAATTATATTTTCCAATTAATTAAACTGCGCCCTATGATAAAATTATATTTACCGGAAATTATTCATTATGAAGTAGAATTCGCAAGGACTCCGGATACAAAGAGTTTTGAACTGAATGCATTTAGTTTGTAAGACATGTACGAGCGAATATTTTAAACAAAGTGGAACAAAGAGCGCTCGACAGTTCTAGCTTTGCTAAATATTTTCAATAATAGATATATCTTAATAGTTATTAAAATTTATTAAGCTGGTTTAGCTTATACATTTCACAAATCATGTGTAGGTACGTTCTAACAGAGCTCTTAGTGTTCCCAACAGAAGACCACGAAAAAAAAATACGGGCCATATTTCTGGCACGTGACATAATGCGTGTGTCGACTGCAGAACTGCACGGACAGCGAGAGGGGTTTTCGGATGCGGTGAATTGGAGGGAGGAGGGGGGAGGACAGTTCTCTGATGTGCCCTCAATCATGATTACGTTCCAATTCTGAAGCTGGGAATACATTTTGTTTACTGCACAATTTAACACTGCCGATGATAATGCACCGTCATCGGTAATTTGAAAAGCAGAACGCCAGGAAAATGACGATTTATTTCCAGGGCGATAGAACACTCCCCTGTTGACTGCCACCCCCCCCCCTCCCCTTCACAGCCGCCCGCGCCACCCCTACCCACCTCGCCGCAGTGTTTCTCGCTACACTCTGAAATAGCATCATCCCACAACAACCCCGCACATACAGCATTCCCCCTTCCCCCGGCCCATCAACCCTCGCGCTGTTTTCATTGTTGGAATGTTTTGTTTCTGGCCGTGTCCTATTGATCGACAAGCGCTTCAAATTGTGATTGGCAGACTATGACCCCCCCCCCCCCCCTCCCCCGTAACCACTCCAGCACTCTCCCGGGAGTAATATTCTCCCTGCGCCAGTTCGCTATCAGCGGGTGACCCAGTCTCATCTCGACGAAACAACGCGGACGTTATTTAAAATTCGAACCTCCTCATCCCCCCCACTACGGTCCTCGTCCGATTAAACTGGAATCATTATTACGAATTTAATTTATTCGCGCCCTCGCGCTGGGGAGCGCGTTGTTGTTTGTTGGGACCACCTGGCCGGGTCGCCGATAACACAGCCGTTTACAAACCGTTCAGGCTGTCTTGATATTGTGCAATTGCGAAAAACACAAGAGCCATTGCACTTGCCTATGCATGTTTCGGTTCATGGCTTCGTTTTCAACATGTATTTTTTTTGGGCAGTCGGAAAGGCTAAGTAAGACTGGTCTTCTCACGTACGGTTTTAGGTAAGAAAAAATACAACCCTAGTGTTGTAAAAGGTGCAGGAAAGTGCAGGGAGCCTTCGACTTTAATATTCCAGCATAACATAATAGGATCTCAGCTCTAAAAGTCCAATATAAGCGTTACCGACCAAAGACTGCACGCCAGATAGTTGCCTGGCGCTTAGAGGCGTAGAAGCGTGCGATGCGTGGGCCAGTGTCGCCCTTAGCGCTCCTTGCGCTCTTGGAGGTCGTGGTCCCAGACAGACGGCTCCCTTAAGGGGTATTATGCCACGCCATTTTGGATTTTTTCATTTTTTTGCAACAATTTTAATTTGGAACCATTCATCGCAATTTTTTGGCATGTCAAAGTCATAAATAATATCTCCCAGACTTTTTTTCTATACCTTGTTACCCTGTTAAGGCTTTAATATGTAAGCGCTGCGAGAAAAAAAAACTTATTATTTCGCGCGGACGACTACAACTATTATTATAACCATACCAGTACACAAATGTTGACTTCAAAAAATAGCCACAGCTAAGTCCTAAGCCACGTCAAAAAAAAAAAAAAAGCCCAGAAGCTTTATTGCAAGCGGTATGAAAGTATGATGAAATGAGAGATGGCGAGGACTGAGCCCGGTGAAGGCGGCCGTGGTCCAGATGCAGCCTCCGGCCGGGCCCCGAAGAGGCGCGTGTCGACTGCCGCCGTCGCGCGCTCTCTCGCCGGTCGCGTGTCGTCTGACGTCACCCAGGTGGGGTCGTTACCACAACGCCGAATACCATAACGCCGAATGCCAAATTGACCGCAACGCCGACAGCTAGAAAACTGCTGTGTACCACAACGCCGAAATACAGTAACGCCGAAAAATGTTGCTGCGTGGAGGGGGGGGGGGGGGGGGGGGGCACAGGAGCAAAATGAAAAAAAAAAACTGAATGAATTTGTGTGTGTTTCTTAAATGTATCTTAACGCCGAATTACCACAACCTAACCAAACCTAGGCTAGACTAACCTAGCCTAGCCTAACCTAACCTTACCTAACCTAACCTTTGTGGCAGTCCTGCAATGACATTTTTCGGCGTTAATGTATTTCGGCGTTGTGGTAATTCGGCGTTGTGGTGTCTCACTAAAGGTTATGTATATTATATCGTTTATTGTAATTCTGTGCGCTACGGTATCCCTTGTATATTTATCCGTGTCACGTACTGCAAGAAAAGACAATGGAAAAAGCGTCTGGCATTGCAGCTGTGTGTAAGTAAAGTGTTCATTTACTTACCACTAATGTTATTGTATTTCTCGGCTTATGCCATAATGTAATCTACTTACGATACATAAAAGAATTTATAAAAACCAAACAAACATTTTTTTCGAAAGTCACGCCATTGTTTTCACAATTATACGGTGGAGTATCGATCAACCCGAGCTGACGCGCACCGCGGAAACCTTGGATAAGTGAAATCTCGGATAACACGGATATATGTAAGTATTTAGAAAAATCGTCATGATTTACGTTTTCTTCAGGGTAGGCCTACGTTCTTTCATATCACTTCATGATTCGCTTGACCAGTACATTGCATCATTGAGGTTAATTTAATTAAGGCGCTTTTTACCATGAGTAGATGATTTTTTAGATCTCAAGCAAATCTTTCAAGACTTTGCCGGGAATGGCACTTCAGGTCGGCTCGGACAAAACGGGACCTCGGTTGATCGAGACTCTTAACTGTATCCATATTATTTTCCCGTGTTTGGTTTGACGTTGAGTGATGTTTGCTCGAAGCTGAGCTTTCCGAATCCCTCGAGGTGAAGCCATTAGGGTCTTCGTGTTCTCGTCGACATCGGAGATCATTAAAGACGATGAGGTGATGACGAGCTCGGAATACAGCACTGAAACAGGGGAAACGAAAAGTACTTCAATAAAGCCCACCGGCTTGTCACGGCTACATCAACCGGGAAGCCTAAGATGTACATCAAGTTCCGTCTCTGCCCGAACACGCCCGAATATTCACCTTCGGCCAACATCGGGTTTATTTATATATATTTATATTTCTCTGTTTATTTTAATGTAGCTATACTAACCTAACTAACCGTCCATAGTGTTTTAAATTGTTTTGATGTAGCTAACCTAACCGACCACTTTTAATATTTGATTTAATTTTTCCTGCGCAAAAATAAAACAAATCCCGAGGTAGGCCGAAGGTGAATATTCGGGCGTGTTCGGGCAGGGACAGAACTTGATGTACATCTTAGGCTTCTCACATCCACCACGTTCCCTACTTGCAGGAACTCCGCGCGTGAACACACGGGGAACACAACTCGGTTTCGCCTTAGTGCTAAAACGGGTTATTCCGTTTTAAACAGTCGCGCCGCTGTGACGTCAGGTGGGCTCAAGTGACACGGTGGTTGGTAGTCGCGCATGCGCAAGGTGATGGCAGCGCCACTAGCGGTGGTGAGCGGCGAGGACTGTTAAGGTGCCAGAGGAGCGACGGAGTGGACAGGCGGTAGACGTTACGCGACGTGCTGGAAGTCTCGGCGAGCACTCAGTGAAGTGCTAAGAGACTACGAGGGAACAGCAATCGAGGGTCCCTCGGGCAGCAGAAACGTAACCGGTCGACAAGGGAGCCTGCACAGGGGTGACCGGCTCTTCAGTGACCCGGCTGTGCATATTGTAGCAGAACGAGTTGCTGCCGATTGGGCTACGCTGACGCTGTCCATCCATAGTGGTGGTCAGATTGGGGTGACCAAGAGGATGACGTCTCCATCAGCTGCAACGGCCGCAACGTTCCGCAACGCTTCGCAGGAAACTAAACGGACGCGTCGGACAATAAGGTGGGAGAAAACTATGTAATAAACATTTAGGACGGATCATTTCCCAGAGGCTTTTCAAAAGAGTAAAATATTGTTAACTTGTTGTACCAGGGTAATCGCGTACTATCAGTTCCATCAACGTAACTATAGTAAAATTCTGGAGGATAAAAAAATTATTTTTTCTTATTAAGTCGTTATGTTCACCTAGCGGGTGATCTGGCCACTTAGGACGATAGCCTACATGAATGACGAGAATACAAATACAAAAATAGAATCTCAATGACTTACAGAATTAAATGGGGTTGGTTTTGTCCAGTAGATATTTTTATTTCATGTTACACTATTTAAACACCTATTTAAAAATTATTTTATGCAATTGTAAAATAAAATCATTGAAATATAGTTCGTTGTAAGATTTGGTCACTATAGAGGTTTTTCTTATGTGATTTTTAATAAATTTACAGCCAATTTTAGTTTCATATTTGTATAATTTTTGGTTTCAAACACTTATTTGATGAAAAAACCGTTTGTAAGTTTTTTTTTGATTGGACACTGTATTTTTGTAAGTTCAGGTCTCTTCCGTAAGGTAAATAAGAAAACCCCATCTATTTCTTTCAAAGTCGTTCAGATTCTACTAATGTTTTTGTAATCTTGTCGTTCATGCAGAATGCGACCATTCCTATTCTCTTAACTGCTTCCCCTTAAGTAAGTCACGGATTGGCAAAACGAAACGCGCATGGGGTTCATCATGAGAAAGGCGATTCAGCGGGGATTCCCCATTACCTTCCCGCGTGCGTGCTCCGTTATAAACGTTACATCGGCGACCAATTAATTGCGATCCAACGCACTTCTTAACGTCTTCTGCGCCTGGCTCTACGAAACTACAACACGGCGTGACAAATACGCCCAACATGGCGCCCTTGCGCGCCTGTCTCGGACTAGAGAGAACAGACAGAACGACCCAGCCGAATGTGCAGAGACGAGGGCTTGAAAAGCCCGTCCCGAACGCCAGCAGTCTTGAAGCCACGAAAGTGACAACGTAATTGATCGCTAAGTTATCAGGAGCTAACATACCAGGTAGCTAGCCCGCCGAAAGAGGAATCTGCCAAAGAATGGCGGGGACTATCACACACGAAACCAGTTTCCACGGCTTCACGAAAAAAAAAAAAGAAATTAAAATGCATTGGTTAGGAACTCATATAATACCTACTGGCTGAAAGCAAAAAAAAAAAAACTTTCTTAACAATTCTGTAACACCGCCGACCGCATTTCAAATAAATGTTGTTTTGGTCCAAATATTACCTTTATTGCATAGTTATTATTCACAAGCTGTTATTTATTTCTGGAGGGGGCGCAACCTACAGTTTCTCTGGAAAAACCACGGACCTGTTCTCATTATACGGCCAGTCTCTCAACAAGTAGCTAATTATTACTCGATATGTACACTCTATAGTTGAACTAGACTGTTGCAGGGCAGGGGGGGGGGGGGGGTGCGGTCCCTCGCGCCACCAGGCGTAACACATCTGTCGTCCAGATGTCTCCCGCCGTCGAGCTTGTTCTTTGAAGGGCCTGGTCGGACTGACCACACCACAGCGCCTCACCCTCCAGCACAGCCACTTTCTGCTTTCCTTATTTACTTCCGCGGGAAACATAAATTAACGTAATTACTTAAGAAAGTCATACGTTTAATCTGCACCTAATTCTAGTAGCATGTATCTCGCGGACAGAACTAGTGAAAAAAAGTAATAAATTTCAAAACTGCGTAGCATTTTCTACGTCAGAAAATCAACAGTCGTGTTACTGGCCGAAGAGTCTTTGGTCGTCGTGAACGCTAACGCGTCAAGGCCTATATGCGTGGTCACGCACGCTTTGTGAGTTCGTTGTCCCACCCCCTGCCTTTAGCGTTACCCGTCTATGTTTTAAACCCTTGGTACGTGATTTCTATCGGTTTTTTGTGTCGTTTCTTGTTTTGTCGTAGTGTAGTTAATATGTATAAGAGTGTGTTTTTTGTGTTAAACGTGTTTTATGAGGGTTTTTTTTGTATTTATATGTTATCTGTTATTTTTATATGTATGTGTCACCCTATAATTGTCTTACCAGTAATGTAAGGCACGAAAAAAAAAATTAAATTTTTTGCAGTAGGGGATTATGCTTCGTTTGACAATGATGTCATCGGAAGTGGAATAACACGGCATACAGGAATGACATTGGGGAAGGCGTAGACGACGGTCTATTGCCAAGTTACCGGCCCAGAATACGCTTGGAGTGACATCAAATACCCGGTCTCAGTTTCCACTGCAAGAGTTCCACTTGTGCGTCTCCCTGGAAGCCGGGGACTGCGGAGCGCAGAGGCCGCCGTGTCAGCGCCGCGCCGCGCAGCCAGGGCGAGCGGGAGCAGCGAGGGCAAAAACCGGGCGAGACAGAGTGTCTGGTCTGGCGAGGCAGGGAAGCCGGCGGGGGCAGATGATCAGTGGAGCCGCGGCATCATTAAGGTGACGCATAGGGCCGGGGCGACGATTAATTCGGCCGCCGCGCCGCCGACAACATAACGCCGCGCCTGTGGTGGTCCCCCCTGCAGCCTCCCACCTTCCTCCCCCCCTTCCTCCACGGGGTCCTTCAGCAGAAACCGGATACCGCAAGGAGGGGGAGGAAGTGTGAGGATAAGAAGCCTGGAGGGAGGGGAACAAGACCGACTTCCTCTTCCCGTGGGTCGGCGAGAAGGACGGGCGATGCTTCACGGAACCTCACCCCTCGCAAATACATACTTACAATATTGTGGGAAGGGATGATGGCTTGGGTGGAGGGGATAAGGGGAGATAATGTATGAATGTTTACTGAATAGAAGAATTAGTACGAAGTATCGGGGATTAGGTAGCACAGCAAAAGTATTTTTTTTTGGATACATGACTCTCTGAACCAAGAATGGACAGTAAAAAAGTAAGGAGGGGGGTAGGCGGGTATATCTCGTGTTTTAAAACCGTGAGGGAACCACTTAAGCATCTGTACAGTTTAAAAACGAAAATGTTTGAAAAAAAACTCAAAAACTATTTCCAAATTGAGCAGTTTTAAAAGTTTTTCAGTCATTTTTAATGGTTTTCCCTGTAGTTTTCAAAGTATAACATTTTTACTTTCACAGAGTGTATACTGCGCTCGAAGCGATGTTTTTCTCGTGGCTGTTACAAGATACAATCAGCTCCACTTTGCTTTCGTCACAAAATAAGGTTTTTTTTCTTAAAAAAAAAGCATGTTTCTAATTTTACAAGAAAATGCAATTTACAACTCAATTATTCCACATGTGTCAGAATTTTATTAATTGTGTTCGGAATGTAAGTAACTAAAAATTACACCGACGTTGGCGCCGGTAGCTGCAGCAAATCTGTTAAACAATTATCGTAATTTGGTTAACCTAATAAATAATTTATCAGCAGCAGTCTCTCCATGCATAACTATGCAAAATTAAATCCTACTTTTGCATTAAACCCACACTACCGCAAAGAACCAGTGTACAAACATGAAGGACAGCACTATGGTAAAAAAAAAATTATTTATTGCCGTGCATAGAAACGTAACATGTTTGAGAAGAGTTATTAACTTATCACTCCTGTTAAGTCAGCGGGTTTCATGGCAGACAGCTCACATAATAGCTTCCGTACTAAACGTAACACAACCAACTCGGAGACGTGCCTCTAACGCCATGTAAGAATTTTTGTTTTTTCAAGCGAAACTTCTTTACATCCGGAAGGGCAAGTCGAGGCGATGACGTCATCAGAGCGTAACTATTTATCGTTAGTCCGTGGATTTGCCGTACTTCCTCGGGCCTTAAAGTTCTCCCCCCCCCCCCCTCCTTTTTCCAAAAGTGATTTTAAATAACTGTTTCTATTGGTCCAGGAAAACAGTGAAATCATGCTGCTAGGATAGTACTAGTAATTTTTTTTTACGATTTGGATTAACGTTTTAACTACTTTAATCTAAAATACGGACTTCGTTTATGTTTTCAAAAGTAGAAAAAAAAATTCTCAACTAAAAAATAAAATAAACAGTGACCTATCAATGGTCTCACGAATGAGATCAATGAAAACGCGTATACTTGAAAAAAAAAAACCCGCGCCTCCTGCACGGTCCACTTCCGTCGATCTCCACGGCGCACCAGACCGACACGTCCATTTCACGAGATCGATTATTGATCTCGTCTCGATCTGCGAGTTTATTTATACCCCACGCTCACTTCTGGAAGGGAACCTATTTAATTAGACTGGGAGAAATTTTCGTAGTAACTGAAACAGAGTGACCATTAGTGGCGAGGGTGGGGGGGAAGAGATAATATCCGAATGTAGCACTGGGATATTCGCATTTATATATATATATATATATATATATATATATATATATATATATATATATATATCCTAATACAAATACGTCAGTTGAATTTAAATCGTGTGTTGAATTGATTACATATAGGCTATTCACTTTTAATTTTGAATTAATTATTTTTACCAAGTGGTTTTCTTGTTCTTTGAATTGTGACTGTCTGGCATTTAGGTAAGTGCCGGACCTGGAGACGTGGTAAGTACGGGAATGACCCGAGAAAAACCCACCGAGCTCACGAAGGCAACGCGTCGGAACGGCAGGGTGTTAGAACCCGGGTCGCCTTGGAAAATAATGGGGTTGTGATTGGGTGAAGGGGAGGGGGAGCGGGGAGAGAGAGAGGACGAACGCTTCCACCTATACAAATAATAAATATTCTCTTAATTCCCTGATTTACGATTGGCAAAGACGTACAGTTTGTTTGCCTGCTGGTGTGGGCAATAGCTCATTTCCCTGAAACGAACCTTGGATAAATAGCGATGAATTATGTTTGTTTGTTTGTTTGTTTGTTTTTTTCCCTCGGGCCTCCAAGAGGTCCCCGGGTCGCGCCCGGCTGAGCCCGCGAGGTCGCCCGCGGCGGGAGACCAGCAGGACAGCGGCGGGGGGGGGGGGGCGGAAACAGGAAGGCGTTTACGGCCGCTAACACGACGGCTCGACTTCCTGCGCCCTGGGGCGCGCGATCCGTCGCTACCTGGGCCGAGGCGGGGGGGGGGGGTGCAGAAGGGGTGGTGGGGTGTAAAAAATGACGATGATAATAACAAACAGGGGCGGCCATTGTCGCGCGCGGCGCAGGTACAAGGGCGACACCCTCGGCCGCACTTCCCAGAAGGAGGCGCACTCCAAGAAACCCCCCTCGAGTCCCCCCCCCCCCTCCAGCACAGCGCGTGCGGCATTTGTCACGGAGAGAGGGCGAGGAACTTCCACAGGATCAAACTGATGTTCATAACAAAAAAAAACATTTACCCGGGTACTGAATTGCGTTATCATATTAAGGAATTTACAAAATTGTTCTTCGGGGATAGTAACCTGGGTACCCTCGAAACCTATTTCAAAGTAAACAGTTTAGTAATAAAAATATATTTTAGTAAACAAACAAATTCTTAACGAAGAGAGTAAAATAACTTACAAAGAGGAGATAATCTCTTCTAATCTAGTTTTGTATAGTTCTGCTCACATACGTTGTCCAGAGCTTCACTAGAAACAACGAGATTTGAAAACTGCTCAAGATATCCAAGTGATCTCTGTTTGTTAAAAGCATTTTAAGAATGCGCTGGGGACCTTCTGCTTCCGTATTTCGTTTTTAAACCTATTTTTAGGTGGGGGAAAGGGCTAAAACGCGTGTTTTCAGAAAGAACCCCCGGTAAAGATTCTAGAAAGTACCCAAGGGACTTGCATTACACCTTTATCTTCACTTATATGTCATATCATGTCATAGTTACCGCTCGAATGCCACAGCTGTCCTATGCGCGACGAGAAGCCTGCGCGCCAGTCCACATACTTGCGCGTAGAGGAGATATCACGCCTCACAAACACAAATACACCCTTCACTCGGCGGCCCCTTAACTTATAGGTCGAAGAAGTCATAGTTCAAGGAATTTACACGCGGGAAAAGTTTTTACATTTAAACAGCTCAAAAACTGCATGGAATGCGCACACTCAAGTTGGTATCTGATTGAAAAAAATAATTACCTGACTTGAATGTCTCAATAAAAGCGCAGAAGTAAGATCTGTGAACAATTGAATAGATTCGTTTTAGCTCCTCCATGTGCCCGAGGGTACTGATTATGATTAGCATGACAACAACGTATAAAAATGACCGGAGAAGGCAATGCATATTATATACACGCAATGAGTAAAGAGCAGTTTCAAATAGGTCTTCCAAAAACCCATTTACGTTAATCCTGAATATACCTAAGTAACGTATAAGCCCTGCAGGTTAGCAAACACAGTAAAGTGGCCGAGACAAACAGGATTGCAGTCGTTGAAGACGAACGAGACATGAATTTCCGGCATCGAGCATGCCTTTCCGAAAGAAAAAAAAAAGTTAGAGTGGACTTTCTTATCGATTCCGTACTCACAAATGTTGTTGTGCCTGGAAGAGAGGTGGCAGTCCACCATCAATCCGTTCTCGCTGTCACAGCGATGTGACGCCATTACAATATCAGACCTGAAATATAATAAATATAAAATTAAAAAATATATATAATAAAAATAAATTGCAATCTTAATTTCTGGAATATAATTTCTCGGGTAATTCACCGACTGCTTTTACACAAAAACTGACAGGAAAAAAAAACACGTCCTTCAAAAATTTACTCATGTGCACGGCGTTGTATTTTTTTTTTCTTGCTCTCCTCGCCAGTAAAGGTTTCTACTATAAAAAGAATGTTTCGGTTTATTTAGTACCTTTGCAAACATAGTTCACGGGTTGAGACAGTTTTGGCATTCCAAATATGGAATGAAAAAAATAAATTATTTTATTACTATTAAATTGAATAATATTATAGCATAAACGAGGCACAATGATAGGGTTTATTTTCAAAACATTGGAATTTTTCTTTTCTTCCTTGCAGTAGTATTCTGACATTAAGTGTCGTACTCGAGAAAGTAGGTAAACTTCGACTCTCGACCGGAAAAAAAAATGTAAAAACGCGGAAGGAATAACTTCACTTGTTAATAACAAGCGAGGGGTTCTTCACGTGCCGAGTTCGACGCCGTCGGTCCAGCAGCTTCGCATTCGCTGTCACACGGGAGTCGAAGCTACTGGCCGGCGCGGCGCTAGGCGCATCGTTCACACCGGAATCGACCACACTTGGAGTTCCCGCGCGCACAGCTGCATCGGCGGCGCTAAAAACGTGGACGGCAACACTTTTAGCCGAGTCACTCTCGTCCGGGGGACAAGGCGGGGGGTAGTTTATGCCTCTCCGGATGCTTGTCACGGGTGTGTGGATGAATTGGGGGGGGGGGGGGGGGGGTTGGTTTACACACACGCGCGAAGCCCCATTCCTCTCGCGCTGACGGGGCGTCTGAAATGCTGCCCCTTGGAAGGGCAGCCCTTCAGGATTTTTTTGGCAATGGTTTGTTTGTACAGCGACTGGAAGGGCAGCCCATCCAATTTCTGAAAACATGTTTCTTTAAGTGTTTAAATAATCCTGAAAACTTGCCCCTTTGAAGGGCAGCCCATCAGGATTTTTCTGACAGTAGTGTTTTTGAAAGGTTGTCTGAATTGTTGCCCCTTGGATGGGCAGCCCTTCAGGATTTTTCTGACAGTGGTTGGTTTGTAAAGTGTCCTAACCTAACATAACCTAAACTAACCACTGTCAGAAAAATCCTGAAGGGCTGCGCTTCCAAGGGGCAACAATTCAGCTCCCCCGCGATGACGGCGCTGTTAGCGCGCGAACGCGCTCGTGTTGGCCGGCAGTCACCGGGGCTGACACAGAAGCTGCGAAACATTGCAGCAACACGCGCGATCTAGAAAGCATGATATTTCTTATTACAGCTAAAATAATAATTGTTTTCCAACAACCCAAAATAATCGCCCTTTCGCATCTTTAAATATTTAATGGTTTGCAAAGCTATTTGAGTTAAGTTTATCGAAATTTTCGCCCTAATGTGGGACACACATAAAACTATTCGAAAAGGTGGTAACGCTGTTGATTTTTTGTGTGGCAGATGTTTATAGTCTTAGGCACGTGCATACTTTCGTGTTTTTGTTCCTAGATAACTTGAAAATTATAATTGAATTCGTTTTGAGAATCGAAAATGGGCCGTAAAAAATTTTGAGTGTAAGTTATTATCCCCCCTCCCCTTACGGAACGAAAGAATATTTAGAAATGAACTAGCACATGTAAAAAAAAAATCAACGAAGATGTCATCCTGCATGGCGTAAAATAATATTTTTTACCATGTATATATAAAGGGTTTGTTGACAAAAAAACACATTTAACACGAACACTCTACTACATATTTGTACTATTATTTGATAGTTTTGTTTTAAGTCATTACAGACTGAGGTTGGTATGTATACAGAGATTTACTACCCACTCAACTTTCCCAAAAGAGACTATCCTATAAGGAACTTTTTCCAGCATGGGGACTAACGTCACTGTCTCTCTATTTACTCACACTGTGGACTCATCCACCCCGACGTCTGAACAGCATGACGACGAACGAAAAGATGGAAAGCTAGAGAGATAAAATGCCATTACAGGTAGTGTGTGTGCGTGGCACTTATAAGGACAAATAGCGAGAAAAAAAAATCAGAGTTTAAAAAACTCTTACGTGTACACTTCTAACTAAAGTTTCCCAAACACAATTTTAAGTTATCAGTTTTCTTACATAGTGCAGTCAGTATCCAGGCCAAAAATTTGCAGTATTCAGATGTTCATTTTCCTATATCACGAAATTATTCGAGTTACTTGGTAGTTCTATTGCAGGTTTACTTATCGCCTTGTAAGCGTACATGGTGTTAGAAGTCGTATAAATAATCAGCAGCTACCCACTTTCAGAAATTATTCTGTTTTACTGTGTGAGTTCTCAGTCGGCGATGTATTATTTCATTTTAACGGAAATTATGTTGAATATTTACTAATCACTGATTAATTAGTTGATATAAAATTAAGTGATCACACATAAAAAACACATATCAAAGTTGGTGTGGTCCTTTTTCAGCAGTCGGCCCAGGCAATGGACACTTGTCTTATTTTAAGAAAAATGAAAATACATTTAGGCCTGTGTCACACTATGTGGTTGAACCGGTGCGGTTGCTGGTTTCTACTCGATGTTTCTTTCTTTAAGTTCGATTTTTTTTTTTCATTTTAGTGATAGGACAGATATCGATTTTTTTCAAATCCGAATCTCGAATTAGAATCCTAGGGAGTAATTCAAATATACCCCTCGAAATAAAGTCAAGTTGATAAGGGTCCAACATAAAATAATGTACAATAAATTAAAAATATAAACTATGCTGCTGAAACATTATACCTACAATTTAAATTATTGTTTCACAAAATAAGTTTCCAGAATTAATACATATTGTCTTTTATTTATCTAATTACATGTTAAAAGTACAATACTTCGGGAAATGGTAACTGGACGGGTATGAAGGAAAAAAAATTGACCTAGTAAAACTTCAGAGGGGCAGATATTTATCGCGAAAAAATCTATACGCCTATTAGACTGCAACAAAGTATACCCGCACCAGCAGTTTCTTCCTTGTGATTGGCGGCCGTCTGCGAGAGAAGTAGTTACCTTATTTGGCCAAGCCACTCATGATGCGTTTGCTTCCACGCTGAATTACTGTGATTGGTGTTGTAACACTCGACATATACCTGGAAAAACCCTGTCAATCACGAAACACAGACGATTCTACAGTATTTTAATTTTCAGCTAGTCTTGGAAACTTCGCGAACGATGCATGCCTCTAGTTATCAGTGTTGATTTTTTTTAAATTTACTTTATTTTCCTTTAATATTTTCTTTCGAATCATTCTCCTCGAATATCGAATCCTTTGAATATTAAGGATTTTATGGGATGTGAGGATATGATTGGCTCATCCCTTGTACATTTAGTTAGGACATTCTTGAGATACCTGCACTGTGCACTCTAAGAAAAGCGACCAAGAGAATATTCAGCCAAAAATCGCTGCTGAAGATGAAACCGCAGCGGCAGATATGCATAGTGTGGCACGAAGCTTAGACACAGCTACAGTCCATAAGCTTTTAAGACCAGCACTGTGTTATAATGATGTAAAACGTCTCGCCAGCGAAACATGTAATCGCCTACTCCCAGCTTCACCTGGTGGCGCGAAGACGCGTGAAACACGAACCCACGACGTGGCACGCAAGGTGTTTACGAGCTAACGGTCGTTGCTCTTCTGCTTACGCTAGCCACCTTTCCCACAATCATCACGTTCCATCGCTTGGGTTGCTAAAGCGTCGTACATTACGTAACAAGTAACGGCTTGCATGCTATCCATTATCTGTAATACGATGACACGAACAGAGTATTTGTTTATAATACATAACGTGTGTTTGAAACACTTGCAGTTAGGCATACTAACAAACACGCTAGTTTATCTTACTGCTTTCGCATAAATATGTGTGTGTACACGGCAAATTTTCTTTAGAAATTTTGAGCTAAACTGTTAATCTCGTGTGTGTGCGCGTGCGTGTGTGTGCATATGTGTGTGTGCGAAAATGTGTGTGTTGGTGGGCGTGTGTGTGGTGTGTGTGTGTGAGCTACAGAAAGCCGCATGGAAATTTTATATTGATTATATGTTATTACTATAACTCCACTCAATATGTGCAATATTTTATTATTATATTTCTTATGACTAGGGGCATGCATATTCCACAAAAGATACCGAGACTAGCTGAAAGAGTTAAAACACTGTAGCATCGTATATGTTTCATGGCTGGGTGAGGTTTTTTTTTTAAGCTACATGTTACAACACCAATCACATTTACAGAGCGGAAGCAAATGCGTCATGAGTGGCTCTGCCAAATAAAGTAACTAGTTCTCTCGCAGACAGCCGCCAATCACACGGAAGAAACCGCTGGTGCGGGTATACCTTGTTGAATTCTAATAGGCGTTCAGATTTTAACGCGAAAATGCATGCCCCTACAAATCATATTACCATCTTACTACAAACGTCCAGCCCATACACTACATTATAATTTTTTTTTTTTTACGGGCTGAACCTTTTCAGTTAGTTCATTTGTTGTATGCGATGCGTAGGGGCATATATTTTCTGTGAAACAATCTGAGCGTTCGTTAAACTGCAATAGAGTATGCCCCCGCCAAACAGCTTCTTCGTTGTGATTGGCGGCCGTCTGTACGAGAAGCCATTGCCACCTTAGACCAGGCCAATCAGGACGCGTTTGCTTCCGCATATAATTGCTGCGATTCGTGTGCCGACATTAGAACACGTACCTGAGAGAAAGTCAGTCTCGAAAAACAGGCGATGCTACAATGTTTCAACGCTCATCTAGTCTCGAAATATTTTCGCGAAAAATTCATAGCCCTAGAGATGCATTATTTTCCTTTGTTGAAATTCGGTAACTTTTGGAGCACACTGGACAAGGGGCATTAAATTATAATACCTTCATCTGGTTATTTTAAATTCACAAATATTATTTCTTTGGACATACGTCCTTGGCTAGTTTGCACAGCGGCCCTAGACTTGCGGGGCCCTAGGCTATTCTCTTTTTTTTTTAGGCCCTCCCCAGGAAAATTTGAAAAATTCACTCTTTCAAACATTTTCATCCCAACCTGGAACTTTATTTCGACGGTGATTTCGCTAATTTATTCTATGATATTTTGATATTCTTTCCTGATAAATTATCCTAGGGTTAGATTCATAAATAAATTTCCGGTAAAACGTCAACTTTATATGTGGCAAAAAAAAATCTTTGTAAGTTTTTTTTTCTGATGCGAAATCAAGAATTCTAAACAGGTCTTGACCAATGCATGAAGTTACAAAAAAATAATTCAATTTTTCTTTCTCCGTGTATGTTCATATTTTTTTTTTAACAGAACACTAGATAAAAAAAATAAAAATGATAAACAGCACGCGGGGCCCTGATAGGCGCGCTGCGACTGTCCGGCTTGCCCCCGCCTGGAGCCCCTCCTGATTGGTTGTCATGGAGGAAGCCTCAAGGAAGAACGATATGGGTAAAGGTCAATACCAGCTGATGACTAATGTCCACATGCCCATACATCAGCTGATACTGGCTTCTTCTCCGTGTGTTTATGCATTCATCTTTGCGGTCCATTCTTGAGGGTTTTCCCGTGAGACAACCAGGGTAAACCAGCAATGCTGTACGTCCGTGAAAATCAATAAGTCTGCATTGCAAGAATCACTCATGGAAATTTTTTTTCAGCACTAACTAATAAAAATAAAGTCTTTTCCCTGGCAGCCATCATTAAAATAAAAACCATAATTCAGATCGCTGTATTTTCCATTTCCAAGAAATTCATTTGGACCTTCGCCAACGAAACATAAAACGTTTCCCCGCGCGCAGAAATAATTATAACGACTTAGACGTCCTGAGGTCGTTTGGTCCGAATGACAAGTGGCGATAGTCGACCTTCATATGTGTATCGAATGACGCCTGAGACATTACGGCCGTCACACGCCGTTCACGTGTAGGCGTGACGTACAATTGAAACACCAGGGAAATTGAAATCAATAACGACGATCAAAGACGGGGACATTTACGGATTTGGCTGAAGCCTGTTCCAAGTAAAGTAGCTACTGGCTATATATTGAGGCGAAGTGTGATTAGTAGATAGCAATTTATACCCCATGAAAAATATTAAGCTTTGATGTTAATTTAGAGTAAAAGTGTTTTCTGAAACATACAATATTTGAAAACAAATATTTTTTTTTTCAATTTTATATACAACTTATTAATGTGTTTATTAAACACATTAACTGCCCAAAAATGTAAACATATTTCCCTTATAATGAGAAAAAATATACTGCCACAGTACCAGCTAAAAAAAGCATATATACGAATGTCACTCTAACGTTTACACCTTCCTACGATTCTATATCATGTTTACTATCTCTGTTTTGTTGGAGTTGTCCTTAAACGTCATTTCTATTGTTCGTGAGTCATAATGTTGCCAACGCACGTTCGTTTATGGATGTGAACTTCTTGTTACGTTGATTGAAGCATCGCTAAACTGGTGGTCAACTTTTATGTGTGTATTATATTCTATTTTTAAGTTTAGCATGGTAGTTTTTTTTGTTTCATACTGTGTCCGTGAGTTTTCAATTTAATTTATTTGCTCATGCTTGTGTTTGGTTTAGAATGAGGACCAAGATTTACTGCAATTTAGTTTTCACCACGAAGTTGAATACACAATAGATATATTTTTTTTTTTTTTTGCTAAACTGACCCTAAGAAACATGGTTACCTACTTCGTGATATTCTGAGTCACGCCTTACGAGACCCTCTTACCATTGTCGATCTTGCCCCTGTTAAGTCCTGCCAGATAAAAAATATACCTACAGGCGCCATTAGCGCATTTTTCGAAATTCCAGTCTACTCAGTGGAAGTAAAGAAGTACTTGATAAAAATATATCCTCTTGAGGACGCGCAGACGAGCTGTCGTTAAGGCGTCGCCACCGGTGGCCCCGCGGCGGGAACTGCAATAACACGGCTGAACGAGCCCTTATTGTCCTGCGGCCAGGCGGCGAGCTGGGAGGTCCTCCTCCCTCCAGAGGATGTCCAGCTGAAGGAGCTGTCACGACCCCCCCGGAGGGAGTGTTTGCGCACGGAAGGTCCTGAAGGCCCGACACAGGAAACTCGACTGGCTCTTCTTCCGTCCACCAGGCGCCCCAGAACCACACCCCCCCCCCCCCTCCCCAATTCAAGCCCCCGTTCCGCCGGAGTTCTCGACCGCAAGCCCGGGCTGACAGGTGCGTGCGCGCGCGTCCCACCCGCTCGCCATGACGGATCTTTTTTTTTTAATTTTTGGCTTACTTTCGAACATTCATGAAGGAATACTTCAGAAACGACACCATAAACAAGATAGGTAGAGACCCGTGAATTTTGCGGATTCAATGACCTCCAGGATGGACTCCAATATCCTCTACACACTCGGGAAAATGCCAACTGTTCATTGGCTGTTGACTTGTGAGTCGTCACGACTGGGTGGCCTGTGATTCAACATTTCTGTGAGTGAGGGTCTCTAATTGGCCCTCATTACTCCAGATTAACAGTGAACCAATGCTAGAAGCAGCACTAAGGTATAATTATTTGAATTTTAGCATAACACGAAATGAATCCGCGAAATTCACGGGTCTCTAAAGATAGGTTTTCTTGAACACCCAGAATATGAACGTGTAGTGAGAGACTATGACACAATTTTTTTTCTGAAACAATTTTAATCGTGAATATTTGCCAGCAAATAGCAGCGTGCATCTGCCAAACAAAAATTTGCTAAAATTAAATACGCAAAATACAGGTATTATACGTCGGCACACCCGTAGTAATATCACCTAATAAAAACAATGACATGAGCATGTAATTACTCAATACGATAGGTTGAAGCCGAGCCTTAATACCTACTGGATTTTAAACGTTCACAAAGCTTAGTTTCCTGGCGAGGCTTCTACTAAACCGTATTAAGTTTAAAACCACTCGTGGCAACGATTCTTTTCCAAAGTTGAATATTGCCGAACTATTACCACATTGATATGACGATCTGTCTACTGAAGAGAGAAACCGCTGCATCAGAAGCAACTGTTCCATATTTACATACATATATACATACATATATACATGCGTTAAATTTTCTAAGCTTTAAATATTTCAAGATTTTGGTTCCATTAAAGCGATCAGGGGGCTCTTCCAATTTTTGCGTAACTACGATTGTTTTTAAGACACGTTGAATTTTCAACTAGGCATTCCCGACCTAAGTCAACTAATAAGACTTTCTGGCACAGAAAGATCCTTCTCTCTGGTTAAATATCGGAGTTAACAGTAACTGCGTGGTTGGTTAAATTATTGCATGACCGACTCATGGTCGCGATACCAGCCGGTTGCAGTTTTGAAATGTTACGGTGGTTTCCGTACGGCTCAGCCTGCCATTTGTAGGTATACAATTTCCGGCGGAGTTCCTTAATATATGCACCCCTGTCTCATTACTTCCTCTCAGTTAGGTTCAGGCCTTGCGAGCACCTGCTGCGCATGAAAGGAAAGCCGTTATGTTTGAACTTAATGGGTAGAGACCTGAAAAATTCGCGGGTTCATTACGTGCTATGCTAAAATTCAAATAATTATACCTTAGTGCTGCTTCTGCCATTGGTTCACTGTTAATCTGGAGGACTGAGGGCCAATTAAAGACCCTCACTCATAGAAGTGTCGAATCACAGGCCACCCAGTCGTGACGACTCACAAGTCAGCAGCCAATGAACAGTTGGCATTTGCCCGAGTGTGTAAAGGATATTGGAGTCTATCCTAAAGGTCATTGAACCCGCGAATTTTTCAGGTTACTATTAATGGGGTAACGTACATGTGTCAGAATTAAGAAAAATACTTGTTAACCGTGTAATTACTTGGCTTCTGGGTTTTAGCCGCGTCGAAGGCGAAGATAATCGCCGACGTTTCGGTCGACGTTGCAGTCGCCATCAGCAGGGTAGCGTTTACCTACTGAGGTTGTTAGAAGTTCTCCTGCCTTTTAATGCTCTCGTCTGAGAGGGGAATGTTTCCGGTTTGGCTGAAGCCAAGGGCCAACCATAGCCCCTTCCTTTCTTCTGGTTGGGTGGTTGGTTTGGCCAAATAAGTAACCTCTTCTCTCCTGGTTTTCTGGGCCGTCTAGCCAATCAAGAGTCGTTCTGTCTTTTGCTGGATGCGGAGCTAGGTTTTGAGGATTTCTGAAGAGTGATTATCATATTTTTCTTAATTTGTAACTATCTTCTCTATTTATGTTTGTTGGGTGTTCGGATTCGAGGCTGCGGGGTATCTAACCCGGATCGCTTTGGCGAGAGGGAGGCGAGTGATCTGCCCAATCAACTGCCGTGGCCCCGAGCGGAACGGGAATGAACACTATAAGTGGGCTTTATGAGAAGAAATAACTATGCCTAGAAATAACTAACGGCACATGGTGTGAACCTAAAGCTTAGGCATCGCACAGCTATGCACAGAGGTTCAAGTGCCGCGCCTAACAGGGTAAACGTACGGTGGGTAGAGCTTCATATAAAAACAACACGCGATTTGAAAACTGCTCAAGATATCCGAGCGGTGTCTGTTCACGACAAGCATTTTACAACATTGCTCAGGGCGGATACAATCATTTCTCCGATATGTAATGTGATGTAATGGTCAGCACTCGAATTTCATAGTTGCCCCATGCACGACGAAAAGACTGAGTGCCATAGTCCACACAGCCTTGCGATTAGAGGCGACACCGCGCTAGAAGCACCAGCGAGCGTCGCACCTATCATCCCCGCCTCACTATCGCAAATGCACCCCTGGGCATGCGGTCATTTTAAAAGGCGATGCATGCCTCCTAGATTTCAAGTGACTTGGTGCACACAATACTCGAGCCATGCCAGAATTTTTGATCGAACTTGCGACCTACGACACGTGATTATAGCGACGATGGCCACCGCGGACTCAGGCGGTCGCGAAGTAGTGCCGGGGGGGAGTGGGGGCAGAGATATAAAAGCAGTCTCCAAGGAATTGAAAACCTAATCAAAGCGGAGGGGAGGAGCTTAAGGGCGTTCCCGCCCACCGTCATACGTCGGGAGGCGAAAATTACAGGTGTCCGGCGGTGCGGCGGTCCGAGGGTCGTCGCCAGGGAAGACGGGCTGGAGGTTTCATCGAGTATGCCGCGGAGGGCCCGGCGGTTAGGGACGGAGAAGGGGGGGTGGGAAGGGGGGTTAATAATAGCCCGCGTCCAGCGCCAAGACTCGCGGGGATATCTCTCTTAATGCGGTGGACACAGCACGGACGAGCCATCACTCACCTGTCCGTCGACCGCGAGGGAACATCGAAACGGCATTTCTGAGGAAGGTCGACCACGATAAAAAAGAAAAAAAGAAGAGAGAATCCTACCCACTCTCCCCAACCCCTTCGTTTTTCTCTCCGCCACAGACAAGGAGGGCTCAAGGAGACGACATAAACAAAACCGCCGCTGTGGTTGGATGAAAAGGAGGGAAGGATAAATGGGACGCGGAGGATCGGTTGACAACGAGGTTTGTCGCGGAGCCAAACCTGGGGCTGTTTATGGCGTGCGGCAGGATATCATCCCGGGGTTAATAAGGAGCCCGCTCCGTGACGCCGCTGGGCCGACGAGCGCCGAGCAGCCGGCGCCGTCGCAGCGACGGACGACGAGGCGTCACTTCTTCGGCGGACAACGCGCGTACACTGGCCCAAGGGCCGTTTCCGAGTTCACCCCAAGTATGTACTTACACGTACTTGTCCCGGGAAGTGACTGCACAAGAGCTGTCCCACCTGGAAGTGAAGTAAGCAGGTAAAATAATCTGTGTACTTCGAGTTAAAGACGCGTCACCATTTTGAAAATTAGAAAAAGATTTTGTAGATTATTTTTCGATAAGTAATTTAAATAATTGTAAAAACATTTAAACTTTCATTTGGATAGATATTAATAAATTGAATAAAATATTAATATTTATACATGTTTATAAATAAACTACAATAAACACATTAACACGCATATATAACGATAAAAACTGTCATCATTTGTGGTTTTTTTTTTCGTTATCTTAGTCCATTTTTCTTTGTTTTTCTTTGTTTGTTGACCATATTCCTGTTATGGAATATTATGTGGTGTTTATATCCTGTTGACAAAAACAATTTTTTGCTTAATTTGTTTTTTTTTGTGTTTTGAGTATTTTCTTAGTTTTCTTCTACAGAAAAAGTGCTTAGCAATGGCGTATGTTCAAAAGCTTACATCAAGTCATGTACAAACATGATCAAAAATCACCCTGACATACTTGAAAGTACGGCGTCTCCATGCAATGTATATCAAGAGGTTTATCACGGATATTCCTGACGCAAACCAACCACCTGATCCGAAGGTAAACCACTACAGACTTTGGAATCCCTGTCTGTGCTCGCCGACGCCACACTCTGCAGGCGATCGGCAAAATGATGAACATGCCCTTTCCTCGCAGCCTGACGTAACTCCATCGATTTCGAAAGTCTTCTTTCCTCGGCGGTGTGTATATCAGGGACACGGCCCCCTGCGGATCAGGTGTGCCAAAGACTGCTTTATGTGCGCATTCCGTAAAATAACAGCCACAGTCCAAGAGCTTCGCTGAATAATCAGCTCAGGAATGAAAAACAACTTTATAGAACCTGTAACTCAAGTGTCCGATGCAATTATTACTACTTTTTCAACGTCAAGGATTTTCCTCTTCAGCAATGTCCTTTGGCGATACTGAGGGTATTCAGTACATTCAGTATTTTATCTCCGTGTAACTATGATGTAATTTTGTGTCCGATAAAGGAATATCTCTGAAGGCACTGGACGCATAACCACTCGTAACACTGACTTAGGTATTGTGTTAGTTTCACTTATGTAGGCTGTCCGTTACTTATATCAGCATATATCATTACTTTCTTTTACGGTTTTTATTTTTAAAAGCGGAGAGAATTTCTTAAGAGAGGTTTCAGATTATTTAATTATTTTTACAAATGTTTTAGAACAATGTTATATCATATTCATATTTTTTAATGCATAGTTACTAAGTTCTTTAAAAAGGTTAATGCAAATAAACAACCAATTCTCAATGTAACCTTTTATTTGCGAACCAATGTTCCCAATGCAGTCGTGTAATACATAATTATGTCACTTCCTTACACTTAGTCATTTATGATAAATAATGTTCCATTTCTATACGTATGGCCAAATTTCTTCCTTTATTATTTTTCGTTTTGCTTATACTCAGGGTTGGAAAAAAAACCTGTTTTTTTTTGTTTAAATCTGGTTTTTTATTACATTAATTATATTTATTCACAGTATATACAACCATACAGTATAACACAAGAAGCCATACAACATCCCGCTTTCTGCCACTCATGTTAAACCTCAAAAGCTGTAACATCAAAGAACTGAAGTTTAGCAAATCTGCACATTTGACTGGGACTTAATCACAGAAAGGGTATTTACCCACAGGAAGAGGATTCTCCATAGAATGGGTGTTTCCCACAGAAAGGGGATTTACAGTACAGTCAGGGATTTCCCACAAAATAGCCTATAATTTTTTTAAATAATGATTTTTTTATTTACTCTTTCTTAGATTGTTGACTACAATTAACTAATTAATTTCATTTTAGAGGAAATTAAGATGGGTATAATTCACAAATTATTCAGATTAGTATATAATTATATGTTCCTGTACCACAAGAAACATTAATGAATAAACTACTATTATTATTAGAGTTTAAAAAGTCCTTTAACAAAAATTTATTAAGATATTTACTTTTAAAATACATTGAAAAGCCAATAACTATTTAAAAAAAACTACTTGATATAAACAACGGTTTAAACCATTGTGGTTTAAATCAGCCAACCCTGCGTTGTAATGCAATGAAGTGTGATGCTCTAGTTGAATAATAAGCTAACTTTCAAGATGTGAAACATATTATAATATCTGGATTTTTTTTCCTGGCATCTTCATACAGAGCAAATACTTGCAAAACTAGGAAAAACGTTTTATACTATTAACTAATTTTTTTAAAAGATTATTATGTACTCTGAATCTGCTACAATTTCATGTATAATTTATTGTAGGTCCTGTTTTTCTAACGTTATTTTCTACGTGGAATTCAGGGTGATGTGCACTTGTGAAGCAAATTTCCCATCAAGATCAGTTAAATTTCAAAGTTAGCTATAATTCAAAGTTAGATATAATGCAAAGTGCAACAAAGTGAGGATAAAGTTTTTGTTACCTGTGTTTCGGATATCGATCATGGAAAACATCCCGCGGGGATAATGCAAAACTAACAGTATCGCTATCCAATAACGTATTGGGCGGGTCTCTTGAAAGGAGTTGAATCACTTTACGTACTCATACGTAGCTTGGAATTAAAACCAGGATAATCACGTAACCGAGGAAAACTAAATTAGCTTTATGAAAATTTCCTGCGGCCTGTGGCGCGTGAATGTTTAATGTCGCTATTTACACTGATAAACCAGTCACGCAAGGTTTCAAAGAGGGCCGATGGAAGGGGGAAAAAAAAGGCCCCGAACAGCAACAGGTCCGGGCGGGCAACGAGTATTTTTGGAAGCGCCGTTCGCAGGACGGCCCTATGAGACGCCAGCCTTTCCGACAAGGTCACGTGGCCAGCGCGCTTCTCACTCGCCCAGCTGGTCATTCATGTCCTAGTCATTACTGTTACCTGACGACTGTTGCCGAAAAAAAAAATCCATCACGATGCGGCTATCTTGCACCACCTTATGTTTCGTCTCGAACTCGCTCAACGGATACGAAATCCTGGGATCTAAATTCCCAGCAGCCTACATCCATGTGCCAAAAACACAAGACGACCAGAGACCCGTTCTAACACGGTTTATCAGAGGGCTTCGCAGGTGCTGGTAAACAAGAATGATGAATAATTAAGACGCTAAAAAAAATATATCACGAGGAAAAAGATAACTTGTTTATTGTTTATTGTTGTTGTTAATAGCACAGAGACTAACATAATAACGTAAAAATAAAGCATAGGTTTCATACATCCAATACTGACAACATTATAACATCGTATACATAAAATCACCCTGGTATACATATATTCACCATCCGATTTATAAGTTGGTATTCAAGTCATTGCTGTCTTTTGCATAGCAAATAGTTTCTTAAGTGTTTCCTGAACATTTTTAATTGTGATAATTCTCTAATGTAAACTGGCAAATTATTGTACTCCTGTTGAGCTGAAGCAGTCCTCCTATATTGCAAATTTATTCAGGATAAATATTATGTAACAATCACGGCCATGTAAATGATCAAATAAACGATCAACTATGACCTTCGGCAGCGTTCTACCAAGACTCAACCAAGTAATAATATTGTAGATATGAAAATCCATAAAAATGACTAGAACTTAATAGCTGTTTAAAAAAACGCAATTGCGTGACCTTTTACAACTCTAGAATAACTTTTTTTTTTTTACATATCTGGTGAGAAATGTTGTGTCCCAACAACAAATGCAAAAGAGCTATCTAAAAAAAATTACGGGCATTCCCTTAATTAATTAATAGTAATGGCAATAAACCGAAGTAACCAACATGGTGTTTAAGAAAACCGAGTCTTAAGCCTCTGCATCTCACGCAACGCTGAATGTTTGGATTTTTTGGTTTTTTAAGATTTAAAAAAAATTAAGTATTTAAAAACGTATATTGTACAAGTTAAACTTAATGCATTCCTAAGCTGCAGAAACGTTGGAAATGGACTTCCAGTGAGTATCCATGACAAGCTATTAATCAAATTTAAAAAAAAAATTAAGAAACCACACCTGACTGTTTACAACTATCAGATAACTTGGAGCACAAATTTGGCGACAGTGTTCGCAACAAAACAAAAACATGCAACGCTAAAGGGACCTGCCTAGTCAGGGATGTAGTTGTGTTAGTGAGACAGGATGATAAGTGCGAAGTGCCTCTAGCGCGGTATCGCCTCTAAGCGCAAGGCTCTGAATTAATGCAAAGCTTTATCGGCGCATCAGACATGAGATGTGAGGAGTAGTAACCATAACATTGTGCAGCGTGAGAAATGAAAATAAAGGTGTAATGCAAGACCCTTGGGTGCTTTCAAGAATCTTTACGGGGCGGTTCATTACTAAACACGCGTTTTAGTCGATTCCACTCTCCCAAGAATTCAGTTTCAAAACGGAATACTCAAACAGAACTATCCATCCGTCCTAAGCACATTCTCAAACGCTTTTCGTACCCAAACACTGTTGTTATATCTGGAGCAGTTGTTAAATCGCGTGGTTAATACTGAAGCTCTGCACACCGTGTGTGTGATTTGGTATAGACGGTCGCACACCGTGTGTTTGATCTGGTATAGACGGTCGCACACCGTGTGTGTGATCGGGCATAGACAGTCCTGTTGAGCCAAGGGTCCCGAACGGCCCGAGGATGTTTCAGTCGTGGGCAGTTTCCCAACTTGGTTACTTATTGGGAGCCGTGACGGCCCTTCAACTCCACACTGCGGAAGACAGTGGCAATCCACCGCAGAATCACCGTGCCATGACAGCAGCCTCGGGTGTGTTGCGGCTTCCAAGTCGAGGCATCGTCTGGCGCCGGTGGGTATCCATATGTCCCATGTCAACCGTTGCGTGGCATCGTTAGGTATAACCCTGTGACGGTGTAACGATGTTGGAACTCCCACCATGTCATTCATCCGTAACAGCGTATTATCCGGATTAAAAACAAACGTTACGTCCTGCAGGTACAACAGAAGGGCAGTTCTTCAGTAGCCTTTAGCGCAGATTAATTTGCAGTCTTTATTTTTATACACTTCACGCTTGAAAGAATAAAAAAGAGAAAGTCACCTTGCCGATGGATGTCAAAAGTACTTAGTACTCTGCTGTGGTTCGAGTTTATGGATTAATTTGAAGTTTCAAGCAGTGAGTGAACTGTACAAATACTTTACGAGAGTGAATCCGACTAAACTCGAATTTTTTCCTGTGTTCTATTGGGCCCAAAAACGAAGAAGAACGACACGCCATACTTCCAAACTGGTTCTTTGGTCGAGCCGTGACTTCCTTTCATGTGACGGCGGAAGGCCGACAAATGACGGATCGAGCCCGTTGCGTATCTCCGTGTCAAGTTTTGACTCGCAACGCTGCAATGAGTCCCGTCCACACAAGCACTTTTGGTTACGCAACGGGACTACGGGGTCGTTTGTAACATATGGACACCCACAGGATGGGCCGAAAATTGTTTGAAGTCTGCAAAAAAAACCGTGAAATTTAAGACGATATATAAAATATCTACTAGGTGATTGATTTACCTAATTTAACGTGTATACATTCTTATTATAAAATGTTATTGGACCTTGAATATTCACTAGAGTAATAATAAAACAGTAAAAGTATGTTCAGTTTTTTGTACTTTATGAAAAATACTTTGTCAAAAATAATTATCAATATTGTAATTTAAAAATTCAATAAAACTTAATCAATGAGTTTTTTTTCTAGCGTTCACACTGAATTTCGAACATTATTTTAAATACAGAGAAAAATTTAATTTAGAGTTTTTCAAATAATGTACATTGAAACAAAACAATTCTGCCTGGTACTTTTATTGTTGTTTAGAAAATATGAGAAGGGTAGTTGGGGGGGGGGGGGGGGGGGAATTACAATTTCTACCCCGAACGAAGAAAATCTTACATCCGTCCTCGAGAATTGAGTTTTAACAAAAAACAAATTGGTAATACCGTAACATTTTAAAAGTATTTTCATGGTATTATATTTTATCAAGTAGAATTTATTTGGATATTTCACTATACAAGCAATGCATTCTGTTTACTAAAGCAAATGTAAAAACATGATTCTTGAGATCTGCTAGTTGTAAAATGCGTGAAATTATTCATAATTGAACATTTTAACCTAATTGCTTCGCGGCGACTGACTATTAATTAATTTTCTGGGTTTACACAGCTGCCTAACACATGAAAAATTCCTTCTTTACTCCAATTTTCCAAAATATTACTTCATACAAAACTGCAATCTGCTTTGAAGCCAAGTGCGTTAGAAGTGAAATTTCGTCGATAAGGGATATGGAATTTGCAGGGTACACACAATATTTTAAACACGCGTACAAGTGTGCAAGAGTACAAGAGTACAAGCGAGTGTGTAAGGAATGTGTGGAAGTGTGCCAAAGTGATATAATGCAAACGTGCCCTCGAACGCTGCTGCTGCGATATGTGATTTCGGCAAGTTAAGTTCAGATAGCTAAAACGTTGCACAAAAAACTCGCCTTCAAACAAAGTACACAATGGATGGAAGTTCACGCACTGAAGGTTTACAATCGCAACAAACATGGCGACGAAAAAATCCTACATGCGAAGAGTCTCACAGTTGTCCGACACACTAATTTATTCGTTAATTCTCTCCCCTTCCTCATCGTGCTCTCAATCGAGCGTCCCACTCCTAAATGTGTTGCTATTTTTTTCGTTATATTTTTTTTCCCCCGTTACGCTGTACACCCGACCTACCCTACCAGGCGTGAAGAAGTTTCGCTTGTAAAACCAAGATGGCCGGCACGCCTCCCCATTACCGGAGTGACGTGCCCCCCCCCCCCCCCACTTAGGGGGTGATTGGGGGGGGGGGGGGGGGGGGTTTGTCTGGATGGACGCTCGCGGACCCGCCGGACAGATTTACACCGCTGAGGCGGTCGACACGGCGGGATTCAACACGGCGCTCGGTAAGTGGTCGCCGGCGCGGGTCTTAAATACGGACCAAACATAAAGGACTGTCGCTTCGAATAAATAAGTCTCCTCCCCCCACCTCACTCCCTACCCTTACACGCACACCATCCTCTCTTCGGGAACCTGACTGACCAGTCGCACAGTACACGTACAAAGTTTTGATAACCCTCCCCCACCCCTCTTTTTTCCCAACAAAAACCTTCCCTAACCGTCAAAAATTTTAATACTGAATTACGTATTTCTGTTGAACTCCCTGTCAAAAAAAAAAACGAATGTGATAAGTGAAATAAGAAAAGTAACAGCGTATGACTCAAAAACAAATCATTCTAAAAAAAAACTGATAGCATTTGAAAAAGAAAATACCAACGACCGCAATATGATACACTAAGTATTTAAACGCTTCCTTGCCCATGTACATTACGTGACTTATGTTTTTTTTGGTTGCAAATATGAAGTGAGTTTTTTGAGATAGTACTAAATATTTCTTAATAAAACTGGCCCTTTATTTTATATTTTAATTGATGTTTCATTCAAGTATATTTATTCAAACCATGAAAAAATAATCGAATACTCAATGATTGGGATTATTTTGTTTTATTATGCTTATTAATGTGCCGGAAAGCTATTCAGGGAACGGTTTGCAAATAACTAACTACTAGACGTACTGGGACAACACAAAGCATAAATGCCCGAGTAAGAATCCGAACCGATAATTGTTACAAACAATATTTTGTAGTGGTACAGTTTTTTTCACGTAATTGTACAAATTTACAAATATTTGTTATTTAACATAAATATTTCTGTTCCATTTACAAAGAAAAATTACAGTGAATGTATGTATGTAGGTTGTAAAATAATTAATTCTGAAATTTGGCTCTTAAAATCGATTTCCGCTAATGAAAATAAATTACAAACACTTCAGAAGCTGATCCGAGAACCTTTGTTGACAAACAAATACGACTACTTTTTTTCCTTCAAAATTATCTATCAGCGAACATACAAGCTTGAAGGAAGAACATTTCAAATGCACCGTTATATACCTATGGCTTGAACCTACATTAAAGTCACACTTTTTTTTTTCTTCGTCGTTGCTTGTTACGATGGACGGTAAGAAGATTTTGAAGGATACGTCATAACGACGAATGCACTAGTCGCCGGTGGGCTACATGTAGATTCCTCGCTACACAAATTGTAGTATTAATCATCTACACGAGGTGCGCGGCATCTACGGGGACTAGGAAAAATGAACGTGATTTTGTCCAATGCAATACTGTGTAAGGAGGAGGTATAAAACCTTATTTCCAAGGTCACACAGCTTACAATCGTCCAGCAGTGCCGAGCCCCACTGTGTGACCACGCATTCTTGGGATAAACTGACTCGTAGCTGCTGGCTTCAGAGGAAACATCTCACAATCATTAGAATCCCGGAAATTTCGCGGATTCCTCTGGCCTCAGGATAGAATTCAAAGATATAGGTGTGCTCGACCCATGTTTACTTTCCCATTGGTTGATTTCTTAGCGAGAACATTTTTATCCATGTAATTTGGCACTACCTGATTCGCCCACTTCTCTCCTGGCTGGGCATTGTTGGCTCACAGTCGTAGAGGGGGTGTCCAGATAACTGCGGTCCAATCATGAACACAGTGGGAGACACTGGAGGTTTGCATTCTAGCTTGCGACTAAATGAATCCGCGAAATTTCCGTGGCTCTAACAATCATTAATTGTTCCTACAAACAAATGGGGCCCCAGCAGTGGTTGGGTCATGCCTCCCCTCCCCCCGCCAACGCCTAGGCGATATGGGCTCGATCCCTGAAAGTCCATTCCAAATGGGAAAACATGGCGGACGTTGTCGTGAGCTGGTGGGTTTTTCGCGGGGTGCTCCCGTTCAAACTCTTCATCCACTCTCATCTCAACACCCCTCAACGTCTATAATGGGATGGTGTGCAATCGGCGGCGGTGGGGGAGGGGGAAGGAGGAGAAGGAGGAGGAGGGAGAGAGGAGGAAGACGAGCGATGCGGGTCTCGCCAGAAGTCCTCGACGGCGACGGACGAGCGGCGTCGACACCTGGCAAGTGCGCGTCGTCGGCCGGTTTACGGTCGCCCCGGCGCAGCGGGAAGAGGTTTCGAGGGGGATGAGGATAAAGGAGGAGGGGGGGGGGGGAGAGAGGAAACCAGCAGCGCGGAGCAAAGAATCCCGATTTATGGGCGGCCAGGAATCTCGGGAAGAGTACAAGACGCGGGAGAGGCCCGGGTCCAAGGTTTACACGATTTATGGACCAGACGGTCCTCACGCGCGGCCGCCGTAAATCTCTCTAATTTCATCTCGGATTGAAAGAAGGCGGAGGGAAACAAGTGAAGCAGGAGTGGGCGAGGGGGAGAGCAGAGGTGATGGAGATCGCCGTCAGATGCCTCCCCGGCCGGGAGACGCGCTTTGAGGACTGTGGGACGTCTCCGGGCGCGACATTCCTGCGTCGGACCGGCGAGGTGAGGCAACCGTCCCAGAGGCCGTCGTCAACTACAAGCCATCCGCTTCTCTGCTTCGCCGCGGGGGAGTCCCGTAGCCCGCGACACGCCCAGTGTCAACGTGAACCCTACAGAGCAGTTTGTGGTGAGAACGAAATCATTTTGTAAATTACACGAAGTTGCTCATTGAAGAAAGACAAAAATAATATGTAGCTAATAAATGGTTAAGGTGAAGTTTTTGGAGTTATTTTGTCGTCAATATTTGGGCCCATACTGACCAAATACCTTTTTTTTCTGGTGCCCATAAACTGTATTTTTTTTTTTTTTTAATGTTCTAATGCTTTATGAAAAATTCGCTATTTTTCACGCGGCCTCACGAGAATTCAGATCGGGCTCAGAGATCAATTGATGACGTTTGTCACTTGAGGGCGAAGAGGGACTAAATTAATTATATCGGGAAACGGAGGGTTTCGAGAAACTCCACCGGCTTACGGCAGCTTACTGGTTACCATCATGCACTGTAGTGTTCAGTTCATTGATAAAAACACAGCATGAGAAAAAAAACTGAAATCTGAAAAAAATAAGTCCCCGAATAATTCCATCAACATTAATTCATTCCATTGCTGTCAACTTTCACTGAATTGAATACGTTTTCACTGTGTAAACAATGATATTCTATTCAAACATTTGTCTTCTAAAGAAAAATCAGTCTGAGTTTCTCGCTCACCATCACACAAATTTTGATTCTTTATAGTGATTTTTAAGACGAATATTGTTAGAAAAAAATTCTCGATCAGCAACATTTAGTCACTATCTAATTGTAAGAGGTCGGTAAAATTTGCGGATGCATCTCGTGATATGCTAAAATTCAAATATGTACACCTTAGTGCTGCTCCTGCTATAGGTTCACTGGTACGGGCATGCATATTTCGTGAAAAGATTCCGAGACTAACTGAAAGTTAAAACACTGTAGCATCGTCTGTGTTTCGTGATTGGTTGAGTTTCTTTCAGTTGCATGTCTGCTGCCGGCACACCAACCATGGCCATCCAGCACGGAAGCAAACGCTTGCTCAATGGCATGGCCAAACAGGGAAATGATTTCCCTTGCAGACGGCCGCCAATCACCAGTGAACAATCGCTAGCGCAGGCATACCTCATTGCAGTCTAATGGGCGATCAGATTTATTCGCGAAAAATACATGCCCCTATTCACTGGTAATTTGGACGACTTTGAGCCAGTTAGAGATCCTCAGCCAAAGAAGTGTCGAATCACAGTCTACCCAGTAGAGACGTCTCACGAGTCTGCAGCCAGTGCAGAAGATCGTGGAGTCCATCCTGGAGGTCAGCGAACCGGCGTGTCTCTCCCAGCGTGTCGCGGGACATGCGCGCGCAATTCGCCGGCTAAACTGACCGCGTCCCCCGCGCAGACACGTCCTGCTCCATCGTGCCGTCCACGTGCACTAATGGCGCATTGTTCTGCTTGTGCGGAGGACGATGGCGTCGCGGTCCCTCGCCGCACCCACCCCTCGCCACGGGAACAGCGACGCGCGGCGCGCCACCTACTCGGCTCTCTGGGGAACTACCAGCAGCTGGAACACCGACGCTTTTCACAAACACCGCGCCTTATGAGTTATACTGCTTTGGCACGGTCATTTCTTTTGGTGTTAACCAAATGTTAGAGACCTGAAATATTCGCGGGTTCATTAAATGCTATGCTAAAATTCAAATAAGTATACCTTAGTGCTGCTTCTGCCATTGGTCCACTGTTTATCTGGAGGACTGAAGGCCAATTTTAGAGACCCTCACTCATAGAAGTGTCGAATCACAGACCACCCAGTCGTGACGACTCACAATTCAGCAGCCAATAAACAGTTGGCATTTGCCCGAGTGTGTAATCGATATTGGAGTCTATCCTAAAGGGCATTGAACCCGCGATTTTTTCCGGTCTCTACCAAATGTTTTGTTTAGAGAGCGCAGCTGAAAATAAGGGGGCCGCCTAGTCAGGGATGTGTTTTTATGTGTCAGTCTCGCTGTTGCTTCCAGCGCGGTGTCACCTCTAAGCGCGAGGTTGTGAACTGTCGGGCAGTATTCTCGTCATGCTCTAGGAAGATGACATTATGGCATTGAAATGAAGGATAATGGTGTAATGCAAGAGTCCCTTGAGTGCTTTCAAGAATATGTAGCCTACCGGATTGTTTCCGTGCTTAGAAATTACTCTGAAAACACGTGTTTCTAACTGCTTATTGGACCTCAGCGTATTCTTAAATGATTTTCGTAAACAGACACCACTCGGATGTCTTGAACAGTTTTCAAATCGCGTGATTTTTCCTGCAGCTCCGCACGCCATATGTGTGACCAGCTAGGCGGGGCCTTAAAAGAAATCCAAGATGGTTATCATCAATGCCATGTATGTTCTAACACAATTTTCATATAATGTGTTCACTGGTTAAAAATATAAATAGGTACTAGTGGTTGTAGCTATTGGTTCAATATTAAAAATATATACGAGCATAAGTTTTTTTTTTAATTTGTTTGTTACGTGAACTTCGAAAATAAACAAGTTCTACGTTGTTTATTTTGCATTTGAACACAACCGGACGAAACGGGCATGCGCAGAGGTCTTTATCCTGTTAAATGCCTGTTGCATGTTGCGCGAACATTTCGTTGCATAGGAACTGAAAAAAAAAATGTCAGCCGTAACACGCCCAAAGAATTATTACTTGCATGTACTGCATTAATTAAATTATATTAATATCTAGTGTTTGCGTAAAAATAAATGGCTAATTTTTGCATAAGATGATTGAGCACACATAAAAAAACTTAGCACATCTGTCTCGGGATAAATACGCTAGCTGTGAGAATATAATAGTGCATTTCAAGATATTTTTTTAAAAATCTTATTTACTTTCACTTTAAGCTGATAGCTGGGATTGCATCTACCGTTATAAACTAAACCTTCAGCTAAAGGCACCACGTACGCACATTTATGACCAACTTTTATCTCACTCCTTGAAGTCGTCTCGCGAGTTCTCGAGGTCTACCAGCTCAAGAGCGACAAGGGCGACATTGGCACGCGCATCAGACGCTTCATCGACTCTATGCACAAGGAATCAAACATACGGACAGTGTTTTCGCGTAGACTTGCCTATAGGGTAGAGTGACCCTGAAATTCCATTACGAATTTAAAAAAAAAAATAAGACTCAATGTACCTACAAATAGCTAAAAAAAAAATAATGGTAGGAACATAGTTAAAATATTTTCTTTAAAAACTTTACATACAAATCTATGAAAAGAAATAAGTTCATAACCCCGTGAATAATATTATCTCGAAAGCTATTTGTAGCAAGTCACCATTCTGAGATCTAGAGTAGTTTTCTAAAAATATAATACTACCTACTGGGACTCTATGTTCAATTTAGTAGCCATGTTTATATTCCGACAAACTAATGACAATATTTTTCGTGGTTTCGTGTAAGTATATGAGGAGGGTGCGTGCTCTATACCAAAACATTTATTGACACCTCAGTCATTAGCCAGTGGAAACGTTCAGCCACGGTAGTACTGGAATAACGCCCTACAATTTATGCTCCAATATTGCGATGGATTCGAGTCGCTTCTCCGCGCACGAACAAGTAATAACGATCACGCAATAACTCAGGCAACATTTTTGAAATATGTTAATGAATGGAATGACGTGGAGTGGCTTCATAGAGAGAAAAAAGGTATAATAAAACCACTCTTTCTCTCTATTTTTTATTTTTTACATCCTGTTTACGGCGGAACAGAATTTATGATGCTAATTTTCTGGAAGCACAGCAATCACAAGTTGTGGCAATTTTCCCGAAACCACCTCGCGCCGAGGCGGACGACGTATCGACACGGCTCGCAACACACAGCAAGAGCTGATTCGGTACACCTGGTGGTGCATTCACGTAAACCTCTTCTTTTTTTTTCCAACGCCCCCTAAAAATTCATTTGTCAGGCGCGGCCGAAAAAAAAAAAAACCGTGGGTGAGATGTGATCGGCACATCCGCCCTCTTGATGTGTTCCGTAAGGGTAGGTGGCGGGGTGATTGCGAGTGGCAACCGAATTTCCACCTCTCCTACGATTCTTTTTTTTTTTTTTACCGCGGCCTTCCTGTGGTCCCGACGGGCAGTCACATGTTGGTATCACTGGTCCCGAGTTGTCCTCTGCCTCCCCTCTTCACCGATAACAATTACACGAATTGACTTCTGGTATTATTTTTTTTTTTTCCCCGCCGTGGCTCCAGGACTTAATCACTTTGTTTCCACCGCGCCCCCCGCCCGCGCCACTTTGGCCGATACACAAGCACACACGCGCGCGTGACGGCCGCTAAAGAGCACACACTCTCTATAGGTTTTTTTTTGTTACCTTCCTGCCCCTCCAGCGCTGTGGATGCACCTCTTAATTCACCCGCTCAGTCATTGTTAATTAAAAATTGGGGCCCCGGCGAACGCCCGAAGGCAAAAAAAAAAATAGAGAAAGAGAAGTGGGGGGGAGCGGCGTATTTATTACCAACCCCACATTTGTGATGACCAAATAAGGAGAGAGTAACTTTTTATTATCGAAACGTGTAGCCTTTTTTTTTTATCCATCCCGTGTAGCTAAACAAAGGGATTGTTATTTGTTGTCGGTGATGTGCAGGGTTGATCGCTGGTTGCAATAGCGCGCACGAAATGAGCGCAAGAAAAACCGTCGTCCAAAGCACAGCACTATCAGTAGTTATAACTACAACGATGCACGATTTCTACGCACTATTTTATTTTGATTTCGGAGATATCATATACGACAGAAATAAGCTTAAACATTTATTTTGGTCACGTGACCTGGTATATTTTCGTTTTAAAATTGAAACTACAGAGGTTCAAAACAACAACAAAAATCAAACCAAAAGTAATTCCTGGATTTATTACTGTCGAAAAATTAATTCATTTACCATGCAAGCACTGGAGGCCAAGAGTATGGTGGTCATTCAACATGTAATACAATAGCGAAATAAGTGACATCTTGTTTGGACGTATAAACTCGAGGGTGTCCTCCACAGACATCACTATATTTCTGCGTTATTCCAGAAAACCTCTGAATCTCAGCTATAAACGGTTGGTTTATGTTCCTGTGCTAGATCACAAATGTTTCCATTGAGTAACTGACTACAGGAGAGGCGTAAGTGATTGAAGGTTAACATTCCCTTCACGATATCATGTACGAACATCAAAGTGACTAGCCCTTATGGGCTGTTGCGCACAATGCCAAGATATGCGTCACTGCGTACGCAAAACCATTTTTTGATGTTTAAACATCTTAGCTCTCGGAATACGGCATTTGGTAGGAGTAATTTCAAGAACGGAACGGAAGTCGAATGAACGGAAATGTGTAACCACGGTGATGGCGGACCGACGTGTAGCAACATAAACCCGTATATAGTCACTTTCGTAAACATTAGGGGTAATAACAAACGTATTGGTGTGCCAAATGATATTTTATGGTGATGAATCTACCCTGGAATAAATTTGGTAAAAAAAATTGTCATAGCAAAAAGTAATTACAAATTTTAAAATAAGTAAGAAAACTGGCATTACAGTGATTATAACTAGGGACCGGAAAAATTCGCGGCTTCAATGACCTGTAGGATGAACTCCATAGTTCTATTTACACTCGGTCAAATGTCACCCACTCATTGGTTTCTGTCTTGTGAGACGTCCCAACGTAGCAGCCTGTGATTCGATACAGCTTTGGTTGGGTGTTTCTCATTGGCCCAGAGTCATCCAGGTGAGTTGTGAGCCAATAGCAGAGGCAGCACTCAAGTACAACTATTTGTATTTTAGCCTATCGCGAAATGAACTCGCGAAATTTTTCCGGTCTCTAATTATAACACATATTCTCCTCGGAAAATCCCAATAGACTCGGTAGCACAGCAGAAGAGCGCGCGCTTGTAAAGCTCAAGGACGAATTTTTCAAGAGGTTCAAATGTCTCACTGGAAAAAACAATATTACTTTTTTTTAAATAATATACTAATACAATATTATGTAATAATAAAGTTGAATCAGCTCAATAAGTTTAATTTGTGTTTGTCGGAAGTATTTACAGACTGATTTCAACCGTTTAAGAAAAAAAATACAAACATATACTTAGTGTTATAATGTGTTTTAAAACGTTTCAGGTTAATATTTCAGTAATTCTCTGTAAGTATAGCTTATACGTGTGCGGACACTATAGTAATAACTGTAGAGTGAAGTTTAACAATTCATGCAGTATTTTAATAAAATTCCTTTTCGAAAATCAGGTTCGAAGCCGGGGTTTAGGATATTTTCAAGTCTTTTTCGATTTTAACGGAAAACTTAAATTTCCATCTGTTTCGTACTGCTATCTGCGCGTGATGGTGGCAAGAAACTTTTACGATTCAGGCAGCGAATTCTAGCGGCGGGCGCATAAATTATGTGTGTAGTTCGCATCCACAAATATTGGTATTTGAAAAGCGAATATTTTATTTATCAGTGTATTTATGATGTTCGGCATTATTTTCAATAATTCTGCGTTAAATTTAGTGTCCGAGTTTCGTATTATAAGTTTATTTTCAATATGAGTCGTTACCGAGGTTAGATGTTTATACATCGCTGGTGAGTAGGTACTGAAGACTCGGCGCAATTTTTGAAGTAAAAACTTCTATAGGCAGGTCTCCCTTAAGATTAAATAAGTTACTTTAATAAAAAAAAGATGGACAAATTCGAATTGTAAGTATGCATAGATAATGTGATACTATGTTTAAAAAATATAGAAATGAAACAACAAAAAAATATAAAAAATAAATAAAAGGTAAAAATATTAAAAATATCATGTCCATCCGTGCGAAGCCGGGACGGGCCGCTAGTTATTAATAAAAACTGTTTCATGAAAAAAATTACAGGTATCGTTTTAGTATATACACGAAAATGCATTACTTTCATTAGTCCTGACTCTTGTTTACGCCCCTAGAATTCCGAACGCTGAACGCACTCCGTCGCTATTCAGCACATGTTGACACTACCGACCCGCTGCCTGGAAATAACCCGAGCCGCTGACTACGACGGCCCGTCACGCGGTTAAACTGAATGTGTTTTCCATTCGTCACGAGCCGGAGGCGCCGTCCGGGCGTCGCTTGTAATAACCGCGTCCGAAACGAGACGGTATTTGTGGTCCGGTTGCGCAAATCTCTTTAACGACCTTTCATCGTGTCCGACCAGCGACGCTAATCACGGCCTCTCGAACGATGTTTTTTCAGATTGCTCCCTCGGAGACACCTGTGCCGTACGTTGTTTACATTGGTCAGACATGCGTGCATAGGGCATCATTTTTAATGCTGTGCTGTACGAGTAGGCGTTGGGATGCTTGCTACCTTGTCTTCTTCGGCGCATGCTTGGGGGAACACAAGCCACATAGACAGCTAGGATGTGTTTGCTATGTGTATACACGGGGACGCACCATAACGCCGAAATGCCACAACGCCGAAATGCCAAATTGACCACAACGCCGACAGTTAGAAAACTGCTGTGTACCACAACGCCGAAATACACTAACGCCGAAAAATGTCATTGCAGGACTGCCACAAAGGTTAGGTTAGGTTAGGTTAGACTAGGTTAGGTTAGACTAGGTTAGGCTAGGCTATAATAGGCTAGGATAGGCTAGGTTATGTTGGGTTACGTTATATTACGCTAGGTTAGGTAAGGTTAGGTAAGGTTAGGTTTTATTATGGTATTTTGGCGTTAAGGTACATTTAAGAAACACATACAAATTCATTCAGTTGTTATTTCGGCGTTGTGGTACACATCAATTTTCTATCTGTCGGCGTTGTGGTCAATTTGGCATTTCGGCGTTATGGTATTTCGGCGTTGTGGTAACGACTCTGTATACACTATGTTCGCTGCGCCAGGTGGCCAGACAGATCAGTCTAGCTCGCGATGTCAAGAGACGAGTGCCGTGGGTTTCGAGTGATTATTCCGACGATTATGATATTCTGCTGGCTCTCACAGTTTCCTAAACGTAAAAATAAATGGGTTCGTGAAGATAGTTAAAACAAAAAAGGAATTTGAACAGTTTCATCATTTGATGAAGCAGTTACACATGTGAGGATGAAGCCAAAACTATGGATTATTTCAGAACTAAGGCATCTCAGTTTGACACCATTACCTTGAAATCAAATTCCCAGGCTTTTTCCTACACATCCTGCCTTATATATTTTTCCATCGATTTTTTTTCCATAAAAATGGATATTTTCGTACTTCTTCAATAAAACATTTCCGTCCACTTGACTATTTAAAGCACAATACTGAGAGAAAATAAATAAAACTTCATAAAAAGCAAACGCCAAAATACAACACAATTCCGCGCGAAAACCGGTTTTAATACCTATGAAGATACTTTGTAAATATTAAAAAGGAAGGACGTGGGGTGCATGCAATAGATAGTTGATGTATGAATAAATATCACCTTGGTCGCTAACATTTTTTTTTTACAAAATCTCGCTAATGATATTAAATGATACCAAAGAAAATAGATAAACTTTTTGAATTTGATTTTAATTTTGTACGCTATATATACAAAAAAACCAAACTCTTTTGGTCATTAAACGAGTTAATCACCTAAGATTCAATCTAATCTATGCTTACGCGTAGTGAACTCTTAAACGTATTTCCAAGCCCAGTTTATCACTGTCCTTTTTAATCCGTATAAAAGGTTTTTCACTTATTTTACAACGGCAGGGAATTTTCAGATACATTTTAACAGGCGTATAAGTTTGCACACACAGATGTTCAACTCACAAACACCTTTTCACGTAAAGAAAAATTTCCCGGGTACGGAATACATGGTGAAGAGAGGGCGATAGGAAGGTTTTGCCTCCAGCTGCAACGCGTCCACAGGATCGCGCCAGCGGTTACGAAGTGACGGATGCGTGAGAACCTACCAGAAGATCGCGCGTGTCGCAAGAGACTACCGAACCGGCAGACGTGGTTCATGTCGCAGCGCGTCAGCGACTGAGGAAGAAGGGGGGAAGGGCAGGGCTGCAGACCTCCCCGTGATTCGGAGATAAGAAAACGTCTCTCGCGCGCCGAGTTGAAAAACACGCGCGGTTTTTTTAATTTATTGGCGGGTGACTGACGCCGACAGCCGCCGCGCAAACACGTCCCGCACGCACCAGGCAGGGCTGGCAACACACACGCGAGGGACGGGTGTCGGCTCCCCCACTGCAGGTGGCAAGCCTGAGTTAGCCGCGGGCGAGGTGGGAAGCCTAAGATGTACATCAAGTTCTGTCCCTGCTCGAACACGCCCGAATATTCACCTTCGGCCAACCTCGGGTTTATTTATATATACATATATATATATATATATATATATATATATATATATATATATATATATATATCTGTTGATTTTAATGTAGCTAACCTAACCGACCACTTTTAATGTTTGAAGTTTGAATTCATTTTTCCTGCGCAGAAATAAGACAAATCCCGAGGTTGGCCGAAGGTGAATATTCGGGCGTGTTCGGGCAGTGACAGAACTTGATGTACATCTTAGGCTTCTCGGGAGAGGTCCGTCCCATCGTTCCGCGCGACAACGCAAATACTTATATGTTTTTTTCTTTAAATCTGGCGTTTATTTCGGTGACGCACTTCCAGTGTCTGAATTGACACCTGCGCACACAAAGATTTCCCCGCAATGTACCTACACTGTAAGGAAGTAAAATGTAAAAAAAGACAGCTTACGTCAAAGGACCTATAAAACTTTCCTTGGCGTTATGATACTCGAAATTATTAGTCACATTAATATGTAATTTTAGAAGGCGAATGTGAAGAAAAATGTTTGATACGGAAAACCTAAATTTGGTAAATTGTACGAAAAATTTTTATTAGTTTCTAATTAAATTTTTTCGCGCTATTATAAAGGTTTAGAACCTTTAGGTAGGTACTTAAAAAATTGCAATTACCAAGAGGTATGTTTTTTTGTAAATAAATATTTATTTTCAATTTTGATAAGAACACGCTAAATATAATAATAATTTATCTTACACAGAAGCAATAAACAAATAATTTCTTCTTGATTATTTTTTTACCATCATGATTTCAGTTAAGAAATATTTAAATGAATATTTTTTTGGTGTATAATTTCACGATTAATATCTTATGTTGTTTTCGATATTAATTCAGAAAAGCTTACGAGCTGTCAAGAGCCGCAATGAAGTAGCGCGTTATTTCACGCACGGTTGACTGCAAGTGTCACGACAGCTGCACCAAAGTCCGGCGAGTGTCCGGCGAGAGTCCGGCGAGTGTCCGGCGAGTGTCCGGCAAGTGTCCGGCGAGTGTCCGGCGAGTGTCCGGCGAGTGTCCGGCAAGTGTCCGGCGAGTGTCCGGCAAGTGTCCGGCGAGTGTCCGGCGAGTGTCCGGCGAGTGTCCGGAGCCGGGAGTCGCGCCCCGCAGAGCTGCTGTCCGGACATCGGCGCGGCGCTATCCTTGACCAGCCCGCTGAAGCATCGCCGTTTCATGCAAATGTGGCGAGTGCAAGGTCCCCCCCCCCCCCCTTTTCCCTAAACTAGCACCGCCGATCAGGAACTGCCCCACCCGACCGGACTGGCGTGATATCTCCACTAACGCCCGGCCGGCCGGGAAAACCATCGCGCCTCATCTGTCCCTGGGCGGAGATGCTGCTGCCGTCAGCACCTCACTCTCTGGTGATGGATGTGGACCAACTCTTGCAGGAGGCCGTCACAGGCCTGGATTCGGCCAACAGATCTGTCGACTTCAGCCACGTGGGGGTGTTTACTAATAGCTAGAGACCTGCAAAATTCGCGGTTTCGATGGCCTTCAGGATAGACATGCACATGCCCCTGTACACTCGGGAAAATAACGCAAGTTCATTGGCTGCCGACTTGTAAGTCGTCTCAGCAGGTTGGTCTGTGATTCGATCCTTTTTTTGGTTGAGGGTTTATAACTGGTTGAGATTGGTCCAAATGAACAGTAAGCCAATAGCAAAATTATCTAAGCGGTATATGTGTTTGAATTCTAGCCTATCAACGAATGAATCCGCGAATATTGCAGGTCTCTACTAATAGCACTCAAAAAAAAACACAAGACACTGCGTTTTGTTTGGAAAAAAATGAATCTAGGCTACCAACGTGACACGTGTCTCGAAACAGAATCCAATGAGGTGGTGACATTTGCCCTAACGTGCAGATATGACTGTGAAGTCATTCCTAGATGTCATCTATCACGCTATTTTTTTCCATTCCCAATTCGCAGCTAAAGTGAAGAGTTGGCTAGCTTAGGTGTGAGCCGCCATAATGTATGGTAAAATCTTTGTATTGTTTCCCGAAATTAAAAATTTCCCTAATTTGCACGAACGCGGATTTTTCGGGCGCGTGGCTGACGAGGTGTGAGGCTTCTTACGTTCCGCCAGGTCTTGAAACTCTGTCTGTGTGTCTGTGTTTGTCTCTATGTGTGTCTGTGTGTGGGAGGCTGCAAACTGCGCCTGGCACAAGAGCTGCCGCGCGGCCGCCAGTGATTTATTCCGTCAGGTTGGCAGACCCGGGGAGCTGTGGCGCGCCAGGGTCCTTCCTCGGCTGTTCCTCCCTGGCGGACAAATGAAATATTAGCAGGCCCGCGGTAAATTACGTGGGAAAAAAGTTCTGGATAATGAGATCTTGCTGGCGCAGGGCCCAAACGCCTCGATCCTAATTAGCCTACCGCCAAGTAACTGCATAATGACTGTAAAAAGGTAACGGGGGAATTATTTAGTGTAACACTGACTCCTTGTCGCAAGGCTAAGGGGCTGTAAACTTGCCAGAATTGATCACCAATCATGTTAATGCCAGTAAACTTGGTACATGTTATAGCTTATTGTTCTTGAGAACAGTGTACAGTAATTTTTTTTTCACATTTGAGTCTTGTATGTCAGTACTTACGAGCTTATTGATGGGCGTCAAACAAACATACTTAAACGCTTAAGAATCTCCCAAAGAAGTCCGGAAGCGCCTTACATGGACCATTTTTTTTTTTACTAAAATAGCAGATTGTGCATACCAAACCAAAATAATAAACTTTTATTTGAGTTGTTGACCCTGAACTGAAGACTATCGAAATGTGAAACTCCAGTCTTTACTGAGCCGACACTGACGTTAACGAGGCTTTAACACGTAACATGTAACAGGCTCTTGCAAGTTGTTATGTTTTTAATGAATATTGATTTATTATTTTTCTTATAACTTATGACATGTTGGGGGTTGATTAAAGTAAGGTTTTGGTTATTTTTTTACGGTGAATAATAATAGCGCGTTTACATTTGTGTTACATAATATTACACAATTAACTTTACATAATTAACATGACTGCATGGGGAACGGAATTATAACTTACAAAGAACTGTAGAAAGAGCATTGAGCCTCGGTGAGTTCATGTCCTGCCAGTAGGTACCGCCGCGAACACCTGCCGGCGGGGGTCGGGGGCCAGCAAGTCCCGGAGACAGGCCCAGCGCCTCGACGCTCTCGGGCGGCGGGCGAACCACCGAGGAAGGAAGCATCTGTCTGGACCTGGTTCCTCTTGTTTCCAAACCTCGAGGATAGCGCGCCGTCGGCAGTGTCTCGCCGCCCCTGGTTCGAGGACTATGTCGCCGGCTGCCCTCGCGACAGTCTGCTGAGTCGGACTTAACACTGGGACCGACTCCCTGCATTTGGTTAGCGCCTCAGCTACTGATTGTGGCGGAATACCCCCCTCATAACAATGTGATTTCCGCTAATATCACGAGTACAATTAAGATGTACCTATTCGTGTCATGTGTTTAGCAGACTAGAAAAAAATACCGAGAAGTATAATATTATAATAAGCCTTAAAAAACAGACTTCACGACATAAAGGATACAAGTGAGTTTTATAAAAGCACAGACGCGAAAGTAGAAACACTGGACAGCAATCGTTGTTGTTTGCAGGGGTTCAAGAGCCTGAAACATAAATTCCCCCCGTCTCTTTTCCGCCCATATTAGCGAGGACGAAAGAGCACCCAGTAGCTGTAACCTTTCCCCTTCAAGATCCTCCCACTGTCGCTCGGCTGTCGTGACGGACAGGTGCCGCGATTTGGAAGCCAAAAGAACGCAAAACTCGCGCAGGAGTTTTACGTTCGAGACATCGCAGTGCGCCAGAGTACATTGGCCGAAAAGTAAAACCATAGAGTATATTTTGTCTTATAGTACAATTAACTCGTGATTGGTTTCTAATAAAAAATAATGTCGCTTGACACGAAAGGTCATGGCGCAAATCTTTAAAGTCGCATTTAAGATACATTTAAAATAGAGCAACTAAAATAGTGGTTCCTAGAAACCATTAAAAAAAAAAATAGTCAAGTTAACATTCCAGGCACACTCATCAACAGTCAGAAATTTACTTACCCACTTTTTGACCGGTACTTTTTCAATAATGTGACAGCTGAAAACTGCGTGCCCTGTACAAAATCATACAAATAAATATATCGTAGATATAACATATTATTATTATTAAAAACACATTATTGCGTTTAAAACATCGTAAGATTTAAACACGTAGTACTGCAAAAGAATGCCGAACGTGAATGAACAAAATGAAGATATTAATCTGCGATTAATGAACTAAAAATATGCAGTAAATGTATAACATATATAAAAATATGCAGTAAATGTATATCGCGAAGAAGTTTCAATTCCAATTGTCCCGTTAATGGCCGTGATGCAAATGTCCCGGGGCGGCTCTTGGCGCTGTTACAAGTGGCGATAAAGCATTTCAGGCCCTCGGGGACAGGGGCGTTGAAAACACGACGGAGAGAATGGTCACGTGATGCAGCGGGTTGAATGGGTTGAAGAGGGGGGGGAGGAGGGGGAAGTATGCGCTGTGGCGTGGTGGCGGACGAGATCAACCGTGTTTTTAGCCCCCCCCCCCCCTTCCCCCTTCCTCATACCCTTTTCCAACGAAGGGCGGGCAGCCGCTGACTAGCTACCCCCTCCCCATAGGCGCCATCGCGCTTTTTTTTTTCCCACTTTCCACGGACCTACACGGCGGGAACAGTTGCTTTTTTTTATTCAATCCGATACCACGGACAAGTGACGTCCACCCGCGGTTAGGGTATTTACGCCACTTTCCGACCCATCTAACCTCCCCTCCCCCCCCCCCCTCTGGGAGAGGTGGAGGGGCGCACTGCCGCCCTCCAGGCCACGACACAGAGGCCCTAATCGACGGTGCGGTCGCGGTGGGGAGTGGCGGCCGCCTAGCAAAAAATAATAAAACACACACCCGACTGGCCCGCGCGGAAAACAACGTCAGAGGAGGGCGCCGACAATGGCAGTCCGTAACAATCGCCACAGAGGGCTCAGACTTTGCTCAATCAGTAGAGACCTGAACAATTCGCGGGTTCATTACGTGCCTTCCTAACACTCAAATAATTATACCTTAGTGCTCCTTCTGTCATTGGTCCACTGTTAATCTGGAGGACTGAGGGCCAATTAGAGACCCTACCTCATAGAAGTGTCGAATCACAGGCCACCCAGTCGTGACGACTCACAAGTCAGCAAGCAGCCAATGAACAGTTGGCATTTGCCCAAGTGTGTAGAGGATATTGGAGTCTATCCTGATGGAGGTCATTGTTGCTTAATCAGGCAATACCGCCGCAGGGTGAGCTGCAACTGTACTGTCATTATAGCCATTGCGGGCCTCGAGGTCCGAGTGCAAGATCCGGGCATCGAACCGCGGGCCCGCGTAGAGTTCTCAGGCCACGGATTTCCGCCCAACTACCTCTAGTTGTGAAAATACATATTAGGTTTTAATGGTGATGTGGATAACGGATGTTTGGTGACCCTGGGGTGTAGTGAGTTGGGTGGTTTGGCGGGGGTTGCAGTCAGGACTCGAACCCGTGCTGTGCTGAGGGGGATTTCAGAAGCACGGTGGGAGAAGCGGCGACGGGCTTCGTGGTGAGGTGGTCACCGAGTGGCGACGTAGATGTGTGCACCACCTGCCCCGCGAGATGTTCCCTCATGCCCGCCAAGGCGTCCAGCTAAACTACGAACATAATTCCCTGACTATCCCGTGACATCTCCGAGTATTTATTACTAGTGACCTGCAAAATTCGTGGATTCATTCGGTGATAGGCTAGAATTCAAATACATATACATCTTAGATAATTTTGCTATTGACTTACTGTTCATCTGGACGAATCTCAACCAGTTATAAACCCTCAACCAAAGAAGGATCGAATCACAGACAAACCAGCTGAGACGACTTACAAGTCGGCAGCCAATTAATTTGCGTTATTCGCCCGAGTGTACAGGGGTATGTGCAGTCTATCCTGAAGGCCATCGAAACCGCGAATTTTGCAGGTCTCTACGTAAGGCGTAAACACACAACAACCGGTGTCAGTTCTTGCGCTACCATAGACTGTCTCGCGCTTAAGACTGCAGTACAGAATAAAAATGGCAACCCACTGTTGCCAGATTGATACTACCCTGTTCGTCAACGTTATTTTTTTTTAAATTTATTTTGTGTACCGTCTATAATTATAATAAGTTTTAATATATATATTTTAATTATACTATTCGTTGATTTTTTTTTAGATTATAAATTAGTGTCTATTGACAGTTATTATCACAGTTGTAGTCTTTCTGACAAAAAAAATACTTCAATGCTAAACACCCATTACTATTTCAAAGGAGAAATTATTCGTAGCAGACATTTTATACAATTATGCGCTATGCTCAAAAGAGCAAAAAAAAAAATAATTTGAAGTCATATAAAAGTTTGTTTAAACAAGATGGCTTCTTTCAATTACCAATCCTTAGAAATAAATAATTGATATTATTAGATGATTATCTTGATGAAATAAATCAGGAAAATGTATTTCCAAAATTTTCATTCAAATTTCGCTTAATTAAACGCAATGTTTCAGATACATATTAACAAAATTACATAACATTACAAAGTTGTGTCTGGAACGTTTTTTTTTTTTTTTTTTTTAATGGTGTAGATTTGACAATAGAGCTCACCGGAACAATGAAAGCGCTAAATGGCAGAAATCGTACTTTGGAAAGAGAGAGCGAATGTCCTTTTAAATGCACACTGCAATCTAAGAATGAGATGCACTGTACATTTTAAAGACTAACAACATTTTACAGACAAACAAAAGTTATGTAACCTATGCATTAACTAATTTTCCTTACGGAGCACTGCGAGACACCATCAAACATGGAATTCTACCTAACGTGCCAAAAATACATTTTATTGCACCAAAACACTCTTGACACGACAAATCTATAGATATAAAATAGGATGCTGGTATGTATGACGTTGATAAACTCCGACACCGTTTGACAGATCGCCATAAAAGTTGGCACATCGAAGTGTTTTTTTCATGGAGAAGTATAGTCTCCATTTTTTTTGTAACTCGCCACTAGATAGCACTGCAGCACATAAACTTCTAAACCGTTCAACCGATCGCCATGGGTAAACAGAAAATCATAGGTCATAAACATTAAATATTTTTGTATCACACGCAATTAAACTATTTTTGGAAGTCTTATATGTCAATTATTTATACACTATCTATTTTGATATAACTCAAGGAACACATAGCAACAAATAATAATAAATAATGATTATGACTGTGAGTGATTGGTAAATTTAAAAATGAAAAATAGTGATTGTAATTTTGATTAATAATTGTTAAGCAAGTATAAAACGTAAGTGAAGTATTAATAACTATTATTCTTTAATTTTTTTAATTGTAGGCAAATGCCATTTGTAGGCTATCACATGCATTTAAACTATCTTTGGACATTTTATCTGTCAATAAACAGTAAAACCTAGCAATTATTTGAAAATAAAATAAATATACAGGGGCAAAACAATGTCTGACGGCTTCTGCTAATTATTTTATAAAAATTAAAAAAATATATTCCTTCATTATAAAATCATCTTAAACCGCTATCTTGTACAAAAAATTCCAGTAAAAAAAAAGTAGTTCAAAGACAGAAGTAAGCAAAAAAAATCTTGTACGCCTATGTTTTGAATTGAAATAAATGTACTAAAATAAAAATTCGCTGTAAATGTATGTAGATATGCCATACAAGATGATCAGTGTCAGGAGGAAGTGTTAAGTTATTAATGTTAACGTGTGGACTGAGCTCACACGTGAGTTAGGCCACTGTTACATCCAGGACGAGTGGGGGCCAATCTCCATGTGAAAGGAGGGCATGACAGGGGCTGCTGAGCAATAATACAAGCGGAAGAATCACCTCCCCTAACTACAAAAAAAAATATATACATATTACAACCCGGGGGTCGTTGAAAAGGAAGGAAAGGGTATCACTGCGCCGAACAGACCCCGCCGCAAGTCTGAGGAGGGAAGGACGGAGCACGAATGTCAACACCTCGTTACTCGACTCGTTGGAACGTGTCAGCGAGCGAGTGGTTCTGTGTTGATTCCCAGCATGCAACAGCCGTTTAGGCCCGCCTGCGAGGGCTTGGCAAGTGCAAGGTGTTTGCTAACTGAAAATGATTTGGGCTGTAACGGGATTAAACTATAGGAATTTATCGAAAACCAATCTGAAATATTTAAAGTTTAACTGAAAGCACTGTTGAACAATTGGAGGGGGGAAAAAAACCATGAAGTTTCACGATGTTGTAATCCCGTTATTTTCTTGAGGAAACGACTGTATACATGACTGAAATTAGTCGTATTTTGTAGAGTTTCTAATCAGATATTAATCTAATAATATGAAATCTTGCGGGTGCATAGGCATTAGACACCATTGAAATAAATTACAATTGGTGCCGACAGTCGGGATTAAAAGTGACATAGAAACTAAATTTATTTAAAGTATGCTACTGCATTAATGGGCTTTGAAAACTTATAACAACTGATTGGGAAGTATGTTTGTTCTTATACGATACAGAAATGGGGTTCAAGTTTCACGAGAACTGAAATTTGATGGGTTTTTCAACTGTATAAAAAAACATTTCTATTTTAAGGACCAAATCCGAGCGTTTGTAGTCGGCGCTTCGCTTCCAGGGAACGTGGCAATTCCGGCGAACTTAACTACGTCCACCCGCGACCATCAGACGGCGGGAGAGCGACAATAACATCCTTCCCGCCCTGATTGCCTGCGCCCTTGTTTGAAATTTGACGTTCAGTCGTTATAATGCTTGTAATTTCCCGCCGGCGAGTCTCCCGTATCGGTTACCCCCCCCCCCCCCCCCTTCCAACTTTTTTTCCCACGGAGCTCCGTAATCTGGGCCCTTCCTGTGGAAGCCAGTCGGAGGTGCCCGCAACCCTTCAATTTGGTGAGGCAGTGAAAACATTTTTATGGACGTTAAACAGCTGAAACAACAGCCCTACTCTCGGGTCGAAGAAGAGGAGGAGGGGGAGAGGGGGGGGGGGACGGCAGGCACCCAGCCAACCACTAATTTGTCGTAATGAAGCTGGCGAGACGAAGATTGCCGGCCGTGATTGGCCGACGGGAGACATGGGGCCTCAACGGCCGGACCTCCGGAAACAGCGCGCCGGCGCCCGCCGTACCTGGGAGGACTGACGCCCGACTCGCCGATGCGTGGGGCGACCCGCGACTGCAGAGGGGCTGCGGTCCATTTGACTCGTGCATTGACTCGTGCATTGACTCGTGCATTGACTCGTGCATTGACGCCTCTGCCCGCGTGTCTGCACGCACAGCCGCCGAGGATCCAAGGGACAGACACGAGGTGTAACGAACAACGGGTGTGGTTCCGCAGCATCGACAGGGACGTGACTAGACTAGCTTCCACCTGGGTCAAGAACTCCCCCCCCCCCCCAACTTTTTTTTCCAAAAACCAACCAAACCAAAACCTTTCCCGACAGCACCTCATATCGCCACCACATTTTAATTCCACTATTCCAAATATATATATATTTTAAATTCAACTTAGATGGAAAATAAAAAGATTAATTTTCAGTCATTTCATTTTTTTTAATACATCGCAAGTTTGATAGTAAGCATAAAAATACCAGTCCATCTGCCCTCCAACTTTGTGTGTGTGTGTGTGTGTTCTAACACTGCGTAAGATATTAAAGTAAACATCTATAGTAAAATGACTGCCAGTTTAGCGACCCCCCCCCCCCCTTGCCCGGGTCACTAGCCCCGTCTGCCCCCCTCTAGTTACGTCCATTAGCATCGAAGCCTGAGATCAGCTCCACCACAGGTTACGAGCCATAACCTGAAGTGACCAAACTCTTTTTACGGAAATTTCCGTGTATTACTGTGTGTCAATACGTAAACCAAGCCTACTCTTCACGAGAGAACATATATGGGAGTAGGAAAGATAAACAACACTTACTTTATCTAAAGCTGTTTAAAGATCACTGTGGCCAAGTCTTCTATCAGACAAAGAGAAACAGCTTTAAGACGACCAGCGGGAAATAATCACAGATGTACAAGCTTGTGCAAGAACTAAAATGTATCTTGATTATAATTTATGTTAGTTACTTTAAAATTATTCTACAGTTAACAGTAAGTAACTATTTTACTAAAATAAAATCAGTCCTTGCTAGTTTTATGTTACTTCCAGAATGTCGCTGCAGTGTAAAATTCAAATTAAGTAGATATTTGTCGTCAGAAATGAGCACAAGGAACAGATTAATCCACACGAAGAGAGTTGGTCCACTAGAAATTTAGAAACAATGAAATCCGAAAATCCCACACAAAATTCGAAAAATTATAACTAAGCCCTTTCTTTTAGAATGGTTTTTAAATTATATTATTATAAATACTGTAAAGTAACAACAAATATTTAGTATGCATCTCTAGGATAATCTAGACTTTTATGGTAACCAAAACTATTGTTAAAAATGTCACTCTCAAACTAACTAAGCACACTATTAAAATTAAAACATATAATTATTTAGGATTAAAAGTAATACGTTTTAAGTATACTCTTACCTCTTTAAAATGAGTCGTTAGTTTATTACTACAAGAACTAGTTAAATTAATTTTTAGCTTCAATTTTTAAGAATTTATTTTTCACGTCGGTAATTAGTTCTTTTAACTCTTGAAAGTACACCAATAAAAACAAGTTAACGTTGATGGATTAAAATAATATCTAGCATAATATTACGTCATATGGTGTGTGCTGTAATAAAAATATTTATCACACAAACTGTATAAAATAATATTAAGTTATTACTTTCAATTAAATACCAGCTATAATTACAATTTATACGATGTCATGTAAAATTTATATTACGTGATGATGAATTAGGTTTGGTGAGGGCATGAAGACAACGTATCATTAACACCGATAGAGTTTAAGGGTAGTAAAAAGTAAGTAGAAAAAAAGGATTAACTGTAAAACAAATTGTAGATATTTTAGTAACCAAAAAACTAAAAGTTAGTCAAGATAATAATGGTTAAAAATTTGCGACAGATCCTTGAAAAAAGTTTAATACATGCAAAAGGCATTTATTACAATAAATTTAAACCGAAGCACAATGAAAAACTTAAAACGTGTTGCAGTACATAAAGATTAAAAAAAATTGTTTTAAAAGGACACTAAAAAACATTGAAAATATCAACAATCAATAAAATCAATAAGACATGACATTTTAAAATTATTATTAAAAGCGAGACAGCTGATAAAGAATACTTGCTGTTGCCTGCACAATGAGAAATAGCCTCCTGCCGCCTGAAAATTACTGATATTACTTGGAATGGAGCTTGGTCATGAGGTTTATTTATTGTTTCCTGTTTATTGAGAAAGACATGGCGCGCCACATTAGGGCCTACAGTGCTCGCGGGTAGGTTTCCAGGAAGACAATGTGGCTGGTGGTTTCCGCAACACCTAACGGGAGACAGGCTAAGGAGACGGCGCACAGAGTAGTTACGTGGGTAAAAGACGAAAGCGGGAAATCTCCTCGGGATGTCTACGCCACTCCGTTTAGCGAGAATCGATCACTTAAACTGGGCTACCGCAGGACTGCACCATTTTACACCGTGCGGCGTTGAAGTAGTTCCGTTTCTTCACACGTTCGCATCAGTATCTTCCGGTAATCCTGCAAGAGTAAAGCAGTTCAGGATTTTGAGTAAGTAATAATTGAAATAATAAACATGGAGGATCAGCCTAAGCCTTAAATCGTGTGCATACGTCTCTTGAATCTGCTGCCAACTTGACGGAGTATAAACCTTGCTGTGCTTGTGTTGAAATTATATATTTAATGAGGGGCAGCGACAATTTTTCTTCCAAGGTCGTTCCGGAAGAGTTCACGTAAGCCCGAGGAGTGAACCGTCAGTTAGCAGGGAACGCATCTATGGCTGTGCCACTCCCGCGCTGCCGGGAGACGAACCCAGAACCTCTCCACGCCCCCCTCCCCTCCAACCAACCCAAAAGAAAAAAAAATATATATATATATATATATACGCTGTGCCGACGTCGCGTACGCACGCACGGCGTGGCGGGGCCCTCTTCCATGAATGAAACTTTTCTTTCTTCTCTTTCATATTTCCTCCGCCTCCTCACCGCCCCTTCGCCCTTCACGGCTCCTTTCTTGTTCTCGTCCGCGACCGAGAAAAACTTTTCGGAAGCGCCTCGTGAGAGGAGGACGAGCTTCTCCCCCGCTCCCCCCCTCTCCATCCACTCCTCTCAAACGCAAGGAGTAAGACAGGGGAGGGAGAAGGGATGGGGCTGGAGGAAGTACTAAGAGCCTGTTGAATGAAACCACGGAGATCTTCCGAAAGACGTCGTGGTCTCGGGAGTTGTCGGTGGGGGGAAGGCGGGAAGGACTTCGGTATTTAGCCTGAAACAAGGCTGCCTCGCTTTCATCGCATGAGCCTATGAACGGGAGGGGGGGGGGGGGGGGGGGGAAAGAAGTAGGTTTTAAATGCTTAACTTACTTATATTAAAAACCAAAATAGGATTGCAAAACGAAAATGAAACTTCAAAATAAAACTCAAGAACTTAAAATAATTACAGATAAGTGTATGATGATCCCCTTTCCACGTTCTCAGCCAAATTAGACTACTTTTTCACTCGGATTTAATGCAAAATGTAAAGAAACGTTCATACAAAGAAAATAATACTCGTGCATCCTTGGACATAAAATATATACTACTGAGTTACGCTGAAACTTAAAAATTAAGCGAAAATATAATGTACATACATGTGATAAGCAAACTGAATTCACAATTTACTTATCCAAAATGACACTTTTTTTTCCTTATGTACAACACTACAACAAAGAATGGAATTTTACTAAAATAAATTTTACTTCAGACTAAACTCAACTAGCCTCTATACAATCAAACTTTTTTTTAGAAAGTCATTGATCCATAACAAGGTCTCATCCTTTGAAATGTTACACGCAATTGGATAACAATTTCTTGTATGTAAATGGTTCAGAATCGTCTAGGCATGTCACGAGCACTGTAGTTCAATCATCAAGGTGAAGCAGATGTATATGTGCTTCAAGTCTACTTTGCTACCCAATTAATCCGCGAAATAATAGTGTCTCTAGTGTTGGAAGTTCAAACAGGTATAGAGACTGAAATACATCCTGAAATTGCAGTTCAGAACGTGTAGCGGAATGCAGTAGAAACTAGAGACACTAGTTTACACCCGGGGCAAGAGCTCATCTTGGCGCTCGCAACCCCCCCCCCCCCCCCCCCCTTTTCCCACCCTATTTTTCAAACCAACCAAACCAAAGCCTTTCCCGACAACGCCTCACATCGCTACCACATGTTAAATCCACTATTGTTTTAAAAATATTTTTGATTCAAATTATAAGGCGAATAATTATATTTATTTTCAGTCATTTCATTTTTAATTCATCGCAAGTTGTATAGTAGGTGAAAAACAACAGTTTTTAAATATTAAGCCGATACACATGAGTAGGGGCAGGCACAGACCATGCTACAGTGTTTTAACTTACAGCTAGTTTCGAAATCTTTTCGCGAAATCTGCATGCCCCAACACATGAGTGTATCTTTCAGTAAAAGTAACTCGGTTCATCTGCGCCCTCCAACACTCGGCGGAGCCAGATATGGTTCTCGATGAAAAGCCACGCGCAGGGACTTCTGATTGTCGCTCGTGTCAGCAAGTATTTATCTTCACGACGACCGGCCACTCTGTGCAACAAACATTCTGGCTACACAACCGAGTCGAAACGCCGTGTCTTATCGAGAGAGAAAAACAAGGTTGCATTTTAACGACGATCGAACAAATACAGTGCAGCAGAACGGAGATTCGATTAGTTGGTATGTTTCCTTATCTGGGTTCTCTAGAGCCTGGAGCCTCGGCGATACGGCCAGAATTACGCCTAGTTTTATCAACTACAAAAAGAACGCAAGTACGCAATACTCAGAATGTTCAGCAACCACAATTTTTGGGTACGGAGTACCGGTTTATAAACTACGCAAGGCGCAACAACGCAACTCACGTATTAAATCATTTTTCAATGTTCTTGCGTTTTCGACGGCAATATTTAAAGAGAGAGTTTTTCCAAAAGAATTAAGCTACTCAGGTATCATGCGCATAGAAGAGCAATGTTGTTTTGATTATATATGTCATATTAAAAAGTTTAATCTTTCGTACAGAAAATAACTATTTTAAAAGGCAATTTTTATTTTCTTATTTTCATGATGGTTGCGAATAATCATATGAAGCTCGGGATAGTATTTGTTTTACTGTTTTACCATTTTTAAAGTTATAGTGTCGGTGACGTCTTGCGGCTTGCGTCCTTTATAAACTGTGATTTTCTTGCGTTGGTTGAGTGTTGCGCTGTTGCATTTTGTGCTACTTGCGTAGTTGATAAACCCGGTCTTACTATTCACGGCGACAACCACTTCTGGCCTTTGCTACACAGCTGAGAGCTTCGCGCGAAGGCTTGCGACGAAGGCACCTCCGATGACGGCGGGTTCCGAACCCCGTGGTCCGCCGCTTGCTGCTCGTTAATATTGGCTGCGTCCGAAATACACGTCAAAGATCCAGGCACATACGCGCGATGAGTAGAGGAAGCAGAAAGGTCAGTGAACACAGGTCCGGAAATCCTTACGTTTATCGCACGCCGTTAGCGGGTACAATGAGACACACTGGAGACTGTCATGTGCAAAGCCATGACGGCAGAGATTGGCATTTACAGCATATAACTTTTTTTTTTTGCAATTTAATTTTGAAGACTTTACTTTTTTGGAGAATTTTGAGATTACAGTTTTTAGCATTTGCATTGTATAAAATTGAAGTGTAAAAAAACAAACATAATTCATTAGCAAACTGATATTTTCATATAAAAGGAATACACAATCATTTGCGATGAAGTATCACTGTTGAAACGAATAAATCACTAGAATGCAACTGAAATATAGCCTATATATATATATATATAAACAAACAAAATTAATATTCTGGGTCACATATAACCACTGAAATATAACACACAGAACACATTTTCACTGTTTTTGTCATCCTGTGCCGGCGGTCTGTCACAATCAACTATATAACCCTTTAAAAAAAATTTTTAGCATCTACAATTTGGGACGGGTTTATAAACTGCACAAGAAACGCAACAGCGCAAGAAACGCAAGACGCAAAGTATTCGGATATCACCGTGTTACAAACTACGCACGGCACAATAGCGCAACGCAAGTATTGATCAACTACCAACTTCTGGCGTTTTGGCTTGCTTTTCCGACGGCCATATTTAAAGGGAAGTGTTCATAAAAATTTTAAACTTGCAGAACTTATGTTCAAAAGAGCCCACGATGTTCTTTTATTATAATATATTATATATACCTATACACACATATCCTGTTTACATTTGTTAATCTTTCACACAGTGATAGAAAAAAAAATTCTGCAAATCAAATTATTGACAATTTTGTTGTTTGTTTCTGTGCTAAAAATGAATTTTAAAATGAGTCTGTGGTAAAAATATATTTTCTACTTTTTGACATTTTTAAGTTTTAGGATTGGTGATGTTTACGACTTGCGTGCTTTATAAACGACTGTGACTTTTTGCGTTGGTTTCGTGTTGCGTTTTTTTTTTTTTGCATTGGTTATAAACCCAACCTTACTTAGTGCTACAGTAGCAAACTTGCTATGCTTCAATTTCAGAGCAAGGAGCACTGAACAACATCAGCTTTCGCAGTTGTTTCTGATGATGCTAGAGCTATTTGGCTGGGAAATTTTCCAAAGCTTCTCACAAAGTCATATTTGGATATTTCTGGGGAGTAATATGGTACCTTCTTGTACATCTCTGGTGATTCGACATTCAACTGCATATTTTGGCCTGCAATTGCTGGGTCAAATAACGCAATCTCCTGCGTGCGTGTCCGCACAGCTTTTGACGTGTGTTTCATAAACAACATGTAATATATTACGTCATACTGCGGCCACAAATATCAGTCTGAGTCTCAGAAATACCTTCCACCGACGACATTACAACAAGAACTAGTAGCACAACATACAAGACCGAATAAATATATTTATTTAAACCTACCGTCTGCACCGCTACAAATTTCGACGTAAAATATGTCAAATGTAATAAATCGTATAAATAATTAGCCGAGTCTTTGGTAACCGGCTCGGTTAATCTATGGTTCTAATTTGTAGAGGAAAATGTCGAGGACTCGAACACAAACACTACCATGACTTTTCGTAGCACTGTGAAAAAAGTTCCCGTTCATGTTCCTGGAACGGTTTCTTTTTCAAACTTAGGATTATTATAATTTTTAAAACTCTTACATCAATTAATGTCAACCTGTGGTAGGATAACGAGAGAGTTAATATTTTTTACTCACGGCGCATCTTTCAGTCACATACAAAAAAATACCTCTACAATGCATCTTGCAACCTGTATTCTAGTGTCTATCGCAAGAGATTGCAAAATAATTGTTAATACACGTAAATATTACACGTAGCTACTTCCAACGCCAAAATCTTACCTCGCGCGAAACACCAAATCTACGTACTAACAACTCTAATCTCAATCACTGCATTGTATTAATTTTATTTTGCTTCCCCCCCCCCCCCCCCCAACCTTTCTCAAAAGGAATGGGTTACATCGTAATCTGAAGAAATTTCTAACACTTGCTACATGAACGCAAAAATTACCGAAAAATCTTTATCCCATAAAATTAAAAACGAAAGAAAATAAGAACTAAAATGATGATAAACCAACGAAAGAATTAGCTACGAGCAACTAAACATCATAAGTAACATAAATTTGAAGTTGATGTTATCATCCGACGTGGAATTGGAAAACCCAGACGTGCTCGGGCGAGACCTCGTGTGGGAGACTGTGGAGGGCGTCAGCAGTGATCTCAAGGGGAAGGGGGAAGAGAGACAGCCGCCCCAGTGGCTCCAGGCGACCTCGGCCGCGAGAAGCCCTGGCAGCTGCGGGGACCCTGGTATCGGATGCTGCGCCGCTGTTATCACACGCCGAGAGAGCGCGCTGGCACCGGGCGGCGCGGCGACCGTAATAATTCTCCCGGTGGAGGGTCGCCCCTGGCAGGCCCCTGCGCGCGCTCTCAGACGGCGACGCCGCTCCTCCGCGAAGGTCGGAGGGGGGGGGGGAAGAAAGCCTTTAGCGGGAGAGTGGAGACCTGTGTACCGGAGGGAGCCCGTCAGCGTGATGGATAGCTGCCCCAGAGGTTCGTCAAAGAGCGACCCCCCCATACTCCCAGCAGTCCCGGCGCCGTCGACCCTGGCACAGCTCTTCATCCCAGACCGACGGCGACGACCACGCGGACTGCTTGCGCCTCTGTCCTTCAAGCGGGCCCCCGGCGTCGCTGTACAACCGTGACACTTGCGCTGCAGCTGCGCATCCTCTCAAAACCCTCTACTACACTACTGAACTACCAATCGTGAGCGTCTCCTCTATCTCAGCATACATTAAAACAACATTTTAAAACACATACAAGAAAAAAAGGATGATTGTTCAGATCACTCGCCTCCCCCACCAATGTGACCAAGGTTCGATACCCGGTAGGTTCAGACCCTGTCGGTTTTCACGGGATACTTCCGTTTCCTCTCTCCCCCCCCATCCCAAAAAAAAATTCCCCTACCGTCAATGCTCCAATAGCATCTCCTCACCTTTGATAACAGTCTCTAATTACCTCGACGTCAATCAATTCCATTTCGCATTATATGTTCACTTCTACCGTTTATGTTATCTTTCATGTGGTTTTTGGGGGCTCGATTTCACTAGGTTACTTTTAGGAATAAAATGTTTTTTTCTGTTTATAGTTTTTACATCTAACTTCTGTGCTTCTATATTAGAGTAAAACACGTGGTCGTAAACCTGAGGTGATAAGTTTTTTTTTAACCCTATCTCTGGGATGTTTTATAATTAAATAATGATCGCCAAGTCCATATATATCAAATTAGCTGGTATTTACGAATTCACCTCCCGAATACTGACACATGGATATTAACATAAATATTTAAGAACTTGATATCAATGAGCTCACATGTTACAATATGTATATTGTTTCACCAAGGAAAGGTATTGATAAGATTTTAATTGCAGGACAGTTCCGTGAAATGAACGTTACCAGATCCCTCGAAAACACACTGCAAGCTCGAGCCAACTAAATCTACTCACTTTATTCTATGGTATGAAACAATACTCCGATTCGCTTCTTGCACTGCGATAATAATACGTTTCTTGTGTGTGTACATCCCGTTTGCACTACAGCTGGAACCGTTCATAACAGAATCATTCATTCCTCTTCGCGAAGTGGAACGTTCCGGAACGGAACTGGAAAATTGGGACGCCCATACCGTTCCTAAGTATATACGCGCGAGTTACAAGCACTGCTCATTCGCAGGAGGCGTGCTATGCTATTCCTCGTCTAAATTAACACTTAGGCCCGTTCTACAACTACGCGGAAACGGAGACGGATCACGATAACGGAGACGGATCTCACGGAACAGAGTTTCGACAATGGCACACAGGCGGAGACGGACCCGTACGGATTAGCTCGGCCACGTTCAGCTTTCCCGTTTACGTCGCTCCATGCGACCGACAGAAGCCGATTACTTGGCTGCAGTGGTAACCATTTATGTTTATGTTCTAAATACTTTAAAAATTGTTTTAAGTACAAGAATATGTAGTGTTCTATTATAATTTAGTCGATTATATTTAATATATAAGTATATGTAAATTGTGCCTGTGCTATGATCTCGAAGAATCTTTTTTTTTTGACGTGACGTCTAATAAATCAATGAACGCCGGCTGCACGCACGAAAAAGTGTCCCGTTACGCTCATTGTACGCTTGCGCCGCATCTATCTCTCTTCCACTCGATTGGAACAACCATCGATTTGACTTTTTCGAGGCACATTAAACTTGAAACACTCCCATTCGTTTCCTACTTTTCCTATCATCGTCCTATCCTTAACAGAATAACACAGATTGGAAGAAGTTAAATAGCAAACATGTACAAAAGTTATAGTTAAAATAATCTCTTCGTTAAAGTAATAAACATATTTGAATAAATGAGTGCAAATAAAAGTAAATTTATAAATCAAATTGTAGATTTCATTTCACTCATTCTTTGTATCCACACAAAATAGTGACGATTCAATAAAAATGATTCAATTTTATTCAATTATCCAATTATTTTTGCTGATGCCTTTATCTTCCGCCATACTTCCTTGCAAGCACGTCGGCCACCAAGGCGCGGACGGACTCAGCCAACACACGGACTCCCGCTAGTCCCGGAGTGTCCATGTCCTCCCCCTAGGGATGACATAATCGTCCTCGGAATTGCGACCGGGAAGCATAAAAACCACGAATACGTCACGCACCTAAAAGTTCAGTCGACATCAAAACGGTTTCTTCCCCCCCCCCCCTTCCCGGTTCCGAAGCTCCTTCGACAGCGCATATACACTTCTGGGAAGATGAGGGTGCATCGACCACAGCGGGGTCCCCCCTTCCCTTGTCCCTCCCCCGTTTCATCCGCCAGCCTTCCTCCCGGTTTTACTCCACTTCATTTACGACTCTCTTCAGAGCGGTAATTTGTTACGCTGCACTCTCCAGCCGGCGCTATAAAAGCACATCTGGTATGGAGAACGGAGCAACGCGGTTGGATGACGAACCGAAAATTCTCTGGAGACGGCGGGCGACAGTACAGCTAGCTGTATTGCGCTTGCGTGCCCCAATACAGCACCTGCCGGTGCCATGGAAATATATTATTTCTCACATAGTTAAGATTAACGATGCGAGTAATACAAACTACAATTTTATGGGTAGGGTGACGTATTTTTTTTTCTTCTCGCGAAAGCAACTGAACGCTCATTACGCTGCAATTAAGGGTTTCAAGCTCGCATTTGGCGGTCGTCTGCAAGAGAAGACATCGCCTTTATTTGGCCGGGTCATTCAGAACGCGCTTGCTTCCGCACAAAAGTTCTGCGATTCGTGCATCGACAGTGGGCGAGTAGGTATCTGAGAGAAACTCGACTGATTGGGAAACGCGCACGATGTACTACGGGTGTTTTAACGCAAAACTATTTTCGAAATTTATTTCGCTAAAAAATCATGGCCCTATCTATTTATGGAATATTTTGGTTCGAAATTAAGAAAATATTTACTTTCCAAATATTGAACGCGAGGCCATCACCGGTTTATCATTACCATCATTAACCATCCGCGACTTGAGAGTTACGTGCAGTATAACGTGAATACGATGTACGCATATGCAATCACTCTTTGTGACTGGCCAGTGCTGACCTTCACTCGTGTAATCTGCGTGGCTGCCGAGGAGCCTGTTAGGTTTTCGAGAAAACTGTAACCACACGTTCTTCGAAAGATTCTTGCAATGAGGAAAATTGATGTACAACATAGAGAATTTTTAAAAAACGAACAAAAAAGATAAACGTGCAACAACACACAGAAAACCAGCCAAAATGAGCCGATGTTAAAAGTTAAATGCAAATGACAATTCTGTGAACGTAGTACTTAGAAAACTATCACAGAAAAGACGAACACAGTGGGCGGACAACGACGAGTGATTTGCAACAATACAGTAAAGAAAAACAAAAACATAACTTGGATAATAACACAGCGTCATGACGAACCCAAACGATGATACTAAACAGATGATGTGGACAACACATGGACACACGAGCGAGCCCAGCGATGCGACCAAACGGAAATTCTGGACACCACAACGAAGACTGTGCACAGACGAACGCAGAAGGCTTCCACGTTTAAGTAAACCCTGTAAACCACTCGCGCAGTCTCACAAGCGCGGTCTCCTTTGAAGAAACTGCGTGCGCGCGCGTGCGTAGGACGAGAGGAAATGAGGGGAGGAAGGGCCTTGATCGGGGACAGCTCTTGCGTACAGGCATTCTTAATGGCGTAGAGACCTGCAAAATTCGCGGATTCATTCGGTGATAGGCTAGAATTCAAACTCATATACCTCATAGATAATTTTGCTATTAGCTTACTGTTCATCTGGACGAATCTCAACTAGTTATAAACCCTCAACCAAAGAAGTATCGAATCACAGACAAACCAGCGACGACTTACAAGTCGGCAGCCAATGAACTTGCGTTATTTGCCCGAGTGTACAGGGGTATGTGCAATATTTCCTGAAGGCCATCGAAACCGCGAATTTTGCAGGTCTCTAGTAATGGGACATGGTAATTAAGGGTCGCGGGTCCGGCATGCAGAACCTTCAAGGGATGGTTGGTAGACGGTTGTGAACTGGATAACAAAGGGGACGGGTGGGATTTAGGGGGGGATGGAGGGTTAACAGTAGCCCCTGCCAGCCCCTCCGGGGAGAAACTGTCTTCTTCCACACAAACACACACACACTCAAACACACACACGCAATTCTGTCGAGGGAACGGCCGCCCGTCACGCCACGATCGCTGGCAGCAGGAATGCCAACTCGCAAGGAACTGTGGGAACGGTAAAAAAAACCATCCTGAGTTAAAAAAAATTGCTAAACATTATAAAATCCAAGAAAACAGTAATTTACACATTACTCTAAATTAAGTACAGACTTACATTTGCTACAATTAAATTAAGGGTAAATCGCACTAGTTGCCAATACATGGGGGGAAAAAAAGGAATTGCCAAAACATTAATTCCAGTCACACACAGTTGCATACAGTAGAAAAGCCACGGAGTGATCATGCTAATGATCATACTAACTAAAGAGGTGTTAAAAATGCTTTTTTAGCCTTGTTCGAAGGTAGGAAAGGTCTTTTGACTACGTACTGCATTCAAACTAATACCAAATTTTAGAAATGACCTTCTGAAAAATATCCCTACCAATTATAAGCACACTGATTAAATGTATTTTTTTTATTAATTTCTCTTTTTTTTTGCAAGTTCAACATTTAAGGCCAGCATAATTACACCGAGACAAACTGTTCGCAGCGAGTGTACTTATTTTAATTAATTTTTTATTTTTAATCGTAAAAGTTAGTATCATATCATAAATAAAAATTTAAAAGGCCAAAAAAACAGTTTATATTAGCTATAATGGCATACCTAAGCATGGATAACCTAGATTTAAATTATTTTGCACTATTTTGGCCATCTGTGGTGGATGGTGCGAACCAAAGTTTAAAAAGCCAATGGCAAACTTTATATTACTAAATTTTTAGTATATTTTAACAATATGGGCAGAATGTTAATGAAATTCCTAATTGAAAAACAGGTCCAAAGCTGACGTTTAGTTATTTTCGCTTTTATCGGAGCATTTTTGATTATATAGTTTAAAATTTCAGTCTGCTAATCAAATGATTCAATAGTCGACGTGGCTGCTCCGGCAGCGAATTCTAGCAGCGGGTGCGAGAACTACGAGTCTAAAACACAAATTGCGTATATATTTATCACGCAAGGTAATTACTTTTAAAGAATTTTACGTTGTGTCCGAGTTTCGCATGAGAAGTGTTTTTTTTTTTGCAACATGAGGACACCTGAATTTGCTCGTTACAGAGGTTAGATGTTACACATCTCTTGGCAAGTACTGAAGGACTCACTCACGTGTATATATATATATATATATATATAGTATATATATCCAGTATATATGCAGCATACACAGTATATATATCCAGTATATATATAGCATATACAGTGTATATATACAGCATATATATATACACAGTATATATTAAGTATATATACAGTATATATATATATTTCCCCCCTTCAACTGAAGGTTTTCGGCGGCAAGTGACCACAGTTTGCTGGCCGTTCACGTAGAGTCTACGTCGTAGACGATACTGGTACGCACTGGTATGCGCCCGGCGAGATAGTCTCGCCGGCAGACCTAAAACGACGTGACGCGAGGCTCTCGGACGGAGCGCGAGGTCTTGTCGGCGGGCGCTGATTGGCCGCTGAGTGGCAATGCTAATAACTCTCCGGGAACGTGACGGGCCGACAATGGACCCGGGGCGATAAGGGCCGCGGGGGGTTGGGGGTGGAGGGGGGAGAGGGTTGGAAAGGAAACGGCGCTATAAATCGCCATGGAATGGGGGGTGGGTGTGGTGCGGCGCAGGGAGGAGAGAGGGTGGCAGCACGCGAGCGAGCGAGAGAGAGAGAGAGAGAGAGAGAGAGAGAGAGAGAGAGAGAGGGTCCGAGGGCGCGGTGCTAGGTTCGGAACACCGATGGATCACGGGGCTAGCACGGCGGGAGAGGTTATCGCGGCAGGCCAGGAGGTGAGAATGTGCGGCGCGTTGCTTCATACATACCGCGACCCCGAGACTTACACCTCCAAGCGAGAAGGAGAGGAGGAGAAAAAAATGATATCCAACGGTCACGCCAGTTGGCATTCGCTCGCAAAGAATGATTACTTCACTAACCCTTTTACTCACACTTTGTCAATTCCTAAAATATAATTTTAATATATTTTTAATTGAACTAATTATGCATAATAAACATGTTATAACAATAATTATCGTGGTTTATTATTATAAATAAATACTAATAAAATAATTAAATATACTTACTTAATCGCAGTCACAAAGTATGACGTCGACTAGAATGCACACAATGACCCACACATTCAAAGGTTGAATAACTCCTTGCATCAATGAGATAAAAACTGTCCACTTAAGTGGACGATTAGACTGAATGGATGAATTAATTAATTGCAATAACTATTCAAAATAATTAATTAATTTTGAGTTTTTATTTATATATATTTTTTATATTTGTTCTAAAGAGCATATTAATTCAGCTGTTCAGTCTGAGGAAGCTGGGAGCAGACCGTGTAAATATCTTCTGCCCCGTCGTCGGCGAATCGAACCCGCGACTTTGTCACCTGATGGTACGAGAGCTACCGGCAAAAAACAACTGCGGGTAGAACCGGTGAGGCGAACGATCCTGCAAATACAGCCACTAGGCTAGGGAGCCTAGATCGATTCCAACCCGCAGTCGAGGGTCCAACATGGAAGTACATATTAATCCATGGAGTGGATGTCTGATGTAAAGTTGAAGTCACTGATTAACAAAACGAACCCGCAGCTTTATAAACGCTAATGCTAGAAGTTTGTTTAATAGTCTGAGAGGAATGCGCTTGGAAGAATAGTAAAAATCCCATTATGAATAACAAATCAAAAGGAATTGGCGTTAAATTTCATTATAACCTAACACAAAATCTCCAAACTCACGTTGCGAAACGTAAGATAGTTTTAGTTTGCTGCAACAAACTTACCTATCCCATGCCCTTCGTGCTTTTAATTAAGAGTTTAAACTTCGTTTAAAAAAAGGTTTGGCTCCATATGTTCTGACCACAGTCCAGTCCGGGGGGGAGGGAGGGGGGTAGATGGCATAACGGCATGCCCCCCCCCCCCCTCCGAACATGAATAGTTTTTATATTTTCTCCTGATTCCTAATCATAGTTTTCCAAATTTTCTAAAGTAGTAGGTATTTTACTGTAATGCTATAGATAATAGGACGTTTTTTTGAACCACAAATAAATGTACTAAATATTTAAATTTTTCATGTGCTAAAATTGTGTCAGAAAAACTAAATAGGCGCTCCCCTGACCATCATTATAGGATGCGCTCTTTGTTCCGACTACCTCCACTAACACGGAGGTGAAGTGGAAATCCGTGTGACGCAACTCCCTCGTTTCTGTAGCGAGCAGCGGCCGCGGAGCGCGGCGGAGGTGAGGTGTCGTGTCGTGTCGTGTCGTGTCGCGTCGCGTCGCGTCGCGTCACGTCGCCTGAGCGATGCGCGACCGGCAGGTAGCTGGCGGGCGGGTGACTCACGGCGCTGACTCAACAGGAAGTCTCGTGTCGCGGCGGCGACAGCAGCTATGCGCGGGTCGGCCGCGCCCCCGCGGGTCACGGGTTCGCGACGGGGACGCACCACAACGCCGAAATACCACAACGCCGAACGTACAATAACGCCGAATACCATAACGCCAAATGCCAAATTGACTACAACGCAGACAGCTAGAAAACTGCTGTGTACCACAACGCCGAAATACATTAACGCCGAAAAATGTAATTGCAGGACAGCCACAAAGGTTAGGTTAGGTAAGGTTAGCACACAAGTTCATTCTGTTGTTTTTCATTTTGATTACGTGCCCCCCCCCCCCCCCCCATTACCCCCCCCCCCCCCCCCTGCAGCAAAAGTTTTCGGCGTTGTGGTATCCAGCAGTTTTCTAGCTGTCGGCGTTGCGGTCAATTTGGCATTCGGCGTTATGGTATTCGGCGTTATTGTACGTTCGGCGTTGGGGTATTTCGGCGACACTGTCAACCGTTCCTTCTTTTTGTAACTGGGACCGAAATATTCATGTATAATTACTAGAGACCTGAATAATTCTCGGGTTCATTACGTGCTATGCTAAAATTCAAATAATTATACCTTAGTGCTGCTTCTGTCATTGATCCACTGCTAATCTGGAGGACTGAGGGCCAATAAGGGACCCTCACTCATAGAAGTGTCGAATCACAGGCCACCCAGTCGTGACGACTCACAAGTCAACAGCCAATGAACAGTTGGCATTTGCCCGAGTGTGTAAAGAATATTGGAGTCTATCCTTAAAGGTCATTGAATCCGCGAATTTTTCTGGTCTCTAATAATTACAGATATTTGAAATTTTGCACATTTACATGAAAAGAAACTGTATCACTACAAAATAGTGTTCGCACTAATACTGGGTTTGGATTCTCACCCCGGGCGTTTATGCTTTGTGTTGTCCCAGTACCTCTAATCATTAAAGTTATTTGTGAACCGTGCCCTGAATAGCTTTCCAGTATTAACTGTGCACATTAATAAGCATGATAACAAAACAAAATGAAGTTCAATTATTTAATATTCTATTATCTTTCCCGTGGTTAAAATATATATTCCTGAATGTAACGTAAATTAAAATATATAATTACGCGGTATTTTTAGTAAAAAATACTCAATATTATCTCGAAAAACGCATTTCATATAAGCAAAAAATAATCATAGCCATGTATTGTACAAAGGTACAATATATTTTTGACGTGACAACGTCTAATAAATCGATGAACGCCGGCTGCACGCACGAAAAAGTGTACCGTTACGCACATTGTCCCGTTGCGCTGTGTCCCGTTACGCTCATTGTACGCTTGCGCCGCATATATTTCTCTTCCACTCGATTGGAACAACCATCGATTTGACTTTTTCGAGGCACATTAAACTTGAAACACTCCCATTCGTTTCCTACTTTTCCTGTAATCGTCCTTTCCTTAAAAGAATAACACAGATTGGAAGAAGTTAAATAGTAAACATGTATAAAAGTTATAGTTAAAATAATCTCTTCGTTAAAGTAATAAACATATTTGAATTAATAAAAGCAAATAAAAGTAAATTTATCAATTAAATTGTAGATTTCATTTCACTCCTTCTTTGTATCCATACAAAATAGTGATAATTCAATAAAAATGATTCAATTTTATTCATAAAAGTATGCAATCATTTCATCAATGTTTTGTTATGACGTCACGTTAAACTATCGTCCGTAAACCGACTTTACAGACAACCAATTTTTTTAGTATTATAACTATTTCTTGGCAACTGGTTTCCAAAGGAATCTTTTGTAAAAACACAGAAATTTATTTCTGTGTGTGTGGCGTCGCGGTCCAAGGGACATCGCTGAGCGTTTGCCCGGCCTCGCTTCGCGAGTCCGCAACTGAACCGAGACAGTCTGGAAGCGCATCGGATCTGTGCATGAGACTCGCAGCTGGCGTAAACGATACGCTGTAATGTTATTTTATCATTTTAAACAAGCAAATCTTAGGGATCAGGTTTGCAAAAAAATCTTACTTGTCAACTTAAAAAAAGATTAAATTTTATAAAACAATTCTGTGGTAATACAGAATGAGTCAGAATTCGACCAACAAAAAAAAAGAATTGGAAATATATAGGCCTACTTATACAATTTGTGGTCTATGTATTCAAGGATGTTATACAACTTTAAAACTGGAGTGAAATATTTTTTTTTATTAAAAAATAATAGAGTACGTATTGAAGATAGCGTTATGCGTCTGGATAATGTTTAGCTAAGCAAAAATTCTAAAACCATCATTTTCTTTGAATAATCGGTTGTAACAACACATCACGAAATTGCATGGAAAATAACCGCGTTATCCTTGAATTTTTTGCGATAGGAAACCATGACTGACGTCTCCACTAGCTTCAGATGCAGCTAGACTGCACCTTGGCTGGTACTATTCAAATGTTTTTTAATATATATATATATATTTTACACACACACACACATACATGCATATTTATACATATATGCTGGCAGCGCATATTCTGTTAGATGCTGCGCAACGTGTGCAGTAATTGATGTGTTTCTTCAAAGAACCGCCTGATCCACTGTAAAATCAACTCACACTTATCATAGTTCGTGGTTCATCTGCGATCAATTTTAAAAATAAATCACAAGTTTTCTATGGTACATATTGTCAATTTTACAGCCGATTGATTCATGAATCAGCTAATTACGATCATGAACTAGTGATATTTAAGGGGTGAACGACGTTACATGTAATTCTCGCCAAGGTGTGGGCGTTTGGAGTCAAAACCGCGACATGCCGCTGCTCACCAGGTCGTTCTGTGACCAGGTGATGCGTGGGTTAGATTCTGCTTCATCATTCAGAAAAGGATACTAACGGAAAAAATTGGGATTTGTTTTACTGCTTCGTTGAAACTTTTTCGCTGAGAAGTCTGGCACCACTATCGCTTGCTTCCCCCGATGGCGTCTGGTGACCCTTGCTGGATGCAGGGGGAGTTTGAGGGGAGGGGGGAGGGATAATTCCTCCCTTCTGCACCCCGGCAGTGTAAGAAGAGAAAGGAATCGCCGCAGGCCTTTGATGGCTGCCACCGCCAAAAGCGTCACAAATCACCGGCTCCGCCGATAACGGAGACACCAGAGCGCGCCTAGTACCGGTGGGAAGGAGAAGCTAAGAGGGGGTATGAGGGGGAAGTTCGCCCTTGGAACACACAGCGTGGCCAGGCGCCTTCGGGGTCCTGTGCTTTATGACGGCTGTTCATCACACACTCGTAAATTACCCTCCCCTTCCCCTTCCAGGGCAGCACTTCCCCCAGCCCCGTCACCCCTCCCGGGAGACCCAATAATCGCTATTTCCCCGCGGTCTTTTCGCTCCCCCACGACGGCCGAATCTGCAGTCCTCACTTCCTGGAACCAACGTCCACCGCAGTGGCACACACGCGACACTGGCCATCGGACTGCTTGCATTCCCTATGCGAGGGAGCGAGGGGGAGAGAGAGAGAGAGAGAGAGAGATGAAGTGCGCAAATGAGTTCTTTGGTGCTAATTTACATCCCCGTCCAAGAAGCTGTCTAATTTTGACATGTTTGCCGAACTATAGACATCAAAACATGTTCCCTAAGAACATGCTGTTAGACCACCGTAGCAGTGACATCGCTGGCATTGGGGAATCAGCTATTTATTCCTTGATAGATATTACTTTAAAAAAAAGTCTGACAATGTCACACATTTATAACCTTTAAAAAATATGTTACAGCAAAGTTGGCAAGCACAAGATATCAGGCGTTAATATTTAAAGAAGACAATATTCATCTCGAGCAAAGTGCTTATAACTGGCTGTGGAATACTTTACTCGCGACTGGGAGTTCCTTTCGTTCAGCAAAATATCAATGCTACTCACAATCATTTGGCTTTCAGTACAATTGTACATGATGTATTTTGAAGTTTCACACGTTCGAACAAGAATGTATGATTGAAATCTCGTGTGTTAAATATATGACAGTTAATTAGAAGGTTCAGAGAACCAGTAACCCATTGGTCACGGCTTAGAGGAACGGAAAAACCCATCGATCCACTGAAACGTCCGCCACGGTTCCCACTTGCAAAAAAGAACTGGGTTTGGCCCCGCCGATGCTGACCACTCAGCTACCAAGAACCCCCGTATAATAAATAAAAGCCAATAGAACAATTATTTCACATTTGCAGTCGGCGATATGTATAACCTGTCTCAAATTTGAAAGTTCTCAAAAGTAGCACCAATGTGGTTGTTAGTGTTAGAAAACAAACGTCACTTTGTTGCTTTGAAACTATAAAATTGAGTGTTTTGATAGTATTATTACAGTCGTATACATTCTAACAGAAAAAAATCTATTCTGAACACCAATTATTGTTTCACAGGTTCGCATCTTTCAATTTAAATATGCTTAGAAGTAAGAATTTTAATATTAGCAGAGGCTGCTCTTGATAAAATAACACAAGACAATTTATTTCCAAGATTCTCATTCCAAGTTTTTAGTTTAAAAATTATTTTTAAGTATATTTAAAACAAAAAAAAAACATTTCATTACGAAATTGTGTCTAAAGCTGTTGTGCTCTTTGGGTACATGAGTATATCTTGCGACAGAGAAAACTGAAACAAGCACCACTAATAGCAGATATCGTGAATTGGAAGAAGAGAGTATGCCCATTAAAATGCACACTGCAATGTAAGGATGAGATAAGCTATTGAACCATAATAATTTTATAGGCACATAATACTAACCATTTTTTGTCACGGGCAACGATATAGTATAGTTCCCGCTGGAAGACTTAAGCCTATGATACAGGTCATAACAGGTGTTTATGTTGACATTAATGTATGTTGGCGTAGTATCTGATTTGTCAATGGAAGTTCGATTGAAGTGGCTGATGAACAAAACTAAATATATTTAACACTAAAACCAAATACCAACAACAACCAACAAACAAAAGTCTAACTACTTACAAACAACCGTCAACCATCATTAATAACCACCTCCATTTAGCAGTGATAACCGTACTTAACAACTGTCACCAACAACAGCCAACAGAGGAGTAAAGTTTATTGTAATCTATTCATTCATCAATAAAAATTAGTTGCAGTGAAAACAGGATTGCTGCCAAATCTACACAACTAAAATTTAAAGAACATTGAAGTAGAGTGGATAATTTAGGCAAGTACTTCTATTTCCTCAATGGTGTTTATTTAAGCATTATCGTATGGTTAAAATAAGTGTATGAGAATAAATACTTCGTATGTAACTCTTAACAAGACTATTCAATTGACATGTCTTAAAAGAGCATATTAATCGATTTTATCGAACGACCTATGTGGAATCGGCAGATCACATACTTATTTCTTAATTAACAGTGGAGTTGATAAAGAGTGAATAAAGGCATATTTGTTTAACAATTAAAATAAATCACTTACATAAAACTACTTTGAAAATGATTATTTGACAATTTTAAAAATACTTAATATATTATAACATTAAAGAAAAATTAATATAGTAAACATAAGAACATACTGTAGTCATTTAAAAAAATTGATCGTTTTGTCCAACCATCCCAATAGAAATTTTCAAGTAGGGAATTATTACAATACCAACACGTTGGGCTTTGTTTCTGGCGTGTTGTTAAAGAGCAAGCACAGACAGTAAACAAAAAAAAGACCTTCATTTTTTGTCTATCGTGCGCTTTGTTAGCGGTAACGAAGTAGGGGGACTTTCTATTAACTCTACACTAATATCTATTCCCCAGAAGCTTGGTCATCTTTTCAATCACGTGTGAAGTATAAATCGAGAGACTCCTACAGTATAACCTTATCTTCCAAAGCCAAGTAGTTTCTTACTGCTGTCACCCCTTGGCTGGTATCTGTAACGAAAAGTGCCCTCTTGTGGTAGATATTTTTTTTATTTTTTGTAATGCGGCAGAGAAGTGCTTGTGATGCAAGACTGATAATTTTTGTTTCCAAAGCTACATCTGTTATTGCAATTAGTCGCTATCTTTGTCATATGTGCACGTACTAACGCAATTTAACGCAAACAATGTTTTCTTTTTTTAATATGGTACCAAAAATTTTAAGAAAACTCCATTTTAACGTCCTGTGGTTGAAAATAAAAAAAACACTGCTAAACAAGACTTTTTTTTTCAGTTTTGCTGAATACTGCCTCGAACGTGATGAGTGTTCTGTCGATTTGTTTAAACAACATATACATTAATTAAACTTCTTTTAGACTAAAATTATCACTCAGTGGTACAAATGTAACATATATCTATTTAGACACATATTAGAGTAAAAATAGTGAATGGCTTAAGGAAAAATTTTAGACTACATTACAGCATTTACATAAAAATTTGTACGCCAAGAAAACAAGAGATCAGCCTGCAGACCCAAGAAGTGGCAGAGAACAAATGTTTTACAAATTCATAACGTAGAAAAGATTTCCAAAGGTTGATATCTTCCATTGGTAATCACCAACATGACGTCACGTTAGCACGTAAATTATTATATTCTATAACTTTTCATGGAAAAAAGCAAAAATTCTGTTATCTACTGCACACATTAACACAATCTGAACACTAATTTTTGTCAAAGTTTCAGTTCGAAATTCAAATATGTGGTCGTCAGCTGTCAATTTGCTACAAATATATCAGCACTACATCGTTTTTGTCTACATAGCACAAATTTCGAAATTTTTGCCGAGAGCAGCCCAAATTGAGAACTAATTCGTGACATAGAAACGATCCCAAAAATATTGATATTTTCAGGTGGTTGCCAGTTTGATGTCAAGTAATTATATTTCATAACTTTTTATGTAGTGTAACACACATTCTGTTTTTACGGCACAAATTGAGCACTAATTTTTGACACATTTTTAACTTGAAATTCCAAGGTGAAGTCGCAAACCTGACACACGTTCCAGACATCCTTCTGCCACTGTTCTGTCAACACTGTTCTTTAACAACTCCACGTGGTTGTCAGTGTTTGCAAAGCATCACGCGATGCTTTGCAAGTGACAGTGGGAAATGGGTGGCAATGATACGGGATGTGACACGATGTGATGAAACACTCAACCAGTTCACAAATCATTCGCGCGGTTATCACACAAGTTTCCTGGACTTTGAGCAGCGAGAAACAAGCGACACAAAGTAGTGTCGCTTTTTTGTGGCTTTTTTTTATTCTCGCAGGATTAGATGCAATCGAGAGAAAAAAGCGAATTTTTCAGTTCTCTCCTGTGATGTGTAAACATCTAAACTCGGTAACGAGAAAACTCTTGTGTTCTCGTATTCATACTGAAAATAAACTTATAATACGTAACTATGACACGAAATTTAACTTAGAATTCTTTCAAATAAATCCGAGCGTGATAAATAAACTGATTAATAGAAATAGTCGCTTTTCAAACCAAAATTTCTGGGTGCGAATCACACACATACATTCTGCGCCCGCCGCTAGAATTCTCTGCCTGAATCGTAAACGTTTCTTGCCTCCACCAAACGCATATATCAAATTAGCTGCACGAAACAACAGGCAAATTTAAACTACATCAGAAACAGCTCTGATTAAACCCGGCTTTGGATCTGATTTTCGACAAGGAATTTTATTAAAAATACAGCTCATCTTAAAATTCACTAAAAAGTTAATACATACTATAAAGTTTCCGCACGCGTTAGAAATGCTTATATGGCATTACTAAAATATTAACCGGAAACCTTTAAAAAAAACATATTATTACACTAAGTATATGCTTATATGTTTGTTTTTGCTTTAACGATTTAATTAAGTCTCTAAATACTCCCATAAATAAACATTAACCTTATTTAGTTAAACCAACATTATTAAATTATAATGTTATTAACGAAGTTTAAAAAAAATCCAGACACCAGATTTGAACCACGACCCTTCAAATTACCAAGCGCACGCTCTACCACTGTGCTAGTAAGCCTCGTAAGAATTTAGGAGAATATTTATTATAATAATTGTAATGCCAGTTCCTTAGGTATTTTAAAAATTGTGTTTACTTTTTACTATGACTATTTTAGTTTACCAAATATATTCCAGAGTGGTTTCACTATTATAAAGTTTCATTTGGCACACCAATATGTATGGTATGTACCCTAATGATCACGAAAGTGACTATATACGGGTTTAAGTTGCTACATGTGGGTCCTCCATCTTTGTGACACATTTCCGTTCATCGACTTACGTTCCATTTTCACTAAATTTCTCCTACCAACTGCCGTACACCGAGAGCTAAGATATGTTTACACAGTGCATTTTTTTACTGTGGCTAACAATATAATAGGTAGAGACCCGGAAATTTCGCTGATTCTTCTGGCCTCCGGATAGAATTCAAAGTTATAGGTGTGCTCGATCCATGTTTACTTTCCCATTGGTTGATTTCTTAGAGAGAACCTTTTTATCCTTGTTATTTGGCACTACCTGATTCGCTTACTTCTCTCCTAGCTGGGCTTCATTGGCTCCAGGTCGTAGAGATGCGTGTCCAAACAACTGCGTGCCAATCACGAACATAGTGCGAGAGTTTGAAGGTTTGCATTCTAGCTTGCGACTAAATGAATCCACGAAATTTCCGGGTCTCTTATAATAGGTGCTCCCAAAGTCACACGAGCGAGCGGCGAACAACGGTAAAATTCCGAATTGTTCGGTAATTCAAGTTACACGAAGGTTAATATTCGGACGTGCCAAAAAGTGTTTGCGAGTAGCAGGCAGGGCTATCTCCCCTCCCAACCTCCCCCCCCCCCCTTGCCGAGGAGCGAACGAGAACGCAGGGCGACGTTCCGTTTCCTTCCCGAGGCGCGGTGAAACGCGGTGCGTCAGACGTCGGTCGCTACGGATGTCGAGATTCCGACCCCGTCGGGCCGTCACGTGCTCGCTACTCTGCGACTGACACCTGTCGGAACAGCCGTCGCTCCTCGCTCGCTGACGGACAAGCACCTGGAAGGCCTGGTCGATTGTTTACGCTTTCTCTCACCCCTCCCCCTCTGCGCTTCCGGGGAAAATGCAGACACGTACAGCAACACTAGGTTTCTCATCAGAAGCAGATCCAAGGAAAAGGGCCTGAATGTGACCTCACCCCCCTCACCCCCTCTTCTAGGAAAGATAAGGGGAGAGGGGAGAGCAATTTCGGTGAATATATTCAAGTTTGCCGTAATTTGTGACGCCAAGTTTGAGACAGTAACTATTTTCTATTTAACCGTTTCGCCAATATAATAAATAGCACAAGTTTGAGGGAAAATATTATGGTCATAAAATTTCCTGGTGGCATTCCCGAAAGCCTTAGTACGTTTAAATTAAAGCAAACGCAAAATGTTTACTCTAGCATTAATAAACTTGTGTCATTTTTATATTATCTATAAGCAAAAAATCGTTCTTGTTGCTTTGTTGCTGCTGCAACTGATACGTTGAAAGGAGTAAATTAGATTTATTAATGGTTCCGCAACCGAAAAAAAAAAATACTAGCCAACTAAAAATGAATACAGCAACTGCCATATTAGTCCCAAATACGATAAGTTGTATTTAAGAAATATATACTTAATAAAACTATAACTTCAATATTTCACAGTAATTTTACTTATTTTTAACTTAAATTAAATGGAAACAACTGGACGTGTATTTTTTTTAACGACTCTCAGTAAATATAATGAGAATTACGAGGATTTCAATGATTGAATGTCAATTTCGAATTATTGTTACGTTAACAATAAAACATATATAATTAAATACTGAAAGCTATGTTATTATGCTATGTGAACAAATAATCAAAATCATGTTCAATTTTTGAATATACTTGCACTCAAAAATATACAATTACGTTTGGTTTACAGTATTACATTTTTTCATCAGATATTAAGTTTTTTCTGTCATTTAATAGTGGGAGTAGCAGAAGTATTTTTTAAAAATGATTTCTGCCCATTTTGCATCACCGGTCGCTGACTTACGTATAAGATAATATACTCTTATTTTACCTTAATCGCTTTGTTTTAAAAACATTTTTCCCAAACAAGTTAGCTTTTCATAAAAGTTTAACGTCTAGAAGAACTGGTCATTGAGAAACGCGCAGTACTCACGTGTTCCTGGTCGGGAAAGGAGATAATGTTTCTTCCCAAACTGATTTATAGTGCAGGAGTTATTCGCGGGAGGTCATGAACTGTAAGTCGTGCAGTAAATCCGAAGGAACCCCGTGAAGGGATTATGAACGTTTGAAGTTTATTTTATGGTTATTTGCGCATTCATCCTTCTTCACGCCTGCTAACTTGTAAAAGGCTGTTCTGAATATTAAGAAGTGAAGAAAAGTGTTAGTGCCGGAAGAAGGTAATAAAATGAAGTTTAGTATTTTAAGTGAAGTAACTTATTCATTAGATATTTTCCCACGCCTTCCAAAGAAATATTGCGCACAGTAACCTCTCTTTTTTTCTAAATATTGAGTACAGCTTTCGTATTGGATTTAAGGCTTCAAACGGCATAGAACCTAGCTTCTGGTACTTGCTCATGTCTATATTCGTGGAATTGTGTAATAACTACGGCAGGTGAAGTTTCTCCCGTAAAGTAAGAAGTTGTTTTTCTCCTAATCTAAACTTTTATTGATCAAAAGGCTGAAGTAATGTATAAAAATTTGAAAATATATTACTTATGCCCTGTAATGCCATACATTTGAATAAATAATTAAAAATGGGAATTATAGTGACATTTTTTAAAATATAATGACGGGGCCTAATCCCCTACGAAACAGACAATCCATCAAAACTTTAGCTTAAAATATTTCGACTTACTCAAATTGAAACAAATTCTAAAGACGCCAATAAATGAAGTGAACAAAAACCAGACTCTCACGAACTGGAGTTGTAAAATGCAGTCTAATCATAGGTTATTCTGAAGTACGTATCTATGCCGTACACTTGTGCCAGCTGGTCAGACTTAACACAACAATGACAGGGGTTTAAATATTTTTGATCGTCACATAAAATTCCCTCCCCTTTTACCTTATTCCAAATACTTGGAATTACAGGATAAAAAAAACGAGATGGAAATGCAAACAATAGCATCTAAACTTGTTTTGTAATGAGTAGCTGTCCTGCATAGGACAGAATGAATGAAGTCTTTATCCAACTACTCGCTTGTGTTCTCGTGAAATTCTTGGTAGCTTGTTTGGTGCTGGAACTCTCAGCAGAGCGATCTGTTGATGCAAGCTCTCGAGGTAGAATTCTTCGGGATCCTTCTTATCTGACTACCAGGATGAGGCTTGACACCGAGTCAGGTGTTATGTCAGTTAACAGTAAACTAGGCCAACTAGTCTTACCATCTTTGAAGAATGTTAATTAGCAAAAGGTAGGCCTAGAGACCGGAAAAATTCGCGGATTCATTTCACGATATGCTAGAATCCAAGCCACTGTACCTTTATATTGATTCTGTGATTTGCTTACAGTTTATCTGAAGGACTTTGAGCCAATGGAAAACCTTCAACCAAAAAAGTATCGAATCGCAAGCGTTCCAGTCGACAGGTGTCACGAGTCAATAGCCAATGAGCAGGTGGCATTTGCCTGAGTATGTAGGGGGTTGTGGAGTCTATCATAGAGGTCATCGAAAGCGCGAATTTTTCCGGTCTCTAGCAATAGGTGAATGTGGTCTGTAAGAACATTATAAAAAAAACTATCGAAACCTTTCTTTTGTATTACAGAAAATTGAGACAGTTCGTTGTTAAACACTAAAATATACTCATTTTCTTTAAATAAGCAAAAAAAAAGTACTGGTTATCGCGTAGTTATAACCAATCAACACACAATGCGCGTCTCCAATGTGCTCAACCGTCTTCTCGATAAGTCACAAAATAAATAAACACGAGCAACAAGTGTGCAGCACAGTTCTCGACACGAACAAAATTAAAATATTTGCCAAAACTAATCTTATATCGTAATTTTTAAAGAACCATTGTAAATGTGAAAACAAATTTGTAACTATTCCGACTTATTTGTAATTGATGGCATGTCTACGAGGTAGCTTGTCTGTACGTAGCTACATAGTAAAGAAATGTTCAGGTTATGACAATGGGACACAGAATTTGAACTTCATCACACGGTAAGGTAAACCTTTTCATAAACAGTTATTTGCCGAAATTCGTTTAGTTCACCAATTCAAATATAAAAATGTGAGGGAGTCTTTTAAAGCTCGCCAGAGATCTAATTTCGGTAACAAGAAAATTCAATGTGTTCTCAAGTGGCAAATACGCTTATAATAAGAAACTCGGACTCAAGATTTAACGCCGAGTTCTTTAAAATAATGTCGAGCGTCATAAATCTATACGCAAATTGCGTTTTTAGCTACATTTATTGACGCAAAACACGTAGTTTCCGCACCCGCCACTAGAAAAAGCTGCCGGAGCAGTAACGTCGACTAGAGAATCATTCGATATGCAGAGATAAATTTTAAACTATGTTATAAAACATCTCCGATAAGAGGGAAAAAAATTATCTAAAAAAAATATACTATACCCCGACTTTAGACCATATTTTCGACAAGGAATTTTGTTTAAATACTGCCATATTGTTAAAATTCATTAAACAGTTAATACTATGAAGTTTCTATTTGGCTTTGTGAATTTCGGTGCGCGCTATCCGCCAAAGATGACGGGAAAACTTCTTTTCACAGACGAGAGAGCCAAAAGCCCGATCGTGCATCTTCGGGGTTTTATTTTGTTCATTGTAAATAAATATGGCGGTGTTGATAAAAGGATACTAATGGTCAATTAGGTTAGGTTAGCTACATTATAAATACTTTAAAACATTGTGGACGGTTGATTTGGTTAGGATAGATACATTAAAAATACGGGGGAAAAAACATGAACTTCGGGGAACTTCGGGGTTTGGCTCTCTCGTCTGTGAAAAGAAGGCTTCCCAAAGATGACACCACCGTGGTTACAAATTTCCGTTCCATGTGACTTCCTTTCCATTCACGAAATTACTCCCCTACAAAATGCCGTACACCGAGAGTTAAGATGTTAAACGCAAAAAAAAAAAAAAATGGATTACCTGGATGTGGGATGTTTGAGTATCGGGAAACCACACCAAGGGTTTGGCAATGCCGTGTAACTCTGAGACGACAGCTATGTGAACCACATGGAGTCGGACACATCTGTTCCTCAACCCGCTGTGCTGCAGCTGGCGGGACTGTTATCATGCGCTGTCAACACGCTAAAGCATCCATCCATCCATCAATCAGGCACGCTGTAGATTAGGCTGAGCGCAAGAATCCGGAACGGGCGTGCCTATGTGTTAGTTACAGTTCTTGCATAACTGAATTGCACGAATACGAGGGAAATACGGCGGCAAGCGAATCTTATATCAAAACTTAAATTTCATAAATGATATTCTCGCGAATTATTATTATTATTTTGACTAAATAGCGTGCTACTCCCGAATCACACATTCGTCCGTAAACCTTAATCGGTACCTCAAGTGAAAGATTGAAATCTTGAGATCTTGCTGGCGCTTATCTCTCTACTAATGCTCGTATTTAGTAGGCCCATCCACACGAGGCAAACAAGTTTTCCCAGTTATTACCAAACAAAAAGGACTAATGTTCTTTTGCAACACTCTTGTACAACCGACGCATTAAGTTTAAAAATCTCAATACATAACACTGCCGCATTTCTTTCCGTTGTTGAGTAATGTTAGTACCTTATTATTTAAGAACATATTTAAAATACATAGATTTTTAACACAACAAGCGGTTTGCTAGCAAACATAGTTATCAAATGCAATATTGGGAAATCACCAAAAAGGTTTTTGGAGGCCAGGAAAATGGTTCCCAGCGATTAATTCACGATTACGTTACATAATGTTATTAAAATAGTTAATTTTGCAACTAAGGCTTCAGGTAAAAATTCTTGCTCGCGGAAAATCCCAAATAAAAGAAACGCTCATCAGTTGCGAAATGTTTTCCAGTTAAATAATATTTTTTTCTGTTGAACTAAATTATATATATATAAATAAAATATAGGCCTACTTTTCGAAATGTAGTCAAAATTACTTTGTGAAACTTTGCACAAAGCATATAAAATTGATTTAATCATGATATACAGTAAATTCATTAAAAACGTACTAAGAATAAAAATGGTACGGCAGGGTTTTTAGAACGCACGAATGTCAGAATCCCTAAAACCGAATTTCAGACTTAAAACTACTTGGAAATTTACTCATCACTGAAGAAATGCACAATCCCATTATTTTCTGGTGTCGCGCTAGTCTCTACTAACGCAAGACATCAAGACGATGCCATGCGTTCATTTGCTCATGACACATTTCACCTTCTCTTTCTGGGTCGTGCATAATTCGGTCAGATGTTTTTATTGATACATCAGGCAATAACGCAAATTTCCCATGTTTCTTCTCATTTCTATTGCATTTTTAAAATTTTTTTTATTAACTATAGCGATTCAACAGCTTCAACCAAATACCAGAGACTTAGTCATTAATCTACACTCATTATAATATACGTATTTATTAATCACACTACCTTCTTTCAAACTTACACGGGACTCCAATTCGGAACTCCTCACATTGTAAGCCGGTATGCATCCGACTATTGTTTTTATTTTTAAAATATTAGTGGCACACCGACAAGTTTGACAGTCACTAGCGAGCCAACCATATCCCCCCTCAATGTTGTATTTTTATGCGACCCCGAGTTGTTGTGAAACTGTGGTGGTGGTTGTACGGGTAAGCGCCAAGGAGACGTACAGCGGGTTTCGAACCCAGGGCCCGCCCGCACCAGAAGCACGAGTCACGCCGCGGCGCGGGGTTGTCACGGCTTGGCAACACCGCGCCGGGCGCGAGTGCGTGTCGGGGCGGGTGATTGATGGCGGCGGGTGTGGGAGGGGGGAGGGCTGCAGGAAGCGGCGCGGCGGCTGCGCAAACAGCCGCCTGACGGACAACTGAGGCTCCCCCCCCCCCCCCCCGCGGGGGTCGAGGCGCGTCACACGGCCTGTCGCGCTTCCGACACCTCGCCCGCCTCGCAACCAGGTCTGCCAACCGCACTGCGACTGCAGCTCGTCGGAGCCCGACTGGACTAGAGCGCCGCTCGTTCATTATCAGCAGAGTCCCGGAAATTTCGCGGATTCCTCTGGCCTCAGGAGAGAATTCAAAGTTATAGGTGTGCTCGCGCCCATGTTTACTTTCCCATTGGTTTATTTCTTAGCGAGAACATTTTTATCCTTGTTATTTGGCACTACCTGATTCGCTTACTTCTCTCCTAGCTGGACATCGTTGGCTCACGGTCGTAGAGGGGCGTGTCCAGATAACTGCGGTCCAATCATGAACACAGTGCGACAGTGTGGAGGTTTGCATTCTAGCTTGCGACTAAATTAATCCCCGAAATTTTCGTGGCTCTAATTATTAGAGACCGGAATAATTCGCGGGTTCATTATCGCGATAGGCTAGACTCCAAACTCGTACACCTTTATGCTGAGTCAGCGATTGGACCACCGTTTATCTGAAGGACTCTTAAGCCAATGGAAAACCATCAACAAAAGACGTATCAAATCACAAGCATCCCAGTTGACGCGTGTCACGAGTCAGTATCCAATGAGAAGGTGCAATTTGTCCCAGTACATAGAGTATCATGGAGTCTATCCTAGAGGTCACTGAAAACCGAGAATTTTTCCGGTCTCTATTCATTATGCTTCTCAGCAGTTGGGACGTGGCTCCGTGCACTGCGAAGGGCCGTTTTCTGACCAGCTGACGCTCCGCGGTGTTCGCGTTTACGGACAAAGTTTGAGAGGACCGTGGTTTCACGAAAGTGACCGCGTCTTAACGACGAAAATTCTAATTCACACTTACTTACCCATCATCAGACGAGGTATAGCACCATACCCGTAATGTTTCGAGTATTGCAATAAATGACGCCGAGGAAGAAAAGTTGACTTGAACTACGTCAGAGAATGCTTTTTTCTGACAACTCCTAACTCACGAGCCTAGATCCCTAAAGGATATTGCGTCGATCAAGGCGAAACTGTTAAATCTTTGTTAATATGCAAATGTTGTTGTCAAGATAGATCTTATTCTAACGCCAATAAAATTATATACACAGAGAGAATCGTTTATTAGACGTTAAGTTTAGAAAATTAATTATCTTGAAATGCTACCAATCTAATCGGGTTTTCTAATGCGCTTTTCTTTGTCAATTACGTGCGTAATTCTCTTCCCCCCAAACAGTTGATGATTTCAAATATGTCCAATATCGGGCTGAATGATTTGTATTTTGTTTCACCTGAAAAGTGACCACGGTGGCTGAGTGAGTCACGTTGCTCGCCTCCCAGCAGGGCCATTACTGGCGAGATCATGCCCGAATTTTCCTCAAGTGTGAAACGCGGCGGACGCTGCCATGCGCCGGCGGTTTTTTCTCGGGTGCTTTACTTTTCTTCTTCCATTGAGTTGCGTTGTTATCATCTCACTATGACATTTGTAGCTTATTAATATTTTATTTGATACGAGTAGGGCCTATATAATGTACAACATTTAAATTATTTTATGATTTTTTTTAAATGTAAAATTGATTATGCCACAGCGTATTTTTACAATATTTATTAATAGAATTTAATTAATAAGCATTAATAATATTACACTACCAGAACAAATTGTACCGAATAGACCCAGATAAGAAGCAATTTTTCCCAAGATGAGTGTTCCTTCTAAATCATTGCCTTTACCTATGCATCAGCACGGAGCGGTTCGGAGCCCAATCTTATCTTGGGTCGTGGAGCGAGGTGGCGCAGTCAGTATAAAGACACTGGACTCGCGTTCCAGAGGACCCGGGTTCGCATCCCCGACCAGGTCGATACGACCTCGTCATCCCCTGGTTCCATATGAAATCACTCCAAGCAGCAAGCAGATGCTGGGGTGGTCCCTAACTGCAAGTTCATGGCCGAATCCTTCCCCGACATCCCTGGTCTGAGTTACCGTGGGATTACCGTCTCCGATGACCTCGCTGTTTTACGAAAATTTAAGACCAAATAAAAATAAATAAAAAAAACTTTCTGGGATACTTTTTTTTTTTTGCTTCTGGCCGCGCGACTCAAAAACTTGCGTCGGCGTGTTTCCGTCGCCTTTCATCCTCCATCGCGCAGCGTGGAGCAATCTGATGCCGAGGGTTCACAGGAGGGGGAGGGGGAGGGGAAGGGACAGGTGGTAGTGTGGGAACGGTTGGAGGGGGGGAAGGGGGCGAGTCCTCAAGAACACGAAGGCAGCCCGGACGACGGGCAGCGGGCTCCTCCGATGCGACCTCGAGAGGAGATGTGGCGCACGAGAGAATAACGACGACCGCCAGACGTCGCCTTCGCGGCACGTCGCGAGCTCCAATGGCCGGTGGCGGGAACTAGCTGCTCGCGTCGTGCGCACGTCCATCCCCCTCGCTCCTGCTGACACCCACCCCCTACTGACACCCTCCCCCGAGCCCTCGTGGACGTCGCAGAGTTCAGCGTATAGGCGTGGCGGCGCGCATGCTGTAGGCGACTTTGTCAACCGCGCACATTCTTATAGTCAAGAATAGAGACCAGAAAAATTCGCGGGTTCAATGACCTTCAGGATAAACTCCAATATCCTTTACACACTCGGGTAAATGCCAACTGTTCATTGGCTGCTGACTTGTGAGTCGTCACGACTGGGTGGTCTGTGATTCGACACTTCCATGAGTGAGGGTCTCTAATTGGCCCTCAGTCCTCCAGATTAACAGTGGACCAATGGCAGAAGCAGCACTAAGGTGTGATTATTTGAATTTTAGCACAGCACGTAATGAACCCGCGGATTTTTCAGGTCTCTAGTCATGAATACGTGATTTCAATCTCGGTAAAATGCTATTCGCTAAATCTTCAGTGAAACAGCCTCATTTTTGGCTGTCAAATTAGTGGAATTCGCTGTAGGCCAGTAGCTGGAATTCCTGAAGTTCACAGCTAAATCAACGTAAATAAACTGGCGATATTCAGAGTACATCTGGCCATATGTTTTAATTTATTACGTTGACGTATTTTTCCCCACCGATTTTCGCGGGGTCGTCACTGACTTCCAATTAATAAATAAAACAGCCCGAAAAAGCTGATGCTGACAACGGTGCAAGATATTATTTACAGTTTGTTTGACCTACAGATGTAAACTTTCGGTGAAATTTTTTTTAGTGTAAAGTTCCTTCGCGTACGCGTCACACAAACAAGTAGTCATAGGTTATATCGAAGCGCGCAGAGAAAAAACCTGGACCTTACTTCGACAGTTTTTTTTTTGTTGATTCTGTGTAAATCAGCGGCGCGATGAAGCACACGAGCTAACGGTTCCGCCCAAGAAACAGCCATTTAAAACGACACGCCATGTGTTCAAAACCGGCTGGAAACGTGGAAAAATACGCGTGTACGCGAGCAGTAAAATAAGGATAGAGATGTTTGCGGGACTGCGGCCGTACTTCACACACAGATTCGCAATAACTTAACCCAACCGCGGGTAAAGACACCGCGGCGCAGCGACGTAGAGGCGCGCACAGCTCGCAGCGACGCGCGACGGGAGGGCTGCATCGCGGACTGAGACGGGAGTCGTAAAGCGGGCCGATGATCGCCGCGGCGAGAGACACCAGCGCCGACGGGGGAGAGGTCGATAGCGCGCTGGCATACCTGGCGCAGGGTAGCCGCCTGCGCGAAAAGGTTGGTGAGGGTGGGGGGGGGGGGATAACGCGGAGGGTGGCGGGCGTGTGAAATATGAGTTGCGGTAAGAGGCCAAAGAAAAAAGGGACAGAGGCGAAAGTAGTTCCAGTGTTGCCAGATCAGACTTGAGGAACTGGGGCTCAAGACGGTGCTCGAAAAACCCACGTATGTAAGTTTGGTGTCAGCAGCGATGCCAAACTCCAAAATAACCAATCAGTAATCATACTTACGCATGCCATATAACGCGCGGAAATAAAACGTGATTAACACCAAGTACTATAATCTAGAAAATAATTAACACACACGTATAAAATAGGTCTTTTAATTGTTAAAAAATTACACAATTAAAAAACAACTTTATATTAAAAAAGTAAATTAAATAAGTAACAGGTCTAACAAATGTCTAACTTTTACCACGGCATGCTTGCATTTTAAACTCATTGATGGTAAGTTTAATACTGCTGCACACATAATAAGATGAACTAAATTGAGCCAATATAGATTTTATTAAAATTATTGTGCCACGTATGCAGCCAACAGCAAACTGGCCATATTTAAAAGATTTGTTTGTGCATGAAACGCTGATAACGCGATATTACTGACGTGTCATTAGGTATATGTTTCCGGAGTAAATAACACCCCATAGTCTCGCATTTGGACCTCCAACAAAGTTGTACTAATTTCGGGATATCCGTCAGGCATGGGCGCCGCAAGGATATATTTTTTGGGGGGGACTGCAATTGATTTAGTTGTTGAGGAATATCCATCTCTTGGGGAAAAAAGAGGGGGTCCTCTCCCGGTAAAATTTGGGGTTTGAAGGTGCAAAAAGGTGGTTTTTAGGTTTTTTTCTTTCCTAAATATTCTAATTATAGTTGATTGCAATATATAATTTATTTTTTATAAAAAATATTTTCAGAGAACAAATTTGTAAAAACACACTGCTCACATTACCACTAAATACACCATGCGCAACATATGGGTAATAACACAGAAATCATATTGTTACGATTTCCCTGCGGGGGGGTTCGTAAAGGATAGCCCAATCAATAGATTTTATTTCACACGCAGTTTTATTTATTACCACTACTTGTCACTTACAAATAATCTTCTAAATTGGCAAATAATTAACTACACTTAAAGAAATGCCAATTCCCCAGTCACTCGTTTCACACACCTCGCTGGGCCGCACTTCCGGCGCAACTCTGACCGCAGCACCCCTCGTGGGTCCCCGCCGCGGGACTCCGTCGCCGCACTCCGCCGCCGCCGTCACACCCTTCGCCGAGATCCCACACGACGCCTCACTCGGAACTTCACTCGGGACTCCGCCGCGCCCGCGACTCTATCGCCCGGAAACTCCGCCGCGGGAAAACTCCCGACTCCACTGAACTTACTCACTCACTGCTCTGGAACCTTCGTCCAAGGACTTCGCCACTCTGCCGCACCTGCGGCACTATCGCCCGGAAACTCCGCCGCGGGAGAACTCACTCAGTCACCGACTGACTGACTGACTGCCCTGGAACCTTCGTCCAAGGACTTCGCCACTCTGCCGCACCCGCGGCACTATCGCCCGGATCTCCGCCGCGGGAGAACTCACTCAGTCTCCCTCTCTGACTGACTCGAAGGTCGGCCCAACCTCCTTAAATAGCCCTTGGGTTCCCATCCAGAACAATCGGGCATGTCTCCGAGATATCTCGCGACCTTCGCCGTCGAAATGCCCAGAAACGCGTCGTGAGTCCTCGAAGGACGCGGTGGCTGCTCTAAGAACGCCGATAAAGGCGTCTGAGTCCTTTTATTCCGCAGTGCGGCCTCTTTTAAGTAACCCGATCTGAGGCAGGTGCGCGCTGCGACGGTCAGGATGTAGCGAGATAGTATGACACGAGATACCAGGGAGAGGATGCGGGTGGAAGGGGGCGCAGACAGGCCGAACGAGCGCGGCGACGCCAAGCACTGAAGCCAAGCGCGATCGTAACATTGCCCCCTCCTTAAACCTGTTCGTCCCGAACAGGTAATGCATCTCCTCCTGGAGGTCCCCATGCTACTCGAAGTTTAGGCCTCCTGCCTTTTCTCCATCGCGGGCTGTACAGTCTCACCAGGTAACCCTCTCTCGCAGTAGATGTTGCTTCTCTCGTCACCCAGTGACACTTCTGCGTTGCTGATGACCAATGTCGTTCAGTCAGCTGCCCGAGACGTGCCGACCGTTGCCTTGGACGAACCCGATTCTCTTGAGAGCATTGCTCGTTGCCTCCCAATGGTTCGCTTGTTTCTTCCCTTTTTCTCTCTGTTTGTTCTCTCGTAGCTACTTGTTCACAAAGCATTTCTTCCCAGCTCTTCTTCGTCTCTTCTTGGTTCCTCATTCCCTCTTTGTTCTTATGAATATCGTCTGGACTGCTTTCAGTTACTCCTTGCACCATCTTCTTCACTCTTTGTGTTCTCATTTTCTCTTCTCGGTCTTTATTCCCCTGTTCTTGGTCCTTCTTCACCTCTTCTTGGTCTTCCTGTGTTTCTTCTTGGTCTTCCTTCGTTTCTTCTTTGCACTTCTCTATCTCTTCTTGACTCATGTACATCTCTTCTCGGCTTTTCTTCAGCTCTTTTGTGAATTTTGCCCTCTCTCTTTGGTTTATCTTCATTTCTTCTTGTTCAATATTCTTTACTTTGTAACTCATCTTCACCACTTCTGTTCTTTTCTTCAGCTCTTCTTTCATCTTCATGTCCTGGCTAATTTCCTCTTCGCTGTTCTCTTCGCTGTTCCCCTCTAGGCTGGTCTCCTCTTCGCTGGTCTTCTCTTCACTGGTCTTCTCTTCACTGGTCTTCTCTTCACTGGTCTTCTCTTCGCTGGTCTTCTCTTCACTGGTCTTCTCTTCACTGGTCTTCTCTTGGCTGGTCTTCTCTTCGCTGGTCTTCTCTTCGCTGGTCTTCTCTTGGCTGGTCTCCTCTTGGCTGTTCTTCTCTTGGCTGTTCTCTTCCCGGTTTATCTTCATTTCGGTCTTCTTTTCATTCTTCATTTCTTCCTGGCCATTCTTCATTTCATTCTGATCCTTCTTCATTTCCTCTAGGCTATTGTTTGACCCGCTCTTCGTTTCTTCAAGATGGTCCTTACCCACATTATTTTCACTATTCACTTCTTTCGCAGAGTTCTTCATACTGGTTATCCATGCCCTCATGTCATTCACCATTTCTTCCAGGATAACCCTTATCTTCCTGATATCTTCTACATTTAACTCTTCAGCAGCCATCTCTTTCTAAAGCATTTACTAATTAATCAACCTAAATAATTTTTTTCTAATACTGTTCTTAATTTTAAATGACCTAGCCGAACCTTATTAAACTAAAAATATCTCTCTTACATTCAAAACTAACACTGACTACAGTACACTCAAACTAACTCTAGAAAATTTCAAATTCACTAAAGTTCTAAACACTAACTATATCCTCGTAAACTAAATTCTATCCTTAACTTTTATTCTAATACTCTAACTGAATCCTAAATCTAATAAATAGGGCTATCCCACTTCTGACACCAAAATGTTACGATTTCCCTGCGGGGGGGTTCGTAAAGGATAGCCCAATCAATAGATTTTATTTCACACGCAGTTTTATTTATTACCACTACTTGTCACTTACAAATAATCTTCTAAATTGGCAAATAATTAACTACACTTAAAGAAATGCCAATTCCCCAGTCACTCGTTTCACACACCTCGCTGGGCCGCACTTCCGGCGCAACTCTGACCGCAGCACCCCTCGTGGGTCCCCGCCGCGGGACTCCGTCGCCGCACTCCGCCGCCGCCGTCACACCCTTCGCCGAGATCCCACACGACGCCTCACTCGGAACTTCACTCGGGACTCCGCCGCGCCCGCGACTCTATCGCCCGGAAACTCCGCCGCGGGAAAACTCCCGACTCCACTGAACTTACTCACTCACTGCCCTGGAACCTTCGTCCAAGGACTTCGCCACTCTGCCGCACCTGCGGCACTATCGCCCGGAAACTCCGCCGCGGGAGAACTCACTCAGTCACCGACTGACTGACTGACTGCCCTGGAACCTACGTCCAAGGACTTCGCCACTCTGCCGCACCCGCGGCACTATCGCCCGGATCTCCGCCGCGGGAGAACTCACTCAGTCTCCCTCTCTGACTGACTCGAAGGTCGGCCCAACCTCCTTAAATAGCCCTTGGGTTCCCATCCAGAACAATCGGGCATGTCTCCGAGATATCTCGCGACCTTCGCCGTCGAAATGCCCAGAAACGCGTCGTGAGTCCTCGAAGGACGCGGTGGCTGCTCTAAGAACGCCGATAAAGGCGTCTGAGTCCTTTTATTCCGCAGTGCGGCCTCTTTTAAGTAACCCGATCTGAGGCAGGTGCGCGCTGCGACGGTCAGGATGTAGCGAGATAGTATGACACGAGATACCAGGGAGAGGATGCGGGTGGAAGGGGGCGCAGACAGGCCGAACGAGCGCGGCGACGCCAAGCACTGAAGCCAAGCGCGATCGTAACAATATTTTTAATATAACTACGAAACTAAATATATTATTGGAGGGGACTAAATTGAAGACTTTTATTATTGGGGGGGGGGGGGGGGGGGGACGTGTCCCCATGCGTCAGGTACACTCAAGTCGTGGATTTGGAGACTTGTCATTGAAAGGTCGTCATCGTGAGTTTTGTTTTGCTGCTATCGTCCGTAAACACACTTTACAGACAACCAATTTTTTTTAAAGGTTATTATCGCAGAGTATATTTTTAGTCGCCGTACGACTTTCCTTAACATCTAAGCGAGCAAACCACAGTTGGCAACACTAAACGATACGCCATTGATTTATACACGGTCAATACTTTTCTACTTAAATTTACAAAAAAAAATGCTGGGATTTTATGAATTATCCAGGGATCTTCGTTAATTTGCGGGTACTAAGTTCACTTACAATGAATATGAATTTACAAGTCTAATCTTAGTATATATTAAAAACATTCAAGAACTAAATGCTAAAAAAACACACACACATTTCTTCCACGTGTGTATTTACACTGTTTTATACACACACACAAAAAAAATAGAAAATCTTAAGTCGAAATACGGCGTAGTTCCTACGAAGATCAATTCATCTAAAATTACGAAGAAATCTTCGTTTATTTGACATAAATTCTTCGCTGAAATGTCCGTAAATTTATTTTAATTTTTAACAGCGATAGTGACAGTAACAGTGATTCGGTGATAGGCTAGAATTCAAACTCATATACCTCTTGGATAATTTTGCTATTGGCTTACTGTTCATCTGGACGAATGTCAACCAGTTATAAACCCTCAAATAAAGAAGGATCGAATCACAGACAAACCAGCAGAGACGACTTACAAGTCGGCAGCCAATGAACTTCCGTTATTTGCCCGAGTGTACAGGGGTATGTGCAGTCTATTCTGAAGGCCATCGAAACCGCGAATTTTGCAGGTCTCTATTAATAAGTAGAGACAGGAAAAATTCGCGGATTCCTTTCGAGACAGGCTGAAATCCAAACTCGTTTAGCTTAATGCTGCGTCAGTGATTGGACCGCAATTTACCTTTAAGGACTCTGAGCCGATGGCAAAGCACTCAACAAAAGAAGTATCGAAATCATAATAATCGCAGTAAAACAGGTGTCCCGAGTCGGTAGCCAATGGCCAGGTGATAGTTGCCCGAGTACATAGAGAATCGTGCAGTCTATCCTAGTGGTCATTGAAACCGCGAATTTTTCCAGTCCCTATTAATAAGGCAAGTAGCACGCCTCGCATAAAGGAAAATTACACACTCGGCAGGGAATACTTCGCGTCCGGCGAGCATGTACCGTACGCCCGCCTGTTCCGCGACTCCGCCGACGGCGACGACAACCGTCCAGCTTCGACGGGCGTCCACCGTCGCTCGCCACGGTAACGCCGCCGGAAGCGAACCCACCACAAAAAAAAATATATCCAACTTTCACTCCGTTACGTATCGATTAACTCCGCCTCCGGCTCGTCCACGCGTCACTGCGTACGGAATTACTTCATTTTCAGAGCAAACTCTCACCTTTCCCGACTCCCAACGCCCTGGCTTCGGGCGATGCATGACTCACGGTCAGAGAATTGATTGAAACCCAACATAAAACATTCACTACCGTATCTAAAAATCAGTGAATCTCGGTCACAAGTAGCCTATTGTGACGTTGTTTACATGGAAGAAGTTCATCCTGTTTAAGTCAAATATTATTATTTTTAGCTTTTTTTTGACGTGACGTCTAATAAATCGATGAACGCCAGCTGCCCGCACGAAAAAGTGTCCCGTTGCGCTGTGTCCCGTTGCGCTCATTGTACGCTTGCGCCGCATCTATCTCTCTTCCACTCGATTGGAACAACCATCGATTTGACTTTTTCGAGGCTCATTAAACTTGAAACACTCCCATTCGTTTCCCTTTTTTCCTATCATCGTCCTATCCTTAACAGAATAACACAGATTGGAAGAAGTTAAATAGCAAACATGTGTAAAAGTTATAGTTAAAACCATCTCTTCGTTTAAGTAATAAACATATTTGAATTAATGAGTGCAAATAAAAGTAAATTTATAAATTAAATTGTACATTTTATTTCACTCCTTCTTTGTATCCATACAAATTAGTGATAATTCAATAAAAATGATTCAATTTTATTCATAAAAGTATGGAATCATTTCATCAATGTTTTGTTATGACGTTGTCACGTTAAACTATCGTCCGTAAACCGACTTTACAGACGATTTTTTTTTTTTTTTTACGGTTGAATCAAAGATGTCGTGTTAGGTTTATATTTCTTGCCGTTTATCTTAGTTCTAAAGTTTTTTTTTCGTTACATATAGTGATTTTCTAAATTGTATTAAGTTTTTTTGTTTTTCGTTCTTGGCGCGGCATATGAAATGAACAACCAGCCACTGGGCGACCGACGACCCGCGCTCTCGCGCGCGAGAATGGCGGTGCGGACGCGAGTGTAAGTCGTGCGCGACGGCGGCTGGCGCGTTAAGACGCTTGCAGCGTCGACACGAGCGAGCGACGCCTGTCGCAGATAAAAGCGCACGGAGGCAGCAGGTTCGTGCGGCGACAGCAGTCAACCCCCCCCCCCCCCCCCCCATGAAGACCGTCGGGACAGCTGAAGAGGCTACCCGGAGCTGCTCCGGCTTCCCGCCGCAGACGCCTTGAAACAAAAAATAAAAAAAAGGCTGAGAGGGGGTAGGAAATTCTGACTGATAACCCCTCAGGAACAAGCGCTTCCCCGACTAGAGACCCTGAGGAGCAGGCAGGTGCCCCGGCTAATGGAAGCTGGCGCCCTAGCGGTGTAGACGGCGTCTGCTGTAAACAGCGGACCTACTTCCCCCCCCAGCCCCCCCTAACCACCCGAGCTTTTCATCCCTGCTTCTTCCTCTCCCTCTATTTTTCCCACGATGGGAAAGGGAGGCACCACGCCGGCGCCTTCGACACGCATGGCGTATTCTAAATGTGCAACAATTACGTCAATGAATTAATTTTCGCGAAAAAATCTGAACGCCTTCTAGACTGCAACAAGGTATACCCACACTAGCGGTTTCTTCCTTGTGATTGGCGGCCGTCTGCGAGAGAAGTCGTTGACTTGTTTGCACGAGCCACTAAGGACGAGTTTGCTTCCACACTGAGTTAGTGTGAATGGTTGTTGTAACAATCGACATGCACCTCAAAGTAACTCACCCAATCACGAAACACAGACGATGCTACAGTGTTTTAACTTCCAGCTACTCTCGGGATATTTTCGCCTAATTTTCATGGCCCTATGAATTACGCATTCAAAATTTCAATTAATGAGCAGAATACATAACCAGAAAACTAAATTAGGTGAAAAGTACACATATCTCATGCTTGAAATTACTGTTTCATCATTTTGGATTGAAGGCGGTGCAAGATGCTTAAAACTGTGTTTTAATATCCTAAATGCCGTCTAACATTTTGTAGCTTTTCAGATTGCAACGAGACGAGTGCATGTAAATAAAATATACATATCTAAAATATATATTTTGTCATCCTAAAAACTAAGAAATTTTATCTGTATTTATAAAACTTAATAAACCTGCGAATCGCGTAAAAATTAACACTATTATGTAATTAAATGTATGATTAGATTAGTAATTATGCATCCGTAATTTGTGCAGTTTGAAATAGCACACAACAAAACATTGAACATGGAAAGAGTTTTAACAGTTTTTTATTTAATTATTAGGATTATAATAACATTAACAACAGTCACGAACAAATTGCTTGACTTAATTTAAAAGTAATTAGGCCTATAATTGTCGGAAAATAACCGATCCAAAACGCTGTGGAATTTCAACTGCACTTGATGTGTACATATGTAATGTGTGTTTGTACTCATGATGAAACTATAGTTTCAAAATTAAAACTGAGAAAAAAAAAATTCATCATAGAAAATAGTTTTAAAGATATTTTAGGGTACCTGGAAGCTAGGCAACCAGTGTAACGTAGTTGCCGACCAGGCTGCTTATGTAAATACACAAAGCTTTACGCACACGCGCTTGGGAAAAGTCCAGTATAACGTTGGGCTCGTAAGCCTGCGCGATAGCGACTCGGTGATCATTAATACGAGTCGCGCCGAGATCTGGGATCGAACCGATGACCCTCGCAGCCTCGAGGCCTCTGTCCGGCAGCTACGTCACAACTGCGGCTTGTGGAACTCCTGTTCAACTCGGAGCGACCCTTGAGGCTTCTGGCAACTATGTCCGTGACTCGCCAGGGATTTTGGGGACGTAGGACCACATTGGACCCGTGCGAGCTGCGACGTAAGAAAAACAGTTGCTCCCTACATTGAACACTCGTTTTCCGGATAACTCTCTCAAAAACCTGAGTCATGGCGGACGAAGTTGGCAAATTGCTGAGGTTATGAAACCTTGTCCCCAATTTATATAAATCTCACTTTCGATGTTTTATACTTCGTGAAAAGTGCATCACGATACTGAACTAATGAAGCATGTGTATGTTAGAGCACAAATTTGAAAGAAAGAAAAACTCAATGTTTGTATTCGCTAATTTTGACTAGTCTTAATCCATTGTTGGCGCTAAGCGCACCAGGCAAAAATATAATCATAGAATTTTTCCGACGAAACGTGTATCAGCTTCAGCGTTGTGTTGATGTTGGGAATCGTCAGTTCGAAAATTCTGTAAATAATTATTATTAAACACGAACGTTTGCATGGGTTTATTTGTGGGAAAATACGCATCGTTCAACTCCTCCCACGTTACTGTGAATATACTTCATCTGTCACTTATAAGCATTAAAATTCTGAGCTCAAACCTACTGTGCAATAACGTGCGGTTCTTATTTTGTTTACGCACTGTAGTTCCCACCGCCTTACCTTGCCTTGACTGACATGTGTAGTTAATAGCCGCATTGAATAATTCACCGTGTAGGCTGCCTAACTTCTAGACATTTACCTACCTTATTTCAGTTTCCATTTTCAGGGTCACTTGCCAAACAGGGACAAACTCTGGCAAATAAAATAATAACGACGAACCATACTCTAATGGCATAATTTACACGTGTGTATATACAACCTACAAGACGCACCCGTGGTTCGCTACGGCAGTCTTCAGGCAGAACATATGCCCCTCCTCTTGGGTACGCCATTGCAGCGCCAAGAACGAAAAACAAAAAAAAAATCTTTAGAAACAAGATAAGCAGCAAGAAATAATAACCAAACACGACATCTTTGATTCAAACGTAAATAAAAAGAATAAGAAAATTGGTTATCTGTAAAGTCGGTTTACGGAAAATAGTTTAACGTGACAACTTCAAGAAAAACATTGATGAAATGATTGCAAGCTTTTATGAATAAAATTGAATCATTTTTACTGAATTATCACTATTTTGTATGGATACAAAGAAGCAGTGAAATGAAATCTACAATTTAATTCATAAATTTACTTTTATTTGCACTCATTAATTCAAATATGTTTATTACTTTAACGAAGAGATTATTACAACTATAACTTTTATACATGTTTGCTATTTAACTTCTTCCAACTTGTGTTATTCTGTTAAGGATAGGACGATGATGAGGAAAAGTAGGAAACGAATGGGAGTGTTTCAAGTTTTAATGTGCCTCGAAAAAGTCAAATCGACGGTTGTTCCAATCGAGTGGAAGAGAGATAGATGCGGCGCAAGCGTACAATGAGCGTAACGGGACACTTTTTCGTGCGTGCAGCCGGCGTTCATCGATTAATTAGACGTCACGTCAAAAAAAAAAAATCGTCGAGTTGCAAGCGGAGCCTGCCTGGAGAACCTATGTACCAAAATGTCACGGCTTGACGCAATGTGAACTTGAGACAGATACATGCTGCACACAAGCAAGAAGTATACACACACTGCAGGAGGAAATGGGAACGCGGCCTGTCACCTGGGGGATCTGGGTGCGCGCGCACAGCACGGACGAGTCACGACACGTGCCGGAGAGAGAGAGAGCAGCACGTCTCGCGGCACGCGCACGCCGACGCCCTCGTCACGAGAGCGCGCGTGTCGCAACGCCGGGGGCGCGTCGAACACGTCTACACTCGGCCGCCAGGTGCAGACGTCTCGGAGCGCCGCGGGCGAAGAGCGGACAGCCCCGACAACGATATATGCGAGAATTCCAAAATAAAGGTCGGCTGGTTAATTTTTTTTATTTTTGGTTACGAAAATCTTACTTCGCCGTTTAAAAATCTTCACCTTCAGTTCACGAAGTGGGTCTTTGCGAACCTAACGCAGATCACCGTGTGTTCACGGAGGGGACGCACCCCAACGCCGAAAAGCCAAATTGACCACAACGCCGAAGCTAGAAAACTGCTGTGTACCACAACGCCGAATTACCACAACGCCGAAATACACTAACGCCGAAATACACTAACGCCGAAAAATGTCATTGCAGGACTGCCACAAAGGTTAGGTTAGGTTAGACTAAGTTAGGTTAGGTTATGTTAGGTTATGTTAGGCTAGGCTAGGCTAGGTTAAGTTAGGTTAGGTTATAATACGCTAGGTTAGGTTAGGTTAGGTAAGGTTAGGTTTGATTGTGGTATTTCGGCGTTGTGGTACACAGCAGTTTTCTAGCTGTCGGCGTTGTGGTCAATCATGACATTCGGCGTTATGGTATTTCGGCATTGTGGTAACGACCCGTTCACGGACACTACTAACATTGAACATGCACTCACAAGAATCTTCTTGGATTCTTGGGGGCTGCTTAGTGAAGGATGTATCTGTGTCGTAATGGCGGGACGGTAAGTGCGATGCTCGCTGGTGCTTCTAGCGCGGTATCGCTTCTACGTACAAGGCTGTGCACTGGAGCGCAGTCTTCCCGTCGTGCATAGGACAACTATGAGATCCGAGAGGTAAGCATTACACCATAAGGCGAGGAAATGAAGATAATGTGAAATGCAAGTTCCTTGATTCTCTACAGGCAGTTTCATTGCTAAATATGAATATGAAAACACGCGGTTTAGCCATTTTCACTCTTCTTAGTATATGTAGTTGCTGATTACACACTATTATAAGATGTAAAAAATAATTTTAATAATTAATAAAAGTAATGAAATTTAAAATTAATATAGTAAACAATATTACGTAGTCAGCATTAGGTTTTGTTTTGCATGCTCCACTTATGAACACCGAAACTATGATTTTGAATACTTATTTCTAGAGACCGGAAAAACTCGCGTAATCATTTCGCGATAGGCTAAAATACAAATAGTTATACCTCAGTGCTGCCTCTACTATTGGTTCACAACTCACCTGGATGACGCTGGGCCATTGAGAAACACCCAACCAAAGCTTTATCGAATCACAGGCTGCTACGTTGGGACGTCTCACAAGACAGCAGCCAATGAGTGGATGACATTTCACCGAGTGTACGCAGAACCATGGAGTTCATCCTGGAGGTCATTTAACCCGCGAATTTTTCCGGTCCCTACTTATTTTATATCTAACAAGTTAAAACTTTTGGTTTTTTTTATAAATTGGCATTCTCACGGCGAACGGCGAACGAAGGCGATGACGCAATCGCGGACGCAGCGACCACTCACACGCACTTAGTGACGTGCGCGAGGAACCCCTCCCCTCCTAGACCCGGGCGAGCTAATGAAATGCCTGGCCGACCGTCGCACCGACGTGACGGCATTTAAGGCGAGGCGAGTGCAAACACTCGATTATAAGCGGCGAGCACCTGCCCGTGTTTGCGCCGTCGGGAACCCGTATCCCTGCCAGCAACCCGGCACCGAACAGCAACCCGGCACCGACGCATTGGAAGCCTACGACTCACTCGTCCTTCTGGACATACCCGAATACTCACGTTGGCAAACCTACTTTCAACAGACGAGAGAGCCAAACGAGCGATCGTGCATCTTCAGTTTTTTTTTTTGTTCATTGTAAATAAATACACAACTCATTATAACATAACTAATGGTCAAATTAGGTTTCAGATAAAGTTTATGAGTTTTAAAATAATTTATAACGTATTTGATAGCATATCTCACACATGCACATAAATATAAACTTTTGTATGAGGATGGTTTTGGGGTCTATGGACCATGAAAAGAAAAGCTATATAAAAATTTTCCGGCGTCACACCATAGTAACGACTACAATAGGTAGTATTTATTTGAACTCTTCCTAAAAATTGTAAAAGGTTAGGTTAGCTACATTATAAATAGGCCTACTTTAAAACATTGTGGACGGTTGATTTGGTTAGGATAGCTACATTTAAGATACTGTGAAATCATGTAAAAGGTTTCCACCCAAATAAATACACCTGTTGTGGTACGGAAAAAAATAAAGCGAGCATGAACTTCGGGGAACTTCGGGTTAGGCTCTCTCGTCTGTGAAAAGAAGGCTTGACAACGTGAGTATTCGGGTATGTCCAGAAGGACGAGTGAATCGTAGGCTTCCCACCGACGCATACCTACGTGCGAAGACTTCGACAGAGAAACTGCAACAAAGAAGTTTAAAATCCATGTCACTCCAGTAAAACCAACATGGAATTGTTATTTGTGATCTTCTTAGCTCTCTGAATAGCTACGGCATTCGGTAGGAGTAATTTCGTTAAAAATGGAACGGAAGTCGATGAACGGAAATGCGTCACATGTGTAGCAACATAAACCCATATATAGTCACTTTCGTAAACATTACGAGACATACCAAACGTATCGGTGTGCCAAATGAAACTTATGATGGTATTATTTGGTAAACTAAAATAGTCATAACACACGTAATCTCAGTTTTAAAATACTTGTTGCAGACGGGCTCGGTAGCACATCGGTGAAATGTCATCTTGACAACATCAAGGAACGTGATTCAAACCTCACCACTGAATTTTTTTTTTTACTTTTTAAAAATATATATATATATTATTACATAATCATAAAGTTCAATCAGTTAAGGTTGGTTTGTTTGTAACAATTGTTTACAGATTGATTTCAGTAATATATATATATATATATATATATATATATATATATACAGAATATATTTAGTGTTATAATATGTGTTTTAAAATGTTTCAGATTAATATGTCAGTGATTTCACAGAAGTATAACTTATAATGTGTGCGAAAACTTTAAAGTATTAATTTTTTAAGTGAATTTTAAAAATATTGACAGTACCCTATTTTAATAAAATTTCTTGTCGAAAAGTTTATTTCCAAAACGAACAACATGAGAACACATGAATTTTCTCGTTAGCGAGGTTAGATGTTTACACATCACTGGAGGTTTAAGGTAATTTTAAAATAAATTCCTACCAATTCAATTCTAAGGAAGTTTTAATTTTTTTTTTTATTTCATCCCTTGTTTTTACGGTAATAGTTCGTTTCATCAAACATTGTTTCAGCCAAAGGTTTTAGATTAAGTTTAGGAGTTTTAAAATAATTTATAACGGATTTGATAGCATATCTCACACATACACATACATATATATAAACTTTTGTATGAGGATGGTTTTGGGGTCTATGGACCATGAAAAGAAAAGCTATATAAAAATTTTCTGGACGTCACGCCACAGTAACGACTACAATACGTAGTATTTATTTGAAATCTACCTAAAAATGGTAAAATACTTTTTTGTCTAATGTAGATTATCCTACAACCTCATTTCGCGTTTCATAGATTTGGTTATAATCATTGATACTGCCATATGATTTTTTTTTGCTGATTAACTAACCTACTCTTGTACACGCATAATGGGTGGAATTTCGCCAAATTGAAAAAAAGAAAGTTGTGTTTTGTTAATTATTACCATACCTCCCGCTTTATTCTTCTGAGATATGATTTTCTACGATAGACCAAAACTTACCCCCTTCTAATGGTACTACAACTTTACACTAAAATTTTACCTCTATACACATTTCATATAAGTGTTACTAAAACAGAATGCGTAACACATTACATAATTATTTCGTTTTAACAGTGCATTTTATCAGCCATGTTCTTGAACTGCAGATGAAAATAACGTGTCTGAATACAAACGATGAAGTGCATTGATCAGGAATGAGTTTATTATTGTAAATTAGGCTGCAGGATGACTACTCGCACAAACCTAAGCGACACAATGCTAAAAAAATAATGGTGGTGATGTTTAGGAAATTGAATACAATACTCCTTGTGCTAATCTACCTGAAACATTAAGGAGCGATTGACACGAATACAAAGTTATCTTATCAGCTACAGGTTTCCACGAAAATCGTGCCAATGACATGTCATCCACACGGCGAGCATGCTAACTAGATAGATACCAAGGCGTCGGTTTATTGCATGCAAGTCGGTTGCGTGTATGCAGATAGCGACGCCCACACTCTTTACGTAATTAAGTAATACTTACTGGTTCAGTGTGCCATATAAAGGAATCTAATAATAAATAGGTACCGAGTTTAAGCATATACATAAAATATTTCTATATTTACATGCATATTAGCTTCACACATATAATCTATATATATATATATATATATATATATATATATATATATAAATGAAACCCGTTTTCCTTGGTCACGGCATCACGCGTGAACGGCTGGACCGATTTCACTAATTTTTTTTTTTTTGTGTTTGCTATGGTCAGGAGAAGGTTCTTATGAAAGAAAAAATTAAGAAAATTGTGCGGAAAATTAGAAAATTTAAGAATAATGAATTCCTATTTCCCTTGGTCACGCCATCACGCGTAAATGACTGAACCGATTTCACTAATTCTTTTTTTGTTGTGTTTGTTATTGTCACGAGAAGGTTCTTATGAAAGAAAAAATTTAACGGAAAATTAGAAAATTTAAGAATACTGAACCACCATATATAAAATTATTTCCAAACTAACCCAACACTTTGTACAATATAAATATTTTTAAAGTAACCTTATGACATTCAGCTTTAAGCGTTTACAGTTTCCAGTGCGGCTTGCATTTGCAATGTCAATAAATAAATCGCAAGGGCAGTCGCTAAGTGTATGTGGCATCAACCTAGAAAATCCATGTTTTTCACATGGCCAATTATATGTCGCCTGTTCCCGTGTCGGAAAACCATCAACATTATTTATTTACGCGCCAGAACATAAAACTAAAAATATAGTTTATCAAAAAGCATTAGAGTAGAGAGAAGCAGTGAGGGGTACAGAGACTATTAGTTGATTTATAGAGCGCGCGTGGTATTGAGCTCATTGTCTACTTAAAAATGCCAAGTTGTTCAATAGCAATTTGTAAAAACATTAGTGTAATTATTGAATCCTATGGAATAAACACTATTTTGACAATATATATTTTGTTTTTTATTTAATTAAATTAGTAAGGTCCTTTTCAGTTATAGTGATTCAAATTGAATAGGTACTCATACCTAAGATAGGTCAGCTATACAAAATAAAGTAGTGCATCATTGCTACGCTAAGGCGGTACGAAGTTCGCCGGGTCAGCTAGTTATCATATAACAATAAGTAAATACATAAAAAATTGGTTGTCTATAAAGTCGGTTTGCGGACGATAATTTAACGTGACAACGTCATAACACAACATTGATGAAATAATTGCATACTTTATGAATAAAATCGAATCATTTTTATTTAAATAATAAAAGAATAAATACTTGTATTTATACTAGTAATCAGATTTTTAAAATGCAAGAATAATTAACCTTTATTGCCGAAAATGTTATTTTAATAAGCAATGAAAACCACATTAACGTTTCACTTCACTTTATAAACAGTCGAGTGGAAGAGAGATAGATGCGGCGCAAGCGTACAATTAGCGTAACGGGACACAGCTTAACGGAACAATGTGCGTAACGGGAAACTTTTTCGTGCGTGCAGCCGGCGTTCATCGATTTATTAGACGTTGTCACGTCAAAAGTAAACTGAAGGATAATTACACGTTATTAGTTTCAGTATTTATTCGTATATTTTTTTTATTTTGCCAACCTTTGATAACTAAAAGTAATAAGTATTTTAAAAAAAACAGAGCGTATTGTGAAAGTATACAGTTATGTTAGATAACTGCGCATAATTGTGAGGGTACACAGCAACCCGTACATTAAGTTTATCATTTTACGCACAGCGATGATATGTAAATATTTTTCGCGAATTGTACAAGCACTTGGTTGGACCACAAAGACTAATGAACGTGCCTTACATTACTGTCTGTAGCGATTTATGAACGGAAGGTTTTGGTTTCATCTACACAATGGGTTTACCTAAGCGAAACGGACTGGGACTTATCGTATGTTTGTTTACCGCTGTGCGCGCAGCCAAGGGTCATAAATCTCCTTTCTCCGCGACACGTACTTTGTAGTGGCCAGTGTGAAAGCTGTTCCGCTGATGACGTCAAACCAGGAATGTAGTGGGTGCCTAGTCGCTTTGTGGCGAGTGTTCCAGTGTCGCAGCACAATACTGCGATAGAATATTGGTTCGCGGTGCGTGCAATGTGCATTGAGAGTATACGACAAGCAAGCACCCGTATTCCCTCACCACGCTGCTGAGTACATAACTATTTGTGTATGTTTATTAATATAATATCCCCCCTCCTTTTACTATGTGAGCTGTGCCAAAAGTTTGACCTCAATGGCATGTTAGTAAAGTAAATATATAGCTATATAGTTAATAGAAAATTACAAAGTATAAAGCTTTGAAAAATATCACTACAGATAATTTAATCTCAATATAAGGAATGCCTGAAGATTTGTTTTATAATGTTGGGTCCCTAATGATAAAAAGTTTGTTTTAACTTGACTTTTACTAAACGAAATCAATTAATTTGAAATTAATAATGAAAATAATACATATTTTGTATTGTAATGAGCTGGTATTGGAGGGTGAAGACTTACGTTCTAAATCAACCGGCCAAATGAGTCATAGTTCATTGTAAACGTTACTTTTTTTAACTTCCTGACATACGTACGTAAATACAACTAAATACCCCATATCGCATCATACTTTGCCGAAGGCCTTCTAGTATCTCTTTTTTTCGTAGGCACAATATGTTTTAATTGTTTTCTACAGCATTTAATCACTTTTCTCCTCTCATAATTTATGCAGTTATTGATACGTATTTTATTAAAGGATAAAATGAGATATATTAGTAGCAATCCTCCACGGATTTCGTACGAAATCTAAGGCCAGCCCGTTAACGACGCATACGATAATTATTGTTTTGGTAATTTTTTATACGAGCGCGGTACGTCGGAAAAGAGGAAAATACTCTAAAAAATAAATAAATTTTGAGCTAATGTTCGGTCAGTGTCCAGGAAAACGGCCTTCAGTATGTTTAATATCGCTAACCTATACTAAATAACCATATATATAACTTTTCAGTGTTTTAAATGTAGATAACCTAACCTAAAAAAAATCTACCTAACCGTTAAAACGATAAACTATCGTTTAAACTAAAATGTCAAAAATTTTCATCTTTAATTTACGAAGAAAACTGGTTACAAATTATACATTATAAATTACTATTATTATTATTATTATTACGGCTAGCTTCGTAAATTTACTGACAAAAAGTTCACTTTGATCATGAATCCAAAAGAATACACTTGGTATATTAGCACAACATTCAAATACTGGGTAAGTCTACAGCAAAAACACTCTTTTTTTTTTGTCCACGTGTGTGTTTACCTTCGTTAAGAAGGAAACAACATACAACTCGAAAGTAAAAAAAAAAACGTAGTTCATACGAAAATTATGTTATTTGAAATTACGAAGAACTCCTATTTTATTTAAGTTAAATTCTCCGTAATAGGAACTGAAATTTCTAGCAGTGTATTTAAAATTTCGCGATGCTCCTTTACAGAAACAAAATTATCTTTAACTTTCATTTGTCCAATGCGCCGTTGGTGACGAATGGCCATGGTTTCTTTGTTATTCTCCATCCAGCCTGAAACCAGCCGCTGATCCCACGGGCTGCCAGGGACGAGCTCTCCGCCCCACGGCCCAGGTATTTGAATTGCGCCGCGCGCCGTGTGTGCCGAGTGTTTGAGACGCGACGAATTCCTGGGGGTCTGTTTGTTTAGGTCTCGCCGGCTCTCCCGGCGGTGTCCTAGGCGGGGACCAGACCTCCGCGCGGCGGGCAGCAGTGGGGCGCTGTCGTCACTCACAAATACACTAGGAACAATTTTTTGACGTGACGTCTAATAAATCAATGAACGCCGGCTGCACGCACGAAAAAGTGTCCCGTTACGCACATTGTCCCGTTACGCTATGTCCCGTTACGCTGTGTCCCGTTACGCTTATTGTTCCGTTACGCTGTGTCCCGTTACGCTCATTGTACGCTTGCGCCGCACAGACAGAAGTGAAAACTTAAAACTTTGTTTATGAATGTGTAATATGAAATAATTTCTACGTCAAATGTACGTAAGAAAATGAATCGGATTACTAGTATAATTTCAAATATTTATTCTTTTATTATTAAAAAAAGTAGCAACTGTCGGCGAGTGTAGAAATAATAGGTTATGTTAGATATTTTATTATAATTTATTTATATGAAAACTTGTTCATAATTATATTTAAACGAAAATTTAATGTGGTTTTCATTGCTTATTACAACAACAATTTCGGCAATAAAGGTTCATTATTCTTTCATTTTAAAAATCTGATTACTAGTACAATTTCAAGTATTTATTCTTTTATTATTAAAATAAAAATGATTCAATTTTATTCATAAAATCATTTCATCAATGTTTTGTTATGACGTTGTCACGTTAAACTATCGTCCGTAAACCGACTTTACAGATAACCAATTTTTTTTTACAAGTTATGACCGATGTACGTTATGTGGTCGTTGTGAGTGGTTTGTTTGTAAGACACGTGGGTTCTGAGTTGTGCGTTTCCATCGTAGACGCCAGCGCACAGGAGGTTAATCTTGATTATAAACTCAATCGATTGTGCAGAGCCGCACATAATTAGTTTATACCGCGCAACGCACGCGTTTGCTTAAGCTAGTGGAGAAGGGGAGAAATACAGACATGGCATTTACGTCATGGTCTCTCTAAACATACCCCACCCTGCCACAAAGCCAGAATATCAGTCAGTCGGTGAAGTCCAGTCACTCTATCACTCTATTGAAAAAACCACGATACATAGTGGTAGCCCTTCAATCGGCCAGAAATAATGTGATGTTTGCAGATAAATCGCGTTTCGATCACTGTAACTTAAAACTTATCAAAGTATTATTGAATTCGGAAAGCTATCCTTACACGGATTTGAACACAGACTTTGAAAATGGATTTTATTTGATCGCATATCAGAAGTAGGCAAATTTCCACGAGTCTTTTTACGGCAAGCAGAGCGCGCCCTTGCTGGACCCTCAACAGTTTGAATTCTAATGGACATTAATCTCTCTTTCCAGTGCACGATTTCTGTCATTATCGCTGTCCTTGTTTCGGTGTCTCTGCTGCCTGGATCTACACCATTGAACAAAATGTTTCAGACACAACTTTGTACTGTAATCAAAAATTTTTAGTATATATCTGAAACATTGTATCTAGTAAAGAAATATCTGTAATGAAAATTTTGGAAATACATTTTCCTGTTTTATATTAAAACAACATAATCTAATAATATTCATTATTTATTTCTATGGAATGGTAATTGAAAAAAGTCATCTTCTTTTCAACTGTTTTTTCAGCAATTGTTTTAAATAATTAATTTTAATGCTCTTTTGAGCATAGTGCATAATTGTACGCAATGACTTGTTATTAACAGTGACAGACTGGCATAAATAATAATTGGGGTTTGGTATTGCATTTTTTTTTCCCAGAGTGATAACTGTGCTACTACTGTCAAAAGGCACTAATTTTACAGTCTTAAAAACAACCCAAGCAATAAATTTAAAAAAAAATACTAAAACTTATTAAAATAAAAGATACCTATATTAAATAAAAAAAATGTAATGTGAACAATAGCCGGATAGTATCAACCTGGCAAGAAGTGGTTGCTGTAAGTAATTATGCACGCGCCACTGACTGCAGACCATTTGTCTGACGGTTGGTGTTTTCTGTGTTTCGTATGCATATTTTTAATTTCTGCGACGGGCGAACGCCATGCAACAGCGCGTATCCATAAATTATCTCCCAATTAGAGCCCGTCTACAATAGTCCGAACCTGTGCGTGGTCCGTGTCCTTATCCGAATGTGAGTGACGTCACATTGTCTCACCAAAACTTCCCTGTCCACAATTGCGATGTCCGATGTCCGAATGTATTGATTTCTAAAGTTGTCACCAGAGCGCAGTAAATGTGCCAAACCAAATGTTTTTGTTTATTGTTTTGATGCTTTGTAGTTTGAGATTGAACTTATTTAAGTTATGTAAGTTATAAGTGACTAACAACACCTTCCATTTCCTTCAATAACAAAAAAAAAAAAACACCACGTTTTCAAACGGGAACCGGAAATTCAAATATCGTGAGTGTTCTATTCTTTTTCTGTGTCCGAAGCACACAGGTTGGGACAAAAAATTCAAATTGACGAATGTCTTCGGACCAGGTAGGTTCGGACCTTCGCCCGCTTGACGCATGACGTAAGAGGGTCACGTGGACCAATGAGCGACGAGTGTCCTTCGGACACAGTTTAGGACATTGCTATTGTAGACGGGCCATTAGCGTCGCTGCGTCCGCGACTCTCGGGACAGCAGGCGGAGGCGTCGCGCGCGACATCAGCAGGACGGCCTGTCCGTCTGGACGACCAGACGTCAAGACCCGGGCAGAGCCCATGAGGCGCGGGGGGGGGGGGGGGGAGGAGGGGTGAGTCGCTACCAAGGACGAGGGGCAGGAAGCAGACGTCTTTTGACCCAGCGGCGCTCTGGCGCGAGGGGTGGAGGAAAAAAGTGTGCGGTGGGGTTGGGATGGGGGGGGGGGGGGGGGGGGTACGGAGGGCGATGGAGGAGAGCTGTGCACGAAATGGGACCGACAAAGTAAAGGCGTGGGGGGGGGGGGGACAAAGTTGCACTCCGCTTTGAGGCGGCGGTCTGATCGATCCATCGCCTGCCCCAGGGTTGACAGACAGTCATCACAGACGTCTCCCCCTCTCCTCACCCCACTAGCCCCCTAACCACCCCTCGCAGAGCCCGGGGCAGGTCCAGACGAGACGAAGGAGGGGAGTGGGGGGTAACTCTTCTCGCCGCCAGACGTTGCCATAGGAACGCCTTGCGCCACGGGACAAGCATTCGTCCTGCGCCCTACTTCCAGTTACTTCTAGCTCGCCTCGCCCCCTTTCACTTTTACCCTTCAGCTACCAGACGAGTCGTGTCCACCTGCGGTCTCTCTCACAGTTGGCGACCCTGCTTCGTCTAGGCTTCTTTCAGTCAGTTTAATTCTTTTCAATGCTTCGTATACGTCCTTTAGTAGTTTTCCATTTATAAGTACTATTTTTTTATGTTACATCTAGGATAATCTACATACAAAATATAATTTTTATTAATAAAATAAACGTGACTATCACATAATTTGCAAAATTCAAATATAAGAAAAAAAATTGTTTACGAGGTGAATAATTTGAGTTAAAAGGAAATTTAAAAAAATCACCTTTAAGTTCCAGTCAGTGTCAGTCGATGGCTCTGCCGATTTTACGATAAAATCACTGCAAGCTAAAATAAGGCAAATGGAGTGTTGCATGTTATCCAATTTGTGTAATTTTACTTAAAGCTCCGTGGGTCCTCGGTCGCCGTAGTAAAAAAAAAAACACGTTGCGCTCGCGTGGAGAGGGTTATGGGTTCGATTCCAGTATCGAAGTTATGAGCAGCGTTTCAGTACTAAAGTGTAATGTTGGCGCTACCATCACCTCATGTCTCTGTGCAATGCCGTAATTGGTGAGTAGCGCAAGTGAGACATAACTAGAAATTTATTATAGACACAAATTAACTTTGAAATTACACGTAAAAAACGAGCGTCTTGTTTATCATCACGCCTCATTAACACAGTTACACCACTGAATAAGCGGGTACAAAGCTTAAAGCTGAGATAAATCAGGAAAGAGCCTAAAGTCTTAGTAGAACTGAGTAGGAGTACGAGTCCTCTTTACCTTAAATCTTAACATTCAGCCTTGTCTTTATAATAACTACTTGCGTGATCCTCAACTGACAAAGTGTAATTAATGTTTTTTTTAGAGAAAATATACGATTATAATATATAAATAATAATATAAAATATAATAAATAAAAGATTATTACATAATAGCAAAACGCGTGCTTATTCATAATTTTGTTCTTCTCTAAGAGGAAACTGAGATGCAGGTATCGCCATGATGCAGTTCAGCTGCTTCGACAGTTGACAAATCCGCTTCGCAGCCGACGCGAGTAACTGCGATCGCTCATCGCGCGACGGGCATTTGTTAATGCGGTTCCCCTGACGACTGCGTGTAAACGTTTCGAGCGTGGTTCGCGTCATTCCTCTCTCGCGCGCACGCAGGTGTGCGCCGCTTTCCCCCGCAGATCGCAGATACAGGAGCGGCAATTGGATACCCCCCCGCGATGGGAAACAAGCTGCCGGGACGTTGGCACACCTGACTGCAATTATAAACTCTGCTAAGAGTCCACATAACAGTTTAAAAACAAAATACAAGTCATTTTTCTACCTGAATAAATACAGGAATAAACAAAAATGTCACATTTTCAGTTATTTTGACTAGAAATTTTATTTTACCATGTTACAAATTTTTCAAATGTAAACAATTTTTTTTGATAAAATTAAATCTCGTAAAAAAAAAGTCAGCTATCTTTCAAGTGTTAATCAGGCAATGATTATTGTAAAGGATATGAGATACGATGCTGACCATTGTGGTGATACTGTATCAACCAAAGATACTAGAAGAGTTCATCAGATGGAGCATGTTCTAGCGAAAGACAGGACATAGCTTACATACTATATATTATATACCTTGCTAGGCAAAGACCGGGGCAATTTGTCTTCCCTATGTATGGCGATCATAATATCCACTCAAAAGCTCTTACCTATGAAAAAAAAAAAAAAAAAAAACGTGTGTCTTCGACATGGAAAAGTCAGTTGTGTCTTCCTCCCCTCTAGGCTTGAAGGCAACCCCCCCCCCCCCCCCCGCGCCCCTTTGGTTTATAATCAATGTAAATCTTCATTAAAAATATTTATATACAAAAGGGATTAATGTAGGCTAAAAACACCCCTTCCCGTCAACCTTACGATCTCTATCGTGTATTTAGTTTATTTTTGGTAATGATGTCACATTTCCCTTCAGCTTTCCGCCTATGGAAGCCTCTGTTGTGAACCGTTCCCAAGACAATCATGTTTGTTGTGTTCGCTCGCCCCGTCGTGCTCCAGGAATACCTGTCCGGGGTACAGTTAGGCGCAGGAAAGGCAAACAGCGGAGAGGGAAGCGCGACGCTAATGCCTACGGTCGTTACCCGAGGTCTCCCCGGAAGACGGCGGGTGACCCTGTCACCATTCACATACCCGTCAGCGCGCGTCACCTGTCCGCCTGACAGTTATAGGACTGACCCTCCCCCCCCCCCCACCCCGCGGGTCAGTGACACGCGCGCCAGTCATTTGGGAGCCTCCCCCCTCGCCACTACATGCGACGACACCTGCCGTTGCACAAGAAGCCCGGGACCAAATTACCTCATAAATACGTCGCCGGCACGTCGAAAACCGGAGACCCAGTGTTCGGGGCATCGCAATTAGAGCTGGTCGTAAACGTCTGCCCAAAGTATACGATCATGGTCGGACGCATACCTGAGAAAATGTGACCGGAGGACCATCATTCCATGTTTTACCTATCGAGTTTAGAGTTCGTGTTCAGTTTCAGAAGAACAAGGTCAACTCAAAATAGAAAAAAAAAAAAATTGCCGATGAGAATCAAGTTTTCCGTAAAAAAAAACTTCGTAATACACATGCCCGGGTGTAATAAGTTAATATGTGATGTTTCGTAGATTTTTTATCACATTATTTATAGTCACTTTGTGTGTCAATCAATGCTACGTGAAACATTCAATGAGGTAACTACATAGCCTACTTGGGTATGATCTTGAAAAGGAACAAGTTTCACAAGGAAACATTGTTTGGTGCAATTCGTTAAAATTATATACACGTTTGAGTAGACATTTATAAGTATGTTGCACATAGCTAAACTGCAAAGTGAATAATTTATACTACAGCTACTGTATAAAACATCACCTAGTGCTTACCTCAATATTTGTTGAGTTGAAATATCACAATAATCGCTACGCCTATAGTGGATGAATTGGCAATAGTTCAACACGTGTTTAATTAATAATAAAATCCACCGTACTCAGTGTAAAGGCATAAAAAAATTGAACATTAGAAACAAAATTGGAATAATATCTCCAACAAAAATCTTCAAAAAATCATTCACGAATAAAAATCATACATTTTTATAAGATCTGAATACTAGAGACTGGAAAATAACTAAATTAGTTAATAATCGTACATTAAATCAATAAGTAAGATTTCTTATTTGTGTCTCAATCATAAATTTAACGTGAAGCTCAAAAGTGCTTACAAGTCGGCCTTAATCACAAAGTGAAAAAGAATAATAAGTTTAACAAACGAGACTAAATTTTGAAGTTATTACGAAAGGCAATCAGTTAATAAAATGCTAAGCATCGCTCCCATAATATAATGGCACACATATGAGAATAGCGTAGACTGTAGGCTATAGTGACGTATCGTTTATGTCTGTCATTAATAATGAATATTATATAAATCAAAAACATATACTTATTCTTTTGTAAAAAAAATTCCCTTCTGAAGATTTTCACTTTTATTTAACTTAAAGCTGTAGAAAAAAAAAACAATAACACAATCATTTGAAATATTTCTAACAAACCTGGAAACGCCATACACAACTATCTACACTTATAGGAAAAAAAAAACTTCCCAAATATTTGATTACATTCTCGACCTTGTGGGCATCATTTCATAACCATAGTTTTTGCACCCATTTCTTAACTATTTTTTTTTGTTTGTTTTGAAACAATGTATCATATTTCAGAAGTCAGTGACATTTGTAAACCTCTTTGAAAAATTTAATTTAATCACAATTTCAAAAATGTTCAATCCAATTTATGTACTTCTATATTTATAATCATCCCAATTATAACAATTTTTTTTTTTGTGAATTAGAATGGTATGGCTTGCTGTCAGACATTAGGTACAATCCTATCTTCTGCGGTGCACAGATATCCTAGCGAGAAACAAGGGGCCAGGTCGATACATCACACCGCATCCACTCAGATGACAGTGGTCTCAGAACTACTCGGTGACGGAGTCACCGCGAGAACGGCGTGACACGGTGGTCCGGGGCAGGGAAGCTTCTGGAACACGCACCCTCCAGAGGTCATTGTCGGGGCCGGCGGGAGTCAGTCGCGATGAGATGGATGGCTCGAGGCGAGGGTGGGTCCTCCTTGAGTACCCTCCCCGCTTCTTTTTTTGACTGATCACGGGGGACAAGGCTGTCCAACCTGACGGCGTCGGGGATTGATGGATTGCTCGAGGTGGCCTGCCTGGACACTTCCCTCCCCCTCCCCCCACCCTTTCTCGTCATCAAGGTTCCCCCCCTCCCTTTTTCACCGTTCTCTTCCTCCTTCAAGGACTACTCGTGGGAAAGAGACTATTCACCGCAGGAACTTCCTTCTCCACGCCCGGCCGTCAGACACTCCTGCCAACTTGGCGGGACGCAAGGCCGTCCGCCAGGGACGATGTTAGGAAGTGGTCCGATGGTGCTGGTACAAATGCCGCTAAAAGGTGCTATTAAAATTTAAAAAAAAAAAACTGGTACATTCATACAATTGCATAAATACTATGGATCTTGTTTAAATATAGTATGATGTTACGCCGCCTAAATACGATACACGCTATAGACAGATTAAGGATTAATTTTAGGTACACTTATAAATAAATTTTATCACAACATGGATCGGCTGGCAATTTTAAATTTGTTTTACTGGCTCGCAAATTTGAATTTCAACTACCAAACCGAACTTGTATTATAAATAGTATTTTAAAAATAAACATAATACTAATACCATGCAAAGAAAAATTATAATACATAAATAATCATTGAAAATGTATTGTTAGCATCTGTATGATATAGAAGTAGTATCAATATTTTTTTAAAAAAATTAATGACTAGTTTTTAGCACGCGCAATCATTAAATAAATTTAAATAAATCAAAAGCTTCCGGGGCTTAAAAATAAATAATTTCGGAACAGTGAATAACAATAACCGATGTTGCAATTGATATTTATTATTGCTGAAATTTGTTCTTGGCGAAAGACAAAAGGATTATTTCATTGTCTAAATCAAAAAGTTAGTAGCTATTTGCAGGTACCGAGTAAATGTTTGGTTGTCACATGGTAAGGACCCTAAAAGATGATTGGCATCCTCTCTCTCTCTCTCTCTCGTCTCTCTCTCTTTTCCTGTCTCTCTTTTCCTCTCTCTCTTACCCTCTCTCTTTCTCTCCCTCTCTCTCTCTCTCTCTCTCTCTCTGGGAGGCAAGCCGGTCACCAGGTTATCCCGGACCCTCACCTCGTATTGCACGCATCGCTGTTCAAGACGTCGCCCTTATCTAGTCGCGCATGGCTTCTGCTTTCAACTTGTTAATTTACTATCGTCTTTATTGGTGGCGAAGTTAAGGCGATACGTCTTATCTTACAAGTAACCACATATTGTGTCATTACATCATACACTGAAACTAAAAAAGAAAAAAGGTTAGCGTAAACAGAATAGATTATAGAATAGGTAATAATAAGATAGAAAGCAGAATTAAGATCTAACTAAATGATCAAAGATAAGAGGTAACCATTACAAAATTCAACCAAAAAAGCTAATACAGGTAACTAAAAATAAAGCATAGGTTTACACGTGCTGGAAAGTGATTAACGCTTAAAAAATCCGTCGTTTCCAAAACAAGATAATGATAGGTAAGTAGTATTAATTAAAACCAGTCACTCACGCATTCACGCACAGATTCAAGCAGGTAGGTAAGCCGAGAGGTGATCATGGTAAGTAGGTGATTGGATTACCTAATCTATGGCTTCCCCCATACATTTACGTGAGTCTTATTTTCGCAAGCAAATAAAACATAGTCATGGCATGAAAGCTTTGTTATCATTCTTATAATTACACTACAAAATACAAGTATTTTACAAGAATTTCCTTGTAATGTGAACAATAAATTAGGTACTAAAACAAACTATTATTGCTACAATTTATTATTATCTTATACGTTTGAACTAGCGGTGGTTAGGTGATCACGGATCACTCGTCTACCACCGAGGTAACCAATCCTCGTTACCCAGTAGAATCAAGCCCTGATTTTTGCACTTTGAGGCGTTGGACTTCTTCGGAGGGTTTCTTCCAAATTACCCTACTCAAGCATTCCTCACTGCTCCATCTCAAAGGCTTAATTTCATGTAACGTTCACGATGAATGGCACCAATGAGTCCACACTGAGAGAAAGGTTTGTTTGCCTAACAAAATATTTGTTTATATATGGCGAAATAAATATATTTTGTTAATTCAAACAACTATTTTGTAGTAGGAAAGATTCTGTTGACCAAACAAAATGATTTTGTCAACTCAAATGTACTCGTATATTTGGTTCGGTGTAACAAATTATTTTTGTTACTTACCGAGTTTGGTTAAACTAACGAAATATTTTGTTCCACCAAGTAAATATTTGTTTCGCCATATATAAAGAAATATTTTATTTTTATTCAAACAAACAATTTTCTCTGTGCACCTTAAAATCCCAGCCCTACTTGTGTATTCAATACACATGCATTTATTCACGTGTAAATATCTTAGCTCTCGGTATACGGCATAATATATGTGTTTTAAAATGATTCAGGTTAATATTTTGGTAATGCCATATAAATATAACTTTTAACTTGTTCGGAAACTTTAATATATTAACTATTTAGTAAATTTTAACAAGACGGGAAGTACTTTAGTAAAATTCCTCGTAGAAAATCAGGTCCAAAACCAGGGTTTTATCGGAGCCTTTTCTAATAGTTCAAAATTTCCGGTTGTTTCCTGCTGCTAATTGCTATCTGTATTTGATGGTGGCAAGCAACTATTACGATTCAAGCAGCCAATTCCAGCGGGGGCCGCAGAAAGTATGTAAGTGATTCGCATCCAGAAATGTTGGTATTTGAAAAGCGACTATATTATTTATCAAGTTTATTTATCACGCTCGGAATTATTTTAAAGAATTCCATGTTAAATTGTGTCCGAGTTTCGTATTTTAAATTAATTTCCAACACCAACAACCTTCAGAACGCGTGAGATTTCGCTTGTTACCGGGGTTACATGTTTACACATCACTGGCGACTACTAAAAGATTCACTGACATTTTTTGACGTGACAACGTCTAATAAATCGATGAACGCCGGCTGCACGCACGAACAATTGTCCCGTTACGCACATAGTCCCGTTACGCTGTGTCCCGTTACGCTCATTGTACGCTTGCGCCGCATCTATCTCTCTTCCACTCGATTGGAACAACCATCGATTTGACTTTTTCGAGGCACATTAAACTTGAAACACTCCCATTCGTTTCCTACTTTTCCTATCATCGTCCTATCCTTAACAGAATAACACAGATTGGAAGAAGTTAAATAGCAAACATGCATAAAAGTTATAGTTAAAATTATCTCTTCGTTAAAGTAATAAACATAGGTATTCGAATTAATGAGTGCAAATAAAAGTAAATTTATCAATTAAATTGTAGATTTCATTTCACTCCTTCTTTGTATCCATACAAATTAGTGATAATTCAATAAAAATGATTCAATTTTATTCATAAAAGTATGCAATCATTTCATCAATGTTTTGTTATGACGTTGACACGTTAAACTATCGTCCGTAAACCGACTTTACAGACAACCAATTTTTTAAAAAAATATTCAGTTCTTATTTGAAAAAAACTATATCATGCCAGAATCGACATAAAAAAGTTACAAGACGTGTAAATATTGCGTATATTATGTATTCAATGATACTGTAGGTATTAAAATAATTGTTCAGTATATATTTATATGACAACATGGAGATTTTTTACACTCATCATTGTGGGAATAATTGTATATGTTCGTATGTGGCAAATAAATAATCTAAATAAGATTAGGTTCTACAATTACATTTTAATCAAAAGTTTAAAAAAAACCTGCATTGAAAATACGACCTAAATTTAAAAACTTATATAAATATTTACTATTTTTCAGAGAGGTTGCTGTATGGATTTTAAGTATACATTAATAAAGAAAACGGCAGGAATGGATATTTTCGGTATCCACTTCATGCTGTTTAATGAAGGCTTTAACATATCGAACGTTTTTTTTCTCTTTGGAGAGACGGCAGCTAACGGCTAAACAATACCAGTTCGGAAGACTCTGGGAGGTAAATAACCTGTTTCGGAGTCTTCTCCCCCCCCCCCCCCCCCCCCCCGGGGCTACTTACTCGTCCCTTAAGAAACCTTATCTACCGCCTGTATTTTGCATCTGGCATGGTTGTATGAACACAAACATGTAAGTTCAGGAACTAACGTCATGGTGTTTACAAGCGGATGGCATTTGCATGTCCATAACCATCCGCAAGCAATAACTGCTAGCCAGGCTCAAGCTTTTTCAAGTCTTTATCTAAGAATGTTTATAATACCGTGAACTCGTCATAACAATTCCGAAGAGATTGTTAGTTTCAATTTAAACGTTATCATTTTGATGTGCATACTGGCGGAGGGAATTTATAACTCTAATGTAATCTACAAAAAGTTCGTTTGCAAAGAGAACTACGATGCAGACCACAGTGTTTTAGGCAAGTTTACATCCAAAAAAAAAAAAAAAACAGTCGTGTTAACTTGCCAAAGATAAAAGCGTCTTTTTTTTATAGAAATAAGAACAGTTTCAGCATATAATAAATTACATCCAAGTAGTCATCTATAGAAATGCATACCTATACGCTTTCTGTGGGAAGAATTCGTACGATACTTTATCATTCTTTAGATGACACAACCTAAGTTTTATGTAGTTCAGAATATTTTAGCCTAGTTTGATAACTGATATTGAAGTTTAGTGGTATTCAATAGCTATATGTGACCGATATTATAATTATAGTTACGTGCCTAGTGAATATAACAATAAACTGTAAATACCCCAAAGATAGTTGGCAAGGCCGATATGAAATCCTATTTTCTCCTGGGTAGTTCAGAATGTCAAAAGGTACCTACAATATTAGCTCTCTAGGTCTCTGCATTCGTAAAATATTACGAACATATTTTTATATTAACTTTACGCAGAACAGAGACGGCAAAGAGACTTAATCATTGTTCCCTATTCAGCCAAAATCTCAATATACCTAACAGCTAACACGAATATCCTATTATTAATCCTTTAAGAAAATAAGTTGGTACTGACTGGCAAATCCGTGGTAATCAGTGTTCCCAGTAGAAAAAAAACTTGAAAACCTGTAAGAAATTTATTATTAAATCAAATAATTGTACTAACTGAAAAAATTAAGTTATCTGCGGTTCCAGTGACCAAGAGCGTAGCTAATCAATTTATTTACAAAATTATAAATTTCATGTATTCAATCAATTGTTTGCAAACTGCCTGGGAAAAATAGTCATTGGAAAAACTAGAAGAGAGCAGCGTGCATTATAATGTAAATCGCGTAAACTACAAAAATATTGATTTCATAGAACAAGTAAATACTTATTACAATTTTTATTATGTCGTTAACATTACGATACTGATTAAAATGCATTTTTTAGAAAAAAATTGTAAGTGTAAATTGTATTATTTGTAATGTTACAAAAATAATTTTGACAATTATAGAAACTTTCAAATATAATTTTTCTATTTCACTGTGAGGAAGGAATAACTCTGCCCTCGAAAATGTCTGCAACAGACCATGCCAAAATGTCAGGAAGAAATTATCAACATCATATGTGGCCTTAAACCAAAAGTCAAGATATGTTAATCGCTAACTATCATAGCACAGGTCGTGGATGGGCGTGGATTGAATTGCCGGAATTCATGCACGGCGTCTCACAGACATGTTTCGAAACCAGCTAACTAATGAATTCAAGTACGTGTTATCTACATGACAACTAATGCGTTTGTTATTTGTCTCTAATTTTGAGGTGTAACATATCAGCAACTGTCATCAATACTTTAAATATGTTGTTTTTAGACTCGCCTCACTCAAAATCTTCAATCGGACTGAAATTAACGATGGAAACATAAAACAGAATTTTTTTTTTCATGAAGGTGACCGAGATATATGTGCAGTATGCATTCATTAATTAATGTTTTATGGTATAAAATATAGCTCAAGGAAATAACTAACTCTATCTGTACAGATTCTGACACAATATGCTGAAACTTTGAAAATTCGCTAATATTACTTAACTTTTTTGATTTGTAAATAATTATTTAAGTTGATAAAACTGTCTAAATGAGTATAAGGAATTTAACCGTATCTTGGTTCAAGTTTCTGTAAAAAGTTGTGAAACGAACCGTTATTACAGTATTTAGAGATAATGTAAAACGGGTAAAATGTATTAAAATGGAAGGTAAAATAAAAAAAAAAATCTCGAAACTAAACTTGAGACGTCAGTATTCTTACCTAACATAAATATTCTACCTTCTACAATCGCTGTGAACGTTTAACACCATGATTAACACGCAGATTTATTTAAATCACATTTAGCTTAACCCTTACCTATCCTAATTTTCAGCAGAGTATAATATTTTCCAAAGTGCATTTTGCGTACGAGTGGGATCACTGCAACTGATTGCAAATGAGCAGTAAATGCACAGCACTGATGTAAAGCCTGGGCCTGCAACATATTCGGAGTTAAGAACACTCGTTATTAATATTATTGTTTTTTTATCTCAAAATTCAGTGTAATCTGCTACTGCTCGTGAATCGATGGAGTGAACTGGAAATAAGTGCATGGAAATACAAGCAATATCTGTACACATAAATAACTAGTACATGTTACGTAGAAGGAAATTTATTCACTGAAAGAATCAGTAATATTAAAGCGATTTCTGAGAAGCTTTTTCACTTTTGTTAGTCAAGTTTTGCTGATTCAGAGATACTTTAAAAATAGTAAACAGGAACCTTGCCTCCAAACTAAATTCCCATGTAAAATAAAGTATAGCTGCACATTCCAATATATTTGTTGCGTTGGTTTAAGACGATTATTTCACCTTGTTCCGATATTTCCTTACTGACATTACACACGCAGGCAACTGCATTTTAGTACTTACTGTTAGGACTGTCACCCACGTTTTCATTATTTTCGTTTAATGACATCAATATCACCAAAACATTAAGGAATAGCATAATTTACAGTAAGAATATACGTTCACTGTTGTAATTATTTAATGGTTTTAGGTGCAAGCAGTGCAGCTTTTTGCAAAACCATCTTTACACAAGGCTCTTTTATTTATGTACTTAATTTGATTACGTGTTGCACTGGGGAAAACTGATTAAAATTTTTTTTATGGATATACGCCATTGCTGATTTTCACTGTATGTCATAGAGTAACCACAAGAATGTACAAGAAAGATGAATACACTGATACCCTTAAAAACAAGCCAAAATGAATAGACAGCACAAGAATTCCGTTGAGGGAATAGCCAGGAAAAATTATCACGGCACAGACGAACACAGTGGTCTTAACAGCGTTGAGACAGTTGTAACCTTTGTAACAGACAAAAATAACACAGCAACAAACAGACGAACCCAACAATGATACTAAAAGCAAATAATCTGGACAGCACACGACAAAACATCCAAACTTTTTTTTTTTTCCTGTTCCTGTTACAAATGTCTCGTATTTGTCAGCCCATTGTGTTCTTCTTTACCTATATATATATATATATATATATATATATATATATATATATATTACACGCAATTATCTCTGCTGTATATTCATTTAACATATGACATTAGGCTTCTTTTTCTGCTTGTTTGTGTATTCATCTTTCTTGTCCATTCTCGTGGTTTCTCTATGACATACAGTGAAATTTCAGAAAAGGCGTATGTCCATACAAATGTTTTAAATTTATGTACTTACAATAAACGACTCACGATGGTTGCTCCGGAAAAAAAAACAGATACAGATATTAGATAACATTAATCTTATAAAAACTGATGTTACATACATAATCATCTGTTACCCCCACGAGTTTAGCCCTACACTTCGCTACGCTAACTAGCTTAACATCCCGTCCACGAAGGGCATTCGAGACTGATTCACACAACACGAAAAGGGAATATGAACTTCAGGCATATCGGCATTTGCCTGGAGCGGTTTCAGAGAACCGAGTTGGACGGACTATGGGATTCGTACTTGGATCCTCCAGTTTGCGAGTCCGTGGGGCACAAAAACCAACATATATATATATATATATAATAGAGTCATAGTGAGGATATATTTTCAGAAATAAAAATAACGACTAATTAAGGGCAAGGCAGAATCAAAGCTTAAAATGAGCCACGTTGCCAGTCTTAATTATTATAGTTAACACATGATTGACTAAACATTTATAAAATATTATCAAAAACAAAATTTATTGAAATTTCAGACAAATAAAATATAAATATGACGTGGAAAATGCAGAGTATAGATGGCACTCGGCAGGAAATTGGGATTTCAGTTGATCTGATACTTAAGACTTAAAAATTGTGGATATAAAATATTTTTTGACTTCCTCACAATAGCGGAAATACGTATTTCCAATAAAGAAACATATTGCAAATCAAATGCTAGTTTCACTGCCAGTTATTTGAAGAACTGCTACGGGCAAAATCCGTTGCACAAACAACAGAGATCAGCCCCTCTGTTTACGTGTGTACTGCCTGCTTTGAACGTAAACAAGGCCTGACCCGGTTGCTGCGTGATAAGTGGTCTCTGTCAAATGAACTAAAGAAAATGTGACTAGCAGAAATTGTACATAGAATATAGAAAAAGGTTCTCCGTAGTAATATACAAATACTTAACTACTACATAAAAAATATTACAGCTTGCTATAATAGTGTTTTCTGCAGTGCTACTTATCGCTTTCACAGTAAAATATTTTACTCTGAATATAGAAGAAATAGATTTTAATGAATTATGGAATCGCGACGTCATTGTTCAAATATTTAGCTACTTAATCCTACATTTTATCACTAAATTTACATTTATTTATTTATCATAGCGTGAAAAATAAAATCTTATACATTGCCGTAGGATAAAATATAATTAGAGAAATATATATTTAAAATAACTGAAATGCAGTACTGCAGAGACGAAAAGAGAACAGGCCTGCCTACCAAACTAAATTCCCTCCTCCTCTACAACAATTGAAATAAAAATAGACTTATGTCATATGATAGTTCCTTAAAACTTATTAATAAACATTTTCTGTTTGTTCGGCACACGCAAATTTATTTAACACGTTTCTAAACTGAAATTGGGTTTTAAAAGTATCAAAATATATATATATATAAATAAGTTATGCAAAGGGCTGTCTACCAACAAAAAAGAACTTGAATTTTTAACACGGGTACGTTTAAAAAAATTAAGACATCTCTGATCCTAAGTATCCCCACAGCTAACTAACAACATTTTTCACGCTTGCTTTGTGCCAGTGTTTTTCCCTATGGCTAGTATCTATCTACTTTCACAAGTTCAGAAAGCTATCAATGTCATAGCATAAATTTAACACACAATGTACTCATTTATAACTAGATTTGGACACTAGATTTTTGTAGTTAGATCTTGATTGCAAAAAACAACAAATTTTCAAGAAAAGTATAATTTTACGCCAGTTTATTTACGAACATTAAATTTCAGAAATTTAAAAATAAAGGGGAAAAAACTATTTTTTTTCTCGAAAATTTGATATTATTACAAAGATGGTTTGAATCATCAAATTAATTTTGCTAAAATATTCCCGCAGTGTTGTACCTAACACTCAAAACTCCACATGTTAATACAAGTAGGCTGCATAGGAATATCTTTAAAAAATAAAACCTTGTAAATAATATGATTTTGTAAACATATCATGTAATAATATTACATAAAAATATTGTACATTTAATATAATAATTTTAGAGAAAAAAGGTAGTTTGAAAAAGCTAATGATTGGAATTAATTTCTTTAGTAAATGTAGCTATAATATTTTTCAAATATATGCCATGTCTGATTATAAACATAAATTTTATTTTTGTAATTACGTAAATATTGCATGTATTTATATCAACTATATTTATTTATTTTGGTTTTTATTCCCGTCGACAACTAACACAACACAAGTCTGAAATATCTAAGGATTAATCAGCCGTAGGCCAATTTTAAGATGGCTGCCTGGCTAGATCGCCGAACGGTGTACAGAGCTCCATATGTTAACACGCCATTTACAAACCGCTCAGGATTCCTTATTATTGTGTCACTGCAAATACACATTTAAAAGTCACTGCATGTTTCTATGCATGATTTCATCCATAACGTGTTTTTTTTGGACAGTGAAAAAGGCTGAAACGGGTGTTTTCAGGGACATTTTTAGGTACGAAAAAACACACAACAGTATTTTAAGTGGTATACGGACGTGCATAAAGCCTTTATCTCTAATATCCCAACATAAAATGATAGGGACACCGCTTTAAGTCCCATAAAGGCGCGTCACCGACACGTAAACTGCACCTTGTAGACGTTTTGAGTGACCGAACTTTCAAAAAAAACATATATTACATAAACTGCATACGTTTTGCATATTTAGCTGGCAAAGTCGAATAATTAACATTTTTGTGGATTTAAAGGCTGCGTGTTATAGTTATAATTCTTTCCGAAATATATTTATTTAATTTTACACATAATTTTAAAATCATAAGAATTATGAGGATTTTGAAAAGCTACGTAATAATTAATTTTTTTTCAATAAAACAAAACCATATCACTTATATGTCAGTAAAATTGACTTAACACCTAAAAAGTTTAGTTTTATATTCAATTTTATTCTTCTTGTCCACACCGCACGAAAAAAGTTAAAAATGAAACTTTGCCAACTAATTATGCAAAAAGTATGCGATATATAGATTAATTTTGTGAAGTTCAGCCACACAAAAAAGTCAGCAATTTTAACTGTGTGGAACTTAAATATAAAATAATGACCTGGAAGGGGACAAATCCCGTTAAGGATCTATCCCAGTATTTGCCTGGCGAGAACTCAGGAAACATGGAGAACTGAAATCAGTTTGGCCAGTCAGGGATTTCAACCTGCGTCCTCTGGAATGCGAGTCCAACCTTTTCACCGCTACTCCAACTAGCTCCAGTGTGTGTAAGTGGATGTGTGTGTATATGTATGTAAATATATATACTTATATACCTACACAAATATATAGGTATTAATACTGTACATAAATAACTTAGTAGTGTGAATTAATCATTGGAGAATTGACTAAGAGAAAAGAATGTAAAATCAACTTTATGTATATTATTCTCTCAAAAAAAAATTCATAAATATTCGTTGCGTCATTCAAGTTTTATTGAGTAAAAGACCTCTAAGCAAATTTTACCTTCCAATAACAAAGAGAGAGCGAGAGAGAGAGAGAGAGATATGGCACTTTTTTCGCTGTATTTATGTACACTGCCCTGTTCCAGTGGAAGCATACCTTTTTCCTTTCACTTGGTTTTAAGCTAACAAATATTCAACGCAGCTTATGTCATCTCAAGTCTTATTACGCCATCTACATAAACTGCGGCGCTTTATGGTTATCGCAGACAGCTAGCTGGGCGTGGCCACGTTTTTCTTCACGCTTTGCGCTCGAAAGTAGGCGTATCGAGTGGAGTGTTCGGGGCCTTCACCTATCCCACTGCGGGGTGACCAGGAAGGCTGTCGTCCCCAAAGCAGGCTGCAGTCTCGGCGACAGCTCACAGTTCTCTTGACACCCCTTGTGTTTGTTCCCCCTCGATGTGCACGCAGTTGTTATTTACATTTGTCTCTTATTACTATTGCAAACAAATTATTTGGAAACTGGGTGCAAAAACGTTTATTTGTAACACTATAAGAAACTTGTAAATGATAAAATTTGATGACTATTTTAACAAGCCAATATTTTTTGTGATGAACATACATAATTTGGTAACATGTTTGAAATATATTTAGTAAAATGTAAAAATTGAAATAACATATATTTTACTGTGAAGAGTTTAATTGGAAAACCTTTAATTTAAAAATATTTAAAAGTCATTAACAGCATTAACAAAATTTAATATACATATAATAATGTAGTATCATTACTAAACTTTTTTTTGATAACGTTCTTACCAAACATGTAATGTAAGTTGAAAGTTAAAAACTTCTTTAATGGAAAGGAAATATACCATTCAAATATGATTCCCCTACGTTTGTTTAGGAATAAGTCATATCCATAGGAACTTTCAATATTTGTATAGCACATTCCCCGTACAATTTTATAGATTAATAAACTCCATTACATAATCAGCAATGTTACCCAAACAACTATTACAGTGAGTATTACTCCATACTTCAGTTTCTAAAGTGTATTTCGTTTATGGTAAAAATTAATAGATCACCGTGTATTTCCATATTAAATATTCAATATACCAAACCTCTAATACTGGCTCACGGACACTATTTTATATTTCAATAGTTTTGATTTTCCTGTAAACATATGGTTTCTAGCTTCAAGCTAGATCCACTAGCAGTTTTTTTTAATTTAGACATTACTTCATGGAAAAAAAAAATTCATTTTTCGAAATCACGTTAAGTATTATTTTTTATTGCCTCTCCAAGTATACCAATAACCTCCACATACATTCTGACAGTTTTGTGTTACAAAAGAGTGACGCAACAAGCATGATCTTTTTAAACGTGAAAACGTCTAATAAATCGATGTACGCCGGCTGCACGCACGAAAAAGTGTCCCGTTACGCACATTGTTCCGTTACGCTGTGTCCCGTTACGCTCATTGTACGCTTGCGCCGCATCTATCTCTCTTCCACTCCACTGTTTATAAAGTGAAGTGAAAAGTTAATGTGGTTTTCATTGCTTATTACAACAACAATTTCGGCAATAAAGGTTAATTATTCTTGCATTTCAAAAATCTCATTACTAGTATAATTTCAAGTATTTATTCTTTTATTATTAAAATAAAAATTATTCAATTTTATTCATAAAGTATGCAATCATTTCATCAATGTTTTGTTATGACGTTGTCACGTTAAACTATCGTCCGTAAACCGACTTTACAGACAACCAATTTTTTTTCCCTCCCGAAATGTGCGCACAATAAACGAATCGAACAGCTCAGCTCTGTGGGGACACGCAGGACATCTCACTGAGCGACACGGAGCCACGCATGCGCAGACGGGAAGAGCGTGGAAGGACCCGCTGGCCACAGACCTCTCGCCACTCGGTCATATCCATGCTGGGCTCGTCATAATGCTTCTTTTGTCCGGGATTCCTCGCTGGCTCGCAGCCAATCGCAGGAGCAAGCCGAAGGTAAAATAGTCTCAATGTTTTCCTATCGTGAAATGAAACCGAGATATTCCCCCCCCCCCCCCCCCCCCGTTTCTATCGATGAGGCATCTACTATACTACTACTACTCTTTATAGAGCCATTAAGTTAAGTTTGGGTCTCAGGCGACATGTTGATTTATTTTACCTTCATTTTCTCGTCATTACTAATAGTTAAAAGCTATTTCTTTAACCTCTCTTGCATTTTATATTCAGTTAAAAAAAAAAGTATTTTCAAAAGAAATTCAATGTAATATCATGGATGTAAAATTTCGCGCAAGTGTTTGTTATTAATTGTTATCACTTGCGGTGACTCTTTATAGTAATTATATCACAATTAGTAAATATTTATTGATGGTATAAGAGACACAACAACGCATACAAGGGAAGTGCAGTGTTAAATTTACAGAAATAGCCCTGGCGTATAGTAATGACTAGAGACCTGCAAAATTCGCGGTTTCGATGGCCTTCAGGATAGACTGCACATACCCCTGTACACTCGGGAAAATAACGCAAGTTCATTGGCTGCCGACTTGTAAGTCGTCTCAGCTGGTTTGTCTGTGATTCGATCCTTCTTTGGTTGAGGGTTTATAACTGGTTGAGATTCGTCCAGATGAACAGTAAGCCAATAGCAAAATTATCTAAGAGGTATGTGTGTTTGAATTCTAGCCTATCACCGAATGAATACGCGAATTTTGCTGGTCTCTAGTAGAGACCTGAAAAATTCGCGGGTTCATTTAGTGTTATGCTAAAATTCAAATAATTATACCTTAGTGCTGCTTCTTTCATTGGTTCACTGTTAATCTGGAGGACTGAGGGCCAATTAGAGACCCTCACTCATAGAAGTGTCGAATCACAGGCCACCCAGTCGAGACGACTCACAAGTCAGCAGCCAATGAACAGTTGGCATTTGCCCGAGTGTGTAGAGGATATTGGAGTCTATATTGAAGGTCATTGAACCCGCGAATTTTTCGGGCCTCTAGTCTCTAGTAATGACGAAACAATATGGCGAGTGAGACCTCCACCTTGAGACTAGATATTTACATGTTGCCACTCTTTTTGTCTCCCCCCCCACCCCCACTCAAACGTTTTTCCCAAGGCGTTCAGATGGTTGGGTTGGAGTGGGAGGGGGGGGGGGAGATTTTAGCTCCTTAACCCCCCCCCCCCCTTCCGACCCACGAGCTCCACCGCTGTTGGGGTCTGCACTTTTGGGCTGTGCGAGTTCAGTCGTAACATAAGAAGTGTGCTTCGCAACACCTGCATTGAAGAGGGCGGTGTTTGTACTCATCTACATGCTCAACAGTCATTTTCAAGATTAGTTCATTTGAAACACAAACTTTCTCTCGTAAAGGACGATGTTAATTGCTCAGTAGTTGTTTTCATTTTTACTTCTTTTTTTAATCCAGGGATGAGTATAAACTAAATATTTGTTCCAGTATATTTCAGGGGAAAATGATTTTTTTTTTTCATCCTATTTAATACAAAATTGTAAGCATTATTTAGTTGAAGCTAGCTAGACGATGTAATTAATACTTTCCTTTTTTAAGAAAATACTACCAAAAAGTGCATACATATAGATTCTTTTGCCTTACAAAGCACACCCTTATATTATAAACCTACTTATATATTGACCTTTGCCTGTTTAATAATTAAATGTTAGATGGTTAATTTTATTAATATGTAAGAAATGACGTGAATGTAGCTAGATACTCCAGTATATATATATATATATATATATATATATATATATATATATATATATATATATATATATATATATTTTTTTTTTGCCTAGAAGTTTCTGCCAACCACTTGTCATCAACCAATAAGATTTATCAGTAGCAAAATGACCCACGCATATTATCATGTTTGTGAAACGTATTAAGAAAAAAATATTAACAAAAATACATTAAAATAATTAAATTATATCATTCGAATTCCTCAAAATTTATATGTTTTCTTCAAACGTTCTATTTAAATTAATAAAAACACAACGTATGAGGTGTGTTATTCATAATCATTCGTCTAGACCTAAAGATTTCCTTTGAATATGGAATAACACAATCGGGTTAAAAATGACAATTTTCTTATATATTTTTTTAGTGTTCAAGATGTGATATCTTGGTAAATAATTATTTTGATCAATCATAAATAACATATTATTTACTTGAATTAAAGTATTTTTTTTTAATTTCGTTACATTAGACACAATTATCGATTATAGTATCAAGTTTCCAAATTTCAGTTCTAAGGTAAAGTTTTTTTTTTACCTAGTAGGTACTTGTCAAACGCCGCGTGGTGATGACATTGTTTAGCAATAACCACAAAACTATTTTTTATTTATTAGAAAAGGATTTTTTATTGTTTTAATAAAAAATGAGTATTGTGGTAAGTGAAATATAGAAAAATTTTATATAAAACATGTAATACGGACAATACAAATAACAATAGTAATTTTTAGTGCGTTATATATAGTAAGCCTACGAGATATGCAATGAGTTAAAGTCAAAATTATTTACGATTTTGTATTTTGAATTCGATAAAAAATAATTCATTTGCGGGAGTAAATCGGATGAAAAAAATTATATATTGCACAAAGTTCCGAAAAGATAAATTAGGTAATATAAATGTAGATAACGTTGTAATTTTTGTAACCTAAATTCTGTAATCTGGAACGATCGCATGTATAATGCAAGAAAAAAATAAGTAAGAAAATTAAGACAAACAACAAATTAGGTCTACTCTAATGTAGTAGCAAACATTAACTGGACTAACTTCGTTAATTTTTAAAAGAATAAGTTACAGCTACCTCAAATATACAAACAAAAACAGAGATAAAATATTTAAAAGAAAAAAAATCAACAAACCGTTCTACTTTTATCAGCCGTACCTTTATCATTCTGCAATGACTTCAGAAAATTGTTCCTCAAGAAAATTAATTTAAATTTTGATTAATATATTGACCAAACTCAAATTAAATGAATATTTAGAAAAATAAAATAACTCATTCAAGACTTCTAAAATACACCAATAAACTTAAGATTTTGTATCAAGTTGTTATATACTAGAATATTGTTGTAAATAAATCTACGCATAGAATAATGATTATGAATTAACCACATTATATATGTATATGTACATATTAAAACTACCCATAATTACTAACTCAATCTGCAACTAGATATTTTATGATCAGATATACGGTAGGCTAAAACCTGCACGTGATAAAATTATTTTTATATGATCTTTGGAGGATTCTTGTGATGGGAGTTTATGAACTCGTAGATGAATGTTTGACTAAAGCCACTATTGCATTGCTTTTGAAGTTACAGAAAACACAGTGCTCAACACACCAAAAGGTTATACATACATATTTAATAACTATTGATAATGTTACAATTTCTGAGTAAATGCCAACGTTTTTGCTACAACAAGGTATAATAACGGTCGTCATAACCAAGTTAAAATGAGAGGCAAGTCTTATAATATTTATAAGTTTATTTACAAGTTTTAAAAGACCAAATGGAAGAACAATTTAAACTTTATAAACATTTATGGTTTAAGAACAGTTGAAATTGAAATTATTTAACTGACTAACTCATCAGAAATAATTAAGCCCAAACTAAATCTTAAAATTATAAAATTTAAGTACGTACAGCTCGCCAGAGAAAAAAATACAATTCGACATTTATTATTATTATTTAGCCTACCTAAATGTTTACGGTGCAATACAAATTTTTCTGTGCATAGAAATATCGCATTAACTTGGAGATGATAAATTCAAAAAATTAAGAATACAGAAACTAAGAAATGTTTTTTTTTTTTTAAATATATACCTAGATCATTATTTTTTTAAACTGCTAAATAATTGCTACGGAGCCAGTATACAAAATGTTTATTCATATTTAAGGAAACCAAATCAAATAAATAACATAAAATATAACCGATTCGTTAAGATAGCTTGTGGATTTGAATACAGCCTAAAATTTGCTTATATTCAGCGCTAAGTCTTGTGGATTTGGCTTGGGGTGCTAGGTTCAAATCCGTAGTAAAACATCAATACAATGATAAAAAATAACTAAAAAAATACCACATACTGATAACCTTACAAATATATGGGAAATGACGTGATTTAACTGTTATAAATTCTAATTTACATGCTTTATAGATAAAACAGGCCTAGAGACTAGGTCTGTAACATTAATGGCACAGTCTCACACGCCATATCGATTTTATCGTCATTGCTATTATTTAAGGACTAATTATGACGTTCAAGCCCAATACCTGTTTTGCATTTGTTCTATCACGAATATTTTCAGCACATATTCACTAAGTAGGCTAAGTGTTGCATAATGGGTATAAAAAGTTACGCAAATATCCGTGGTTATTATCACTTCAGCGGCTTTTTACACCCAGCATATTACACTAAGTGAATATCTGTCTGAAACTATTGGAGACAGAAAAACAAATGCAAGGGAGATATGAATTTCAGAAATAACCCTTAAATAACAGTAATGACCAGAAAATGAAAATAATCAATGTGATGTGTACGACCAACCATTAATGAAATGAAGATACTTTTTCTGTAAGTATGTGCTTCCACATGTTAGCTATAATTTGACAGCAAAATTGAGTGAATGGAACATCACAAAAAAAAAAAAAAAAAATACGGGATAAGATAAGAGGAATTTGTTTTTAAGAAAACAGACACAGATTTTTAAATAAAACAATGCGGCCATATGATAGATTATTGTATAAATTGGCTACGCAATGAAAAAAAAAGTATTGTAATATTATTGAAACTATTGAAATTCTACATATTTTCAATTGATTGCTTCAACGCTACGGCGCGGCATCAGGTCCAAGAAACCAGTATGTCGCAAGGAAATGGTGTGCTCCTACTTTCTGCATAGTTCACAAAGTCTATATATGCAAGAGGGTCGGAGCCCACCAGTCATCTTACGAATTTAATATCCCATGTACCTTTGCGACCCAAAATTCTGATTAAACATTCTTGTCATCAAATATTGCTTAGTGATTCTGCAATCATACAGGTGTTATTAAAAGTGAGTATTCATGTGTAACATCCTAGAACGCGGTGCACAGCATTTAGTAGGAGTAATTTCGTGAACGGAATGGAAGTAGCATGGAACGGAATCGTGTAAAAGAACGGTGCTGCTATCTATGGCAGATGACATGAACCATAGTTCACAAAACCAAAAGAAAACTGTAGAGAATTAACTGTTTAGTGAAATTTTACAAGATGGGCAGTATTTTAATAAAAATGTATCCTCGAAAATCAGGTCCAAAGCCGAGGCATATTTTTTTTCCAACTATTTTTTGGTTTTAACGGAGTCGTTTTATTATAGCCTACATTTTAAAATTTCGGTCTGCAAGTGGAATGGTTCTATAGTCCACGTGGCTGCACCAGAAGCGATTTCTAGTGGCGGTTGAGGAAACTACGTGTGTTTCGCGTCCATAAATTTAGTTGAAAACACAATTTGCGTATATTTATCACGCTCGGCATTATTTACAAAAAAAATTCTACGTTGAGTTTCGTGTCAGTTTCATATCATAAGTGTATTTGCAACATGAGAACACATGAATTTACTCGTTACCGAGGTTAGATTTTATACATCTATGGCGAGTACTAAAAGACTAGCTCAGAATATTTTAAATCACATATTCACTAACACACGGACGAAATATCATTGTTACACGTTTAACCCAAATGTAGATAAAATTTACCGAAGTGTAGAAAGTTAAGTCTGAGAAAAAATAGGAACTGATCCCCGTATTTATGAAGCACATAACATCTCAGTATCTGTTGAAACTTCGGGAGACAAGGATGAACAATGACTAAATCCCACGAAGCACATTATTCGCCGCCGTGGACCGAAAATGCTCCTTCTAATGACAGTTGACATATTCACGCCAATTACACGCACGTCTTGTAAACATAAGAAAGTGGTCCAAACCAACTATAAAATACAACTACTCCCAGTGGAGGGTTCAAAATGTGGTAGAGGGGGTAGAGGGGAAGTGCTTGTGTTCGGAAACTCATGTTTTTATTTTTTCTCAACACGTGTCTTTTAGGACAAAACGGGAGGGGGGAATTCAGTTTCTAACTTTCTTCCCCCCCCCCCCCCCTAAAAAAAATTACTTTCTGGATCCGCCATTGGTTACTCTATTAAACTTAAGATATAAGACCAACCAATATTATTTAGAATTATATAAATACTGTAATCATAACACGTCACGACAAAGTATAGTAGTGCAATGAAAAAAGTGGTAGACTCTCGTGTATTCCTTTTTACCTATATGTTTCAAACCCAAACCATTTTATTTTACTTTACAGTGCACTAAAAAAATATAATTTATGGAAAGTTCCCTTTATTCTAGAGAAATTTTCTGTAGCTTATTCCATTAATGAGACTAAGGAAGCGTCCTAAACAGCATTTGTTATTTTAGGAATGAGTACGGATAGTGTAGTGCCGGTATTTTCCGTAATTTTATACCATTCCTTCTGTGTATGTATAGTAAATTTTTAATATAAAACAGTTTTTTGTTAGTTGCATAGGCTTTATTTTTTATATAATCTGAAAATAAATAAAAATATTTTGTTACCGTTGCCACCTACCTGATCAGTTATTCAAAACTCACTTACCTTTAACACGTTTTTTTTTTTTTTTCAATGGATTCATTTGACCTGGTTTGTACAGATTTCAGTCAGAGAATTGTGGTGGGAATGTACTCAAGGTTGAAAATAAATGTCATGAAAACTCGGATGACGTTTAGTTTTACAGCAAACGTTCATGGCATGTCCTCTGTTCAACTAACTTATTCCAATCCTCACATTTACTATTTTGATTCAGTTTAGTTAAAAAAAACAAAAAAAAACAAGCATAAAGTGGCATTTTTTTTACTTAAATCTAGTGTGAGATTTAAATATTTCAATCTTGTCAACACAGGATTATCTTTATTAGGTCGTCGCTGCTTTTGTTAATCCACAATGCATCTGTTAGCAAAAATAGAAGCTGATTTATTGAAAATTCCCTGTGAAAATGTAAAGCTATCATTCAGCGGTCTATTAGCAATTATTGTGGTAGTACAATTCCCCCAAACATTCTTCAGGTCAGGTTCTTACGACCATTTTTCTCAGCTCCCTCTTTCCGAATTCTTTCCTACCTCGCGGGAATAGACGTTGCCAACATTCGTAACAACGCTCACACGGATACCTCACGTTCTGCCAACTTTGGAAATGATGCGTGAGCGCATTCGTTCTAATCACTCATGCGCCACAAAGCTAATTGGCCTGTCTCGATCACATGCGTGGTTTTCACAATGCTGACAAGTACCTGCCCACTCCTTCCACAGGACCTTCCCTTGGACTGAGACCTGAACCTCACTTTACCATGCCCAAACAATGGACAAATTAAAACTGTCCAACCATGAAATAACACGCTGCAAAAATAACGCTAACTATCGTGCAAGAATGTCTGAAATTCTCCCCCAACCTGTTCTCGACAGTCAAGAAGCAAGGATGTAACATCTGTCGGCTTCAATGTATTTATCACAAAAAGTTTGTTTTGTTAAATATTATTTAAATTCAAACTGAAAAATAACTTGTCCAAAATCCTCGCGATATTTTCCAACCAATTTCAAATGCACAATGAAGGGATTCGTCTGGCAAAAGTTTTCATGGCAAAGCTAAAGTCATACTGTATTTTTTTTAACATATTGTTATACTCCATGTATTATTATAAATATGGAACTTGCAATTAATTTAGCCGTTTTTTAAAGAAGCTATTCGTTGTATATTTGAAATATTACTGTTACAAAATACTTTCGTTGACATTTTTATCAAGGATTTTTTTTAATTAAACGTTCAAACGTTTCCCCTTGCGTAAGCATGCGTGGGTAGGTCAATATGATAAATAGACTTACTTTTCTGGCATTATACTTCACTGCCCTTTATTCCTTTCTGCCTAAGCCCTCAGAGGCTCTAATGTATTCGCCGTTCCACGTATCAGTAAATAAGGTACATATTCGAATAAAAATTTGAACAAAAGTCTACTTTTTAATATCTGTCAAACTCTCTTATCTTGTAACGGTTTCTTAATAGTATTATATATATATATATGTATTATGTGTTTTCCATATTTGGCCTACAAAAATTTACTTTCATTGGAAATTGTCAGGCCATAAAAATGACAGAAACTAAACAAAGTATAATAAAATTAAACATTCGATAGGTTTTCATCTAGATATATAGTTTATTGCATGATTATTTTATTATATGGTGTCTTGATAATGCACAAAAATGTACACATTAAAATAATGTTTAATAAAATTATATTTGTGCCTTGAGGTAGATAATTCCGTATTTTATCTAAGTCAATTTGAGTTCATTAATTAGTTGACGAAACACGAAAAATTAATACAACAAAAAAAATTCTCTTTACAAATTGGACAGTATTTCACAGAGATATAATAAAATTAAAATTAATTTCGTTACTCGGCCTCATGTTGGTATGCTGAGTACAAAAAACGCCTTCTAGGATTTTGAACCTATGATAAATATGCCACAAAGAAATGTTTTCAAAAGATACGTATATTTGCTTTCGTAACGTCTCGTTTCGACGTCATAAGCAGGCTTATGCCAAAAAACAAGTAAACAAATAAGGACATTCAAAATAACAGAAATACAGCATGTAACATTGCCCGTAAATTACTTATAATATGCTAAAATTTTTGTTAAACACACGCTGTATCCAAACTAAATAATACTCTATCTACCCTGGCTACACGTTAGTCAGAAATATGGAACATGACGTGAACTACAGTGGTGTTTTCAAATTTTTCACAAAACAAAAAAAAAAAAAAAAAAAAAAATATTCTGTTGAAAATTTTACAAAATCATGGTCGCAGTCTTACAAAATATTTGACAACTTTTTTCCAATTAATTCTTTGCAAAATTTTACAATTTCACATAGCTCGTAAATTTCACATTTTGAGAGAAAATATTCATAAAATATCATAGGGAAACGGAGTTAGATACAATAAAGACAGATGACACGACAAAGATTAAAAAAAAATATTGTAAGCTTAAAAATTAGGTGCCAGGTTTGGGTACTAAATGTTTGAAGTTTAGGGTGAAAGAACTTCACACATCCAAAGTTGACTTTTTCTGAAATTCTGTTTTGTATAAATTATTAGGTTAAAGCAAATTATTGCAAACATTAAATGATAAATAATTTTAAAAAAGCTTTCCCAACTTTTTTTAACTAATTTATTTTGTAATCTTTATTTACTTTACAGATTTTTGTAAAAAACATAGTAACTTTTCATTGGATGAAAAATGTGTTTTTGACAATCAAAAATTAACACATTTGAAATTTACAATTAATTTAGTTGTAATTAATTAATTTTCCCTCTCGTGTCTGAGCACATGATAAATATTTAAATAACCACACATATGTATAAGCTAGTTTCTAGACTGCATTTATAGTTCTGCTAAATGATGTTTCAGTTAATTAACATAAATATTCCCTAACGAGCATACCCTTAAAACTCTCAAATGAAGATTTCGAACACAGTTACCAATAGATATTTTTTACACAACTTTTTGAGTTTTAGTGTAATTCCGACAGTGACAATGTCCAGAATTCCGTTTCTGATTAAAAAATAAGACTTGCTTCCTACGAAATATAGGCGTAGTTTAGCGACAGTCATTACTTTTTCTCATTACAGAAACTTAAAAAATAATTTCTGAAGCATATTTCGTGGCTAATTTTCTAATTAAGCTATTCGTTAGGGATGACAACAGCATGAAAATAACTGTCACGCGAGTTTTTCTGACATTATTAGCTAGTAATATACTTATATAATAGGAAACATTTTGGTAAAAATGTTATTCAGTATTATTTAAAAGTCGTACGTACCTCAAGCAACAATCCGTTTATCAGTGCTTAGGAGTAGATAACAGGAAATATTTCTGCTAGAGGGACGAAAAGATAGTTATAAGGTTTTACTCGTATGGTATGTGAAAATATAGTTTTGATGAGTGTACAGGACGAAATTTCAAGTTAATGAAACGCAATAAACAACCAGTCTCAAATAATATTTTTTACTGAAATTTTCCACGAAGACCCGCCGAGTGACACTAGGTATGACATAAAATGATAAATTCTCACGAGAATGTTTCCTGTGATAAGATATGACTACACCAGAAATTCGTCATTGTTTGTGTGGCGTAAACAGACGGAACTCAGTCTGTACCAACTTTCCCAGCAGCATTAAGTGAAAAATTAGAGGAGGGGTGGGGAGATAATATATATTTTTTCTTATTTAGAGATTATATGTGCAATACAACGCGTTTTTTTCTATCTATGTACCTAACTTGGCGAATGAGTTATATCATACGGGAGCTGTGCACTTTTTTTTTTAAATATAAATATTTTAAATCCTGACAATAAACAATGCTGTTTTCACTCAAAACGATAAGTAAGTTTCCGGTGAAACAAAATCATAGGGTATCGAAAAAAACAGAATTTTCAAACGTACAATGACGTAATCCTAGTCAGTGTGCCCCGAAGAACAATAAAATAACTACACTCGCGTATTTTCTAGAGTGATAGGTTACTACTAGTGCTGCTTAATAATGTTAAAAAAACATCGTCATATTCCTAATTCACCTGAATTCTCACATGGAGGATGTGTCAGGGGGCAGAAGTGAGAAGGATACGACCTGACGGCTCTTCCCCTTCCCAACATTCTCCGGCAACACAGTCACACGACAGCCGCTTCCACGTGACACGTCCCGCCGTAGCGCCGAGCGAGGGGACGTCAGCCCAACCAACTACTGCGCAACATTCCACACACCGTTTCTCGAATACGTGTATGACTTTCCCGCCGACGACTCGAAGAGTACTAGCCTACGTTAAGCCAAAATATCACTAAATAAAATAATGCAAAATTACCAGCGCCAAGATCCTTCGGCGAGAGCAAGATAGTGCAGGTGACCGATAAACGCGAGCATCGTGGCTTCCACGGAGGGCGCAGCTCTCGGGCGGGTCAGTGTCGCACGCGCGGGAGAGGGCGGGGCCTGCAGCCAGGGGGAAAGAGAGGGGGCGGACACACGTGCGGCGGCCCTCCGACCGCCCGGCGGCGGGGCTGGGGGCCCGGGGGCCCCGGGGCGCCGGCGGCCGGCGAGCCGCCCCCGACGGGAGGACAACACAGCTGCCATGCAACAACACAACCATCAACTACCGTCTTCCATCCGGACTCACATTTCATCCGCTTCGGGCAGTCCTGTTTCCTCCTGGGCATCGCGCCTCCGACAGACAGCGACAGCACGTCTTCCCGGCGGCTGACGATGGTGGCGGCCGTCGAGACAATCTTGGACACGACGAACACTGCGCTGGACCTCCCGCGCCCCCTCCCGCAGCTAGAACTACCCCTCCCGCAACAGGGAAGAATACCTCGACCGATCCGTTCACACGAGAGCGGTACACCTGCTTCTCATTACTTTTTATTATATTTTTAATTTCCGCGGTCACTTCATTAGACGAAACAAAAACCACACTGCTTCCACGCCGCAAGCACAACCCCTCGAGATGACGTCTTCCCACCCCACACACAGCACATGTTCCCGGCGGAAAACCACAAACAAAAATAAATACGATACTCAGGTAGCACGTCCGGTTCGTTGTTCCGTTCGCTATAGTGCTACTTATTCGTATTCTCTTGTCACATGATCAGAGCACCAGGCGAGGGAACACAGGCTCGGGGCACGCCGCGCGGAGGTAAATCCATTCCCACGCGGGCTCTGGCGGGCAGGTGCGGCGCAGGCGGCTCGGGATGTGCTCGGCTCGAGGGCGCAGCGGCAGCAGAGCGACCCCTCAACTAGGAGGTCAGCCGCGCTCGACAGCCGCTGACGAACTGACTGACAAGCGGGTCCTGCCGCCCCTCCCCCCCTCCGCGCCGCCGGGCGGGCAGGGCAGACAGACAACCGGCGCAATCACCATCAACTCCGTAGTCCGGCACCAACACATGCGCGCACACACGCGCTCGCACTCACTCACACGCGCCCGCCTTTCCCGCCCCTCCGTCGCTCCACTTCCCCTCCGCCCCCCCTCCAACAACCGGCCGCCCCTCCCCTACTTGTTCGCCCCCCCCCCCCCACCGCTGCTGCGCTTCCGCGCGCACTTGTCAACTCCTCGTCACAAACCTCGAAAATCTAAAACGTCTCTCTGTCGGCCACCGTCGGCTACCAAACACTGCCTCAAACCTCATGGGGGTCCCCCTTGGCGAGTGACGTCATGACAGGGTGGGCGGAGTCCGAGCCGGGCGAGCACCTCCCACCGCGGGCTAGGCACCGCCCCCGCCGCTCTTGGGACTTGGAACTTCGAACTTCAGCGTTGTACGGTTGACGGAGAAGCTACGTTTCGAGTGCCGTGAGTGATAAGTGATTTATGCTGGAAACGCCTAGTTTTTAAGTGAAAGGTGAGTGCAAAACGTATTTTTATAGTGTTATCTTCATTATTATGTATAAATATTAGCTTGAAACGATTGGTTAAACTCGTATAGTGTGTAAATGTGTTCGTTGCTAAACATCGGTCGGTTGCACAGGCATCCATCTTAGCACCATACAATTCCAAACCACCCGGACGCGGCAGTCTTTCGAAACAAAGATACTAGGTGAAATACAACAGTATAACGTTGAACTAACATTTCAATAGGTGTATAATTAATCATAGTTGAAAGTGCTACCGTTGTATTTTGTAAAAAGAGCTTGCGTTCAACGCAAAGCGAACGTTTTGCTTGTGCATTTTGTTGCGCCCGTGTGCGAGGCTAGCTCCCGTTATTTACGAGCGAGCCGCGCGCCGCCACCGCTAGATAGCAGCACCTACCGCCGCGCTTCGAGGGCGGGGACTGCGGCCCGGGCTGACGGACGGCGCTAGGAGCGCATTGATTGGCTCAAATTCGGACCGCAAGTTTGGCGGCGCGTCCCTCTCCGTCGTTGGTCGGCCGTCTCCCGCGAATGATTTAAAGGTGACAAGAGGCCTGGCGCGCCATCGCGGCACACTGTTTTTGGCGCGCAAAATGATTCTGGCGCGCGCAACTCCGCGACACAGGCTTCCCACCAAGCACCTGACACGCTTGAAGATACAATACTGATCTTAGATATTTGGTTTCATTTATTACAACAATTTTTAGGAACGTTTAATTTTGATTAAAACTTTGCATTACAATAGTTAGAGACCTTTCTAAAATAAAAATTCAAACTGTTTTGTTTATGCAATTTCTCTTTTATAAAATGTTTTAAACCCTGTGGAATTGTTTTTTTTATGTTTTCACGCTCTAGTTACCTGCATTTTAATCAATTCCACATAGAACCAAATTTTAATTTAGGTAGAGAATAAAACTATTATTTGTAATTCAACTTAAATTAATTTTTAACAATTTTTTTAAGTAGAATAATTTCCGTGATGTTAGGTTTAGCCTAATACGGACAGATTTTTTATAGTTTGGTTTCATAATGTAGTTATTTTAACATATTCATATGCATTCTTATTTAACTTTGTGTAGTCGGTCTGTTACTGCTCAGATAAAGGATTCTTCATGTCAGTATTTCAAAGTAAATTGCCGCTACTGTGAGCCTTTGTCTCCCTTTATTCCGCGTTGAAATTTTTACTTTCCATTGTTGTACTTTATTTATGGACGAACAGTGTCTTCCTTCCTGCTGCATGCGTGCTTTAATTCGCTTCCTTCGCCTCCTAGGCTCTTCTCTGCTCGTTCTAAGTTTTATCTGCTCTGAAAAAAAAAATCTTAGCGGGTAAGAAGCATCACTGTTCTGTATTTACTGTCCCATCGGAGGAAATTTTCTTAAAATGATTTGTTCGTCTCGTTTTTTGCCGTAAACTCTGTAGGTTAATACTAGATAAATATGTACAGGCCTACATGTAGGTCCTGTGTTAAATATATACAGTACCCGTCAATAGTTCAGGACCATTAAAAGTTTTTACAAATATGCTTTTGTCCTCAATTTTTTTAAAAATAAATTTATGCACAATTGTAGCCATCATAACATATTGTTATAAATTTAAATTTTTTGAAATCGATTTATTAGTTTACATTTTAAGACATTTTATTTTTTTTAAAAGAAAAAAAATGGGCACATTTTTTATCTGGAGAAATAGGTTGACACAATATATTTTCTGATATTTTGGGTTATATATTAAAAAATATCCTTTAGTTAGTGTTTTAAAGAAAAAAATAAACAAAGAAGGGAAAACATTGTTTACAGTTTTTAAAAATAATTTTTTAATGAACCTTTGAAGAAAATGCTGCCTTAAATTTGTCATAATTATAAAATATATATGTATTTTCCGTTAAAACGAAGCCAAAAAAATTAAGATTGATTTTTTTAAATATTTTCAAAATTATAAAAAAAAAGCTGTAGGCCTATGCGATTTTTGTCTTCTTTGTTAGTATTTTTCTTTACAATACATATTAAAGGTAATTTAATATATATGCAACACTAATATACAAGAAAATTAATTATATCGCCTACATATTTTTTTTCCTCATAATAAAATGTACCTAAAGTAGGTATAACGTTTCTGGAAACCTATAAAATGCCATAAGTTTTAAATTAATAAACCAAGTTAAATAATTTTAATTTGTAAAAATGTGTGGGGTTGGCTTAAAGGGTGTACAAATATAATACAAACTATTTTATAAAACGTATCTAGAACGTATCTGTACAAATTTTGAAAGGGCCCTTAACTATCTTTAGAAAACCTGTTTCTTTTGAGTAGAACCAAAACCTTAACAAAGTAATAGACGAATAGAGTCTGCCGCATCAGAAGTGGCATGCTGTTATAGGTGTACAAGTTTTAACGTTCACAGTAAAGCAATTTTTGTGCCATTACGAAACAATTTTGGAAACTATAGGTGCCAAAAAAGTAATAACTTCACAAGAAAACTCTTGAAAATCTTATTTAATAGGCATATATTTATTTTGTACATCTCACAGATATCTGATGTAAATTTACAACAACAACAAAAATTTTTGCTAATTAAACCCACGAATTATCTCCGCTAGTTTCCATTTTTTTATGGAAGATAAAATATTATTCTGTGTGGTTGTGGTAGTGATTAACGTCCATTTCAACCTGTGACCAACACATTTTTTGACCTACGTACACGAGACACTAATTCAGTTATACTGCAGCACTAATGGGCTGGCTGTTCCCCTTAATTTCCGTGGGCTAATTCCAGTTCTGTAGTGTGAGCTCTCTGTTCATATCGATGCGTTGCTTGTGAATGTCTAATGAATATGATGTGTGTTACGGAAGCAAAACTATTTCGTAACAATCAAACTGTATTTTATTTAAGTATTTGTATTAAGAACCTATAAATTAATATTATTGCCTTATATTTGATGATACACGTTTTACAAAATATTTAGCGTTTATTTATGTTTTATTTTATTTCAAGACAGGCGACTTATGCAACTACAAGACAGATTTACAGATAAAAGGTGGTAGCTATTATGCTTCGGTAGCAATTTCTTTTTGGATAATTTCTCAGACACTGAATCTCTTTATCACACCTATCCATCGCAATATACAGGATGACTTGCAGATTATTCTACAAACTGATTGGGCGTGTCGGTGGAACCATTTAGAAAATACATACTGAGCAAAAAGGCCCTACGGGTTCAAATTTATATATTTTTTATAGTTTTTTTTTAAGTTTTTACCGAAATTTGACATCTTAAATCCTATAGTTTTTTTTTGTCGCGAAGGAAGCATCAGGGACCAAACGCAAATAAAACGATTAAATCTTAAACACGCATTAAAAAAAAAACTATCGGGGTTTAGAGGTAAAATTTAGTTTACACTTAATAAAAACATTTAGGAAATTTAAAACAAAAAAAAATTGAACTCCTAGGAACTTTTTGTTCGATATGTATTTTCTAAACGGGTCTAGCACCTATACGCCCAGTTTGTCTAACCCTCTACAAATCACCCTGTGTGTGTGTGTGTTTATGTGTTTGTGTGTGTATGCATGCATACTTGGTCAAGAAAGAAAAGAGGAGCGGCTATGTTGTAAATAGTAAATAATTAGCAGTAAATAATTATCCATATTTAAGACGTATTTTTTTCCTGCGTAGATCTACAATAGGCTAAATTATATATTAATTTTTACTAAACAATAGCAATATGAACCAGCTACAAAGTCATCACTTTAAGAATGCTTTTTGAAGGTATCCTAATAAGTAGAACTATGCCATGGATTATAGAATAATTTTTTTTAAATTTTTTTTTTCAGATAGGCGCCTCTCTCTACCTTTCTTGTTTTACTGGCTCCGATTTACAAACGGGACAACCGGGCATTTGCCCAGAGCGCCAGTTTTTCGAGGGACGGGAGAATTTAGGTGCGGAAAAATTACAGTGGAAAAAAAATTGATGGTCGAGGAAGTAATTTTACTAAAGTTCGGTAATGATTTGAATTACAAAAACACATGTCAGATCATACTTACAATTTAAAGCACAACAGAAATACGTGCAATATCCCCGCGCTTGCTGTTGCAGGTTGATTGATCTCATTTGTTAGGTGATTCGGGTAGGGCGCTGTTTTAAAACTGATAATAAATAAGCTTGAATTTGGAAAATTTTATGATGTTTGGTGGGAACTGGAAATGGACGGGAGTGTCTGCCCAGATCATTTGGTGAATTTTATAAGCAGCCCAATGCTAATTTTGTCAGATAATACATTCTTACCGTGCCTAGTATTTTTTTTTGTTGGTTTGTGAAAACACAATTTTAAAAAAAGTTTTAAAATTAAACGTCTTTCAAAACATAAATATTGTAGTGAATCATGTTAACTATTACAATACATTTTTACTATCTTTGAGAGATCTTTAAATTTTAATAGGTAGTAAAATATTTAAAATCGAGCATTATTGAACCGATATAATTGACATTACAATTTTTAATAATAATGTGTAATTGAAAATATATTAACTGCGGTAGTAAATTTTCTTTATTATTTAGCAAATGGTTTGTTGTCTCTGTGTACAAACACAGTAACAAGCAAATTGTGAATTTTATTTTTAGCATAATTATGCAAACTATAAAAAAAAATTTGGTTGAAAATAAAATGGCTACTAACTGCTTTACAGTATTCACAAATTGATGTGAGGTGTTCAAATGTAGATAAAACTTCAGTGTGACATCTTAAATAATTATAATAATTCCTGCTACAATAATTTTTATTACGAAGGTTTTGAGCAACTACGCAAAGATTTTGTAATATTTTTAGAATACTGGGGACAGTCAGCACAATTAATTTGACTGTAAAACCCTTTACTTATTACTCGAAATTATGCTTTAATTTTTTATGATTAGATCTTTATGGGCATGTTCACTCGAACTTGTGTAGCTGTTTCAAGTATAGTTCATTTTACGCTTGCCGCAAATGGACATTTCGTTTTGGTTTAAGGTTTGGAAGGAATTTACCTCCCCCCCCCCCTTTTTTTTGTTTCATTAATTTTTGGCATTTTTGTACTCTTGTTTGCCGAGCCTGCCTAAGAAGGTTAATGTTAGGCAGTAAACACAATAAATATTTAAACGCACTAGTAATGAAATATAAACGTCTTGCCGCATTAAAACTCGGTCATATCAACACTATGAAATCTTATTACTCCTTAACAAAGCGACAGCTTCATGCGACATACTATTATGATGATCTTATCGGCGAATAAGGTATTAAATATTGAGGCCACGAGCATTTTACTGCCCAGACTTCGTGCACGGTATACATATATCATTAGTTTATGATTCAGGCTCCTCTATAAACACTTTCAATATAAACAGTTTAAAAAACTGGGCTGTAAATTAGGAATAAAAGAACACGATCAAGAAAAGAATTTCCTCGATTGATTGTAGCTACAATGCAATGAGATATAGCATGATTGCAAGATTTTTGTTTTGCTTTCAATTACGTAAGATTTTCTCTTTGTTTGACGCATGCCTACACAAGTCACAGGACTCACTGAAATGCTGTTTATAAAATCATCGGACAACAATCGAAGCGTCCTTGACATTCCCTCCCAGGACCCCCTCTCCCCTCCTTCCTCATTTGGGGTCGCGCTGGCAAAAAGGGTGGGGGGGGGGGGGGGGGGTTACACCTTTCATCTCATTGCATGTTATTTACGTGCTTGTGGAGATCTGGATTAACGTCGTTCTCATGAAATTAAAATAAAATTCCCTGCGTTGATTTCAGCATAATAAGTTGTATAAGTCCCGTAAATAACAGAATATTTTCATTTTTAAGTAATTGCTACTGGCTCCCTACTTCGGGAGATACTATGTATTAATTTCTAACTAAAAAAAAAAAAAAAAAAAAAAAACACGGTAGCGAGTCATTCAGTACTCGGCAACGAACAAATTCACGTGTTCTTATGTTACACGAAACTCGGGCACGAAAATTTATGTAGAATTATTCTTTAAAATAATGCCGAGCGTGATAAATATGTACACAAATTGTGTTTTCACCTACATTTACTGACGCGAATCATTCGTAGATTTCCGCACCCGGCGCTGGAAAATGGCGCTGGAACAGCTGCGTCGACTATCGAATCATTCGATTTGCGTAGTAAAATTTTAAACTATATAATAAAACGGCTCCTATAAAAGCAAAAAAAAAAAACTTCAAAAGATATCAAACCCCGGCTTGAGACCTGGTTTTCGACGAGGTATTTTACTAAACCATAGTTCAAATTTTAAAAATTCGTTAAACAGTTAATACCATAAAGTTTGTCTTTGTTCGCGCCATTCGCCAGAGATGACAGAACCGTGGTTACATATTTCTTTTCAATACGACTTCCGTTCCATTTATGAAAATACTCCTACCAAATGCCGTATACCCAGAGCTAAGATGTTGCACGTCAAAATAACCTAAGGATTTTCAGAAATGAATAAAATGGCCTCGTGGTGGAATGAAGAAGGTAGGTCCGTGGAGTAGGTTTGAAGAGCAACATCTTATCCAGCCGATATACGCGAGGCGTAACGGCTTCCAGAGCGAGTACGGAGCACTACCGTGTACCCACAACCCCTCCTGCACTAAGGACTGCGTCAAGGGCGAGTTTTGGTGGGAGGGGGAGGGGGGGTTGACACCAATAAATTCGCGCGTCAGCGCGCTGAATGGGCCGCATTTACCCGTCGCTTGTCCCGGCGTCGCCCGTGTAATGATTTATTTACAGACGGGCACCCCTCCGTCAATGGGTCCCCGGCCGGGCAGCTGTCCTGCCGGCGTGTCGCGCCTGCTTCCAGCGCGCAAGGCGACATCTGCCTGTCGCGGGCGCATCTCCCCCGTGTCTGCGTCTCCGACACCACAGTGGCCGCGCCACTCGCCGGGAGTCCGACCTCAACTTCCCGTCGGGTCGTTACCACAACGCCGAAGTACCATAACGCCGAATGCCAAAATTGACCACAACGCCGACAGCTAGAAAACTGCTGTGTACCACAACGCCGAAATAACAACTGAATGAATTTGTGTGTTTCTTAAATGTACCTCAACGCCTAAATACCACAATCAAACCTAACCTAACCTAACCTAACCTAACTTAGCCTAGACTAACCTAACCTAACCTAGTCTAACCTAACCGAGAGTGACATAACCTAACCTTTGTGGCAGTCCCGCAATGACATTTTTCGGCGTTAGTGTATTTCGGCGTTGTGGTGCGTCCCCCTTCCCGTTCCCTCCCGACCACACCACGTCACTTCTCGTCACCTCTCGTCGTCTCCAATAGCATCGGTGATGACAATGCCAGTAACCGGCGAAAACCTGACTGCATTCTTTAAATGTTCTTTTCATCAAAACAAAACATTAATATCCGTTTTAAAAGTTATTATTGGCACGGTTTAGTTTATTTGCAGTCACTTTCTTAAACCATAATAAGGCGACAACCACTCCTCTCTAGCCAATGGAAATTTAGACATTATTATTTACTCCTCTTTCGCTATCCCACCCCGCCCCCCCCCCCCCTTTCCCAAAAAAGAATTCAATCTGTATCCACCACTGGTCAGTCATTTCATACAGTCAATTCAATACGCACAACCTTTGCTAAGCCCAGAAATTTTTCTTTTTTTAAAACTACTTACTTTCATAGTAATTAATTTTGATAGCAGTTTTATCTGAGTGGCGACAGTGGGGGTGGACTGTAGAGGCGTGGGCCAGCGGGTGGCAGCTCTGCAAGGGCCGTGCGCGGACGGGGAAGCCTACAAATCACATAGTTTCGGTTCCCTGCAAGAATTTCCGAAGATTTCCGAAGTTTTGCGTTTTGGTATTAACGCCACTTCAGCCGCTAAATCAGAAGTTTCCAATGAAAACAAGCATGTTGTGACTGACCTAACCTAACCTAACCGTTCGATTTTTTTTAATTTCAATTTTTGAGATAAATCCGAAGTTGCACGAACGTGGCAGGGAACCGAAACCACGTGAGTTGTAGGCTACCGGCGCGGATGTTTTATCTCGTCGCCAGCGCCTCGCTGCGTCCGGCCTCGCAACTCTGGGTTCGAGAGGCTTCCAACAAGTGTCACACCATCTTTAAAATTTTCGTGGGGATATGCCATTGATGGTTCACTCAGAATATCATGTTTTGTGAACCAGCAATAACTTGCGTTCGTGAAATTGTTTTAAAATCAGTCTTCCCCAGTGCAAGATAAAATTTTAAAGAAGGTGTCAACAACAAAATGATGTGCCAGTGCATTCCGATTATTCCAGGAACTCAAATTGTATTCTCGCTAGACGTTTTCTTTCACCAAGTCAAGAAGGAGTAATTAATTTAAGTTAGATTTAATTCGCCCAAGGTGTAAGGCAGGCAATGTTGAGTTGGATTTTGTTTTGCAATTGTTGACAGGAAAGAGTGCTAGGAGCCTATTCAAAATTGCCCAGTTTAGCCGGGAACACTACTGTTTGACCCTCCCCTTGGCTGATGTTTGAACAACTGCAGTCAGACGCTCTCTCTTTAGACGGGACACCAGCCCGATGACTCTGTAAACTACGTGGAATGATTTTCACTCACAAAAATAAGCATATGAAGGACAACGGCAGTAAAACGAACGTAATAGTTTTGCTAGGTAGCATAAACCAAAATTCATTACCATCATCAGAATTATCTATATACAGAATGTAGACCACTGAATACAGAATGGATCTATATAGCGATTATTTGCGGCTCACTGGTCCATCACTGGCTGACGATTTTCTAACAATTGTTAACTAACCAGCTGATGTAGACAGTGAAACGTGGTTTTGTTTACAGACGGTACTGCAGCAGACATACTTTTTCTAAGTTATCAATTAAATTGAATCGTAGTAATTTTATGCAGTACACAGAAGCCTCTTTTAGAATATTGGTATATTATATATTGAATATTTTATATATCACAAGATTCTAAAGTACGTAAATAAAACAACAACAATGCAATAGCCTTTGCTAGGAAAAGAAGAAAGCATCAACATGTTTGACTAATTACCAACATAGGGATTAACATGCAGGCTCATTGTTAACGGCACAGCCCCGCTTCATGACTTTTAATATTATGAAACTAACTCAGCTGTGGCTGCACATTTGTTTAAGTTGCTGTATTTTAAGACGGCTATTCCCTGGTGAGGTCTGGAGTAGGTAACATCAACACGACCTCTCTGGAGCCACAGGGAAATAGATGGATACGCCATTTCAACCTGACTAGAAGGTGTTTGAGGAGGAGCTACGATGAGAGGCTGAGGCGATCCATCCCAGCATCATTGCCACATCCCACCTCCCTCTTCCCTTAGCCATTCGACCAACCTGTGGTTCACTCAAAGGAATCCCCACCCTACAAGTATCACAAGGCGCTTAATCAAGTCTATCACATCTCTGGTACTCCTCAGACAACCCAGAGATCCTGTGGTCAGGCTGAAATGCATCCAACCTCTACTAGCTTTCCAAGGCTATAGTATTAATGTTACGTATAACAATACAATGCGAGGGTATGACTTCCACTCCAGTGCCTTGTCAACACACAGCAAACTAAACCTAGACAAGCTACATATTATCGACAGCCGATGTTGGCAACTACCATCAAGCTTCCTATAGTCATGAGCTCATCTCGCCCGAGCATCAGTTGTCCGTGCCATGTTAAGTATCCAGCACTGAAGCGACAGTGAACAGTTCCTTGATTACGGTAGTGAGGGATCTATACTCGCCCCCGCACAGACTCTGTGGGCCAAATGCTGGTAGTTTACTCACCTTGGTGGCAGTCCCCTCTCTAATCGCGCCCGTCGCTCACTGCTCCCTTACTCGCTTCCCGAGCCCACTGGAGCAGGGACGGCTACTCGCTCCACCAGCGCCCGTGGTGGACTCCGGGACCTTCTGGAACTCGTCGTTGGGGAAGCAGCACGGACTCGCTGCCGGACTCGCTCCGACGCTCGTCGCTCGCCCATCCACTCGCTCCCTGGACTGCGGCCTCCACCTACCAGCCTCGACTCCGGGACTCCGTCGGCGCGCGGCTCGCTCCTCCCGGACGAGTAACGTGCGTAAACTCGGGCCTTTCTCCCGTAGGTTCACTCGCTCACTACTCGCTGTTCCTCCAGGGGACAGCTGGCAGAGGTTGGATAGGCCTCCACCGGACCGCGGGTTCACTGGGTGATTGAGGGGTCCCAGTGAGATGTTGGAGAACTGGGTAGGCGCCAGCAATGCTGCCGTTTTTGAGCTTAGGGATGCAGCCACTTGTCTGGTTAGCTGATTGAGGCAGGGGGGTTGCGGTGGTGTCTATGCTGGGATGGGTAGCCTCAGCCCCTGGGCATAGCTGGACCTCTAACACATTCCCGGTTTGCGCCCGTGGGGGCCCCAGGCTGGTAAGGCCTTACGGCTAAGAGGGCTGGGTTATCAAACAAAAATACCTTTATGGTGTTCTTTCAGGAGACCCTCGCCTGGTCTAGCAATCTTACAACGTCAGGTCTGGGTATCAGACAGAGGCCGAGCGCTGCGAACACCGGCAACGAGACAGCGCTCTGCAGAGGTCACGTCCAGTGTTAACTCGTTGGTTCGACGCGGACGTATCTTGAAGTCTGCGTTATTGTGCTTGCTCACATCGTGTATATATACCTGCGCGGCAGGTCTGACGTCACACGGCGAATACTTCGGCCCAACTGCCACACGGGCTATAACTTACATTACCCGAAGGTTACACTAGGCGGACTCCTTCGCCTACCGAGGCTTACCATGCTTCCAAGGCCGCCACGTAAATTTGGCGTACGCCCCGTTACAAACAATGCAATAGTCGTTTAGGAAAATTTCACCAAAAAGTACCGAAATTTTACCTCAAGAGGTGAGAAACGGCGACGGGCGTGGTTTTCCCAGATCTCAAGTTAATAGTAACCTTCCTCTCGTCGCGAAGGTAAGTGTGCAATATTTCATCGAGATCAGAGTTTAACTGTAGATTTGTATAAGAAATAAAGAAACAAACAAAGAAACTGAAACTCTTTTTTTCTTGTATAGGCTACGCGAAGTGTCACCGGCCATGGCCACTGAATATCTCCCATAGCTCATACGGATTGCCTGACGTAGGTAGCAAATGGTAGCTTTTATCATTTTCCACGTGGATACAAAGAAGGAGTGAAATTAAATCTACAATTTAATTGATAAATTTACTTTTATTTGCACTCATTAATTCAAATATGTTTATTACTTTAACGAAGAGATTATTTTAACTATAACTTTTATACATGTTTGCTATTTAACTTCTTCCAATCTGTGTTATTCTGTTAAGGATAGGACGATGATAGGAAAAGTAGGAAACGAATGGGTGTGTTTCAAGTTTAATGTGCCTCGAAAAAGTGAAACCGATGGTTGTTCCAATCGAGTGGAAGAGATAGATGCGGCGCAAGCGTACAATGTGCGTAACGGGACACTTTTTCGTGTGTGCAGCCGGCGTTCATCGATTTATTAGACGTTGTCACGTCAAAAAATCCAACATGGTGGTCGAAGCTTCAGTTTCGGAAGCCGCCCCAGATGCCGCGTCCTTTCTACGCGCGGGTTTTTTCGTCGGCAACATGGCCTTGTGTGGTTTAAGCGGCGAGTCTGTCATCTAACGGCTAAAAGTAAAAAAAAAAAAAAATATATTACAAGCGTTATTTATAACGCAATACCTTTTAAGAAAATTGTGTCGGTTTTTTAAAGAGTGGTTTCTTCTAAAGTTTAGGATACTTTTTGACAACGACATGCATAGTCAAGATAGAGATTTATTTACGAATCATCTTAAAGGATTTTTTTACAACCTTTTAAATTATTTTACAGGTAAATTTTACAAATCACACGCGTAGCGTACAGGCTCATGTAATAAATTTTTATGTCACTATGATCTATGATAGAGATTAAGCGTCATTCACTAATAATTCTCGTGTGAGATTGAGTAGAGATAATATAACCAAGGGCGTACCAGTTAAAAAAAATGGGGAAGAGGAAGGTCTATGGAGCCATTCAATAATAAAAAATAACAAACGGAAAAATATTTTTTTTTTTTAAAATATTTTTAACAGGTTTGTAAGGACTAGTTATATATTTTCTCCAACTACACAGCTTTGATGATTGTTTTCTTTATTCAGTTTTACACTCACATGCACCGCCTTCTCTTATCCCCTGGATACGCCCTTAGAAAATACTTATAAATAATTCATGTAAGTAATTCATTACTTCAGATTATCTTTATAGGTGTGACTTTTAAAAGAACAAACGAGATAATATATTTATTGGGCCAGTTTTTTTCCACAAAACTCTTTTAAATTAAGGAATGGGGAAATTTATAAAAAAAATATCAAGATGGAGAGTTCCTATACACCCTAATAAACGTTCTTATACCTACACTGAGGGGAAAAAAGCACAGAAAGGAGAAATAACAGTTCTGTAATGTTTTCACAAGTTAGAAGTAATTCCACCACGGTACCAGCAGCTAAATCATTCTTGTGCAAGGCATTATAAAACACAGTTCTTCACAGCTTTATGCATTACACGAATAGTTCATATGGTACCTCAAACCCAGCATGTTTTTACGCCTAGCTTTAGGGCTGAACTTCTCGTCACCATCAGGTTAGTACCTATATTGGGTCATTGTCACCAGATAAGGGATGATGATATGGGTGGGGTATGAAAAGTCGCACATAGCGTAAGAGACCAGTACCCACCACTTACGCACAAAGTGTGCATTTGTGTGTTAAAGTGTGTAACTTATTTATAAACAAAAGGGAATAAATAGCCTAAATAAAAACCCACTGGCTGACGGCATCGTCCGTGTGTGACTCCGCCGGTGCAGGAGGTGCGTGATCCGACCACTCAACTCGCCGGGGAGGTCGGTTCCTCGGCGAGACGCGGTCGGACGGGAGTCGCCTGGAGGAACCCGCGCTTCGCCCCGCGCGGACTGCGATCGGGTGAATGATAGCCGGCCGCCGTGTTCCCGTCGCCCCAGCGCCCGCGCTGTCACGCCGCCAAGACGCATGGCTGTCACGGAAAATAAAAACTCCTTACACGGCTCCAAATTTACGACTTCTTTTCTTCCCTTTATCTGCGGCACGGAGTCACCGGGTCGCCGGTTGAGTGAGGGGGGGGGGGGGGGGTTGGGTGGAAGGGGGCAACCCCCCCCCCCTCCTTGTGCGTGTGACACAGTGGCGTGCGCTTTTGAAAGGTAACTTCCAGGGGAGTCGTGTTTTCCAACCCCCCCTCCCCGTCGACCCCCTAGTCCAGAACAGCCGCCTGGATCTCCGGCTAGACAAGATCTCCGCAGGCCTCGTTCGCGCCGCGCGGCGCACAAATCATTTTCCAGGAGACAATCGCGCATCGACATTCGCACGGGGTGTTGTGTTCTCTCCCCCCCCTCCCCTTCCTCCCCACGAAACTCGGAGGTCACCGCGCCATTGTCGCAAGCCGCATGCAAAATTTGCCTCCTTTTACAAGGTTTGCCGTGCTCTTTTTCCCACCGCAAGTGGACTGCCCGCTCCGCCGTGCGCCTGGTTGACCGTCTCGTGTCGCATTATCCACGCCGGTGGACCGGCCTGTTGTGGACCGACAGCGCGATGATAGTGCTCATGGGATCTCACACTGGTTCACACCGATGTGTAGTAGCACTTAACATTCTTAAGACTTCTGTTCATAATCGTGGATGATATACGGTGTTTTCTAAAGGTAAATACCTTAGTAGGCATAGTATGGAATTAATCATAAGTTGTTCAATGCTGAATGCATTGAATTGAAAACATTCTGAATATTTTCGTTGCATGGAAAATGAGTAAATGTTTATGTCATTTATTTAGAGATATTGGAAACCATATAGTTCCAGAAATTTCTAGAATGTTACACAAGAAATAGGTACTTCGAATTCCACCTACGCCTGTAGATTGTGCCGAAAGGATTTTTTTTAGTGTGCTGTTTTATATATATAATGTACATACACGGTCGGTCATTGACCCAATCCACTTTCCACACTCCGACTCCAGTGCCAGAAACTCCATTCATACACGACTTTCGCAATTAAAAATATATTATTTTATCGCATAAATTACTTTGTGTATCGAACAAAGAGTTATTATGTGTTAATATTTACATAAAGTGTACAGCTGCTCTAAACACTCCGAAGAACGAGAAAAATTATGCGCTCGAGCCAAATTAATGTCGCCACCTTCGCACACCACATGTAACGACCGAAAGAATTCTCCGCGACTCCTTTGTTTTATAATTTTTAATGCCACTTACATAGTCGTGTTTTCCTAACGAGGCTTGCGTTCCAAATGAAACTTGTAGATATGTTGTTGAATTTTCAATACCTACTACTTGCAACTGTTGTAAACTTCTTTTTTTTGAAAAAATATAAGTTAATATCTAGGCCTGAATATGTTGCCGAACCAGCTTCATAAAAAGAACTAAGTGCAAAATAACGGGGATCATGAAAAAGCGAACACTCGGTTGTTGTAACGGTATTCAACACCTGGGATCAAGGTAACTCCGTGATGGATCCTGCTGTAGCGGTCACCAACCTATGCTTTTTATTGATCCCGATAAACAGCTATAACTTGTGGTTGCGGGATATTTTGTAGCACACACTACCAGAATATTTATGGTCACTCAGTCATAAGGCAACTCGCGAATCGGAGGAATTTATCCCCCCTGTTCCTTCCTCCGGTACCGCTAGAAATCCTGCAAATTATTCAGAAACCATTACCAGCGACCGGTTTTTTATTTAATAGCTCGTCGACTCGAATTTCGTGATGGGCGGCCCTCGGGCGTCGCCTGTTTGGGGAACTTTCGCCAGGACACCTAACGGGAGCTTCGGAAGCTAGTTAGCTGTGTAGCAAAGCAGTTGGCTGAGGAATAGCGCTACCAACAAGATCCGGCTTTGGCAGGGAGGTGGAAATACCATTTATTGGCACTGCTTGTATAGCTACGCTGTTACTAATACCTACGCTGTAAAAAAAATTGGTTGTCTGTAAAGTCGGTTTACGGACGATAGTTTAACGTGACAACGTCATAACAAAACATTCATGAAATGATTGCATACTTTTATGAATACAATTGAATCATTTTTATTTTAATAATAAAAGAATAAATACCTACTTGAAATTATACTAGTAATCAGATTTTTAAAATGCAAGAATAATTAACCTTTATTGCCGAAATTGTTGTTGTAATAAGCAATGAAAACCACATTAACTTTTCACTTCACTTTATAAACAGTCGACGAAACAGTTCACGTGTAGATGTAAGTTGTGTGCTGCCGCTGTATTTCTTCACCTCGGACGCATATGCCAATCGAGTGGAAGAGAGATAGATGCGGCGCAAGCGTACAATGAGCGTAACGGGACACAGCGAAACGGAACAATGAGCGTAACGGGACACAGCGTTACGGAACAATGTGCGTAACGGGACACTTTTTCGTGCGTGCAGCCGGCGTTCATCGATTTATTAGACGTTGTCACGTCAAGAATGGTGTACCAGGGACGCTAGTGTCACCTGCTTCAGTTCCAGCTGTTACAGCTTACATTAAAGTAATTGTTGCTGTAATTTGACTACAAAAATAAAGGAGAAATTTAGCACTGACAAATTATTAATTTTACATGATCAAACGTGTTAAGTAAAAACTACGTTGAAACTGCATTTTCACCGAAAGTCTAAGTAAAAATACAAAATATAATATGTATGTATTTATTTTATACATACCATTTAATTTTTTTAATTTCACAGCTCAATTTGTGTAAAAACTCACTTTCGATGTTTTTAAAATTATAATTATTTGTACCTCTATTTTAGAGTCTTGTCTACCTCGCGTACAAAATTACACACAAAGAAAGCTGCTTTCGTAACTTACCTATTATTACATGTTAAAAATACACCCACTTCGGAGTAGAAAATCGCATGATTTTTTTACAGTGTATGAAAACACGTAACTAGTCTCACGGTAACGAATTTTTAACTAATTCCGCTGATGAATGACGCCTTATTTTTCACGTCGCGTCGGAGAGCGGCCACTGCAGTTGCGAGCCATATGTTCGGGAGAGTGGCGAGGAAACATAGTGAAGCTGCGGCCACTCAGGGCGCTATGCTCGCTATGTTCGCTATGTTCGCTATGTTCGCTACGCGAGTAAAATATAGCCAGCCGCATCTCAGGTGCCACTGGCCACGCCAAGCTGTGTTCACTATGTTCGCTATGCTGGTGACGTCGTGTTTGGTTCTCGGCTATTTCTAACACGTCGCAGACTTCGTGCATGCGCAGATAAACAAAACAAAAAAAAACACATGTTTTTGCGCGGAATTATGCCGTAATTCTTGTGTTTGCTTTCTATGTAGTTTAATTTCTCTCAGTATTGTGCTTTAAATAGTCAAGTCGACCGAAAAGTTAATTGAAAGATTACGAAAATATCCATTTTTATGGAATAAATCGATGGAATAATATAGAAGGCAGGATATGCAGGACAATGCCTGGGATTTGATTCCAAGGAGATGCTATCAGGCTTAGTTGAATTTAGCGTGAAATAATCCATAAATTTGGTTTCGTCTTCTATAGCAACTGCTTCATCAAATGAGATTCTTAAATTTATTTGGTTTTTATAGTAAATTCGTGAACCCATTACTTTTTTTCACACACTGTGAGAGCCAGCAGAATATTATCATCGTCGGAATCATCACTCGAATCCCACGGCATGCGTCTCTCCGACATCGCGAACTAGACTATCCTGTCTGGCCGCCTGGCGCAGCGAACATGGCGAACATCGGGAATATAGCGTCTTTCCAGTTCGTATCACAAGAAATACTATAAGGTTAAGCAAGTGCGTAAAATGGTAGTTTATTAACATATCAGAGAGGTTCGTTCAGCTGACAAATAATCATCTGTAAGATCATTTTCTAACACTTATGTTATTCTGTTGCGGGTACCTTCATACCTGTTTGCTGAAGAGATTCTCCGCCCCTGCGACCCCCGGTGACGCAGCCCGTTCGACACGGCGTGGACGCGCGAGTTTTTTTTTGACGCGAGCGGACTTTGGTCGTGAAGCATCGGAGCCGCTCGGCCACGATCGGCAGAGAGGCGACGTGGCCGGAAGTAGCGGAAGTGCGCCATTTTGTCTGGGAGTGTCTAGAATTTTCGATTATAGTCTGGGCAGGAGATTTTTGCGTATAAAAAGGGCTGCCCGAGCTTGCAGCGTGGACTGAGTGAGGGGAGCCAGCGAGGAGGGGGGGGGGGGTTGTCCCTTGTCTATTGTCGACGTGCGACCGCACGAGCATAGCCGCCGAGAGTCTACACCGTCAACCAGAACCGCTGTCGCCGCCGCCCGAGAATATTCGAGCGCGAGTTGGACTTCACTTGGTAAGACAGCTTGGATCACTATAAGAGTTCAAGGGACTTCACCTGTCGTGGAGTAGAGAGAGGCTTCAGACTTGGGTATTGGTCGACACAGGGAGGAGGTAGACATGATTTGGGATTCTGCGTGGCCGTGTCATGAAGCAGCGGTTATGTCGAGCTGGTAACGATAGGGCGAGTTGTGACGAGATGCGTGGACTTGGGCGACAAGCGGTGCGCAATCGACTGGTTGCGACTTGGGACATACAAAAAAAATTGGTTGTCTGTAAAGTCGGTTTACGGACGATAGTTTAACGTGACAATAAAATTGAATCATTTTTATTGAATTATCACTATTTTGTATGGAAACAAAGAAGGAGTGAAATGAAATGTACAATTTAATCGATAAATTTACTTTTATTTGCACTCATTAATTCAAATATGTTTATTACTTTAACGAAGAGATTATTTTAACTATAACTTTTATACATGTTTGCTATTTAACTTCTTCCAATCTGTGTTATTCTGTTAAGGATAGGACGATGATAGTAAAAGTAGGAAACGAATGGGAGTGTTTCAGGTTTAATGTGCCTCGAAAAAGTCAAATCGATGGTTGTTCCAATCGAGTGGAAGAGAGATAGATGCGGCGCAAGCGTACAATGAGCGTAACGGGACAATGTGTGTAACGGGACAATGTGCGTAACGGGACAGTGTGCGTAACGGGACACTTTTTGTGCGTGCAGCCGGCGTTCATCGATTTATTAGACGTCGTCACGTCAAAAAAAAATTTGTTCTACAGGAGTTTGACGCTTTGGCTGGGACGAGGTTTCCGAGTGCCAGTCGTTTAGAAGCTTTGCAGCACAGGCGGGTGCATTCGTGTCCGAACTGCAAGGCGAAGAGGCTGCTGCTGTCGGCATACTGACGTTGTGTCAACTACCGCAACGGTGTCATGGCTGCCGAAGCGAGGGCGGCAAGGCCCCGCGGTGTGACGAGTTCAAGAACAGGAGGAAGGCGAGCACTCACCTGACGCTGTGGCCGCATATTCCGTGGTGTTATAATTGCTAGAAGAGTGGGTCGATTCAAAGGATGCTGATTTCCCCCCCCCCCCCTTCCCCGAGGTTGACATACTTGAAGCTGATTGACGAGTAATCAGTATTTTTAATATTGATGTGTTTTTTTTGACGTGACGTCTAATAAATCGATGAACGCCGGCTGCACGCACGAAAAAGTGTCCCGTTAAGCACATTGTTCCGTTACGCTGTGTCCCGTTAAGCACATTGTTCCGTCACACTGTGTCCCGTTACGCTCATTGTACGCTTGCGGCCGCATCTATGTATCTCTCTTCCATTCGACTGTTTATAAAGTGAAGTGAAAAGTTAATGTGGTTTTCATTGCTTATTACAACAACAATTTCGGCAATAAAGGTTAATTATTCTTGCATTTTAAAAATCTGATTACTAGTATAATTTCAAGTATTTATTCTTTTATTATTAAAATAAAAATGATTCAATTTTATTCATTAAGTGTGCAATCATTTCATCAATGTTTTGTTATGACGTCACAAACTATCGTCCGTAAACCGACTTTACAGACAACCAATTTTTTTTGGCAACGACAGTTTGAAGGCAAGCCCAGTGTAAATGATATTTTTTTTTGTATACATGTAAATACTAGTTTTTGTTTATTTTGTATTAGGCCTAACATTTCAGAAATTTTCTTTGCGTGGCGAGGCCAATTAATTATAGTTTACCGGGCCTGATGACAGTGTGGAGTTTAAGCAATAAAACATTGAACGAAACCAAGTGGTAACGCCTTGAGACGCCAGTGTTGCGCGAATAGTTATTTTGTGGTAATAATTATTATATTTAACGGTAATTCTAGTTGTAGTTGTTTGCTGCTGGATAATGACAGCGTACGGAGCAACTGCACACCTCGTTTCACGATACGCTCGCTGCGCAACACACGGTCAAGGACGTTCATTTACGCTTGTAAAACACGAAATTAATAGTTGTGCATTTTATGTTCACAGAGAAGTTGTGTAGTGCATGGAGGCTCGTTTATATAAGAAGATATTAATCGTTTTGTGCAGAATAGTTCACTATTTGTGTTTGTTAAAACTGTCCCTATCATTTAATTATGAATAAACCTATCCTGCCTCTGATCCACTTGCATCTCACTCGCAATCGTCCCTAAGACCTTGTAGTGCATTTCCTATAATTCCTGGTAGATGAGCTAAAAATTGAAAACAATTCATTGACAACTAGTCTACATCATATTGTTGCTGAGTTGAAGCTTGTATACAGCTGATACTAGTGTCATACACACTATATATGTGTAATATATATATATATGTATGTATATATGTATATATATATAATGCGTGTGTGTAAACGGAACAGAAATAATCATGTAAAATTACAGATATTTGTAAATTTGTACTTTTTCATGAAAGCGACTGTATCACTACAGAATAGTGTATGCAGTAATACTGGGTTCGGATTATTACCCGGTAATTTATGTTTGTGTTGTTTCAGTACATCAAATAGTTAAAGTTATGTGTAAACCATTACCTGAATGGCTTTTCGGTATAAACTGTGCACAAAAATAAGCATGATACAACAAATTAAAGTCAAAATGTTGATAAATTAAAAATATAAAGTTATGTGCCAATTTTTGTAAGAAATAATCAGCATTATCTCGAAGAATTAAAAACATAATAATAACCCTAGCCATTTGTTGTGCAAAGATACAATATATATCTTGTAGTATTAGAAATTATTTGTTGGAAACTGGTTTCCGAATTAATTTTTTTTTCCTGTGTAGTGAATTGAATACTACGAAATACTTATTCTTTGCTCTCTAAATCCTGGGTGTCTCAGCTTTATTTCACCAACGTCGTGTAGGTGTGATAATTTCTTCAGACAGTGATGCTGAGTTCTGGACTTAATTATTAACTTTCGTAGTATGCACGGTGTGCTGATGGTTATAGTTCCATATCATCAGTTCTTAGTTCTTCTGTACATGCTTCCACGAGTTTCTTTAAAAAAAAAAACTTGTTTTAATCCAGTACACAGTTTTTTAAGTACTAAGCGGGTGCTTCAAATTTGTATTAATTTAGTATCAAAATATTCTTTGGACTTACGCAAATGCTGGTTTCGCTGTATTTAATAGGTATAAATAGAAATAACGAAATGCAAACACACAAAATAAAAAGTCAAAATCAGCCGATGTCATTTTTTAAATGCATAGACCGCTCAGAGAATTCCGTGTATGGAATTAGTCAGAAAAACAATGTATCATAGCACAGACGAGCACAGTGAACTGACGACGATGAAACAGCTGCAACAGTAGCAGTAAATAAAGGCAAAAACAAACCTTTGAAAACACGGTGACAAACAGACTAACCCAGCGATGATGTTAAGCAGATAATAATCTGGACAATGCAACGACAACACAAGAGACGCACAGGCGAACCAAGATATGGGAATAAACGGATATCCTGGACATAACAGACAAACACAGAAGACCAAACAGTTGCGAAGTTTCATCTGTTCCAGTCATCAGGCACATACGTTTTTTAAGTATTTCTTCCCCGTTGCAAGAATCTATAAAAAAAGTCGGTATTATCGAGTTGCTCGTAGCGCTGAGTTTGAAGGCTCAAAGCTCATCCGCGGTGCTGAGTTATTGCATCGACACGCAGGGCGATTAACAACTATTGTTAATGTTCCTAGAAGATGGCTCCAACAAGGCATGCCGAAACGTTTGGTTACACTTTTTTTTTCACGAACGTGGCCTCAACACAAGAGCCCCAAATGTATTTTTTTTAAAGGAACACATTACCCAAATACAGACGGTATCACCACGTGTAACAGTTTGTAGCCTGGTCTGTTTCCAAAGGTTTCTAGTGATGTCATGGAAAGTCAACCTACCGCTCAAGTGGGAACCTAGTCGTGGCCTCGATTGCCGACCGCGCAACATCGCCGCGGATTGGCCCAGCAGATGGAAGACTGTGGTCACGTGACCGGACACTGGTACTCGAAGGGCTGATACTCTTTGATCACGGAATGCGTCCGTGAATCTCTCTCTTTTTTTTTCCTCCTCCTCCTCTACTGAATTGCCCGAGTGGTATCTGACCTTTAACACCTCCCGGCACCATAATTTTTTTTTGAGCAGTTAAAGCTGCCACCGAAGAAACGGTGGCGATGAATGGTTTCTACGTGTCGGCGTCGTGCGGACAAACCACATCGGCGGCGTGTGCCGTCGGCCCGGGGCCTCGTGATTCACGGCTCGCGCACACCACCTGCACCACCTACACCACCTACACCACCTACACCACCTACACCACCTACACCACCTACACCATTTACACCACCTACACCATTTACACCACCTACACCATTTACACCATTTACACCACCTACACCACCTACACCACCTACACCACCTACACCACCTACACCACCTACACCACCTACACCACCTAGGGGACGCACCACAACGCCGAAATACCACAACGCCGAACGTACAATAACGCCTAATGCCAAATTGACTACAACGCCGACAGCTAGAAAACTGCTGTGTACCGCAACGCCGAATTACCACAACGCCGAAATACATTAACGCCGAAAAATGTCATTGCAGTACTGCCACAAAGGTTAGGTTAGGTTAGGTTAGGTTGTGGTACATTTTTTGGCGTTACTGTATTTCGGCGTTGTGGTACACAGCAGTTTTCTAGCTGTCGGCGTTGCGGTCAATTTGGCTTTCGGCGTTATGGTATTCGGCGTTATTGTACGTTCGGCGTTGTGGTATTTCGGCGTTGTGGTAACGACCCCACCACCTACACCACCTCGCAGCGACGCTGTGCTCGCCGCCGCGGGGGTGCCGGGTTCGAGTCGCGGTTGGGCCGGCGCGGCCTCCACACAACACCCCCGAGCCACTGCTGCGGTGGTTCCTCGAGGCTCGGTCGATTTTCCTTCCGTGCCCTACGTCGCTTTCATTTCAAGTCTTATTTCTACAATTTTTATAACTCGATACCTCTCTTGCTTTTGTTGATCTGCCACAAATATTTTTCGACAAATATTCACTTAGCATAATATCAAGAGATGATAACTAAGAACACACCCGAGCATTTTTACACCTATGATAATAAAAAACACTAAGTTCATATCTGTTAAAAATGTGTGGGGCAGAACAACTAATGCAAAGGAGTTATCAGATTAAAATGGTCGAAATAGCCCTTAAAAATGTAATAACAAAAAAAAATAAGCAAAAAAATCAACATGGTATGTGAGACCAACATGTTGGTATTTTAATTTCTTAGTATTTAGTATTATTTGAGGGATTTTCATAAATCTTATCCAGATTGATCTTTTTTACATTTATGTTTCTTATCGAATATTATGGACAGACATTTACTGGTGCATATTATCTAATAGCGCTAAACAGTCACGTAGGTGTTCATAATAATTATAATAATTTGCGTGACCTACGACAGCTTGAAGATAACGTCTAATCAGTATCTGGTGAAAAAAATTTGTGTCCCTGCAAAAAATGCAAGAGATCTATAGTTATAAATTTCTAAGAAAATTCTTCAGTTGGTAGTAATGACTAAGCCAATAAAATAACCAACACAGGGTGTGAGAAAAACCATAACATAGTTATGGCCTTTTTTCTTCCCAAGGTCCCTGTAATGGTTAGGTGTGTTTTATCGACTGTTGTGATTTCGCTGGTGAAAACACGTTAAGTCCAAATAAAAAATTAATTAGACACATATATAAATACATAAAAAAATATTCTGCGGCCAAAACAATAGCATTAGTTTCATAAATATTTCACAGGGTTGTGTCATAAAATGTAAAGTGTTCAAGTTGTAGATTTACAAGAAAATATTTTGGCAACTGTTTAAAAAAAATGGGTGCGTGTACTTAGAGTTATACTTACTTGGTGTAATAAAAAAACTATAATTTGGCATGCGAATATTTAATAGAAACAAAATAATAAATTGACAGAGTGATACTATAAATACGGTTGGTAAAGTATAAATTCAAACAAATTAAAAAAAATCAGTATTCAATATAAATATAACACGCGTATAAAATTAATTATTTAATTTAGTAAAATATCCGAGATAATTTTAAATTAATAATGAAAATCAATAAATAAGATGAATTTTCATTCTAATTTATTATATTAATTAATTATTTAATAATAATGTAATAATTTGTAATTTGCAATGCAAATATATTATACATGCTGGAATATAACCTCACAAACACTCCCATGACAACGGCCATGAGACTACTAAACCTCTAACAGACACTCCCTGGCAGAGACAATGGAAGCTTACAAGCAACCTGCCGTCGTTATACATGGGGGAACATAACCACACTTATATATAAGAGTTTATAAAAACAATTTATATCACTAATATTCACAATAAATAAATGTCTTTAATGATATAGGTAGACCAGTATCAAAATATCAATCACTAAAGTAGGTATAAGATTTAAAAGAACGAATATAATTTTTATTTTTATGTAGCCATTTTCTATTTATATTTTTTTATCGTGTGAAAATTTTGCTGAATGGTGCGCGCGCATCATAAAAATTCATTCTCATCATTTTTTCATAGGTATAAATACAAAAATTGTTAGCAAAATAACATAATTTTGGCCAATGTTGGAACCAGTCTGGCTATGTGGCGTCTAGGGGGCTCGTAAGTTATTTCCTCACTCCCAGAAGTAACGCTTACACGCATTTCAACTCCACACGTTGGCAACGAATGACTATACCGTTTTTTCGAGTCACTTTTTTTTCTATATTTTTTAAACCGAGTAACTATATAACACCTTCAATATAGAAACTGCTCTACATACAAATGAGAATCGATTACAAATATCTTATAAATTATTCACTTGGATCCGTCAATATCTTATTCATTGGTAATTCTCACTGATTACCACTGATTCTGCAAACTTTATAGTGAGTTATAATGTTTAGCAACAGTTATTTTAACATAACAATCTGTGTGAATCATTACTCTGATTCAAAATACTGATTCAGGTTCAGAGTGCAGTTGGGGGGGCGTAGGAACATTTACCAGTGTAAATTATCTGGACGTTTCTTCCAATTAGATACGTAATTTGTCTTCGTATGTATCGTCCCACAATTTCCGTGTACATTCTGGCAAGTGCTTGTGCTAGTATTTTTTTTCTTTCAGATAAAAAAAAATTGCGTGGATGAAAGCGTGGGTATCCGCTCTCCGTACGCAAGGCCTAATCTCAAGTATATTTTATGACTACACTCTCGCACTTATTTAATTTATAAAATGTCGAGCACGGTATCTTTGCACCGGGTGACATCGCAGACGTGTAGGCATCTCTCTGTGTAGGCGGAGTGGCGTGGGCATGCGCCACGCGAAAACATGCCCGACCTCGATACGGCGCGCCTCTCGATGTCTCTTCCTCGCGCGCGACTGTTGTTCGGCCGGGGACGACATCAATGGCGCGATAAAACTCGCAAGCGGAATTGTCAGTTTTATATTCCGACCAGCAATCCATAATCATCGATAATTTTTGTATATCGAGTTGGATTCGTCTCTGCAGATACTGGCACAAACAGGACGCATGCGATTGGTTATGCAAGTCTTAGCCTGATTTCCAAGTTCTATGTTCATAAACGTGTCTTGACATCATCAAAGCTGATGCTGAGACTAAGCGATGTGTAAATTAATGTTATTTTCTATCATCATAGTAGAATTATAATAGAATAAAAAAAAATGAGAAATGAATGTCTGTAGAAAACTGCGGGAAAAAAATGTATTTCCTAAAAATTATATAAATTATAAATTTGCTGACATATGATTGGATACCTAAACGGTTGAAACAGAGAGTAACACACAACC